>NW_027332223.1:15607500-16807500 GCF_041222505.1 Epargyreus clarus
TCTCAATGGCAAAGTATATAGGCATTTCCTACTTTCGATTATGATCTTTAGGCAAAATTGGGATATATTGAGGTTGGGTTCCCACCCGGTGGTAATTTAAGAAATAATATTATAACTGACAAATTAAATACTCTTATATTTAATTTCTTGACCATTTCGTTAGAAATGCACCCGCCAAATTTGCATTTTGATCTTTATTCAGATAATTTGTATTCATATGTGTAAAATTTGACGGCATTGACCTGAAAAACATATCATATAACACGAAATAGACTAGAGAATTATAGAAACAAAAAAGTAACTGCCGAAAAATTTAGCCTGTGTCACTCCTACAATTTACACAAACCCAACTACATCTCAAATTTTAAAACTCTCAAGCCTTTTGAGCAAACAACAGGGAGTGTCAAAGATTATACCATCTTATATATAAAATTCTCGTGCCTCAATGTTAGTTACCGTACTCCACCGAAACGACTTTACCGATTTTCACCAAATTTTATATGCATATTCAGTAGATCTGAGAATCGGCTACCATATATTTTTCATACCCCTAAGTGATAAGAATTGTTCACCCTTAACATTTTTTTATTTATATGGCAACACATCGTTTGCCGGGTCAGCTAGTATACCTATATATACATACGTCGATAGAGAAACAGTACCCTTTGTAGTTGGGTAAAAATATTTCATTGCAATACGAAAGAAAAGCTATTGTTTTATAGCCATTTGTGAACTGTGCATGTCACGTATTGTGCTACCACCGCTACCACCATTCTACGGCCAATAACACGTTAACACCAATTGTACTAATACATTCCTCCTCATTGTCTGACGAAAAACGCATTATCTGCGCCAAAAAGCCATGTGCAACGCTTCAGGGCTTACAGTTGTTGTGGGCCAAGTTATAAGATGTTGTAAGTAATATTGGATTGATAAAAAAAAATATTATTCAAAGCTTGGCACGTTTTTTGTTCAAATATACATGACTTCGGCATTCGACAAAATCGTCATTTAATAGAAAATGTGTATAGTGCTTATGCTTTGCGATTCGATTGTGGACACACCACCGCCGTTTCTTTTCTGCGTTAGATATAGCGGTCAAGTTTTGCCATGTTGTAATATATAGAGTATTGTAATAGCATTGATTATTATATTGTTGTATGGAAAAATAAACGTTAATTTTTAACTGAAATCGAATTAAAGAAAAAAAAAACTTTGTGAGGAAAATATGAAGATAGTTCCTTATAATATTCTGAAAAATCTAAAAGTAAGTATCAAGCTTAGTAGATAATGACCGTAAGAATGGTCATTATCTAAGATAAATAATCTGTAAGCAACAGCTAAATATTGTCTATCAAACCGCTATCGCTTATGACTTGTTCCTGCACCCAATCGCTAATAGTTGGTGCAATTTGCGCATATAATGAACAATGAGTAATTTGCACGTACTTGTTGCGCCATATGTTTTCTTTGTGCGTTTAATTTTCCCCGCGGGCTCTCTCCATAGTCCTGTTTAACCCGAATTTAAAGTTGGGATGATACCGTTATTTGTTCTTTTATTATTGTTTTTATAGTACCCCTTAAAATAGATTATGGGGTTACTATCATTTAACAATGATGCATGAACAACATACATTTTTTTGGTATTTATTTATTTACTGAATTACCTGCAGATATGTTAAAGTGAAAAATGTAGAGATGCTAGTTACATTACTAACAATAATTCCAGTCATGGGTAGTTAGATCATGCATTTTATAAGACTTCTAGTTCGCTACTTCAGGTTCGCTTCTAAATGAGCATGCAGAGGAACTGATGGTTGGTCAGTTGCCACCGCCCGTGGCATCTGTAAACATCCACGGATAAGATGACGATTGACGATCCTACCCAATGTCGTTCGCAGATGTTTTCTTTCCTTGAGGACGAATTCGAAACGCCTCTAATAAGTAACTTTCTCTTATACCCTTCGAACCAGAACCACAGTATAAGGATCTATACCAGAACTCAGTAACGCTTTATATTGCTATTACCTGTAACTAAGGCAAAAATAGGTGCGGCAGTGGGGCCTCTGGAGTCGTACCACAAATAATTCTACCATCTTTATAAAACGAAGGTAGTTAAGCATTAAAAAACATTTCTGAAAATCCATCCCCTAGAAATAAAAGCGGAATGAAATCTTGTAAATAACAAATAATTCCAACTCACTGTAAAGTTTGTTTAATTAAATTTCCATCAGGCCATTCCAAGTTAAACGTTCGACGGTTACTAAACGTATTGGATCAGAAATAACCTGGCGAAATAAAGGTGGTCATTTATTCCCTTTAATTATTTACGAGAGACGGCTTCAAAGAAGTCGTAAAAATGATAAGAATCCCGCTGCGGTCGTTTTCGCGACCTTACGTTGGATTTAGCGTATAAATAACGCGCAAATGGGCTCGTCGTGCGCTAATCCTGATTTACTGGACTACCTGGACCGGGATGGCTGGACACACACACTACTATGTAAATAGACTTAGTTAGGCATAGTGTTTTTACCCGACTATCTTTCGAATGTATATATTTTACTATGTGTCTTTAACGCTCTACAGCCCAGGCTTGGCTGCTTTTAACATATGAGGTGTTGATGGATTTGTCTAAATTGTGGGAGTGACATAGGATATATTTTAAGCAGTCGGTTTTTTATTATTTAAGTAAAATTTAATAAAGTCAGTTGGGTTACTTACTGATAGAAAATACCTTGTTGCTGCCTTAAACATCTGTAATCAACCTTGATTCGAATTGAAATTGTACCTGAGATCGGCTACAGATGTGTTGCTACCTATGAGAACGAAGTTATTACATCTCATGTACCTAAACCCTTCAAGACAGAACACATCAGCGCTGCACTGCCATTATATGCTTACAGTATTAATAAAGGTACCTACTTGAATCTTAAAATATTTAGACTTATACTTTGAGGTTTTCAAGTCCCACTGCTAGGCTACGCACTCCACTACTAGATGACTAGTCTGGGACTTGATCATAGGCTATTAAAAAGACTTTTGAATTAATGACAAACATATTTTTACAGCATTTAGTTTATAAATAACGTAGAAACGGCGCCCTTTGCGCAGCTAATCCTGATTTAGTGAGGTGGACCCATACCCAAGGCATGCTAGCGCGACTGGTCAATGGAACTGAGCTATATCTATTATACAGGGTGGTCATCGGTGTTGTAACCTTGAATAGTGTAAATACGGTTAAATTACACGAAAATTGACGATTACGTATTTTTCAGTTTTCTCCGAATATTACAAAATTACCGTAATGCGAACATGTGTTTTAATTTCGTAATATCTACCAACGTACTCGTAGGTCTTGATAGCGAAACATATGGGCAATAAAACGATGATGAATATATTCGTTAGCAAAATATTTCAATATAGGTATGACTGAAAATAATTGACAAACATTAAAGGCTTTGACGTCAATGACCGGTCATCCTGTATGTTTATAATCTATATAGCCAGAAGATAATCTGGGATAACGATCTTGATATTGAAATAAATAATAGTTTAACAAAGTAAAAGTAATGATTCCGCGAATGACAAATTATTAAAAAAATGATACTGTATCGCGGATCGTATACCAGGCTAGAGAGAGAGGGGCTCTCTCAGGATTGAAGTAGCAGAGAGAGAGAAGAGCTTGCAGTCCACCTGAAGGTAAATAGTCACTGCCACCCATGGATCTGTAACGAACTCCATACTCTTAGAACAGGGATGCTCACAGATGCGTTGCTATTCATGAGGACTAAGGTGGTGGCATCTACACCATTCCACCGAAACATGAGAATTGCTTCGCTAGAAATAGGTGTGGCAGGTGGTATATCCCAGGTCGAATTATAAGAACCTACCTACTCGTGTTATCACATTTCAAATGATGTTATAATTATAAAACTTTATATTTAGTTTTTTTTTATAATATAGGATTAGCAGACGAGCATGCAGTCCACCTGATGGTAAGTGGCTACTGCCGCCCATGGACATCTGTAATCAACCCCGGATAGGATTAGATATTCCTACCTGAGGTTGGCCACAAATGCGCCGCTACCCCTAAGGACTAAGCTGGAATGCCTCGGAAAAGTCTGTCTACCTTACCACACCCTTCAAACCGGAACACAGCAGCGCCTAACACTGCTGTTGTTAGGTAGAAATAGGTGTGGTGGTGGTGCCGCCGGAGTCGAACCACAAAGGGTTCTACCACCTTCACAAAGGTATACAAGAATAGTCATTTAACCGGTTAACTATTTATGCAAAATAAGTTCCAAGATATTAAATACCTATATATATTATAGTAGTAGGTACCTATTGTCAGAGCTATGCACATATGGCTCTCATGCATGCAATGATGCATGGTGACAAGCGTGCAATTTTTGCTGTGACTGTAAATGTTATTGATGGTATTCTCGGTATCATGTGTTGGTATTGGCAATGTAATTCATGAGTTTAATGAACTTAAATAAGAATAAAAAAAAAGATATTTAGAAATCTCAAAATACAGATAGAGTTTTATACAATTTGGTACGGATTTAAATTAGTTGCTGATATTTAATTATTAGATAACCATATCATTACCTACCTAACTTGACACAAATAACTTTGATCCGTACCCGGGCCAACGAAGTTTCAAATTCGTCCAGAGGTACTTACTCCGTTATTATAGGTAGGTAGTATCAAAAACCATAAAAATGATTTTTCAGGCAAACTTAGAAATACTTACCTATGTATATAGGAGGGTACGGTTTAGCTTTCAAATAATTATGTATGGATCGAAGTCAAAGGTACTCAAATTTCGAATTTCGTTCATGCTAAGAATGTCTTCAGGTTAGACCAGATTCATTTGAGAGTAGAGATTTTCAAATACGATGACACAATCTTATTTACGAAGACATCGCTAATAAATTAATCTACCTTAAACAAATCTATCACACCCAATGATTATTCAAACACGCCTTTTATTTTCTTACAAGGATCATCCCCACGCAACAGGTTTTAAAACGCAATACCAAACGAAAGCTTTACAATCACGCAAAAATAAATAAATTGAACAAAACAAAGCTTTGGACCACAAAAACAAACGCGATCGCAAATACAACAGATCAGAGACCGAACGCTACATTAAATAAATGAATTTGAATTTGGAATAACACAGAAACAAATAGAACAAAACAAAGATTTGGATCACGAAACAAGCGATCAGATATCGCAACGTCATAAGCTAAAGGCGCGTCCACACAAATCAAAATCGTGCGAACGTCCTCAAATTGTTATTGATTACGCATTGTGCGCTAATGCGGTAACAGCGCGCATAACTCAGGATTTGCGTTGTTTGGACGCGGCGCAAGGGCGTGGAGGCGTGACGTATCGGTTAACCATGGCAAAGAGTGGCTACGTTAAATGTTATTTGTTATACAGGTTTACAAGTAATGTTTAGTTTCAAAGCTATACTTAAAAGACTACATTTTTTTCGTTCTAAACGTAAACTACGGCTTACCAATAGTGATTCTTTTTAATGTCAATTAAACGCAATGATAGAGTAACATGCGCGTCGATTTGGATCGAGATCTAGTGGACTGATGTTGTTTTAAGAAGTTAAACAATGATAAGTTTTACAATTAAATATTACGGCTGAATAATCTTTTTTTCTCATTGTCGCTAACACCTTTGTCTCCAGAAGTAGCTGGAGCTAGTGAATGCCAACACACTGCTTCATTACGAACTAGTGGATACAGAAACAGATAGGTATCTAAAATAAAATTAATTTAGGTTTCGTAAAATAACTAGGAAGACTATATCCCTGGGCCTAAAATATGCATTTACTTCCTGTTTTAAATATTAAATTAGCATTTTTGATTTACAACCAAACCGCAGTTCCTAATGTAATCTTGACCAGATCTGTTTTCTCATGCTCCGGGCGATATATCTTTATTAATTATACATTCATACACAATGTAAACACGCCCTATTGTGCTATACGACATACTTCTAACTATTTGTCTAGGAGTGGTTCTGTGCCCACCGTGCAAACTGCATTATAATACACCTAATTATGCCTTATGGTAATTTTATGGCTAAAACATCCCTTTATTATCATGGGGTAAAATTTGAGTGCTTGTCCAATGTTCTTTTCGTGCGCTCTATGGGAATTTTAATGATTTAATGTATTTAGATGACTTGAAGTCATCGTCGTGTCGTTTTACGTTTGATTAATAAGTCGTATTACAAACGAAATAAGGTGTAAACTCGGTTCAGAACCGTGATTTGATAAAATGATGATTCTTTATAGGATTATGAGTAAGCAATGACTGCTTAGTTTTTGACTACTGGCTGTTGAATTGTGTTCGTTAAGAATGGTCTTAATGTATGAAGGGTAAATAAAGTGAGGCATAAATCTACTTAAATCAGCTAATTACATTGTGTTTTATGAATATAGATGATTTAATGTGTTAAAATTATGTTTTAGTGAGAGGATTACGCGTAAGAAACGATGTGACAGTTTATGAGAAGTTTTGAATGAGAAATGTATGTTTTATAGAAGTATTATTTTATGTTATGCAGATATATGTAGGTAGGTACTTTACTAGTTAGTCAAAAGTATATAAGTAATCAAATTAATATTTTTTGTTCTGGTGATAGCTTAGTTGTACCTACTGTGTTGATTGTCGGCACAGTACAAATATGTGTGCTGTCGGTCTTTTTACATATAAAAAGATAGTTACTACAACATAATATTTTTTTAGATCATAATATTTTATTTTTGTTGTTTTAAATATAAATTAATATTAATATACCTGTACAAGTAGGTAATCATATTTCAATAGTGGCACTACTTGGTTATTTTTTAAACTATTAGTTAATGGCCTGTTCAACAAAACAAAACCATTATTTTAAATATTATAATATTATTATCACAGTTGTTAATAATATGCTTGGCTCTTGAATAAGAAACGCCTGTTTTACACCTTATTTTATAGCAAATTTCTCATGTGAAAACAATCTTATCGCATTCCCGTAGTATGTAGTGCCGGGATAGGCGTGGATCCCAGCAGGCATCTTGGAGTTAAGGACGGAATACCTGGAGTGTAGGGCGGGATAGGGCGGGGTAGGAAGTAGTATGGCCCTAGAATTTAAAATAAGTGTAATATTAATGATAATATTTATTTTAAAGAAATTTGAAAATCGAATAGTTATGTACTTGTCTTTATATGATTTAATGGCAACCACAACACAGAGAAAAGTGATAAGTGTGTACATTAATTAAGATATAAATTATAGTACTAATTACTTTGCGCCTCAATATTTTTAAAATAATAAAATACTTAGTTCATTTATTTTGAATTCTCCACCTATTATAGATATTTTTCTCTTACTCTTTGCTATGTACTTCGTTCCTCATAAGTACCTCTTCCTTTCTTCGTTTCTCATAAGTATTAATTAACGTTTTACACTAAGTTACAAAAAATAATACGAAAAATGATAAGAATAAGTGTATGTGTCTTAATTTTATTCATTTATTTTTGTTCATTTTTAACTGTTAACGGCGGTAGCAATACTGTGTTTTGATGTTGACTGAATAACAGCAATCCTGTACCAACACACGAGAACCTTCATAATATTTCTTCAAACTAGAGTTAAACATAAAAATTGGAACATAATAAATTAAAATATGATAATCGCCCCTTACGTTTAAACGTAACGTGACTTATTATAACAATAAATTAAATTCTAATTCATCTAATAACACGCTACAATGTTACTCGGGCGACTTTAGCAGCGGGGTGTCGCGCACCCTAGAAGACTTGTGACTTACCTTCGGAGATGGGCAGTACTGTCATGCTGTGAACGGTAGTACTCAGGTCACAATACATACACTCAAGCATGGGAAAAGGGGGCGTGGAATTTGGAAAATGGGAGGTTCCGCTCTCACCTAATTGTTAAAGAATTCGTGTGAATGTTACAAAGTTTAATTCGATATGTTGAAACAGAGTTAAATTTTTCTTTTGTATATAATTTAGCAGTGTATTACATATTTTGTCTCGAAAAACAAATAAAAATCCATGGTCGAATGAAAAAGTGTGGGAATGAAAACCTTCTCAAGTATATAAGACCCTGTTTGGTTGATTACAAATTTAAGTACTGTGTTGTATGAACTTGTTCTTTCTATTATACTTTCTTATGTATAATAGAAATTAATAATATAATATTAATATTGCTTTAATTCCCAGGTTTCACATCCACCGCAACCGAGGAAATTTACTACTTACCTACGTATAGAAGCTTAAGCATCTCGAAATTAACAGACTAGTTAACGAAATCTACATGACCCAAAAGTTCTTATAGCTGCAATGAAGTCAATCCTCACTTGGCCAGCATGATAGTAGATACTTTAAACTGTTTGAGGAGATCTATGCCTACACTTGGCATAGTAATTGGTTGACGATGAGAATATACGTACGAAAGGGCTTAATACGCGCTATTCGTAAGCGCTACCAACAATAAGGTTTAAACACCATACATTCGGGGTATCTCGCCTCCCAGCCGCACAAAGGATCAGATTGATCCGCCATTATCCCAGGGAATCTTCAGGTGTCAGAATTATAAAAATGAAACCCACTCACAATTCGTCAACGTATCAAATGGCAAAAAGCGGTCAAGTGCGAAACGAGCTTACATAACTAGAGTTCCATTCATTCCATTCCGATATCTGACTATTGTCGTAGAGGTCCGAAGGTCGACCTGAAGACTTATAATTTTGCGAAGAAATGTGAATGAATTAGAAATTAATGATTAAGGCACTATTTTCCATGGCAATGGAAAACATGATGAAAAAACATAGGTACATTCTGTGTTCCTAAAAACGTGTGCAATCCAATCCGCACTTAGAATATGAGCTATGTCGATAGTATCGATTAATAAGAAATATCATTTTTCCGACGATACTATTTCAAAGATGTAGGAGCTCCTTTTTCCAGTTGTAATTAAAATAAATGAGATATCATATCTGTTCGGATATTACTTTTATTATATTTATTCTTAACCTTTAAAAGAATTTATTCTAAACCGAATCTCAATTAGTAGCAAATGAAATTAACACAATACACAATATAAAATCATATTGTTATATATATTTTATACCCGTTATTTAAAAAAAAAATATAGATTATATTTGTAGATAAGATTTTAGATTCTGCCACGGAACTCCAAAAATGAGAGACTTACGAAAAAAATGTCACAATGGAACTAGCGCGCAATCTTAGAATCCAATATCTTAGTACAATAGTTTTTATTTTTTTAACAAAACTTTTGTTATTTTAGGCTCACCTACCGGGATATTGCGCATTCAGTGTTATGTTTAATCAAAAACCCATTGACTGGTATTCAGTTTGCGTGTTAGTCTTATTTTTAGAAAAATAATTGTTTTTGTAAAGTAATAGCAGATGGGCTACCTGATGGAAAGTTGCCGGTAATCGTCGGCTTAAGAAATGCACAGACAGAGGATTAGGACGAGCATTACCGTTCGTGATAAAAATGTAATGTTTGACATGATAGTAATTATAAATAGTTTGGTGTGATTTGTATCACAAAATAAAAAGGTATTTTGTGCTTGCTTGTAAGAGTAGGTGCTTATCCGTTGTTTAAATTACTGTTTCAATTGTTATAACTCTTTTACTATTTCAAAGCTTAATAATATGCATAGGCAGAAAATATGATGTGTAATATAATGCGATATTATCTATGTCTTTGATTATTTTTAAAAGTGAAGAAAACCGCTGCGTAAACTTTACTTAGTAATATTAAACGTTTTGAAGAATAAAAAGAAAGAAAGAAAAAAAGAAACAAAAGACGAAAAATGGATTTTACGAATGCATCCGCGACCGAACTGGCTTCGATTGGACGCAGGCTCCGGCTGGCGGTGACACGCCGCTTTGTCCAAACAGAAACGAGACAATCTTTCTTTTATCTTTTGTCCCCCGCACAATGGCGGAGCGGCCAAGGCATTTTGGATGCCTATTCCGATCAATTTTATTGAAGCCCGTGGAAAATTTTATATTCATTACTCTATAAATATTCATTGTAGAGGCATGGACAAATCGAAATTTACTCTGTTTTTCTAATTTTAACCGATCTATAACAACAGTATCTAACATTATATTATTATGTACCTAATATCATATGTACCTTTCAATATAATTTAATAATTTGCTTATGTAAAAAACAAACAAAGTTGCAACAAAGCCTGCGGTAGACCTGATGTCAAGTGTTCATATGCATCCATTGGATAATTAATTCAAATGACACTTTTTACAGTATGCTCTCTACCACGTTCTTCAAAAAGAACACTCTGCTTACCTTTCTTCATACTAAATCGTGTACCTTCAAATATTCAAATCATGAAGAATAATTTTCACATGGTCCAAACAAGATCAATTCGCAATAACAATGAAGACCAGCTTGCTTCCTTATAATATTGAGAACAAATCCGTTTCCATCAAATCTAATCCCAGATTGTACAAGCTCAAGGTCTTGATTCGGCATTGTTGGCTAACGGCATCGCACATTATCCATTCATATCATAACGTTTATAAATACGTTTCACGGTACCATTGTGGACGTTGTCTCTCCCCGAGGATACTCCGAACAAAGCGTCCTTCATAAAGCCGAGCTCACAATGCGACTCGTAACCCGTCATTTTTGTACCTATTGGCTATTTTATGACAATAACTCTATTGTTGGCCTCCAATTGTATTGGCAGCATTGTCCGTAGGAATTCGCGAAACTGGAATTGTCTCAGCTAACGAACACCGCTCGGGGCTAAACGTCTCACTCCTTGAAGATTCTCGGCCCTTTCAACTTGAAAGGACCATATGTATGTGTAGAGCTTGTGTGCGCTGACCTAAAATTGCCTGCATGGACCAATTCGGATTATTTTTACTTATCATTGTTGTCAAGCTTAAATGGACGTAACATGAGCACCATGGGCGTAGCAAGATACTCATAAGCACGTTATTTATCTCATTAATATGCTTGTCAAATTGTCAATTACTTTGAACACGCACGTTTTATAGTCTTTAAAAGGAATGTTACTCTTATACGTATATCGCATGAGTATACAGGAATTTTCTGTTGACTTTTTAAGATAGGCCATGGGAGGTTATTGTAGAACAAATATAATGACCAATGTCTTACCCACCCATTCATGCTTTCAATTGTTTGCGCCAACGTTGGCCGCCGCGCGTGATAATATTTGGTTTCCCCGCAACCTGCCTTTGTCATCTCGCCTCGTCCAGCCACTCGAGAGCAAACTCATTGTTTGTGGAGACAAGTGAAGAAGAAATTTCTGAGGTTTGTATTTTTAAATCTCTTTCGGCTTCTGTATGTTAGTGAATGGCTCCTGTTATACAAACATCACCAATTATGACGATGTCGACTGTTTGGCGTACAATTTCTTAGGATACATTTTGTTCGCGATCCTTTCTTTGGCAACTCATTGTTAAGTTTTTCGTGTGAAATCACATAAAAAATTGTGTCAAACTCGCGAACTTTTGCCAATTATGTTCGTATCTAACGATTCTAGACTCGAATGTTTAGTTCATTGGAATGAAAACCTTTGTACCTAATTTGAATACTATTCGAAATTTCTTCAGCTTTATTTTCGGTTTGCTGTATGTATAATCATTATATGATTTATCGGTAAATAATATCGTGAGAATTTCACACCCCGACACCCTTAACTGTACGTTACCATTCAGAAGAGGCATTAGCACGGAAAAACTAAGTCATGCGATAATCTTGGATTTATCTGTTGACAAATTTATTTTACTTACATCAAAAACTTCTCCATCGTCTTTAATGTTAGTTACTGTAGGGTCTAAATTTGCATTGAACAAACTATCATTGTCCTGGTCTGTGGTTTTATTTACAATAAAATAGCACCCTTTGCTTTTATAGAATTAGCGTCCCTTGTCTTACGCGATTGTGGTCAGATAACAAAGAATATAGAATTGGAATTTGATTTGATTTTCGAAATGCATTGTGTCTTTATTTTTTGTTATCTCTGTTAACTTTAATTATGCTTTTGAATTATTGTCATTGTGCTCGTACAATAGCAATAGCGCTATTTGAAAATATCCCATATCCAATAATCATATAGGTATGAAATACATATGCTTCTTGTACATAAATGCTTATTTATTTAATTATTATTTCTTTATCATTCCGATGACTGTAATGTATTGCGTCCTGTTATAACATTCCTTTACTATTATTTTCAAAGTTACTCATAAGAACCTCTATAAAACTAAACGAATAATGAAATCATAACGAATTTTACACTCGTATTTACATCCAAAAAATTCCATAGCGTTTTATTACGAAAACCACTTGACTCTATAAAGTAGCAATTAGGGAACGCACTTAAAACTAAGATTTGTTGTAATAAAAAGAGTCTTGACTCCCAATTACTCCGCCCCGTGTTTCGAGTGCCATTACACCGAAAATTTACGACATTAATTGTACAATTATTTCTCTCCATTGTATTACATAGAACGGTAGTTAGTTTCTTTGTGGCCAGCGCGGTGACTGGCACGTGGTTGAATACCACTTTATCGACCACTCATTACAATTTAATGGTCTTACGTTTAAAAAAGATCTTGACGTACATGATGACGTCAAAGTTAGTGAGACGACGCCTCAACCGAAAACGGTTCCTATAGATTTGAATATAGGTACTTGATTGGACGAAAGAGGTTACGTTGTACCAGAGGCGTTGAAAGATTCGTTATTTAAATTTGACGGTTGGAGTGTGTTCGATAAATGGTCGACCTCGAAATCGGTTGTTCGGATTCACTGTACGTAATTACAGTCTAGTTTTTGTTTGGTCTAAGGTACTCTGCCCGTTTCGAAACTGTTGCAACGTTGTTTCATGTCTTTGTTTATTTTGCTACGCTTTTGTGTAGTTTTCTATTTACTTTTCGATTTAATTTGGTACTCGACGGGACAATAAAGATTGTGATCTCAGTGTTAATAAGATTTACGAGAAAATAAACACGTGCTTCCACATTTACAGAATGGTGTCATGTTAATTTGTTTAGCGGTAGTTCTACTTTTCTTTATAGAAATAGCAAATGAGTAGGTATTCAACCCACATGATATTAACCGTGAGTTCACATGGGACAGAAGTGCTACCTTAAATCGATTACAGATGTTTTGCAACTTTGGAGGAGAATTGAATTACTCGAAAAAATAAAATCAAATCAGAACAATACTTGCTTTAAGACAGATTGCCCAGTTACGACGCAGTCGTGTCATTATGCAGCGTCATCAAGTGTTTTTTACGTTTGATCAGGCTTGACATTGACTTTTTTTTACTTTTACAATTCACACACATTTAAGAGCATTGAGAATTCATGTGTAGATAGGTATGTGGATACGCAGGATTCTGCCATCACTAGTTCTGGCATAGTTGTGTTCTAGCACAACTAACTTAACGCTAATCATTATTTCTTAAGTAAGTATCTGTTCGTGACATTTTAGCAAAACATCACAAAAATGAATACAGATTAAAATGTATTAAACTTTAATGCTTACGTACGAGTATATCAATGCGTAGCAACAATTTAAAACATCCAAAACTAAACTCAAGCGAGATGACATCTCTTAAACACGTCTCAATGTATGACAATTTAAGATGAACTCAAATACCTTTGTCATCTAAAAAAACATCAATAGAAACCGCTCATAACGAATAGAATTGAATAGTGTGGCATTAGGGAACCTGTTTGGAGATCGAACCGGCCAGACTTGCCGACGCCGCGGCCAACTTTGGATTAATAAAATTGTATCTGAGTCTTGAACAAGTTTAGATCTATCCAAATATACATCGAAACTGGATATTTCTTAAACTATTTTGCTGATGAAAATAAAATGTTCGACATTATAAGTAAAATGTTATTTTTTCTTAAGAAATAAAATTCCTGAAACCTGCGCTCTATTTTTGAGTGGTTACAGTCTCTTATATCATAGATATCTGTTATCAACGCAACAAGTCCTAACAAAACTTTTTAAAAACGAAAAACCCGACTGTGTAAATAAATTGTACAAGCTGCACATAAAAAGAAATTTAAAAAGCATTTTTCCATTTTTGAAAAAATATGTTTTTATGTATCCAATGTCTCTAGTGCCACCAAGACGAAACCAACGAGATCTCATAATTATGTAAAAACTGATAATCTATGCAGTAGAGTGTGAGTTTTTGAGTGACGTTGCTTTGCAAATACCTAATAACTATTTTCCTACGTACTGTTTCATAGCTTTAAGCTTCATCTCAACCTGTAAGAGCTTACACCGTTATTTTAACGGGAGATGTTAATTACTTTAATGCAGTTCGTGTCCGTCACTTTTTATGACATTAAGGATGTCATTCTGATAGTAATTGGGTACTTTTGTTTTAAAAAACTATGAAAAAAGATATTAGTATTTTCATCGTTTTTAAATCATAACTCGAAATGTGAATATGAATTTTAGGTATATACTTAAAGTATTAGAATAAAACTATAAATCAATAGTTTTTTGTTTGCAAATGATTAAACAAGTATGTTTAAAATAAAAAAAAAATGTTGCTTGGTTACTTTTTTGAATATAATATAATTACAAAACCATTTTTTTTTCTAAATCCATAATATCTTTGACTGGATAAAATGTACATTTCGTAAAACTAATTTGATAGTAAGGCATGTTAAATAGGAGTATTAACTCATTAATAAAATAATAGAAAGGAATGCAAACATTTAAAAGCTAATAGCGAAGTCCAGATGACTCACAATCAGCATCTATTAATGACTAGCCGTTTATAAAATAAACACAAAAGAATGCGTTTTGAAGAATGCGCTACAAAAATATGTAAAGGGCTAAACAGAGCTCCTTGAACAGGTGTACCAACTGTTTCGGACCTCTGGCACTACCGACATCGCCTTACATATAAAAAGTGACAAAGAAATTTGAACTTCCACAGTCAAATATAGAGTTTATTTTTTGTTTCAATGTAATCTTTATAAAGGTGCGCAGGAGTAGCCAACCCGAGGCTCGCTCAATGAAACTTTTTCTACCTACTTAATGCTATTTTGTTTTATTTCTCAGATACATATGTTTTTTGTGATGCGCGGCGCATTCCACTTTATTAATAAGAATCTGTTGATCGTATCGCGATATAAAAGGGTGTTTTGAGATTTCTTAATAGACCGTTTCTCGGTCTATGGCGTTTTATTTGGAACGTAATTAAACTAACGCTAACATATTTTTATTAAATGACAATTGCATTGTAGTGTTTGTTACTGGTAATTTAGATAAAAAAGTAAAGGAAACCTGTAAAGGAAATTTCAAGTATATTGGATCCAGTATATTTAAATAAGTTAATTTATAGAAAATCAGTTGGTACGTAGTTTTGTATCGATGAATGATAGTGATCACATGATAACATTTTGATTGCATTTGTTTATAGTGATGTAATGTATCGAAATAATAACGGCAGAATAAAACGACTACAAATAGTTTATTTAAAAGGTAAATGCTGTACTTACTTAACATAAATAGTGGGATATACTTATAATAATTGCTTTTTCCGTCAAAAATACCAAAAAAACAGGAAATAAACAATCATAAATCGCCTCTTACGAATCTGAAAACGGAAATCCCATATCATATCTTAGATCTTTGTATCAAAAATATTAATAACACCATAGCCCTCGTGTGCGCATGAGTTGCTTTGCGCAAAGGCACCGCCGGTACAAAGCGCCGCCGTTGAATTTGTAGAAAAAATAGAAAAAATCGCAAACGAGGTAAACGGTCGATTATCATCATTAATCTCAGACCAAAAAATAAAGAAAACGCAACGAAACACAGAGTTGTAGAACGATTTGTAGTGATTAGAAGTGACAATTTTATAGTAGGGATTTTGTTATGCGAATTTTGTATTTCTTTTTTATATTGCTTAAAAGTCTTAATTATTAAATAGCTGTCATACCTACAGTATTTTAATATTACTGCCTTTGTTACAAAATGAATGAATAAGTTGCTTTTATAAAGGTAAGGCATTTAAAGCGCATAACTGATTTTGATTTGAGCCACCACTGACACATGTTTCTCAATTAATAATGTTCTCACCGTACACCCCATCCGATTTGCTTCGTACTAAGCACAGCTACAATTTGCATTGTATTTTTTATAATTCGCTCATACTACGCTAATGAGAATAATTTTGGGACAATTTAATATTTTCGAAAGGCTACATCTAAATTTTTAGTCTGAGAAACCAATAATCATAATTTTTTACACCATACCATCATGAAAACTTTACGTCGATTTCGTTTGCCCTCAAATATATTCTATTCCAGTTGAACTAAAGTTGAGTCTTTGTTATTTTTACAAATTTCTAAATCATTAGGCAGCGTTCACATTCGCGGACCATTTCTTCTGCCCCATTTACCGCATCGGATCGCAAGTTTGGACAACAATCGCACACAATCGCTTTACTCGAATTGATGCTTTTTCTCTTTTTAGGGTTCCTTACCCAAAGGGTAAAAACGGAACTCTATTAAGTAGATACTAAGCATATTCTGCTGTCTGTCCCTCTGTCCGTTTGTCACAGGGCTCAATCTCTTGAAGCCTAATAGACAGAAATATGCATTTTTGCAAAGTATATAGCTATGGTTGATATAATATCAATTATTAGATACATTACAAGAAACCGATATTTTTGGGCAATAGTTATTAAAAACATACTAACCTAACTATTAACCCGTAATAGGAAGACAGTTTAAATTTTCACATTGCATTAAAACTATGGCCGTCATAATAACACAATTCACCAATATTAAAAATAGAAAAATGAAAATTGGTGGTACATTGCCATTATTAAATAATAAATATAAAAAATATGTTCCTTTTTGTTACGGAACCTACCGTGCCCGTTCGATTCGTACTTAGCCATTTCTTTATTTAACGCGTCTGTTTATACCATTGTTTGATATGTTTAATATGTTTCTGTAACGTTTTGTGTGTCACTGGCGTGGAAATTTGATTAGCTTTGTGCACATGGCTTAATAGCTGTTTACGCGATTGCTATAAATCAGCTACGGGTACTCAGTTTTGTTAGAATTAATAAAATATAGTGTAAAAATGCTATTTCAAATAATAGCTATTTTGTGTTAAATCAAGCTTCGCTAAGAGATGTAAGGACTTATTGTTTGTCAATATCATTGATCACAATTTGATTTATAGGTAAGTATTTATAATTACAACTGCATAAGTTCAAAAAAATTCAGAGCATATTGATAGTCAGTCATCATTGAGTTGAATTAAGGTTGACGAAAACCATGATAGTGAAAAATATTGTTATGAAAATAAGTTCGGGGTATGGATGAATCCATCTCATTCTGAAAAGACAGCCAAGCCTAGCGAAGAAAAAGTAAAGGGTTGCTCACACTTCTGACTTCCCTCGCTAATTATAGGCAGGTACCCTAGATATTTCACACATCATACACATGGATCCACGCATTTTATGAGCTTACAAGACACACTATCTTAACAAAACGTTATTTTCTTTTTCCTACCATACAAGCTAAGAACATTCCGTTACACCATTTTAGAAATCACATTTAAGTACAAGTATTTTTTTATGTATGCCTAAGTAAGGTGTGATATCTGAAACACTGACAACAATTGACAATACCAATTGATACTACATCAAAGACCACTAACCAACAATAACCTTAACATTTCAGAGCTAAACGGCCACGAATCTTGAATATGACTTAGGTATTATAATCGGCGGCAACAAAGGCGATGCACAATATATCCACGCGATTACCGGATGCGAGGGTGACATGATAAAAACCCTTTTTTGAGTGTTAATGCCGTGACAAATGTCGAATTTATGCGCGAGGTGGCTCTGGATGTCCCGCTGTGCGCGTTTTCTCATTGCTACGTGGTTATGCACTGTCCTGGTTGAGTGTAGACTTGCTACCAAACCCGGTGAAGCTGGAAAGGCCGCTAGGGCCATTATGGCGAGGGCTAGAGCTAGGCCGCTAGAGCTAGGGGTAGTTGCTGCTACGTCGTTCAAGAAAAAATTGATGCACTGACCTTAGTCATTGAAACAAGAGCCTCGGCGAAAGGTTTGCATCTTGAACCTGAAGTGTACACCTTCTTCTGAAAAGATATATTTTAAAATTTGTCTTATATTTTATTTCAGAAACAAAGTTAAAAAATAGGATATAAGATCGTAAAATAATTAACGTTTGCCTGTTTCGAGGATATTTAATTTTTACAATTCTTTAATTCGATTTTACAAAGCATTTCCTATAGGCGATAATTGTTATGCAATATTTTTTGCGTACAAATTCTATTTACATTATTCTTTCTAAAAAATATTTTGATTAAAGTATCGTTCGATGTCTGTGTACTCCACACAGACATCGAACGACTGATTTAATATAAGATGTATTGCATATTACATAAAAAAGTTATCTTCTTTGCATATAAAGTTATTATGAGGAAATCCTATTTACGTTTTCTTATATATTCATCTTAAAAATAGGTGAACTTGGACAGTGGGTATATCCCCTTACAATTTGATACCACGGTCGCGTAACGACGTAGTGTGGGTCATTCCGCGGTAGACAAGGACATATTCGGGGATATTTAGAACAGAAATGACCCAATCGGTAGCGTTCTCCAGCTGCGATGTGTTAAAATTAAGCGAATCTCTTAATATTCACTTTTGATTCGAGTATCGATAACAAAATTGTACGCTAAGTTTAAGTATTAGGGAACCTTCCCACCAAGATACGAGTGCGTTGTGTGACGTTGAACCTAATCTAATCTAATCTAAGCGAGTAAAATGTGCTTTGAAAATAGCTACACGGTATCCTTAGCTCGCACCTATAGTCCCAATTCTTAGCTTGCATCCCTAAATATTGAAAATGAATTATAGCTTATCTTGGTAGCTACTTGCTACGGTAGGCTAAGCTAAAGAAAGTAAGATGTGCTATAGAAATACTTACTCGCGATCCTTAGCTCGCATCGTAGCTTCAACGTTTAGCTCGCTTCCTCTATACAGAAACATAGCTTAGCTACCAGAGCTACGCTTCGCTAAATAAACATTTTAAATTACGGTAAATAAACTAGCATTTCCTCCTTGCTCCTATATTATTACCTCTCTCTTAATTAACCATACCCTTTAGCCTGTAAGTGCATCTTTTCCTTCAGGGTAGGTATTTTAAAAATTGTACTCATCTGTAACATAATTGGCTTGCTTGAAATTCCAAAAAAAGCTAGTAGAAACACACGTCTCTATTTTAGACAAAGATTTGTTATATGACATGGGATAACTCAAATTTAGATGGAACAAAATATAATTCCTACTTTATTTTTGCTTTGTTCTACCGTATCATAATAAAGGAATTAATAATTCAACGGTATGAATATCTTAGGTAGACAACCAGAGCTAAGCTGATGCCGTGATGGCCCAGCGGGACTTAAATCTTTTATTATCTCCAAAAACAAAATAACCTTACATGCACGTTGACACCTTAGAGCTACCACGTATTATTTACTATCAATATTGTTCTTACCATCAAGACTTTCGTCTTTATGCTCTTCGGAATAAGGAATATTGTGTTTATTATCAACTGCAAATATTTCCTTGTCATTTATAATCCAGTGGCCACATTTTTATTGGAGCCAATTCTTAGCCTTAATTTAATTTGTGCACGAACTTGTATTTTGATTAATAAAGGACGCAACCGGGCGACATTTCTTGAATTCCCATTTTGGTTCGTTACGGAACTCTGATTTATTGTTGCATTAATTATGGCGGAATGGTTGTTTGTCTTGGGCTTTTTTGTTTGCTATTTAAATTTGTTTTCATTTGAATGCGATACTTGTTCGTGGATTTTAGCATTTGATTTTCTTTAAGTAGTTGAACGTAGCGAAGCTTTTGATTGGGCCATTATTTGTAATATAATTGCACTTACTTCATCTTGACTATAAGAACTCTAGTTAAATAGGTTTAAATTAAAGTAGCAAATAAGCATGCCACCTACTTGATGGTAAGTAGTCACTGCTGTACATGGACATCTATATAATAATCAATTCCGAGTACGAAGGCAGTTACAGGTGCTTTAATGCCTCTCTGGACTAAATCGGAAGGTCTTATGTGATATAAGTCTTCGCTTCTCAGTCACTGCACAAACAACACAAACTGCGCTGGTTTAGTAACGTTTGCAAGACTCATGGTTAGATGACCACCAAAATATTATAAAAAGAACTTTGAGAGAGATTTAAGTCAATTTCCATCGGATGGTTAAAAGTCTCACAGGACTGAACAGTGGCATCTTTATATACGATGCGCCAATCCACTATCACTTATTCCTTCAACCTTATCTCGTTATCATTTTAATTTACTGGCATCGTTGTCACATACTCATTGAGACAAAAAAATCTTCCAATTCCTTTGAGACGAGCTCTTAAAGCGGAACAAAAACTTGGACAGGCTTAATTTCTCACGGCTCGGCTCGCCGTACAAAAGTGGCATTTTGACATTTACTCGGTGGCCTGGTAGGGTTGTCGATGGCAGGATATATGGAAATACGCAAACTCTACGAGATACGGAATTTTGTAAGATGACTGTCATTTAGACTAGTAAATAAAATTTATTCTATATTTATTGTTTATCATATATTGTTCAGACGTAGTTCGTATTTTATTATTGATAGGAATCTACTTTTTTTAAAGTCTAAATCAACAAACTGTCCAAGTTTGTTGATTCTAAAATGGATAAGTAAATAAGTTAAGTTCTTCCTCCAATGAGTATTTGAGTAACTTGATGAAGATTGTTCTAGGCTTTCCTCAGCAGTTATCAACGCTCATCAGTAAGAAGAGTTACAACCAGCCTATAAGCACACTAATTTACATGACATCTCAATCTATAACCCACAAGTAACAACCCTATTTCCCGTTCGGAACCTCTCGGAATGTTAATTGAACGTGATGCTATCTCGTAATAAGTCATTGTGTCGTAAGGAGCGCATTACCGCGCGTGTGCTACCGCCTTTATAACTGTATCAGGTACATTTCTTTACAAATACCTAATAAATAATAATTGGTAATATTGTGTACGTTTCGGTTATGAATAAATTGTATATAAATAGGGTTCCGTTTTTACCATTTGGTTACGGAACCCTAAAAAAAACAGCTATTATTATTTAAAAAAATAACTCAATAATGATACATGTCAAAGTACGAGATCAAAATTATGCCAAATATACCTAACCATATTTTTATAAACTAGAAATATTTAAATGGAAAAGTAAAATAATTACATTACACTACATTATTTTTACAGAACAATAATGAATAATAAACAAACCAAAAAAAAAAAATTCTGCAGTCATTAAAAATACCTACCTAATTTTTATCTAAACTTATTTCATTTACTATATATCTCTCTTACTTTAACTTCACATCAAAGCGGGCGATGGGAAAGAACCTTTAGAATTCGGAGGCTCTTGTCATTTTTGGTGTCAATCAGATGTACGATACAGTGAGTTCTTTGCTTATAAGATCAGATGGCGTTGATAATTCTACTTGCTACTGAATTACTTTGTAACCCATGTAACTATCAAGTGACGTCACTCTAGCATATATATACATAGGGTACATAAATACATAGGTATATTTTCTATTATACTGAACTAGGAAACTAAAATGCAGTCCACCGTATGTTAGGTAACTAGCTGTTACCACCCGTCAACCCCAGATAAAATTTGATGCCTACCTGAGCTTGGCCGCAGACTACACCTTTAAACTGGAACATATCAGCGCCTAACACTGCTGTTATTAGCCAGGAATAGGTGTGGCAGTGATGCCTCTGAAATCGAAACATAAAGGGTTCTACCACCTTCAAAACTAAATACTTGTCTGTGTGTATTTATATGTCCAATATTCCTGCTGCAGGAAATTCTATGGGGATATTTTGGACATAGAGGACATATTTAACATGTTTATTTGAACCTCAATGTGTTCAAAGTTTTCAAGTTTTCTAAGGACAGAAAAAACTAAACGAATTCTCTCACTTACAACTATCATAACAAAATTCCACAAATTACCCCGAAACAGTTTACGACGTAACTGTCATTTTAATATTCATTTTCTAAAAGTACAAAAGTTGAGGAAACTAAATTAAAACGCTTTCAGGTAACTCCCGGAATTAATGAAACGGGTAACGGCGGGGCATCGCGTGTGGAGCAGCAATTTGTAAAAAAGGTTCTGTTACATAATGTTTTTAAGCTTTAAGTACTATGAGAGTGGCAGAAACAGCAGACGAGTAATCTAGTTTTTTATAATATAGGAGTAGCAGACGACCATGCAGTAGGTACACCTAATGGTAAGTGAATACTGCCACCGATGGACATTGTTATCAAACTCAGATAAGATTAGATTCCTACCTGACGTCGGCCACACATGCACCGCTACTACCGAGGACTAAGCTGGAACGCCTCGGAAAAGTATGTCTCTCGTACACCCTTTAAACCAGAACACATTCTGTAGTGCACCGCTGTTATTAAGTAGAAATCGGTGTGGCGGTGGTCCCGCTGAAGTCGAATCACAAAGAGTTCTACCACTGTTCCACAAAGAGTTTTACCACCTTTATTGTCATAACTCATAGTTACAATGGCAATTTCCATCTTAGGCCTCAAGAGTGGCAACGCACCTGTAATCAATTTTAGAAAGGAGTGGTATATCAAGTAGATCGGATTATCAGCAGTCACCACTTATATAATTTACTCCAATGAGGGGGACTGCAATCTCGTTTCCGTACAATCCTTTCTGTCCTTCTTTTTCCTTCGAGGCAGTACATAAAGCATTGGATATAACATCGTCCTCTAAAAAGGATGCCTATTTCATTTATACCCCTTCAAAAAATATGCCTGTACTTTATAAGCATTCAGATGTCTAACGTAAGCTATGAATCTCTTCATTACTGCATACCGCACATATTTGATATTGTAGTCCGTTTTTTAATACCACATTAGACGAACTGGCCACATTCGCTACTTCCATACCATAAAGCTCCGTACTTTACAACATTGGAATAACAAATCCACGTTTCACAGGTTTATGGGCTACTGTGGTTAGTAATAAAACGGACGGACGGACGAACGGACGATGATATATAGGCCCAATTACGTCGTGTCGTAAGTTCGCGCCAAACGCTAATGATGAGCTACCGACTGCGCGATGTAGAGCTATGAAATGTGAAGAGTCGGCGGAGTTTGCAACGGTCGAACTTGGGAACTTGGTACGAAATTCATGTATTCTTAAGATAGCTTTAGATACAATATCATAGTTTATAATAATTGGATGCTGATGGGAGGTTTGGAGTTTTTGATACAACTAGGAAAAACTTGAGCATACTCCCACACGCTGCCCTAAACCGAGTTTATGCAGAGGAAGTCCTGCAATACTGGACGGATATTTTTAAGCTTTTCATGAGCCCTTCAACTAGGTTTAACAACTGTTATCCGACGATAACCGACACCGAGTTCTTGACGTGCTCTCCGAAACAAAAGCGCACTGCACGATGCTGTCTAAAAGTATTTTAGGAAAATGAAAAGTTCCGTAGATATTGTAATTAATCCCAGATAGATTATAATCCCACTAGAGATTGGTTATAAATTCTTTAAATCCCTAAAGACAATTAAAACGCGTCGTATAGTGTTTCTGTCATAAAATTATATGAACGCCTTTCACAATTTCTATATTTCCGCATGACACTTCTATGACACCAATTTGTTACGTCTATGGCCTTTTTAGACACGTTTACAACACCATAAACGGTTTTTAATTAAGGATCGGATTCACAATGATCGCCGCCCACGGAAATTTATGACTTCTTTCATATCCCAATTAGCACACAACGTTATTCAAACATTACACAATAAGCGACTGTAGCAAGAACATGTTAAGGACTCTTTTTGGTATCTTTTTGAAGTATTAATGACCTTATAATACCGCGGAGGTCTTATTAAAGATGTTTTTGTAAATAAACCAAACAGATAGGAATCTGTGGAGCCATGTTACATGTTTTAAGCCGTTGTGGAGTAATTACCGTGTATTTTATTTATTAAGTCTTATCATCGTGTTTTAAATAGAAGGAGTTTTATTATAATGAGCATATGATTATGTTTGTATCAAATGGGATCTAGATGTCTTTATCTTGTACCTTTTTCTTTATTTTTATAATAATAGATAAAAGATAAACCAAAACTTCTTTTGTAGAGTTACACTCCTTTTTAGTTTTTATTAAACATAGTAACCAATATAAAAGTTGTTATAGTTTAACATATTGATTGATTTAATAAATATAAACAAATTCCAAACCTTTTGTTTAAGACACCTAAGTCACTCTTAAAATTTTACAGTTGCAACTTTAATGTGGATTGTTCAAAGCTTTAATTGACTAATACATCAATTTTCAAATAATTATCATTTTTCTATCCGTCTAACAAAATATGTATTTCCGCTACTATGTAACACATTTTACAACTAGAAGGTCACCAAAAAAATCAAGGTCCATATTTAATTTATTCACGGTAGAGACAGCTAAAACATAATTAAGTTGCATTATAATCCGAACTATGACTAATTTGTGCCTACGCCGGGACGAAGCAATATTTATGTTTCAATTCCAAATAAAACCATCCACAGATCCGACGGACATTCCTCACATACCGTCATGACACCTTTTGTGGATACCGACGACCCGCGGTCACCGAGAGGTCTGACATGTAGAGTTTCGGGTTCAATTCCGGAACTGGGCTATGAGTGTAAAAATATTATTGATTTACTTATTTATACCCAATCGTGTTAAAATTATTTCTTCTCATGAATTTGACCTATCGATTTAAGCGCGATGTTCCTTTGGTAACCATTACAGCAATCACAAATATTTCCTTGACCCAAGTTAATGCTTACCGCTCAAGCAACAATAAATAAACGCATAACAAATTAAGTCAATAGTTGACCATACCGAAGTGGAATTTTCAAGACCGTTTCAGTGCTACAGGAATCATGTTTTAAGAGGTTTTTTCGATGAAGTCATTTAATTTTGAAACATAACTAACAAAAAACAGCAATAACGTTTACTAACTCTTATGATATGTTACATAAACTTATACTAGTAAACTAGACCACTTTTCATTTCAACGTAGACATTGTCCACCGTAAACATAATAAGTACATAATGCATCTACAGTTAAGACTACAAAACAAATTTCCAGTTAACTCGAGTCGAAACCCATCGTCATCGCAAGGCGTTAAACCATAATAAGGACGTATTTATGATAAAACGCTTGTCATAAAAAGGACGTGGATAACTCATAAATTTCATGCCACACAAAAATCGGCCAAGTGTTTGAATACGCCAAATTAGTTATTAATGGACTTGTCCTACAGAAAACACATGCTACGTACGAGTTTGTAGACTATACTCTGACACTATTAAAATCATAATGCTGAAGAAAATTAAGGTATCACGCCTTTCTATACTAATAAGAATAAGTAAGGTAAGTAATGTCTCTTTTGACAATATGATGGAAATCTGTACATATTGCCGAATTTCGCAGTCTGTGTTTTGTTATCGGAATGAGTTACTAAGACCAATTCATACGAAAAGAAATTGGGTAAAAACTACTATCTGAGTCCGGCCACATATATCTTTCTATCCCTGAGAACAAATTGGAACTCCTTGCATAAATAAATTTACCGTCATTACAATTTGAGTTCCTACGTGGAACTATGAAAAGTTCTACCACTTATAAATCTTCTTGTAATTTATACATACATACATCATTTACAGTTTCTCGCTCTTCGTGGAACAAGTTTATAACATCCAAGGACGAGGTGTGGTTTGTTTTCGCGAAATAATTTTATATTTGGCGTGAAAAGGGTTGTCGTGTTAATGATTTTGGGTTTTAATAAATGAGGATTAGTAGGGATTTTTTACAATAATATCTTATGGGTTTTATGACTGTCTAATATAATATATGAATTGTGGTATTCTTTTATAGGCTGTTTGAAGTCTATAGATGATTTCTGAGTAAAGGAAAATTATGACTTCAAATATTTTGAATACACAGTTTATGATGAACATTGAACTATTTAGTTTAAATATAAGTTTAACCAAAAATCTTAAATATCGAACCGCTGATTGTTAAATTTCAAGCTCGTTTCAATGTTTCGGAGGACAGTTATGATATCGGTCCCGGTTACCAATAACTGAGTAAACTTTGCCGGTACCTTATGGGTACTTGTATAATACCCAATATGGAATAACTTCTAAGGCCGGGTACTATAGTATACTTTTATGCTCTCTATATACTCTAATGTGTACGTGGTACGCATCAAAGGATCTTCGCTGGCAACGTCCAGCGAACGACCTACAGACGCGTTTACTTTGCGAATCGTAACTGTAACCGAGCACATATAGTATCGAAGTTATAAGATAGGACATGCTCGCAAGCAAGTATTGTACACACTGTGGTTTTTGGTTACAGTAACTGCAACGTGTAAGAAGTGTAAGAAGCTTGACCAGAACCTACCTCCAACATTCCGTAAAGCAGCAGCAAGTACTTGTCGTGTTAGGTGGTGTCGATGCCTAGTAGGTAACAGAACCTGGAAAGGTAAATCAAAATATGGTATTAGAATTCAATAAAGTTTAAAACCCGTAAGATGCTATGTGGGAATCTTAGAAAAATCCTTATTTATCGAAAGGACTAATAAAAGTTCGGTAAGACAAAGCTTTTATACTAAGCAAAAAACAAGACATCACAAATGCAACAGGCGTGAAACAGACAAACGTGTATAATATGCAATAAATCATATGTTATTGTTATAATTTATCTTAAAAATAGAGGTCCTCTGAATTATGGGGCCGTCACGCCGTAATAGCGTCGCAGGAAACAAAGCTTCATTTGGAAATTATTCAAAATTTGGGTTCTGTAGTTTAACGCCTGATAATCTATCCGATTTTATCTATCGAAGACCTAAGTTTGACAATTTCTGCTAGTATAATTGCGATTATTGGTTGGCAAAACGTCTATTGATTATTATTAATAGCGTATATTACTTGCCTGTACCGTTGATATGAGATTTTACGTTTCTACAAAAATGACTGTTTTTGTATTTGTTTACATATTTGCCCATACATTTCCAATCAGTACCCCTAGCGGACTGTATCAGAAATAATTGGAAATGTATGGGAAATACGTAAACAAATACAAAAACAGACATTTTTTAAAAAATTAAAAACTCCTACTTGGTAAGGGTACTGTACCTGTCATTTGTACTATCAAGACGATTATAGATGACCATGGGCGGCAGCGCAAACATTGGATTAGTTAACCGTGGATTGGAATCTCATTTGCTAATTTTATTACGCAAAAAAGTTTCTATACAAGGTACCTATAAAATTCATTATAAAAGTTCCTCTGGACTGAAATCGAACCCGATATCCTCTACACCCGATACCTTATGATGACCACTGCGTCACGCGACCTCAGGTTGTCGGTTCGTGGTTCAGGTGATGCGGACCCCTAAACCGACAAAGAGCTAGCGCGGCGCGAGATCTTTTGTCAACATCGGCGTTATCAGACTCATCTTAAAAGCGGCGAGCGCAACAATAAGTGAATCTTAAATGTTGTTCTTATCATGGATTGGTTAAGCTGGCGTTTCGATACGACCACTATGTTTAAAATTATGTGTAGCGGCCGAACTGGTGAAATAAAAATGCTGAAGTATATTTCAAAATGTTTCGGGTATTTAAAAACAGTCGAAACAATTAGTTAAAAGTTTTTTTTTTAATTTAATTAACAGTCAGTAACAATTTCAAGAAAACTAGATTAGAAACTAAATTAATCGTTTACATTCTCTATCGTTGACTCTAATGATGCAACTGTCAATTACTTGCCTACTTATTTCGACGAATCGATTATCCGCATTAACGAAACTGCACCTTAACGAGATCAAACGCTACACCGCATCACCAAAACGATCGGTCTCACCTTTGTCTAATTTCTCGTAAATATTTTGCGCCGATTTTAACGTACAGATTGTCATTCAGAGCGCGGTCGTGAGATGGGCCGATAGTCGTACGACAATCGCTTATTTTGAAAACAATGAAAATAACGCCTTTGTCACAAAATTTCCTAATGCCTTTGACACCTTAATGCGACAAAAGTGAAACATCATTTGGGTTTTGTTCCATAAAAGGTTAGCTTAAGAAAGTCGAGATAAGTTTTTGCCGGTGATAATTTTAAAACCGAATGAAATGTAATGTAATGGTTCTGCGCCGTGACAAAGGTTATTAAATGTTACAATTCTTTGTTACGAGGTAACCTAGTTACAATTCATGATGTATTTCTTGTATGCCCACCTTATTAGCGCGATATCTTTATAACTGGACGTCGACATCTTTGTCGATTCTTTTTTTACATTGACAATTTTTTTCTTCGTATTTCATATTTTATTTTAATGTTTACCACGAGGTATTTATGTACATGTCGTATTTACTTAAACTTACTTACAGTAAGGTGGTTGCAATTAGTATAATATATTTAAACAGATGTATTGTATAATGTCTATTTATGTATCTACCAGTAGGTAAAATAAAAAGTATAACGTTACGATTTTTAAAGGAACATGTTGCGACTAGTGTACCTCTCCTATTAAAATGTATTACGGTCAAAATAATTCTAACCGTGCTTCTGCCAAATTTTACGTCCTGAATTGCATAAGTATAAGTAATTGACAAAACTAAAATCATAAAGAGAAGAAAATAATACATTTCAAAATTATAAGGGAACATCATCATCATCAATCCATTATTGTCCCACTGCTGGGCACGAATCAGAATGAGAAGGATTGGGCCATAGCCCACCGTGTGGGCCAAGTACATATTGGTAGACTTCACATACCTTTTGAAACATTTTTGTCTTTAAGTTTTCTCAAACATGCAGGTTTCCCCACGATGTTTTCCTTGACCGCTTAGCAAGAGATAATTAATTTCTTATAAGAGAACATAAGATAGGTATAATAAAATTATAATAACGAAAAGATAAAGTACCTGAAAAATGACTATGATTGCCTCCTACATTGCTTTCTACATAGCATTTTATATTCTTTGTATCGAAAACGGCCGAAACTTTTTAACCAAAACAGCTTCAACAGCATGCAGTAATATAATTGGGTGGACCTTAGAATGCCCTGTGACACGGTAAGTTTATAAACGAGACCCTACAAAGACTGCTTACGTGCTCACATTGTGATCTTCTGAATGGTGATCAAGCGACAAAGACGCTCAAAAATATACTCTAATATACCAACTTATCTTTACCTACAAGTCCGATACAAATTACATGTATTTCTTTAACCGCAGAGGTGATTTTTCGAAAATTTTCTCTTTAGTAGAGCCGCTTAAAGTTGGTCAAAAGTGGTACTCCATAATAATGTTATTATACGTTTCTGTAACGTGTGGGATGATCACAGCCTATTCTTTGCGTTAAGAAGCAGCGTAAAATTGTTCTATAGTCATGTAAACTGATGTGTGAACCTTTATAGGATAAGGAGGTTCCGTACTCTCGAATTTACACTTACATATCATCATACAACCGTTCCTTTAGGAACTTGTAAATTAACAGGTTGCTAAACTTTGAAACGTGATTCAGAATAGACAGGGCACCACCTCTTGTAAAACAATTGCATCGAAGAGTGTGAAATTATCTTCATTATAACAAACCACCTAGAATTTAATCCTTCTTTTAACATAAAGTTGACTCATATGACAATAAAAGTTACTAATATGAAATAGTAACTTTTATTGTCTATAATTTTAGTTAAGTATAATTAATTGCGACAGGTTACAGTTCTAATAAGGAAATGTAACAACTATTGTTATTAAATTCATCTTATAAAAAGTGTACCTACTTCCAATTTTTTCAACAAAACAAAAACGTTACTACGATATTTTTTGTACGAGTACCATTCGCAAGTAAGTCGATTTTCTTATGTTAGAAGCGTAATATCTGAATGCATTGGGCGGGTTCCCGCCGGACCGCATTCCGGGCGATGCGGGCAGACGGGATGACGCCGCGGTCACATGCCACACATGCACCGACTTTACTAACCTCTTGTACTTATCGTAATGAAGTTGTACATCAAAATTAAACGTGGGATATAACACTCACTAACATTATTAATTACATAAAATAACTAAGTAGGTAGTTTTATAAGTAAAAAAATACGAACGACAATACGAATGTAACGAGAATTAAAATTATAGAAAGAATGAAAACGTTAATAAATAATTATATAAAGATAACATTTAGAAACTTGCTATGTATTTTAATTTTTACTTATCTTTTTTTAATGAGAATATTTGTAATATTATTTTCTGTAGATTTTCACCCACTATAGATAAAATTCACTTTGGATAAACACTTTTAAACCTACTACTTCTGAAAGAATTAATTCATTACGTACTTACAAACAAGGTTTGATCAATATTGCTATTGTATAATCTCACGCCTGCTCCTCTGGATGCATATATCAAAATTATAAGACAGGCACACGACCAGGACATAAATATGCATTTACACGCATAATTTGAAGTCGACGTGTCGACATTAAACATGGAATATGCATCGCTGAATTCAAGCCTCACCGCAAATTTATACTTGGAAATTATGTGATTGGAAATAATGGTATTGAAGAAATATGTTCAATAAATTCCATGTAAGGAAAGATAGAATAGATGTATTCTATGGAATTAGAAGACGATTTCCTTATGTAGCGTATACCTAATAGTTTTACAAAATTTTGACACTAGAGAACTTAAAAATAATAACAAATTAAGTAGGCCTACATTCATAGATCCATTTTCAGATATATTGTATTATACATACTGTGCACATTAATATGGACCTCTGTATTCAATTATACTTTTGTATCTTTGTTTATATTGTCTGAAATAAATGGTTATTATTATTATTATTAATACAAATAATGTTAATAAGTCATTTAAACTCAAAACAATAAACATATCGATATCTTGAGTGGCGTCTACTATACCACAATCATATTTTATTTTTGTATTTAAGATAAAAGGGGACGACAACAATACTACTATTAGGAACCATAAAACCTGTTATTATTAACAATAACAGTAAATACGGAAGAACACCTTAAATTGGCTTTTACCAAAATAGATATTGTTTCAAACGTAAAAGCTTGTTAACAATAATAGTAGCATCTAGACGCATGACGAATGTAGAGTTGCATACAATGATCTAAAACCAAAAAGAACAATAATCGGTACAATTAACAGTTTAGGCCCAAAAAGAACTCCCGCAAGGACGCCCGCATCATAATGCTTTTTACCACAAAACTAAACACTGTAACTAAGCAGAAGCTACCCTTTTGTATGGAGTAGTGTGTAACAATAGTCACTGAATTTATTTTCCTTTAATACAATATACAGTATCAACCATATCCCGAAAAAGCAGAAAACAATCGGTCGAAAGCCCCCCACTGATCACAATTTGTAATGACAAGTAAAGGTGTAGCGGACTTTAAAATTGTCTGTACGGTACTTGGCAAAATGTATAAATATTCAACTTTAGCTCTTATCTCATACACAAAAGGTGTGGTCATTTACGTTCGAACACGCAAGATGAGTTAGTTTGCAACCCAAACTCAAAATTACGCTTTTTAAAGCTGCTATATCTGAACCTGTTAAGATATTTTCTTCTCTTTAGGTTCGGTTTCGCGTAGCTAACTGTACGAAATAAGTTGGTGCAGTAAAGTTTTATGTATTTATTTTTATTTTTTCACCCGTGAAGGATCATTACCGTGCATTGTTGGATAATTTCACGCATTTGGTGACACTACGGGCGTTTTGGAAGAGAATTTAGCGGGAATTCAGCTTGTAAATGCTCTGAACGAATAAGGGCACACCATTGTTGTTCGCAGTTTTAGTGTTTTAATTCTTTTCTTTGTTAACCAACATAATGGTATCCTGTTTGGTTGTGCGGTTGGACTTCAGTAGTAAATATTTGTTATTTGTTGAAATTTCAGATAGGTACCGAATCCAATAGAAAGTGATTAAGGAGAATGTGATATTCGTTTTTTCTACTCTTCTGTTTCTTTTCTTATTCTCTTACCATCACCATATATACTATCACCGATGTATTGAACAGATATTGGAAAATGTAGTCTTAGTATTAATAAACATCGCCAAGAGTTAAACTTTCAAAGTTTTATCCACGTATTTTACTTTATCTTAAATTATCCAGAGATACATTCTTCAAAGTTTGAATAGGTTAAGTAGAAACTATTGGCTTCAAATCATCATAATCCGCGATAACTATGGGGTCGGCAGTTGTGCGCCCCATTATTGAATCTACAATGACCACTTTAATCATAGATTTTAATGTTTCAGAAGTGGTATACCAGGATTACACAAATCTACGTCATTTAACGTACCTGAATCAGCGTAACGTTGTTGAATGTACAATGTTAAACTTAGATACATAGAAAATTAACAAAAAATAACATTAAAAAAAAGTCAATATATATTTTTTTTAATATCATTGCTACCATGCTTTAATTAGTAGGTATTAAAATCTAGAGAACATTATTTCATCTCGGTTGCCAAATTTCCATACATGGCAGACACAGAATTCTGTGATAATCCTGAATATGGCTGTAATGCATGGCATTGCACTTTTTAAATCCAAGCATTATAAAGCACAATTAAGTATTATAAAACAACAGTTAAAACGCTTTAGACATTTCTATGCGATATTTGGTCTGTGCGTAATAGATGCGCGCGCGCAGATCACGGCGTGTGCGCTGACCAACGGTCCTTCTGCAATATGAACTGTTCGCTAATCCCTTTGTTTGAAATTGTTTTGTAAAATGGATATCGAACTGACATTTATTGGTTCATGAATAATCCAAAAGTTTAAAGCAGCTGTTCTAAATGTAACATAATATAGCTTTTTTGTATGAAAAAATAATTCATAATTCGCCAATGGAGTTTTTAATTTTTAATCATAAACTGTATATTTCTTACTCTACATTTTCAGTCTAAAAGTAATAGTCGAATTGCTCTGTAAAGTCCTCTCTAACTTACATGAAATCAAGAAACAAACAAACCACATAATATAAGAAACGATTTTAGTCGTAGAGACATATTAATAATATGAGCTATAAAATTGCGATTGTTTCGAAATAACAGAAAGGTTTTAAGTTTTAAGTATCTATATAAAAATAAATGAGATAGCATATGTATTTCTACTTAACGTTTAATTAATATTTCTCACACTAAGCTACGTAGCCATTCCACGATAAATATTGACAGGAGCTATAATGCTGTAACAAATCCAGTTGATCAAAAACATATGGCCTCCGAAGATCCAGAGGGCCCGGATGAAAAAATAAACAACAACCCGCCATACATTCAATGGATTAACACTTTAAAGAGGGCCGATGCATTCAAATAAAATAACCTTCATTCCCGTAAGGTAACAAGTAGAAATCTCGAGACGACAATGAGATTTAACAAGCACGAATAAAATATCGACTTTGAGGCGACATTATACCCGTCCAGTATAAGTTGACCCATCGCTCCTACTTCAACAAACTTACATGTATGAGATTACGGAACATGTTTATACAAAATCGAGAGCTAGAGGGTTCGGTTATAATGGTGCTGTCGTCTTGTGCTATTTACATCTATCCAAAGCGAGGTTTTTCGTATAATGGAGAAAGACCGATTTGAATTGAAAATATGGGACGCCTCTTGGGAAAAACTGTTGTGAGAACAGGTGACAAAGATATAGTTCTGGGTGACCTCCATTTTTTCTGGCCTGTGTGAGTCAGCTTGATAAGAAATTTCGTTGTTAATTTATGTAGTAATAAGTATCTACATCTATGTACTAACTATATGAAGCATAAATATCTTATTTATCTGAAGAACACCAACCAAGAAGCAACATTTTTTAATAACGTGCAGATCTGAATAGAATTTCCTCATTTACGTAATTTTACCAAAATATTTGTCCTAAACATGACTTTAATAACAAGGTTTCGCACAAAACAATGGATATACCCGTACAATCTATTACTGATAAATTAAATAAAATTTAGAACCATCTTTCTTGAAGGCGGTTAATAAATAGGTTAGATTTAATTCTACTGGAATAAAAGTAGCTCCTACTCTAGTATACTACTACACACTTGAGTATAAAAATAGGGCAAAACCTAATCAAACCTTTCTATTGTCACATTATAAATTGTACTTTTACAATACTCTCCCAATATCTGCATAAAATATTCCTAACAAAACCGCCCTGACCTTTTTCCCAATAGACATTTACGTTAGAAACTTGGCGAGGATTCCTATTGCTGACATTGTATTTTATACTTAGCATTTACTTATTTTAGTGAAAATAAATTCATCGTAAAATTTATGCTACTACTCCTACTACCTTCGTGGCAAACTTTATGCGATCCAAGGGTGCTCATAAGGTAATATCTCGGTTAAATCTAAATCTAGCCAGGCTATTCCGAAACATGAGGTATTCTGAGTTTAGCCGTTTAACAATTTTCTTACCTACCTAAAGGCAACCACTTAAATTTTATTGATTGAATAAATTCTGTTCACAATAAATTCCTTTAGGTAGGTGGACTTAAGCATTTAACGATCATATGTTTTACCGTTAAATAAATTTTAAAAAGCCAAATAATCCTTTTTTACATTTTTTTTCCGGACATCTTTATAAACCACTGGAATATCCTCACATTTAATTGCGTTGTGTTGAATGCTATGACATTATTCAGAGTGCTGATTTTCAAGTAGATTTTTGATAGAATCAACACGGGGCCTCCGTGGAGTGCTGTCGCTATTTCGATAATGTTTTCCCCTCTTATAAGAGACCGCATTTGAATACCAAGTAAAATTTAGTTTACCAGAGGTCCCGCTTTCAATTCACTCTCGGAAAAGTTATAGATTGTTACTGTAGGAGTGAAGGGTTAGGTCTGATTCGATTCTTTGTGTACCAACTTTTATTTATTGACCTTGCGTCAGTTGCTTAGGAGGGCTATGAAGCTTGTTTATGATTTAGATTTTTGAATATTAAGACTGATGCTTGAAAAAGTGAATGAAAATCCATAGATCGATACTGCAGAAGGTTTTCAATTCTATACCAGACTTGAACAATATTGAGTACACAAAAAATCTTTCCATTTTAATGTAATTATTAACATTAAAATGTAGATGACATTAACGTAAGTCATGATTTACGAACCTACTCTAGAGAATAATACTAAGTAGCTTTTTTCTTTAAAAACTTATCAAAAGAAAATAAGTAGCTACGTATGTCATCTTTTTTACTTATTGTGAAATATTAACTATTTCCCATTTCATTTAGTCCGTGAAAATGCGAGACAACTTAGTTACATGTCTCATCCAAAAAAACGATTCTAGTCGCAACTAGTTTAGTTTTTTACTACAATTACCAAACCTTACAGCTTTCCCATTACAGTAAATCACGCGTAATTGTAACAAACAGGTTTTAAACAATTGTCTAAACGCTACCTCGACCTTAGAAGATGACAAAAGACACTTGACTTAGAAATCTTTATGTACCGCACGCGGAGCTTTTCAAAATAACCAAAATATAAGGACCACGACTTAGAAATAATTGTCTCAGAACGAAGGCCTAGATTAAATGGTTTATAGAAAGTACTGTTCAATAAAAGTGATATATAAGACAGAAATTGTTATCACGTAGGCCGAGACGTCGTTACGAACAATAAAAGTAATTTTTACGACCAGCAACCCCTTAGTTAATAAATTAAAAAGTTAGATAGGGTTTAAACAATGGTACTTCACCCTTTCACGTGGATCTTAGTTTTGTCACCCCTGAGTCTAAGGGCTACCGGCGGATAGGTAAGAAGCGCTTTTGAAATGGTTAGCGGTTTGGATATAAATTTAAAAATGGATCGATATTTTCTTCAAAAATAATATTTATAATGAACAATGATATGGATTGATGTACGATATTGTTATAAAACTTTAAACAAAAATTTTATCTACTTCTATTGATCTTTGACTTCAATTAATGTATTTCTTTTTTTGTGTTTTATTTGCGTAGTTTTAATTTAATTAAGATCTTTGTACAATTGTATATAATTAATAATTAGGTATATATGTATCTACTCTTACATCCTCTGAATATTAATAAAATATGTTTTAAAATTTTAATTTGTTAGAAAATATATTAGCCTGGATTTTTAAAAGCACCAAAAATATAAAATAAAATCGAAATATGTAGTTAAAAAGCGCTTCCATAAATAACTAACAAAGTATCTCGTTAGCTCCAACCCTACTAGGGTGGATTGGGTGCGTACAAACAATTTTCGAGTACCCGAATTAATTTTTGAGAACAAAATCCATTAGCGAATGAAGCTTTTTTTACTCATTGTTTAGGGTTGTCCCATAATTTACGCGAAACTCGATTCAAGTCGTTTTTAAGCGATGGGGCGGTCGCATCGCATGCAGTTATAAAATTACACAACCGTTTATATTTGAATTCTATCGTAATAGTTCTAAGGTTGAAGATCGCGTAGGTGTGTTGTTCAGGGGTACTAAACTGTTGGTTCAAAGCGTTTTCTTGTCAACTATGATTTATACCGTGCAATTGTTTATAGTAATGCGTGTAAGAGAATATTTCTATTTGTATCCGTTTTATGGTTTTTGTGCGTTCACATTTAATTTGGCATTGTATTGGTGGCATTTATGGCTTGGTTTTTGTGGGAGCGTATTTGTACCGGCTTGTTTGTATTTAGAATTTTGTTTTGAAATAAATGGAAATAATTGAATAGTTGTATCTCTGCGGTTGGTTTAATGATGGTTTGGTTTACAGTTCGTTTTCAACGGTGATGCTTTAAATACAAATAGGATCTTGATATTTAATGTAAAATGAGTTTAAGGCGAAGCGACGAATTATTTTATCAGAATATTGAAGGCCTATACAAGAAAGGCCTGGTGGTATAAATATAGACCTGTGTTTAGCCGTTAAGAAGTTGTAATTTTATAAAGTCTGAAGTTAAAATTATAAACCTAACGTTTCTAAATTTAATTTCAGTAAAAAATATGATTTAAGAACCTAAGTCGATTAATAGGTAACGTGAGGAGATGCGTAATTTTATGGTTTCATTATTTTGAGTCAATTTATTATAATTATAATATGAATCCATTCTTAAGTATTTGTTACGTATTTTGCCATATATACGCAATATTTAAAGAAGTAAAATATTATTGTTATACCAAATTCTAAATTATGTAAGTAAATTAAAATCAAATACTAATTCATTCAATAGCCGTCATATTTACAAGTTATTAAAAAGTACAGGCGCGTACCGGCGAATCGCAAACACTATTGTTTCCGTACATCAGCTGTGTACATTCGGGCAGAATAACGTAATACCATTCTGTATTCATGTAGGATAATCCACACAATAACCCGTGTGTGCGCCGATCAAAATAACTATAAAAATACAATAAGCGGCTTATACGTGTACCCTAATGTGCGCGACTGTCCCGAAAGAGACGGTGCCTTATGTGAAACAGGGATGGAGAATGGAACGTTTGACTGAATAATTTGTTTTGGCTTTTCGTGTTTGATAGGTGGACCTATGAGTGTATTGATGGAAATTGCAGTTTAGCTTTAAATATTAACGCTCGGGGCTACCTGCTTTTACTTTTCACTACATAATGGATTTCTATAAAAAATCTGCATACTTTTAATTCATTCGTTAATATAGTATTTTACGGGCCTTAATCTAGGGCAAACTTTATATATTTTTCACATTTCACACAACAATCACAAATGAAAAATTTACTCTGTAACTCTACAAACAAATTTTCTTTTGTCTGAGTGAAAGCCCCTTCAAAATGTATTATGTTTTAATTGCAATCATAAATATTATAAAAAGATGTTTAAGTATGCAGTACATAATGAATGGCTTGTGGCAGCCACAAAAATCAGAATCAATACTTCCTACCTAGTACTGGATTGCTGAAGTCGATCACAGATGCCTAGGTAACTAATATAACGGATAATTTAGGACACGTCATAAAGGTAAGTCAACCTTAAAAGTGAATTTAGGAGAACGAACACTAAAACTTTGTGATAAAAATACATAGAAATCCTCACATTTACTTCACAAGAGAATTAACCGACGCCGTACTGGAACCTCAAAGAAACTATCAGACTTTCTACTATAGTTAACTTAATTTAAAAATAAAATTTCCACGCTTATAGCCGACAAAACACCTTTTCACTCCAACTGTACCAAAAGGCATATAATAAAATAAATAATAGGCCGTTCGTTGTTTGAATTTCGTATTTCGAATTGGGAATTTCAAAATGGCTGGCCATTGTTACCAATTAGGTGAAGTGTAGCGTTGTAGCTTTAATCCCATTGGCGTAGTTAATATTGTGTTTTTGTACTACATTGAGCGTCTAAACGTTTAGAAATCATCTTTTATTGCAACACTATGGAAGATTTAGGTCATTTTTTGTTATATTCAAGATGATGTTTGCTTGTGTACCAGCTTTCATCGTAGCGGGAATGTTGTGATCAAAATATGTTTCTTATTCGTACGTGTGTTAATAAACATGTGATAACTGTCAATAATATAAACATGATAGTCATACAATTTTATTTGATATGTTATTGTAATCCAAAACATAAAGTTTCCCCAACGCATTTTCTCTCAATTTGTATATTTTACAGAATGTACTTTTATTTACTGTCAAATATTTGATGAAAGTTGTGAAATTATTCAGTACCTACTTAAAAGAAAAAATCACATAAAAAAGTCAAAATGTTTATATTTACTGAATAAAAATACCCTTAAAACGAAAAGTAGAGACGCATCATGACATGTAAGCGATAAACTACTCATAACTTACACGTATGCTTATGAAATTAAAAGTATCATACGCCGTACAAGATATTATCACTGACAACACTGAGGCCAACAAAGCTATCGCCACAAAAAACATAAAACGACATCCGGATCCGTCTTCCGATGACGTCACGGCTTAGGGCAGTCGCACAGCTGCCCCTTATCTCGATCTAAAGCCCGGCGTACACTTAGCGAAAATACTTATTTATCTTAAATACGATCGAGATTCCCTAATCTGTCCTTTGTGTTTCTGTATGTTTGTTTCGTATCATATCGGGGGACGTTTTTTGTGCAATTAGTTCGGAGATTTGGGTGTGAATTCAGTTCGGGAGATACCTAATGTCTGATTAAGGGCTTTATTCGATTGGATTTTTGTGGTATTGGGAAGTGCTTTTGTGTTTGGATTGGTGACTCGCAATAAACTAGATTTGTTTAGGTTTATATTTAACAGATTTACTGGTAGACTTATCCAACTTGATGCAGAACAAAGATCTTCCTGTAGAGATACATTACGGTTCTTTTTGGAAGACTATTGTAAATGCACTTATAAATTTTATTTATGATCTAAAATATGAAGATAAAAAACGGGAACAAAACCGTAATAAATGTTACAGAATTATACCTGAAAGTTTATTTTCTTAAAATCACAGTATTGGTTCTAACGTATGTGTACAGTCCGCTTACACACACACAGTACACTTAGTATTAAAATCCAAAGCGACATGATTAAATAAAATATACGAGTTCTTATTTATGTTAATTTCGCATGCTTCGAAACACAATATTCACAATCCAAGATATTGGTTCAATTTGATGTCATTTGATTAAAGTTTCAAACAAAATACGTCTCAAAAATTCTTATCATAAAAATCCATTTTAATATCACAAGAAAACAATGATAAAGCTATTATCAAGCTCACTTAAAATGAGAAAACAAATCAATAATCAATATTGGTATTCCTGACGATCTTTGGTCTCGGACTTTTATCATTCTCCCTCCCTGCGGCTGACAGCTCCCCTAATTGATTGTTTTTTATCCATTTTCCGAAGAGAGGGAAATTTTAAAACGGATCCCTCGAGTCGGCCCAAGTTATGATTGGATAACTATTCGAACTTATTTAGATTCGCTTACGAAAATTGCGCTTGAAATTCGGATTTTGCAAGGAAATATTAGAAGGCCGATGAGGCGAGATTTTCGTTTTGCATAATGTTTTTAAGATGTATGCATATTACCTACATATTAATTATTACAAATTTAATAATTAGAGAAATTGTTGTGAGGTAACTTACATGCCCAAAAGTTTTCTAACAATGCCATTAGGCTATCAACAAGCTTTTAATAGACTTGATCATATTTTTCTCTTTCTTGCAATAAGTCGACAATGCCTTGAAGGTAGTGATGATGCAAATTAATTCCTTCGCACCCAATTAGGAAAAGAGAAATAGAATAGAATAGAATAATACAACGAAGAGAATAGTGAGAAATTCTGGAAGAGCTATTAGCATAATAGACATTAGTTCCGCCGGACAATTTCTTAACCACTGAGTCTTCCCTCAAATGAAATCTTCGTGAAACATTAGTGTGGTTCCGAAACAGCAAGACACTTCGCAACTACACATTTGAATTCGACCCGTAAAATGATGAGCAAAAGTTACAAAGTAATGCAGCAACATTTTCAAAAAAACAACAGGATTGTGGCATGTTTCCCTGTACCGTAAACAATTAATAGAATACAGTTAAAGCTTTCAAAGTGTTCACTAGCGCATTGTCTTAGAATAATGTTGAAAATAATATCTTTATGGTCGTCCGTAGTGCTAGGCGTGACCGTAAGAGATGGGCGCACAATGGCGAAATCACCGAAGGTTCTTAAAACAACTGTTATGGTGCCACGAACGTCATAGCCATAATGCACGGAATAGAAACTATGGAATGTCTCTTTTCTTTTATAATGCGCGTCCATTGTTGTTAAGACGTCATAAAAATTAACTTTAGTACCCTCGGCGAAAGCTTTGATAGTAAAAGATACAGCTTTTAAACCCACTATAGCAGAACGTTGTAAGAACATCCGCCTATTACCAAAGCCGAACTCATTTGCTTGAATATAAGATTCAATGTTCATTGTTTCTACGAGACCAGTTCCATCGGATCCGTTACAAGCAATGTCTTTGTCTAAACAATTACAGTGTGTATTGTAACAGAGACTCATTTGTGTTTCTTGTTCTATTGATACAAGTTTTTGTTGCTTGGGTGTCCGAGCCACATCATAAATCAGACGTTACAGGCTCACAGACAATACATTACATTTCTTTATCACGCTTTAAGGTAATTTGAGCGTTATTGATGGTCATTTTAGGGCGAATGTAGTAGCAAATGTAGAAATTGTAAGGTTGGTAGCGCACTCCGCTTGCGCGCACGCTGCCAAATGATACTCTTTACTATTGACGTGTCTATTCAAGATACGCGAAGCTGATGTTTTTATAAACGATAAATTTTCAATTGTCAGTGGTCATTGTGAATTGGCGCGTTCGTATATTACCACTAAATGTGGGCACTTTACACTTTGCACGCCAGTTTGAGAAACTGAACTTTATTCGCGCTAAATTTTAGTTGGTTTAAGTTTGAGAACGGTAAATATATCTTGGTTAACGACGGTCACGCAAAGCTGTTTGGTAATTTCGTCCATTATTGCTTTAAAGGTGTTCAATATGAAGATGTAGCTATTGGCTTTTTAAGGTCCCGGTCAGAGAAATAAATTGTCCATTCACGTGTGAAAGGAGCGCCTGACGTTAAAATTCTAACAGTGGTTAATCAGCTATTGGCGTGTAATTTCGCCCATTCTTAAAACTTCCTCTTGAAACCTCATAATATTACAATTACGTAAACAGACATTAGAAGTATTGGAACCTGACGAAAGGTCAAAAATAACTACTTTATTTTTTTATATCTAAGCTTTCCGCCTACGTATGAAATGAAATGAATATACAAAATCGGAATTGATAGGTTACATTTGTATTTTTATAACTATATGTATATTCTGAAAGACCTTATGCGTTAAGGTAACGTTTGTTTTCTGTCAAACTTTACATAAGACTATAAAATTTCTATTTTACTTTCTTAATGTTCATTCATTTTATAAATATTAAGGGAAAGTTGTAATTCCAAGCGGTTCCTGCACCTTTAACAACATGGTGGGAACATACACATATCGTCGTTCCTATTATTAGCTTATAGTAGTTAGTTAAAACATTTTAATTTTTTATCAGGGCTTATAACACATCTGTAAATAAATATCTTAGAAATAAAATATTACTTGCTACAATGGTGAATGAAAATATAATAAAGAATCCTAACGTCCGACGATGTACTAATGCAATTGTTACTTAGTATGCCTCTTTGTTACTTAGTTACATTATTGTTATTCGTTACATAAAATTGTAGGTGGTACGCCTCAATTGAATAAGAGGTAAGAGTACAAGCGAAGTTCCTCCCTTTATTGAAGGGGTTACGTAAATCACTCAAAGAGTTAATTCTTTAAAAACTTTCCACAGGAACTGCGTGGTTTAAAAGGCGAGCTTAAACCATTTGTTGGCACAAAAGCCCGGCATATGATATAATCAGAAAGTTTCTGAAGCTTTTATCAACTTCTCACAAAGAGTCTGTCACCTATAAAGCTTTCTTTGTCTTTATTTTATCAAGTTTCCTTTGGATTTGGTCGGAAAATTACGCAGTCCTTACAACTCCTTTCGTCTCGCATTGAGTAATAGGTGCCTATTTAATAAAACTTTTTTCAGCTCGCCGTTTGTAACTTATCTTTTTATTTTTCGTCAAGTTTTTGTTTACAAAACAATCTGTTGCCGGCGTACTGCAAATGTTATGCAACGTGGTTGCGGGAAATATTGCGTGGAATTGTTTATTTGTTCTTTTTATTGTTTAATTAATTTGGAAAACTTGGTGTCTTTGATTTTACCGGAGTTATGTGAGGCCATTGTTACGGGAAGTTTGTCATGTTTTTGTTTGTTTTTTTCCGTGACATAACGCGAGAATAATATTTTCCTACAAAATGGGTTACGTTATGCCTTTTCAAATGCCATTTAAACGCCCTTTCATGATTTCGAGTTTAGAGTTTAGTAAACTTTGTGTTGATTTTAATATTTTAATTATGACAAGAGTAAATTAATTAACACAGTTATGTAATTATTTTGTAATGTTTAACATAAAATGTTTGTACCAATAAAATATAGCTCCTACAAAAACGTAGAAAGTCAAATAATTAAAGATCATCATCATCATCATCAACAACCCATTACTGTCCCACTGTTGGGAACGGGTCTCCTCTCATAATAAGAAGGATTAGGCCATAGTCCACCGCGCTGGCCAAGTGCATATTGGTAGACTTCACATACCTTTGAATAAAAGATACCTCACGAAAATTCCAGAAGTAGTAGTAAGTTACCTGAAAGTAAGTAATGAAAGTACACTAATGGGATATCTCTCGCTCTATAGTGTATACTTGTTCTTGTAGCTTGTAGCAACAAAATTATTAATTACATTTTTAAGGTGGTAGAACCCTCAGTGGTTTGACTCCGGCGGCACCACCACCACACCTATTTCTGCCTTATAACAGCAGAGTTAAGCACTTCTGTATAATGCTTTGAAATGTGTGGTAAGGGAGACATACTTTTTTTGAGGTATTCCAGCGTAGTCCTCAGTGGTAGCGGGGCATCCGTGACCGACTTCGGATAGGAATCTGGGGTTGATTCCCGATGTTCATGGGCTGCAGTAGCCACTTACCATCAATCAGGTGGTTTGTATGCTCGTCTGCCACACTTATATTTGTGTTGCCACTATATCTGAGACAAAAATATGTTTTGGTTGATATCCATGGGCGACAGTAGCCTTTGTAGCACTTATCATCGATTGATTTAAAAGCTCCTTTGCTAATTAAATTTTATAAATTGTTTTTAAAATACCAGCTATATATTCCAATGATATTAAGGAGCAGCCCTTGTTGACACGTAATAAAACAAATCACTTTTTATCACATCATCCCAGCTTCCCTGTTCATTGCCACTTATCATTTCCTCGCCGACGCGTTGAATTCTAATCGCCTCTGTGAAGATCAATTGCCTTTCCAAGCCGCATTGTTCGAAGCCGACGACGCAGTGTCACTTACCACAAAACTCTTAAAGAACCCTCACACCTTGCCGTTGAACCCCGCACACCAAAATACCTCTAAGCCCCTTCGATATAGATAACAGATTCCCTTGAAATTTGTCAGATCGTTTAATTAGAAGTTGGCAGTCTGTCTGCGATCTTACCAATTAGTTCATGGTGTTTGTACGGTTTTAATGAGATTTGTCTCATGCTGAAGGTTTTGTCAAGATTGAGTAACGCTGTCTTCATTTTGTGCTCTTTATTTTCAAAGATTAAAGGATGGGTATGTTTTCGGCGTTTTAATGAAGACTTGACGACTGTTTTATAATTTTTGCCATTTGAGTTCATCTGAGGGGAGTAAACGAGATTTTTGTTTTTTATTAAGTGTCTGGTAGCCAATGTTTGTAATTACATAAAAATACTGAGTCAGTAACATGATATATTTCATTTACCATGTTTGTCCGCGAATCAGATAGACAATTCAAAATATTTAATTCGGAAAGGTAGTGTAAAACTTTTATTGGCTGAAAAGTGTATTATACCCAATAGAGACACGCCAGGCGACACTAATTAAAAATAACTAAAGAAACCTAGCTATGAACATAAAGGTAGATTGTGATACCACATAACATTATATCATACAATAAAAAAGTAGCTACAAAGTTCTCACAAATTAACTAATGGTGCTAATCTATTACTTAATAACTTTATTTTATATCACTGTGTATTAATTACGAACACTTTAAACACGCATATTAAAATTAACGTTTAATTACCAAATAAACAGTTTAATTAGTCACGTCGGCAAACATAAAGCCGACTGTAAAAACTGCGGCGCACAATTTCTTTATGCGTTAAACTGAGCAAAATAAAATACATTTGCATACCAACATAATTTTAATTGCACGTGAAATAATTGGACCGTTTATACAATCGCACGTTTCGCGATACGTAACTGATTGTTAACGATAGCATTAAGTAAACTGCATGACCAATACAAAATAACGTTTTGTGAAACGAAAAGCTCGCTTCGTCGATCAAAACGATCCATTGCTAATTAATTGCTGAACAAATTAGCACTAACCAAAAGTCGGGGTTCAACTGAGTAAAAAATTAAACGAATGAAAAGCTTAATTAACGCGGCCTCGGTTTTATATCAATATTTTTTAGTTTAAGACACCCTCTCTAGTAACGTGGAGTGATAAACGCTGTGTGTGCAGTTAGTAAGCTCGTGGATGCGTTATTGCATCTAAGGTGTGAATATAGCAAGGTAATAAGTTTTTGTAGACATGTATTAATATACAAGAACACTCTTTGATGTCTTATCAAGTTGATTCATTGATAATTTATCGTGTCACTTGATTTTTTTTTATTTTTATTTTTTTTAATTGTAAGAAACTCTACCTACTCTACACTAATGAGATATAGGTTGGGATGTGTAAAAATTCAAATTAAATTTATTTTTTATTACTAATAAGTAATATACCAGAAAATAGTAAGTATATGTTTATATAATAAACGTGTTTTATGACGTGACGTAACGTGAAAATGAATTCTGGGCATGAATCTCCTCTCAAAATGACGGGGGCTTAGGCCATAACCCACCGCGCTGGCCAAGTGTAAATTGGTAAGACTTTAGACATCTCGGGATATTATTATTATTATTAAACATCTCGGAGAATTTCTTATATCTAAATTTCTTATACTTAAATATCGTTAAATAATTCCTGATAATTAATAATAACCTTGAACTCAGAGGTTCGAACCTCAAAACCCTCGATTGAGAGGCCGAGTATCATTAGGCTGCTGACTTTGCCTAGTCGTGCATTAGTGAACTTACGGAGGAAAATCTTCTGACTACCACGTGGAGTATTAAAAAAATAAAAAGCAAATGCCGCCTCCAAACCGCGAGTTACCCAACATCGCAACTACTCGACATCATAATTGCACAAGGCGTAAGAGCAAGCGTCGGCGGAAACGCTAACTAATTGCCATTGAAAAAAGGCGAAAGCCCGGCTGAAAACATTTCCCGGCCACCTTTGAAGTTTTTTCTAAAACCCCCGGCCTTTTGCATGTGGGTTGATAAGCCACACTACATAGAAAGCCGTTAATAAGGCACTTTTAAAGCAGGTGTGACGTGCTTCTACCGTAAAAAGATAAGTGACGCTTTATAGATCTTATGAAAGTAAAGGTTTTCTTTTGGGGCGTTTGGAAGGATTAGTGGGGTTGTGTGAAGTCCTATGGGGTGTGCTTTCGAAAGCAGGCCCCCGTGGTGTTGCTATGGTGCAAGGAATCGTATAATTCGAAATTTTGGAAAATTTCTTTGGTACTTATTTTCTGAAGATCCAAATAATGAAAAAAGTATTTTTGAAGATATACATTGACTTCTGTTCTCATTTATTTTTATTGAAAACAATATTGAAGTGCTCAGTTAGTCCCAAGAGTAATAAATTGTAGCTATCAAAAAGGTGATAGAAATTCTCGTGGTTCTGCGGTACAATTGCTACCATATACTAAGGTAGATGTAGAAGAGGTAAATAAAGATATATAAGTAGACATTTATATCCCGATTTTATTGAGTAAAGTTTCCCACGTTATACATGTACCTACAAACCTACCTATCTACATTTATACAAAAACGACATTTTATCGTTTGCAGATTTTATTACAAGAGACGTAATGCTTGCAATAAGGGACTAATAAATTACTCAGTCAATTGTAAAGTAAAATAGAATACGCCCGTTTTCTACTTTAGCTCCTAATATGCGTTTCTTACAAATCGACGTAGAATGAACACACCATCATCATCATCGTCATCGTCAACCCATTACTGTCCCACTGCTGGGCACGGGTCTCCTCTCAGAATGAGAAGGATTAGGCCATAGTCCACCGCGCTGGCCAAGTACGTTATTGGTGAAGTTCACATACCTTTGAGATTTTTTTTATAAATCTCTCAGGTATACAGATTTCCTCACGAAGTTTTCCTTCACCGTCAAGCAAGTGATAATTAATTTCCAATACGGACATAGGTAATTATGACAAATCAGAGGTGCGTGCCTGGGTTAGAACCTCGGACCTCTCGATCGACTGGCCGAGTTTCTTAACCACTACGCTATCACTGTTTAGAATAAACACGGCTGCTACAAACCAGAAACGTTGACGGCACCACAGGCAAGGAATACTACAACTTTTAATATACCAGTTAGTCCAGGCTCCTTGAAGACCCGAACGGAAGTTCTACATATGTGGTCCAAACTCATTTACAAATGTATAACAACAATGGTCGTAGCACCTCGCCTGTAAAACGCACACGCCCACAACACTAATTGTACGTACCTGTTCCGGCTACCTATGCAGTCGATTATTTATGCACTACGACACAGATACGACACGATTTGTCGCCTATTTAGAGGAAGAAAATGTAGAAATGGTTTCACTGCGAGAGTTTCTGTCTTTGTATACCAATTTCTGTATCTTGGATTAAAGAGTGTAGTAGGACAGTCATAACTATGTATATTGGATGAAATCCTTTTCAATCGACAATGCTGTCTACGGATCTCTACCTTAAGTTGAATATTCCGGAAAGACTATTGTATATAATAAAAGATTCGTTAACAGCTTCATTCTTTATTTTTCTCTGACAATCCATTTTATGACATCTTATTCTCCAAACATTATTATATCCATCTTTCTTTTTTTATCCTTTCTCGCTAGACTACTGTGGTTTGACTAAGGCGGCACCAACGCCACACCTATTTCTACCTCATAACAGCAGTGTTAGACGCTGCTGTGTTCCGTTTTGAAGGGTGTGGTAAGGGAGACAGACTTTTCAGAGGCGTTCCAACTTAGTCCTCTGGGGTAGCAGCGTCTCTGTGGTGTACCTCAGGTAGAAATATCTAATCTTATCTGGGGTTGATTACAGATGTTCATGGGCGGCAGCAGCCACTTACCATCAGGTGGACTGCATGTTCGTCTGCTACTCCTATATTATAAAAAAATCCAACTACTACACGAATGCATGGCGAGCAAGCCTTGACAATGGCAACAACACCTTCCCTGCAAGAGGATGCACACGCCCACAAAACTAATTATGAATACCTGTTCCGGCTACTTACGATGCTGCGGGTTTCTTTATACCTACGAGACGGATACGACACGACTTCAAACGACGATTTTTTTATATACAATTTATATATGTCGGAGCAAATACGGCAGTTCCCTATTATAAAATGAAATGATTAAACACCTGAGGAAAAACTACCTGCATTTTAAATAGGAAAACAAGTGCACGTGCGCCGGTCCTATAAAAAGGGCCGTACTGGCGACATCGGGACATTACTGCTCGAGCTGTGGAACAGTGCGGACCTCCTTAGGACGTCGTTATGCTGCCCGAAGAATAAACGAAGCTCAACAATTCTCGTGTAGTTTGCTATCGAAGGTTTCATCGCGTCATTCATCAACATCATAACAATAATTATGACGTCAGCGGTGCTGACGTCACGCCCTTTTTACTCTGTTACTTCGTTATATACAAGTTCATACTGGAGTTAGGGGAGGAATGCCGAGCATGATTATTGACCAGGTAATCCAGAATTTGTTTAGAAGACGATGGTCATAAAGTGTAATTCAGGAAAATTAATATTTATCACCCCTTTATATATTAGATGTTTTATCAATCACTTACCATCGGCTAATTACAAGTTTGTTTCATTAGAAAAAAATATATGTAGAGTAGATACTTTAATTTAATAATTAACAATGCACAATTGCACATGGACATACCTAGCTCCATCAGCAAGTTTTTTATGTGTCAATATACAATTTGGATTTATAAACGATTTATAGTATTCATGACTTAGTTTTGAAGGTCTCATTCTAGGGAGACATTCCAATCGTAATCGTAGAGCCGTAGAATCGTAGTCGTGCATTACAAATGGTCTCGTATACTTGTCCCGGACAATACTACATTGTCTTCGACTGGGAAACTTCTGTTGAATAATTGTAATAGTTTTGTATAACATTGTGTCGCGTTGAATAATTACGCCAAGACGGTGAGCTGCGTGCCAATGACCAGGTTTGTCGGGTTTTGTTACCGGTGCCTACCTACTAGTACTATTAATATGAATACAAAGAATTGTGTGGAGAATCTTGTGAAAGAAAATAGTTTTTAATTTTAATATTATTTTGTATAGCTTTTTTCTATTTTTTCTGCTTTTTAATTTGTCATGAATGTGAAGTAGATAAGAAAGGTGTTTCTCATTGATTTCAAAAGATTAAATACAAAAATACAATTCTGTATACAATAATAATGATCTGACGTTTGAAATTTCACAAATTGCAAACTTTTTCGGTAAGTAGGAAATAGTTATTTAAATTAATTAAATCGTTTATTAAATTAATTATTTAATTTCCTTATTTTAAGTCAGGAAGCATTGAACAGACCATTCAAATGCAAATGTTTTCTTTGCATTGCCAGAACATTATTGCGATAGCGATCAACAATATACAATTTCAATTAACAGAGGCGTTAAATGACAATTGGTAATATGTTTTTTGTAATTAATTCACACCTTAGTACAATTTATTTGTAACGGCCATTCTTGCTACGGAAACGTGACACAGATTGAGATCTCCGCAACACGTACGAAATCCGACAAAAAAGTTGCAAACGGTCCATTAATCATTATTATTCTAATAGCTATCAACAGCACAGATAAAAACTATAAAAAAAAAAGAAAAAAAGGAATGTATGAGTTGCGTTTCAGTGCGGCGGCGGCGTGGCGTTTGGCCATTGTTTTCAAATCGGTAACAGCTCGAGTTCCGCCACCGGCACAGGCGGCATTAATTACACGTAATTGAATTTCGAATTGGAACGATGACATTTAAATTTTGGCGGGATCCGCTCGGTAGTGATGTGCCACAATCGATCTCGCGCGGACCGCCCGCGGCTCTGCATAATGCGTTCTAGAATCGACCGACAACGCCGAATAGAAATGTATGTAATGAAAATTATCTGGATTGCTCCTGTTGTATCGGCAGGCTTGAGACCGATAGCCCATTATTATTATTATTGTACCGTTAATAGCATTCTTTAGTGCGGCCCTCCATTCTTGTAGATTATTTTGTATTGTGCTTCCCTTTATGAACAGGAAAATAGTAATCAGTTAGTTTATTAGGTGCATTACTTGCAGAAACGCTTCCATACGCCACACAAAGCCGTGAATATCCACGTTGCTTAATTAAGTCTATACCTACTATATCTGTCGGGTTTCTCACTGTGAACATGCAAATTAGTTGTTCTGTAAGCCAGGTGCAGTATTTCCATAACATCAAAGGAGAATTTGTAGTCGGAACCGACGTCAACTACCCATATCTGAGCGATTTATTATGAAATACTTTGAGGAAATTCTTGCCAATAGAATGTAGATACGATTTAGAAATTGTGAACTTATTTCCTTAGTATTCTAAGCAGTGTAGTGATTATGTCTAATGTATTATCTACTTTATTAAAAGGTGTTCATCAGGTGTAATTTTATTTTTTGATAGTAAATATTTATTTTTGTTTTATATAACGAGTAGCGAAATGGATTTCCACTTAGCAACACGAACCTGGCAAATTTTGTAGAGAGAAGAGAAGTACCTAGCTGGAAAAGAGAGTGTCTGATCAGAGAGTAGTATTCCACAGTAACTGTCAACTAACGAGCACCCAGAACTGACTACCAAAAAATGGAAGGGGTAAATTTTGGAAAGGGCTTCGGTGATGAAAACAAAGGGCTATTATATCCTTCACTTTTGGACATTTTGCGTACGATGGCTGTGCACTTAAAATATAGTTTAAAGGCAGACCACAGTCGGATCTCCCTTCATTCTAAATCTTGCCTTAGCAGGCACTGATGATGACCTACCGAGACGAGAGTTGTTCGGTAAAGCTCAACTAAATTAATCTTCTGAATTGTTTCACAGATTACATTCAGACCCTTAACCATTAAGTACCAAAGACCTACGCGTTAAAATAGGCGTTAAAATATTCACTTTTTTGTTCTCGTCTTATGCACCTCCCACCGACGATGAGTCGGCGCTCTGGCTACCGTCAGTATTGTTCTGATGTGTTATTCTACCCATAATTAACAGGTGCCACAATGAAATATATAATTTCACGCAAATTATAACGTCATTTAGAAGGACAAAACGCCTCCGAAAATGTTCTAACATCGTTTTGTTCTGTAAGCATTTCGGTTATGCAATCGCTCTTTAAATTAATTTCTAATATCTGGCCGCAATACCTGTTCTATTGTTGTGAGTGGAAATTTTAAAAATAATGCAATTTGAAATAAGAATGGAATTATAATTCGAATTTGCTGGTCGCGTATCCGTTGATTTGAATTACTGAGGTTTTGAATTTGCGAGAAATACTCTTTATAAGTAAATTATTGCAAAGTAATTCTTAGTTGCGTTTCAATGTCGGCGCGGTTTTTGTACTTTGTGTATAATAAAGACACGTACTGAATCAATTTACTCATGTTATTACGATACCAGATTATGAATATTAATTTTAGTGAATAATGGGAGTTAAGATTAGAGATGTTACGGTTTTGAGGATTCACCGTTAAAGCGAGTTATAATTTAGTAATATAAAAATACAGGGCTAGAATTAGGTTTTCGGACCATCAGTTCATGAGATTAAATATCATACCAATAATATTGTTATATTATTATGATAGTTGGCACTACAAACATGTAATACTACAACATATTCTTATTTTTATTTTTATGCTTGAAAAGTTGTCACTCGATGTCTTACGCCATTATGTGAGTACCCAATTCATTATAGAGTATTAAAAATTATAATTTCTAATATCAGGGCTGTCGACGCAAAACGGCAATCGACAATCAGTACCACGACGGGGTGCCCCACGTGGCCGAGCCTGGGGACTGAGGCAACCATGTGGAAAAATCCCTAGAAACCACTCTAAAACAACCCTTAGAACTGGTATACAGAGTCTAAAGTTAAACAAAATCACATATGAGTGAACTAGATAACAATACAATCGGAAATGTACCTTGTTTGTATGGAAAAGAGTAGTAAATCGGTTTTAAAGTATGATTATTATAAAGACGAGTGCACAGAGTTACAGAGTTTTCCGCTAATTATGAAGCTAATAAGAGACGGAGTGGAGTGAGCGTTCAAATTGATAGATTTTACTCATGAGCGTGTAATCTTAAGCCGATTAAAGCTAGCCAGCTATAGCCCATAAAACTATAAAATACTTTATCCAACTGCCTTTACTAAAAAGTGTTTAAAAGTGGCATTAATTAGCAATTATGTGGGCTAAGCACGAATCAGTGTAATGTGACTGTAACAACAGCTTATGCTTCTGTAGATGTATGTTTAGAAGTACTATGTGAGGCCGGCAGGAGCGTTGCTACCCCATAGGACAACACCTACGTTGGAATTCCTCGTCCCTTTTTTTATGTACGAGAGGGAAACCTTCAAAAGGTACCAGCCGACGTGGGAGCGACGGCGGGTTATGTGGGATTTTTACCGCACTAAAACCCCCCCGGTGGCCGTCCTCAGCGCTTGGTGGAGAACTCCGAGATCTCCGATGGAACACAACCAGAGTCCTCTGAGCGCGATGCCCTGGGGGAGCAGTTTACGCTCCTCCCGCACACACTCCTTCCCGGGGTTGCTTGCTGGATGGTTCGAGCTCCCACTCTTGCCGTCCGCAACCCCGAAAGCCCCCTTTTAGTCGCCTTTTACGACAGGCAGGGGATACTGTAGCACTATTCTAGTCCCGGAACTACAGGGATATCGCATAAGTATGTACCTATCTCTTTTTTACCCATACTATTTATATATTTTTACCTTCACTGACTTATCAGTCGCTTTACTCGATTGTATTCTACACATATGCTCCCATATGCTTAATATTCCATATTCCAACAAAGCTGGTACTCAATCAGAGTGGAAACTGCACGGCTCCCGGTATAATCTGTCGCTTATCGAGCGCTGTGGCCGAATGTGCGCCAAAAGACGATGCTGAATGTAGCATCGGGATGGTGCTATGCAGAACAGAGACAAGAACTTTCCAGTAAATATTTTTCGTATATTATTGATAATTATCATAATGTCTCACTAAATAAAAAAAAACTTATGCGATGTTTATTCTTGCATTTTTTTGTATTGTTCATATTGATTAAGGAACCTCTCATAGTTCATGTTCCAATGAACATATTTTATTAGTTTATATTTTACGTCGAATGTTATTGTAATTATGAACAAATTTATTATTATTTAAAGTACATTCGGGCAGCACAGAGGACTTGCTCTAGACCACACCAGTCAGGGAAAGACACCCGTGCCCAACAGTGGGTTATAAACTGAGTTAAGATTATCGACAAGGAACAAACATTAAATTAAGTATCGCACAAAATTGTATCAAAGTATCCCATAAGATCATATAGTTGAAGTACAGTAAATAGTAAAATACTTAATTTAATAATACTATCAAAAGATATCAATTTTACTGGTTCGCTTAAGTATTCAACCATCCCACAGAAACCACATCACATTCAAACAGCAAAACCTAATTTCCTGTCTCAGATACAGTATCCATGCCTCTCTAAGCCTAAAGACAAATACATTGGATCTGGACCAGCGTAACCAGAGCTACCATTCCCCTTTTATTGTCACCATTCCTTAATATAAAAGGGGTCGAAACATAGATTTTAGAGGATCTGGATAAAATGGACGGTGTGGCCAAACGGTACTGGGGTGCATTGTGGTGATCCAAAGGAGGGTTGAAAACTAGGAGCTCGGTATAAATTCGTTAGGCCATACGTACCACCTATATTTACTTTTCTCTTCTTTGGTTGAAGATTTTGATACATCTGCAAAATATCGCAGTATATCATGTAACATTTACGTACATAAAATTGGTTAACGATAATTGGTTATTTACTGAAGGTTTATGTAAAAATGAATGTCTTAACACAGAACCAATGTAAATAGTACTGCTATAAATTGAAATAATTGAGCCAATGATTATGAACGACAATTTTTAAAAACTTAAGTGGATAAACGTTTCATAGTCGTATGGATTTCCTTACCAGTGAAGTGCAAGTGATAATTAATTTCTAATAATTTTATGTATACTCATATAATTTTGAAAATAAATAAATAAACTAAGATGGCCTGAGGTTTGACCTTCAGATACTCCGATGCGCAGTTTTAACCACTAAGTAGTCACAGCTAGGTAATTGTTACATGATATTTATTCAACAACCTAATTTCCAGACCAACCACCGCTGTACGAAGGTAAAACTCGTGACTACCATAAAACAGTAATCCTGAATTAGAAACAGTCAGCAGAAACTTTTAGTTACTTGGACCAAAGTTAAAACAGAAGCCTTACCAACAAGTCACGGAACTTTCCAACTTCTCCCCCTTTCCTACCCTGTTCTTTTTCTTTTCGACAATATTTTTTCTGCTATTCCGGTCTGTTGACATCCAGCCAATGAACGAAGTTTACAAGTTTCGATTAAACGTGAGTCGTATCGGTATACCTTGTAATTTAAGACTGGTTACGTAATTAGTGAAGATTGGACCCAGTTGGATTATCTGTGGGATATATTGTGATTTTCAATCAATCTTTTAGCAATACTTCCGATAAGAATGACTTTATTTTAAAATGTTTGTAGACCTTAGGTTAAATACTCTACGCTACGCCTGCCATTTAAAACAAAGGATAAGTCCGCGATGCCTTAAAAAATAAAATTTAAATATGACTTTTTTGTGTATTTAATGTTAATTTGTTTTTTTTTTTTGTCGTTTTTACAATCAGACAATATTGATTTTTTGCATCTTATGTAAATTCAAATGAACCTATTCAAATATCAGTCACATAAGAAAGTGGGACTGTATCAAACATTCAAGGGATGTTCAAAAGATCTTTTGTTTCCTTGTCGGGATGTGACACAGTCTAACGTTCCGACAAAAGATCTCGACAGTGTGCGACAAAAGGTCGCAACATTTCGACAAAAGGTCGTCCGAAGCGACCTGTGAACTCCGTTGTTTGTGACTTCGGCACAACAAAGCAAGCGGCACTGTCAATCAAAAATTACCCGTGTCATGTTTTTTCTTGCAAATTTGATAACTAAGTCTGGGAAGAGTAAAAAAGTAAACCAAATAATAAGAGTCAAGATAACGAAATAACGAATTGTTATTGTCAGTTATTGTTTAAATTGTTGACCTAAATAATGAGCGTTTGTAATTTCTGTAGTTGCAAATTTACTATTCCTTATGTATTTTTTGTGAACGTTTTTAAAACTGATTAAAAAAATGAAAAGAAAAAATAAGCATCTAAGCATTTTAAGTAGCTTTTTTTATTCACTTACCATCTGGATTCATATCCTTTGGTTTGGATAATGTTACCTACGCTATTTTTTATAATAACTTCCAGACTGTTCAGTAAAACTATGCGGTACTCGTATTTTAAATATGAAATTACTGAACAGTAGTCGTACTTGTAACAAATACAGTTCTTAATTAAAACGACAGATGCTAAGGTGACCAACGGTTTCCCTATTCCTGGGAATGCGTAGACCATAAATATAATCCTTTATTAAATCACTGTACACGTCATAAATCTGTTGCAATGGGAGTGACCCACGAATTGGGGCACAATGGTGCACTCAAACTAGCATTAGCCCGTGTACCCGCTTCTTTTCATCGCATAATAAAGTGTACCACAAACGGAGCTTTGCATATAAATCTCCTAATTACACCATTCATTGGCTAATCTCGTCTAGCCCTATTTACATAGAAAGTGTTTTTCTATGACAATTAAACATGATTTAAGGACTCTGTCCGCTGTGAAGATGTATACGAGGTGTCAAGCGTACAGTCGGTGAGAAATATCTTGTTGGTGAAGATATATTGCCATATCTACTGGTCTAGCATTGTAGCTTAAAATGGTTGAGTAACGTATTTTTTAATTAACACGCATGTTAAAGAAACATTTTAAAGACAATGACGCATCATTATAATAGAATTAAAATAACCTAATTTAGAGAAAATTTATTTAGTTAAGTAGTCCTAATTGTTAGATATTTTGACTAAAAATAAAACATTGGTTATTAGAATATGCCATAGATTTAACACATACTATGACATGATATAAGATTCTTATAAAGGCATAGATACTTATAAAGATGATACAAACACCCGGAACAAGAGCAGAAAATCATTCAATTCATAATTTTAAGCATGCTTTACCAGGAATCGAGTCCCTAAATTAGAATGAAAGGAAAGCGTTGTGTAAAAACATAATAAATATAATTTTTATCATCGCTCATTATGCACTCATTCCAGGTCATAAACATTTTTTTATCATCTGTACTCAAAGCCGTGTCCACAAAAACTGCTCGTGACACGCAATAAAACGGATTAACGCAATTGAAGGTTGCTTAGCCATTGTACCGCAAGGACAATATGTCGTTGTCCCCGGACATTTCTCTATTCAATACGAATTTATTATATTAAATATAAATTAACATATTACAAGTTATGTCGGGCGAGAGACCGTTTGTTCTCATTGTCGTTGTTCAAAGATTTATACAACTGTACACGACTGTACCGCGAGCGACTCAAGCAGCTGTAGGTAATATATTTGAAGCGATTCTAACCCTTCTAACATTTGCAATACGCTGTACATTCACGTACATTTTATTGTAAAGTTTATAAGTTGGTGCAGTTTGTACTTAATGTAACCATTTCTCTTAATACAATGGGACAGTTACAGAATATCGTAAAAAACATGGTATTGGTATGTTACTAACCTTTATCAATTAGGAGAGTGTATCTGCGTCTTAATTAAACGTAGGTACATTAATTCCAAACTGAAATGTGTAAGAAAAAAATCAATTTGATAATAATTATCGAGACTAGTGTTAAACTAGGCAGATAGCTAAAATCATTGATCTATGTACAAAAAAGAAACATTTGCCTACACTGAGTACATTAGGACAGAAATCCCAAAAACGGGACTATCCCATCTACTGAAGGATGTGTGGTCACACCGTACCGTACTCATGAGACACATGCAAGGATTTAACGAAGTATTGTTGTCGTGAGTGATATTACGTAATTTTTTACTCACTCAACTAGATGAGCTGTTGATTAGGAGACATTATTTTGGACTATGGGATTGTCTGTTAGAGGTGTGACATCGTGAGATCTTTGAGTCACATGTCACATATTATTATTTAGTTTAAAACAACATATTTCTTCCGCTTAACTGAGTGCTTTAAAGTAGTGTTATTTTAAATAATACACAATTACAAAATTAAAATAAAAAGTAATTAAAAAATACATATAAATTAGAGGTGGTACAAACCTTGGTATGTCTTTTTTTATTTACCTATAACTACAACCACGATTTCGACAAGCTCCACCTCCACACGTATTTTTGGCTTTCGTATACATAGTTAAGCGCTGCTTTGTCAAGTTAACACTTCCACGATGACTCATCGTAGTACTCAGAAACAATATCTTAAGCTAACCTCAGGTAACTCTCCAATGCTGATTGGGATTGACTACTGATCCATAAGCGGCAAAGACTGCTTACATTCTTTTCCACAACTGGAGGACTGTATGATCAGTGTTATTGTTATTTGTTATTATAATCTTAGCAGAATCATCTCGTTGACCAACTTAAACAGTAAGTAGAACATCCTTGGTCACACCCACACCAGACACAAACAAACATTCGCAAACATTCGCCAAACATTCACAAACAACTGCATTAGACAAACAGCAAACAATAGCGCGTGAACGAACCCACTAGACTCAACAAGCCGGTTTATTTGCGACGCACTACACCACACTGCCGGACAATTAATTTATCAATGAAATTAAACAGAGGGTGGCTGCCCCCGGGATCAGTTGAGATGATTCACTCAGAACCGATTTGGGAAATGGATTGTTTGTACGACTTAAAATTAACATTGGTGCGTGCTTGAGAATGATTGTGCAATATTAAAGCTAGTTGATTATTCTAGGTATTGTGTTAATTCTCTTAATATTTTTTAACGGTAAGCTTAAGCCCCGACTTAAAGATTTAAGGCCTCAGGTACGCGTTTAACTTTCAAAGTTATTTGTATCAGAACTTAATTACCCATCATATGTTTTAACATCGAAAGAAGATATTAAATAAAAGTGAAGAAACCGACATGTGTAAGTTCTTTAATGTTCTCAAAGGGACGTGAAGTTTACCAATTTGCACTTGTCCAGCGATATAGACTAGGTACAGCCTGAATGGCTCTAGCCCTTGGACTTTAAGAAAAAACTAGAACAAACTTTTTCATTAAAATTAAAAATTAGTCTCAATATAATTTGATCAAATAAACTTTATAGCTAGAAAATCCCTATAATTTCCACCATACGTTGCGAATCGCCACGCACCCTCCCCATGACACCCCGCAGATACTCCCATGGCTAACGAATCGCACCATATTGTACGTGTAACCATAGTTTAACTCACCATAAATAATAAACAACGATGGGAAGACCCCTTCCTTCATGGGACTTATGGAAAATGATTTTGACGTTGATCTCATATCTAAACTAAAGGTTTACTCTCTTTTTATGAAACCGACTTTTTTATGGCGCTGTTGACATATATTTACAGTTAAATTTATTAAAAAATTAAGAACGCCACGGTACGCGTCTGATACGTTCTATCTCTGTAGATGTTAGTGAACCCTATTAGATCTCTCGTCCTCTCTTTTTTATAATTCATTAATAATATAAACTCAAGTAACTTTTTAATAGGAATACGTACATATAGAGGAAATAAACTTATTACGGAATTAAATAAACTGTATCAAACTAATTGGAAGGATTCATTATAAAAATGTGAATAGTAAAAGAAAACTTTAAAATACATTTTTTTCATCTAAAACTAATTTTATTTTTAAATAATAATCGATTAAACATGTAATGTCGTAAGTACTGGAACAAATATGCAAAGAGACAACAAATTCACAAGCATTTCATTGATGAGGTTAAATCGTTTATTGTAATGCAACGATTTACTTACTTCTTTAGTAGAATATACACAAAACTGATTTTTGTACTCATATTCGATTGTTTCCTTGTATTTAAAACGAAACAATGGTTCATTACCGAAACCTCAGACTTAAAAAAGATAGAAAGAACCTTTAGAACAAAATAACGGAGTTGCCGAATGCCTTCTGCCGATTATTGTAATCCTTGTAGATTACGCACACATTTAATGCGTAATATATGCATCATATTTAATACAAAAACGATACTAAGATGAGTTTTTACGTTGTTATATGATACACTCTTTGACATAATTTAAATTCGTCGTCAGTCAGTCATAGAATTTTGTCAAAAAAACATAATTATATATCACAAAAAGATTTACTGTGTTGTTGAAGGTTACACGCAACCTCAACCTATGCTTTCCTTCATTGCACAAGGCGTTATCTCATTTATTTAGTCCGCTTCACGAGCTTAAAACAATTACCCGAACGGCCGTATTCGAAAAAACCAAATGTCTCTCTATTACGATAATCGTGAATGCTAATCATTTACTCCAAGTTAACGACAGCTCCAAAAACGTAATTGTTGTCTTTGTTCACAAAGAGTGATGAATGGTGCACGTGGTCACGCATCCCGATGTGCTTACGGTAGTGTTTGAACTACCGTAGCAGTAGTCTGACAGATATTGTTGAGACAACGCTTTTCAGTTGTCTGTTAACGCGAGCCTTTGTGCACTGGTACGTTTAGGTATGTTACGAGTTACAGCTAAAGGATTGGTCCATATGCGTTATCGTTAGTTGTCTAAGTTACTTATGATGCAACTAGTTTAGTCCATAGGAAGTGCAATGTATGTAGCGTCAATTCCAAGTAGAAGCCTTTTCTGTACCCTTACCAGGAGTTTTTACGTTTCGACAAATATGACTGTTTTGTTATTTGTTTACGTATGGGCCAATACGATTTCCTAGTTCTGACACACTCCGCTAGGGGCGCTGATTAGAATTTGTATGGGCAAATTACCTGTATAAACTCCTGGTAAGTACCCTTACCAGGAGTTTTTACGTATGTATGTATGGAGTTAGAGATGGCCATGGGCGGCAGTGACTTACCGTCAGGTGTTTTTTTATAAGATTTAAATAGCAAACCAACATGCAGTCCACTTGATGGTAAGTGGTCAATTCTGCCCATAGACATCTGACCCCAGTTCTAAGTAGACTAGTGTTTCTACTTGAATCTGATCACAGATACGTCGCTTCGTTTTTAAGTCAGCCAGTATGTACAGTCTCCCAACGAAATGCAGAACTGCTTCTCGATATAAGTGTGACGGTGGTATTTCATCGGTCGAAGCTTACTGGTATACCATGTTACGAAGGATTGACAAATTCTAATACCCAACAATCACGAGAAAAATTCCAACAAAACTGAAATGAAAGCGCACATAGACCAACTCACAGGATCATTATGGACGTACACGCATTTAAACATTAACATACTATGTACAAAGAATCAAAGCAACGCGCACCGTATTCCACATTCTCGAAGCGTATCGATACGATCTGAATGACAAAACACAGTGTAACTGGGATCGCGGACCGCCATTGTCATACAAACGGTCAGTCTTCGGCTCTTAGGGCTTGTGCAAACGAGACTTTAGCTTTCAATGATGGGATATACGCGTATGTATGTTATCTAGTTCAATCGATCACTACTATAGTGCGGTTTGGTGGACAATCTGCATTCGAGTAGCCGTTAGTATATTTCTCTGGTTACAGGGTCATGTCTAACAATCAGACATATTAAATTATAGTAAGATCCAAAAATATTTTCGATAATAATATAATGTTACAAAATGTACTCTCATATTATTTCATTTCTGGTATTGATACTAGAGAATCCTACATGTGTCGAATGTGGCAACACCGCTACGTTTATCTTTGTCTCTTAACAGCAGAATAACGCTGCTGCTTTCTAGATTGCAACGCGTACTAAAGCAGAGATACCTAAGGTACGATGCATTACAACTTAGTTCTCAAGAAAGTCATCGCATGTGATCGACCTCAGGTAGGACTGCAATATTATTATTAAAAGCAACGGCTCCACCTGCTACTACTAAATTTCCATGAGCGTGACATTTTTACAACAGATGTACCAACTACATCTCGTTTGCGACACAAAAATATATCAGTACGTATTTTTCTAGTTACACAAAAATCTTCGTGTACAACCATCTTTAGCTATTGTCCGACCATGTTAGTAACGCCATCGCATACTGACTGACTTTGAAAATTAATGAGCGACTTTGTCCGACGTCTTATTCTACAGTCCACTGTTTGTTGTGCGGACCATTGTCCCAGTCGGCTTGATGTCTTACTGCAACATGTGCATTGTTTCAGTGTTACGAGTACAATACTAGCAACGCTTGCATCGACGCGCGCGTGCACGCTACTTGATAAGTGTTCATATTAATTGTACACATAATTTTGGTATTGTATTGTATTGATTAACGGAAACAACTCTGTTACTTTTACTGTGTGAAAGTCGTTGTTGTCAAACCATTAATGTTCCAAAACTGGGTACAGGTATTCTCTCAGTGAGAATGGTTAGACCAAGGTACAACGCGTTGGCCAAGCACGAACATTGTTTTTTTAAGAAGAACTCACAAGTATGTAGGTTTCCTCAGGATGTTTTCCTTCACCGTTGTAGCATATGTAGTGTATACCTGTTTAATTTCTTAAAGGCACATAACATTAAAAAATTAGAAGTGGCCTGGGTCGAACCTCGGACCCGATAAATATTTCTAAATATATTTATTTGTAGCCTGCTTATTCTAATTTATTTGTAGTCTGTTACAAATATTTGTTAAGACAAATCAATTACACACATTAAACAAGTTCCAGCATCTGTCTCCATCTCCGGGTCCGAATCCCGTATCAGTTTACCCAATAAACGCGTTGGTTCAACGCAACGTTTTCGGTGTGACAATGAGACCTGTCACTCAACGTTACTCTCCACAATGGAGATGTGCCCTGGATTGTTTCGGTACAATGGGGTTTGCATAGTTCGCGTACAAGGTGATTGCGAATGTCAGTACTGATGGCAAAAAAATCGTATGGATGTACAATCAAGTCATGGTCACGTATTGACAAATGACTGTTACGAGATGAATTTGATAACGGTACAAAGATAGAAAAAGATGGAGAAATAAAGTTGATCAGACATGCGTCACTATTTTTAGGAAGTAAGTAATGATGTTATGTTAGCTTACTATAATAGATACACAAGATTATAGAACTAAGAGTTCAAGACGATCATGGTACCGTCATTGCCCCTAAAGACTAACGCCTTATTAAAAATCTATTTATCTAAGCTTTTCACTACCAAAGATCGAAATTTGAAAATATATATAAGTTTTGATATTTAGTAGGAAAAACGTTAGATAGATTGATACTATTAATAACGGACCTAAGTAAGAACGTAAGCAACATACTGGCTTTTCAAACCAAAACGGCAGTGCTATACCACTACATATATGTGTAGCAATAGTAGCAAATGTAAAAAATAGAGTAGAGTTATTAAAGTGTAATTATTCTTGTGTTCATTCATACACTTTTTTGCAGACCGTATTGCATGGGGAGAGGATTAGCGGATCGCTATGAATATAAAATTAAAGCCTCGCCAGACACTAACGCGGACCGACAGGAACGATTGTTGGGAACGTATTAACGGGCCACAGTGTAAACAATACACAGAATAGACGGACAAAGAAAATAATGGGTAGTTCAATAATGTTGCCGAAATATGGTTGTTACACTGTAGGTACAGTTGTTGTTAATAAATTGATTTAGATTAGAAATACAACCAATTAACTTATTATTAATGCAATAGAAATATTGAAAACTGGTGCAATCTGTTCTTAGCTTTTCAGGTTATTATTACAATACTTCTAACATTAACCGTAACCGTAATTGTATGGTTAGGTATATTTCAAAATAATTATAATGTTTGCATCGGTTTTAACAAAATATCTACCCAAATATTTAAAATATTATATTGCATTGAAAATGACATTAATATATGTATTTTATTTTACTTAAACAAAATTTCATCCGATTCAACTTATAGGTTTGCGACATAATATTTAAAGCTTCCAAATATGTTTACAAATATGTATTTCTACTTAATACAATTTACGAAACCTCTAGATCACTTTTACTCTGTGCAAAATCAAAGGTACCGAATGTATACAAAACGGTGTACTTATTGTATTACTTTATAGTATGAAACAATTGAATATTAGGGGTACTGAGATCACAATTTTATCATGATCCTTGCTGACTCCCTCACTTAGTATTTTATAGTACAATTTGGTTTTAATGAAAAGGGCGAGAGGGGTCTTTGTATATTGGTAGGTCACCCCTTAGCGGTCGAGCAGTTTTGATAAGCAGAACTGCAGTGAAAATATCTATTTGTATACTTTGTTCAATAGTGTTATTTAGGGTGAGTTAAATCTGCGATGTTTCCAGACAATCGCGTTGTAATTTTGGTACTTAGGGTTGAAAGGATTTCAGCGGTTTCATATGCTCACCAAATAGTAAAATTGATCTCATTCTATTAAGTATTTTATTTCATAATTTTTTTAAAAAATATCAAAATATATATTACAGATTTTAAGAAAGCAATCTAGTCGAGATACTGTCGAAAAAAAAACTTAAAAAGTTTATAATAAGTACCTACTTGTATTATTTATTATGCAAGATTGTAAGAAGGTACATTTTTGATTTTTTAAATCTCATATAGGTATACCCGCTTATGGACCAAAATAATAAAATTGTCAATCAGTAACCATTTTGGTTAAATTACCTTCTGTAAAAGTTCTTTTTAGTAACCTTGGTCATCGCTCGATCACTTAAAATAAGCATAAAAAATAGAAATTACTAACGCCACCTACAATCTTGAACCGTGCGGAAAATATTCTCCTGATATTTTAATATAATATCAACAAATAACCAACATCAGTCATACATACGGTAGCACAATGCACTCAATAACGAAAAGGAATAGACAACGCGGCGTGCGTGTTTCCCGCCAGTATTTTGTCGCGCAAATTCAAAATGGCTGCCGGCGATCACGTGAAATTCGCGTAAATTTTGCCACCAACAAGAAGTATGGCCTGCTGCGAATATGATGTAGAATTAAGAGTGAATTGAATTCGATTGGGAAAGTGTTCCGTAAATGTAATAACATTTTTTTCACAGATTCAACGATAACTCCACATATGACGATAATGGAGGCGATGAAATTACCATGTCTTAATATATTTTAGGTATTCGATTTTTTTATTAACAATATAATGATAGTACCTATTCACATTTTAGTATTTACAACCACATTTCGGTAAAAATGGCGGTAATAAGTTTTAATTTAGACAAATTTTTATTCGTCAATAAAAGAGACCTTTATGGTAGACTCAATTTAAATTAAACATAAAATAAATAATTGGATAATTTCATGTAAGTTACCCTTTTAATGACATAAAATATAGAGACACTTTTACGCCGGCCACATTGAATATGGCATTCAGGCATTTCCAGTAAATACGTAAAAGCAAATAACTAGAATCGGCTACAATGTTACAGTTTGTAGGTAAACACGCAACGCTGTGTGTTTTAGTATGAATAGTGATAGATATCGCGATTCTATTGACTTCTTGGAACACAAAACCGCTTTTAGGTTGTTACCTCATTATCTTGATTAATTACGCATTTATTAAAACTTTTGCCGTAACAAACACAAAGTGTATAAGTTAGACTTTAGTGCTTCTCAATAAGGATGTTTTCAACTAATATTCGAGTTGGGCCGTTTCGTTTTGGGCTGGAAAGCTCATAAAAGCACAAACTTAGTATTTTTCGTTGGATTTATACTGACAGCGCACGGATTGCATTTTTGTTCGGCCATTGTTAGCGAACAAGTGTATTTTAGTGTAGTTCTGGTCGTTAATTGGAGAACGGATTGCTTTTTGTTATAGTTTTAAATACTTTATCCGTGAAAATATGACATGATATGTTATTTCAATTTTTTGGTCATTTTTTGTAGTGGAACTGAATTTGTGTAAATAACGGCTCGGTCCTGGCAGTTTTATCGATTCTTCGTCAGCTTTTCAAGATAGAATCAAATAAATGAATGAGAAGGAAAATATAAAATAAATTAAAGATTAATTCAGTAAAATAATCTGTACCACAAAACCACCACAGGCACCAAAATAGATTTATCTTGTCTACATAATTATCTATATTGGATATTTGAAAATTACCTGAATTCGGTAGATATGTAGAATTATAACAAAAAAAATATTCGAAGATTTAGCACGCGACACGACGAGGCGATTTACGTCGTAAACATTTGACTACAAAAAGAAACTTTGAATCGTACGCAAACCAATTCTGCTAATTCCACGACATGCGTCTCCCTAACAAAACTTTCACATGGTTAATACCCCGATACAGTAAATCAAAGGCACCATCAAAACGTATCATTGTCTTCCAACACTGTGAGATCTCATTGCCTTGCGGTCGAGGCTCTTACAAAACCATTCGTACACACAAACCACATGCCTGCGAATACTAGCAGACTCACGGCTTCAAACGTTAAGCCTTAGACGTAAGGAAGATAAAGGTACTGCATGATGGAACATCCCGCAGATTTAAGATGGTCCCAATATATCGAAGGCGAGCAAAATGAAGCCATACGTCACCTCTCGGTCGGTTAGGCTGAACGAGTTGGCTTTGAGGTGAGTTTTACGAGACAATATTTCAATATGCTTACGAGGTACCGTCCCTGCGTCGGTTGTTTCGACGTCCCGAGAATAAAGGATTTGGCAATGAAATGGTTTAGCGTATTAGCTATGTTGGTATGACGGAATGTACCGCAATATAATGCAGAGGTCTTCTGGTTTCAATTGTTTAATTGTTTCAAAACTGTATATAGCAACTGCTACTACAAGACAGACTACGGTAAGACCATAACACCTCATTAATTCAATCACCAAAAGGTCTATAACCTACAACTTTTCATCCTGTTTAATTTCCTTCGATCCTTCCTTCAGTTTAACAGCAGTTATGACAAATACAAGTGCTGGCTACACCAAATGTCAAAGCGTGTCTGGACACACAAGGCACACTAAATCAGAACACTAATCCGACCGTGACACCTCTGCAGTGCCACGGAGAAATGCGCTGAGGAATAAAAATATGGAAGGCCGGGATCACTAACCTTTGGTAAAGTTTAACTTTAACATGACTGTTACTAAAATTAGAAGTAATGCTTGTTCTGTTTATGACTTACCACATTAATATATATCGTTTATATACATATACCGTTGTTATGTTAGTACATAGCTATAGATATTTATGTAGATCTCTCTGAATAGAGAAAATTAGAACATCCTCCAGAACGCTAATTCGTAACGTAGGTATTTTATAAAATAAAAACAATTTAAAAAGTGAACACTTTTATAAGAGGCATGTATCAATTTTACTTTACCTTTCTATGTTTGCTTTAGCTCAATGCTATTTCAGAGTAGAGAATCGAAGGTGGGTCGTATTGTGCTTTTTGTTATAGTCTAAACCGTAGATTCTCAACACATAATCAATGTTTTGAGATATGGTGTCACCGGTCTTCAGAATCGTACCGAGAAAAACAGTCAATGCCAGCATAAATCACAGAGGCATTGTGTGACCGCGAGTCGCGGACAACGCTCTTGTAAATACGGCTAAGCTAGCCTTTGTCAGGTGCCTGTAAATAGCCCTAAATGGAGCTTAGGCTATAAACAGGCTAGAATAGAAGTAGACGGGTTGATTGTGGTTATTAATTCTGGAGATAATGGTTTCTATACTTACTATAGAATTTATGGGACTAATTGAATTTATTCAAAATATTAGTGGAAATTTTCATATTAAGATTATTGGTTTTTTGGTCTGTTTCTGACAATCAAGAATACCAAATGTTAAAGATTAAAAGGTATAATTATTTGATAAGAAAATACAAAGAGAACCTTTAAGGGTTTGATTGCACAGATACCTATTATAACTATATCTAATTTGCTATTATACTCGTACTTATTTCTACTTTGCAACAACGGCGTAGCGCTACTGTGGTTTAGTTTAGCACAACATATAACGGAGACACTTTTGCAAAGTATTCACATAACTCCAAGTAGAGTATAGGATTTGAAGCCAGAACTCAAGCATAGAACGATATTTATTTATTTATGCTTTATTGAACCAAACATAATTGTGGAACAAAAGGCGGGCTTAATGCTAAAAGCATTATCTCCCAGCCAACCTTTGGGCTGTGCAGAAAATAATAAAAGCGGTACAACAATAAAAGAAAAGAAAAACAAAAATACGTTATAAAATAAAAGCATAAGAAACAATATGTAAGAGAAAGACGAAATACGAGAAGGAAAAGGAAAAGTGACGTAAGGTTCTAAAATACATACACAGATATAAATAAGAAGGAAAGACTAGAAAAATTAATACAAGAGTTGATTCATATAGTGACCATGCACTCCTTTTTTAAAAGAAGTCCTGCATTTCATCCTTCTGATAGCCTCAGGGAGAGAGTTCCAAAAACGGATGGACTGGAGCGTGAAAGAGTTTGATATAAACCCAGAGCGGTGTAATGGAAAAGCAAGGGCAAGAGAAGCTGAGGAACGGAGCTGCCGCTCATGGGAATCCGAGAGATACCTGAATTTACAATTCAGGTATTCTGGAGAAACTGGATCGAAAAGAATAGAAAAAAGAGAGTTTAGTACACGAGACTGTCTACGCTCACGAATTGGAAGCCATTTAAGTTGGCGACGATAAGAGGAAATGTGGTCGAATTTACGTAGACAGAAAATGAAACGTATAGAATAGTTGATAAGACGTTCTAGCTTATTGAGAAGATCCTCATTTAAGTCAGTGTAGCACACATCAGCATAATCTATTATGGGGAGAACTAGGGTCTGAATTAAATATTTTTTAGTAGCCACAGGTAAAAAGTTCCTGAGCCGGTTAAGGGAGCGTAACGTTGCAAAGACAGATCGGCTTATTTCGTTAACTTGCGTAGTCCAGCTTAAGGTTGAGTCGATGTATAAACCCAGATTTTTGACTGTAGATGAGAAAGGGATGACAGTGTTTCCAAGCGTGACAGGTGAGACCGACGACAAATCCAATTTATTTAATTGCCTCGAACCCCCTATGATAATAGATTGGCATTTTGTCGGATTGACACTGACGCCAAATTTATGGGACCAGGAATCAATCTTATGCAAATTGCTATTTATTACCTTTACTCCGGAATCGATGTCTAAAACTTTGACCTGTGTGTATATTTGCAGATCATCTGCATACAAATGGTAAGAACAGTCAAGAGAAAAAGTAATAAAGTTAATGAAGATGGAAAATAACAAAGGAGAGAGAATTCCACCTTGAGGTACGCCAGACGTTAAATCACACCAATCGGAAAACCTAGGGTTAACTTTGACAGCTTGCTGGCGACCTCGAAGGTAAGAGGAGAACCATTCCAGTGTTGTGGATGAGAATTTGATATGTTTCAGAGCAGCAAGGAGAATGTCATGATCAACCATATTAAACGCGTTGGAGAAATCGATAAGAACTAAAATGGTGACCATTCCATTCTCCATGCCCTCTCTGATGTCCTCAGTAACTTTGAGCAGAGCCGTTGTGGTACTGTGCCCCGGTCTAAAACCAGACTGAAACGGAGAAAGTAAGTGATTACTGAGAAGGAAGAAAGAAGTCTGTTTATGAACTGTGGCTTCGAGAACTTTGGAGAGAAAAGGCAATATAGATATAGGTCTGTAGTTATTTAGTTGACTGGGGTTAGAAATTTTCGGAAGAGGGATTACAAAAGCTTTTCGCCATATGAGAGGAAAAGACCCAGACAACATAGAGAAATTGATAATGTGAGTGATAGTGGTAACAATATTTTCAAGGAGAGGCAAAATCATTGCTCTACTCACAGCATCGAAGCCCACTGCATTAGATTTAAGAGAAGATATAATCTTCATTGTTTCATCCACAGTCACAGGAGAAAAAGAAAAAATATCAATGGAGGGTTGGGTCATGGAAGCTATTTCAGCTATGGTGCACGACTTAACTGATGGGTCAAGAGAAGAGCCTATGGAAAAATGTTTATTTAAATCATTAAGTGGAAAAATAGGTACTAAAACACCAGATGGCGATTTGCCAATGCCAAGAGAGTGAAGGAACTTCCAAATATCGGCTGAAGAAGAATTGGAGATATTGTCGTATATGTAACGACGCTTGGCTGCCCTTACCATTTGATTACAGCGGTTACGCGCTTTTTTATACAGACACCACCTCTCATCGCATCTGTCACGCTTGAACTAACGGAAAAGTTTATCACGCCGCGCCATTGCCATTCGTACGCCTCGAGTTATCCACGGAGCTGGATATTCATTTCATGAGACTATTATGAAAATTATCATGTGCCAAGTAAATTATCTTCGCCTTTCATTATTATTAACGCGGCAATGCTTACTAGGAAAGCAAATACACCACAATTCGTGCGTAAAGCTCTCAGTTACACCCGCGGGCGAATTCACTATCGGTTATTGTGAACCGCGGGGAGCTTTCCTGCTTAACTCGAAACATAAATAATGATTTCTATACTCATAATACCTACCACACTTTAATGTCATGGGGATTATGAAACCCTATGTTAGGATGTCGATATCATAGACAGATTACAAGAAACAAACGAAGATATGAAAGAGAAATATAAATTCTTAAAATGTCTGCCTGTCGGAATCAAACCCGGAACCGTCAGCATGTCCGATCGGTTTGTTAACCTTTGGAATCATCAAATATATTAATATACGATCTACGAGTACACGTTAATACAGTACAGCGGTGCATATGTTGAAGTCCTTCTGATGGTAAGTGGCGTTGGTGTGTCCAATTCCATCTGAAACAAGGTTCGTAAATGAGATCTATCACAGATGTGTTACTACTGCTAAGAACTTTTAGTACCTATGTAGTAAGACAGCCGCAAAACCACGTTCAAGGCGTCTATTTCATTTAAAAAATCATTTAAAAAGTCTATTACCAAATTCCTTACGAAGATTGCCTTCTCTCATCTTCATAACTTTGATCCCGGAAATGAATTAAATAATATTTGCATATACACACCTGCCGTTTATAACTGTGTATCTATGGCATCTATACATCGAATAGGTTCAAGTGAAGCGCGTCGGGCCGATCAGTTTCATTATTTATCTGCCATTGTCTCCGCTACATAAACAGTGCAGCTTTACGAGCGACGCAACCACTCACTTTCACAACATCTCTTTAGTGCGCCATAAAAGTTGTTTAGGACTGAGCGAAATTAAGTTTTTAAACTCCAAATGCCTGGAGGTTCTTTGAAGTAATACTGTTTTGTACCAAACCTTTTGGTACTAAGTACCTCTGGAATATCTGGAGCCACCCAAGGATTAATCGTAACATCTTTTACAAAGTTATTAGGAATTTATGTTGAAAAACTACTCCAATATTCTATATAGGTTTCACAAAGATGCGTAAAGTCTAAAAATGTGTACTAGGACTAAACCCTTTTTATTCGAGAAATGATATACTTATCCTATTTTAGAACAATAATGTGTCGATGATGATAGCAAACTTTATTAATGCAAGCGTTTCGATGCTACAGCCCTTAGAGTCGGTAGTTGATGTCCTTCTATGCCCGTACATGTCGTATATATTTCTATGAAGTATAGTTGCGTTATAACAGTTTCATGTAACCACAGGAGTTGTAAACTCAATTATCAAAAAATATAATGCTCAGTGAAAATCACACCTCCATAATGCTTCCAAAATAGTTCAAGTGCACGTTTTCACTGGCTTTTTCAAAAGGAACGTGATAGAAAGTCAGAAAAGCACAAAAGCGATCCGAGAAAGCCACTGAAAGTGTACTCGTTACATATAAGTCAACAACGCAACAACAAATTATGTTTTCGAAATTATGACTTCGATGGTGAATAGGTAAGCGATGAGCGATGAGCGATGAGCTATTTTTTAGCTTGAAGATCATTTAACGTTTGTACAATTAGCTCTAAATCCAATTTTAAAAGGGAGTGAGGTGCAAGCAGAATGGCTAACGACATTAAGTAGACTCTGGGTCTCAAAAGATGTAGAGAGCACATGACTTGTCTCAGTGGTGGTACTCTTTTGGGGATGTCTATGCTCAGCAGTGAACATCCTAGGACAGATGGTGACAGGGTATATAGATCTTAATAGTGAAATGTACAACATTTTATGAATTTGCAGTATGCAGTTTGCGTGATGCACCATAAATTAGCAATATAAATAATATTAGCAAGCAATTTAATACTTTCTTGGAGCTGTGATGCATAAGATAATATTGACCAATTCCATTACCTTAAGTTTCTGATTTGAGGCAACGGATGTTGCAAGCGATATTTTTGGCTTGTATCTTCTCTTTGCTCACGAATTGTACGACATGAGCTTCATTTGTGTTTGCTGTAGTTACACCTTTGTAATTTTGTAAATAGTCCACTAGCTATTTACAAAGTTTTGTGTAAATATGTGATGTCAAAAGTATAGAAACGTGATTTCCTTTTTGGAAGTCCCTTGCGCCACGCGTACTTTTCATACTAGAATGTGCATTCATAAGATTTTGGGTAAAGCTGCGTTCATACTTTTACGAAGAATTATCTCTAGCACATGTTAGCAATAGTTTAATTTTAGAATAGGTAGAAATTTTCAGGTGTTTCGCCCAAAAAGATTAACATAGAAACAAGTATTTTAAATAAACAAACTACTATCCCTTCAAGATACTGTCTACTCACAAATCTACGATTATAACCAAATGGTATTTTGCAAAAACGATTGATAAATAATTATTTATGAATTGCAACAAAAATCAGTCCAAGTATTTATTGAATCATTACCTACCTGCTTTTGGAAGTATATTATAATAACTAAAGATTGGATTGTTAACTAAAAAGTACATATCGATACCTTAATTTGCAAATCAGCAACTCCACTTTTTGTCAAAATGTTTTTTTTTTATTTATTTTGATTTCGTTCAACGCCATTTACTATCAAAATAAATAAAAAAACATTTTGACAAAAAGTGGAGTTGGCTGATTTGCGGTTTAACGTACCGATATGAAATGTTTGTTTATGTTATAGGATTCGCTTAGATCACATGTTAAATGTTAAAGGTATCATTATTATCTTTGTATAAAATGTACTCTGCTCTTCAGTGTATCATATGAACTCAGCGTTACATTAATAACAGTAGGACTTCACACAAATACGCGACAAGGAGTCAAAGCGGTAACTACCGGTCATTCCCATACAAACAGCGCCCATACAGAATGTGTTAATCCAGGAATAGTAAGTGGTCAACGGGCAAACGTCGCTTCCTGTCCAATACTCTACAAATAACGTAAAGATAAATAAATTGTAGCTTTTGAAACTCTCAAACGATTTTGAGCTTGTGTATTCTGTGTTACACTTAAATGTGCCTTATAAATAAATAGCCTATATACTTTTTCATTCATACTTTGGAATAGAGCACGTCATATATTGTATGTGACGAAGCCTTTGTCATATTTTTTGAGGTGTATCCGTTAACCTTTGCCAACTATGTAGGTACCATATAATAAGTAGAAATAGAAATAAATAAAATATTAGTCTACACTAGTCCATACAATATTAAGCATTCACTACCACACCTGGACGTTACTAATTAATTCCATATTGTTCAGTCTACATTAATTTAATATCATTTTAGAGACTAAACTAAAACGTATTATATCTATGAATTTGTATTATCAACATTCTTCTATACTATACTCTTCGAATTAGGATAAAGTACAGCACAAATACATAATCAAAGATTACGTATAGTAAAACTTCTAAGGACTACAAAAAATATTTGGTGTTATACCAAATATATTTAGGTCTATTCCGATTCATATCTCTATTTTTGTTAAAAAGATAATCATAAACAATGAAGAAAAAATAACTTTTACAAAATATGTAATTGAAAATTATTCAATGTTACCATACACACACACAATACTCACACATAATAGACTCTGAGTGTTGGTGACACTAGGAGTCCATTACGTAATTTCATCTACGCCAAGTATATGTAGAGGCTACATTGCAATTGTCAATGAAGCGCAATCATACAGAAGCGGTGTTGATTCTTGTCAACGGGCAACGCACAGCCACGTGGGTGTAAAGTGGTGGTACAACATGCACGTTTGTTTAAGTAATGGACTATGCCAGGAACATTGCTTGGGGACAGTGGAATGCATGGAGTGGCACAGGTGTAAGTTTGGCACGAGATTTATATTTGTAACACTATACGAACAATACTTAAGAAAATAAAAATAATAAAATTTGTAACAGAGATAATAAGATACAAATCTAAAGTAGCTCAACAATTAATATTAATAGATTATTAAAAATATCAATGACAAATAGATAGTAATTGATTTAATGGAAGGAAAATCACGTAGAAGAAAAATTATAAAATAGGTAGAATGGAATATTTAATCATATTGAAATGTTAAACAGAACAGTGCTTCAGACAATTTAACGAAAGCGAGTCTTTAGTGTACTTCCTTTTGAAATATTATACCATGTTAAAATATTACAATGAGTAATTGGGCTCTTAATTTTTTTTTTCAAATACTATGAATAATGTCTTTAAAATCCACAATAATTCATCATCGAATAGCCTCTTCTTTACATTGAATCTTCAAAAAATATACAACTATTACAATAATAATCCTAAATCAACTCCATTGATTCCTCTGTGTTCCCACCGGCGCGTACTACAGAAGTCCTGCGTTATTTCCACAAACTGCCCACCATCCCCTTCTGAGAAGCATGGAGCTAAGTGGGCCTATGATCATTATTTGACCAAATTAACACTTTTATATAACCTCATCCTTCAACTCCCCTTAGTTTAACGCGACTGCTGGTCATTTATATTAAGAACCTTATGTTTGCGTTCCATTTTAGACTCGCAACCTAGTGTTATCGTATTCCCCTAATAAAATGATTATCTATGAAAATATATTAAAAAAAATAACAAAAATTGATTTCTAACGATTAGTTTTTAACATTTATGATTTCATTTACAGTAGACCTACAATCGTAATTTAATACACAAACATATGTTGAAAAGTAAAAATCATTACCTTTTACAATTATCACTTACACGTTATTATTGATCACAGTAAACGCATAAATACATTCTTTTTCCACAGTTACTAACCAATTTGCAATTATAACAGTTTACATAACATTTTACAAAGTAATTTGTAGCAAAATCGTAAATTTATACCCAAATACTTTTTCACGGCTAGTAACGAAAGGGGAAAAAATTAATTAAAGCTTATTAACTTCAGCTTCTATGGCTTATCAAACTTTGGAACCGGCCGGGCTTAACAACACAAACTCGATGAATCCTTAAGTTTTTAACTTAAATTTAAGTCGTAACAACTCACGATTAATAAACTCGTGATTTACATTTGTTTCATAAAATTTGATATTATTGATAGGATTTATATAACTTATTTATTTTTTGCCTTGTATATTTCAGATAATCATATATGTGATGAATATGTGAACGATTTCGAATATTACTCCTATTTTTATATCATAGTTTCTGTTCTTCAGATTCATTGTTAATATCTGATGGCTGTGTAATATTTATTTATTTATTTATTTACAACTTACATCTAACATTACAGGAAAAACCTAATGCGTTAGTGTAGCTTAAAAAGAATAACAGTTAACGTTCAAATTACATATGAAATAGATACGTTCAAATTACATCAAATACATTAAATATTATATAAAAGAAACTTAATGAAATAAGTTCAATCAAATATTTAGATGTCAAAAATAGCATTAAAAGACAAATAAAATCCGAATTATAAATACAATAACTATCAAATTAAATGTCAAATAAAAAAAGCAACTAATTAAACACATTACAATTAAATTACCATTACAATAGAGCATAAAAATCAAATATCAAATAAATATAACTTAATTAAAATGAATTAATGATATGTCACAAAATTATAATAAATTTATACAAATAAAATAATTAATAATTTTCAATTATATGGAAAGCTACTCTATATATGGTCTAGCTGTGCAGCTCAAGACTATATTAGTGACTATAGTGACTATAGGATGTGCAGCTCAAGACTATATTAAAATTAAATTAACGATATCTTTGCCCTATTGCTCCACTCTACGATTCCTTGTTGAACGTGTTCATAACAAACGCAACCTCCAAAACTAATTAGATGTCTGCCTCCCATCAAACCCTTTAACTGCTCATCTATAAACTCACAAGTCCACTGCTACAAAAAGTAAAAACAAAATTATCTCTAACCCTACACTACCTGTGCAAGTAGAACCCGAGTTACTCGATCTAATTCTACTCTTTATCTCCCCAATTATCACTGTCCAGAAACAAGCCTGAGCTGTGTTTGACCACTACGTGTTGATTGGAGCGCAAACACCAAATTGGATCTCGTTTGAGTGTAACATTGGTAGCTTTGTCTTCTTGGAAGTAGCTGTTTGTACTCCGTAGTAGGTATGTTTTAAAAAGAAATGTTTGATCTACTTATGAGTACGTTTACGCTAAGCTTGTGAATTGAGACTTAAGATTGTAGAACATATATTCGTAGCTATATGAGTTTTAGAGAAATAACAAAGTTATGTTTTCTTGATATTCTAATCATTTCAGTTGACGTGCTCTATATTAAACTCCAAATAGTAGTGTAGTGTTAATATTAAAACATAATAATAATATATGTTTTGGCATTAACCAACTGCATTTGTTATTAATCTCTACATTATCGCATGAGAGAAAACTAAAACGCATAAAGCACACATTTCGTTTCGGTAAGCGTAGAGTGCATGTGCTACAAAAGCTCCGAATAAAGAAAACCAGAACGGATGTTTTATTAACCTTAGTGTCCACTGGACGGGGTTGTCAATCAACGGAAATAATAATAAAAACTGACGTATGGCCGTCAAAGGCTGTCCCAAATCGCATCGGGGCCGATGACCCGCACTAACGACTCAGACCAAAATCCCTAGCAATTTGTTTTGTTCGATTTCTCGTCCGCCGACACCCGTCTGTCACAACGCCCCACGGACCTAACCCTTCAAACGCTGCGACAAAGCGGAGAAATGTTTTCTAAGACGTCACAATACGTCTAAAATAAACTATCATATAATATCAATAATGTATTCACGTACGCACGGACACATGTATTTTAAATACGTATTATGTGGAACCAGTTAATAAATTTCTTGAAGGGTTCAGGTGGGCATTGTTGTCGGATCGTTGTTCCAGTGCGTGTTTCTTTTGGGGCGCTGATTGAAATTCCCAGGCCGGTGTGTTCGCATGACAATGAAAAGTGTATCGATTGAGGGGAAACAGTTCGATATTAAATACTTATGACGTGTATTTACACAGTTTTGACGGGTCTTGTGAACTGCGCTTGAATATTTAACATGACTTCAATTAAAAATATGTTACGTTGACTTGAATTCGAGACACGTACAACTGTCAAACTTATTAATATTTATTTTTCTGTGTTCCGGTGATAAACGCACTAAGTATTAAGTATTCACTTAAAAAATATTATCTGATTGTGATATTTAATTAATTCTAGCAATCTCCCATAGTAATATGGCGTAAGACTCTTGTTTTCTTCAAAAAAGTATTAATTCATGAATACTTTGAATCTGAACTGAATCTGATACCTTTAAATAAGCAATGTACTCTTAAATGGACAACTTTTTGTGGCAATTCAAATAAGCTAGGTTAAAGGATTAATGTTTAGCGTAATTTCTTAATATTCTTAATACTAATAATTCACAACTTAACAATTCAAAAAAAAATCATTACGGTACAATTATTGTTATTACAACAATTTATATTCTTTCCAACACTACGACTTATAGCTCTCAGGGCCTTAATTTACCTTTATTAAAGCTAACGAATGCCATAAAATACACCATAACACGCTTAGTTGCCAATAAGTTAGTCCATTGTACCTCAGTTATTAAACGGGGCTTCAATCAAGTTTTACGAGCGATCTCACATAAAAATATTTAACTATTTGTTTGCACATAATATTAACGATATACACCATTATATTGGAATATAACACGAATATAACCTTTAGGATATTCGCAATAAGAATGGTCCAAAATGAGTCAAAGGGTCGATTGGACCCGCGATGCTTTTGTGAGGGTTAGATTAATTAGTACCAATATTTGGCTTTGTGTGACTATAAATCGCTAATCTTAAAAACATTTGTTCAAGGCAATTGTGCATTAAAGTGATTATTGTAAATGTTACATATCAAAATTTTGTCAAATAAAAAAAAAGATATAAATAACTACCTATTATAAATTATAACAATTATAATAGGTACTTATTTATAACACATTATATGTCCGGGATACTAAATAAGATAAAATTTCTTTTCCTACATATTTTCACCATTTCATTTTTTTTATACTATAAGAGTAACAGACGAGCATGCAGTCCACCTGATGGTAAGTGGCTACTGCCGCCCATGGACATCTGTAATCAACCCCAGATAGCATTAAATATTCCTACCTGAGGTCGGGCACAGATGCGCCGCTACCCCTGAGGACTAAGGTGGAACGCCTCGGAAAAATCTGTCTCCCTTACCACACCCTTCAAACCGGAACACAGCAGCGCCTAACACTGCTGTTATTAGGTAGAAATAGGTGTGGCGGTGGTGCCGCCGGAGTCGAACCACAAAGGGTTCTACCACCTTCAAATTTGACTGATTTTACTCAATTATAGAACTTCTAATTTTATTATATTAATAATCGTTATTCCAAACTATCTGGACATATTAATATTATTATTCATCTAAATTATTATTTTATTATATTCAACGTATTAAAAGCTCAATCGCGTAAGCTAAGATTACGCGCTTTTTTATCCCAAATTTGAACTAAGTAGTATACAAGTAGCAAGTTTTGTATTTGAAACATTGAACCATTTTCCAATTCACTTAACTTCTTCCCACAATAATAAGCCATATTACCAATGAGTCCACAAAAAGCTTTTGGAAAAATAATCAAAAATTCGAAGATACAATACCAATCGCGAACTGTCGTTCGTATGAGGTATTTCTTAACCCCGCATCACCCTCGCCCTCGAACCATTGTTGTCACGGCCAGACCATCCCCTGTTGGCATAGTTTAAATAAAACTTATCTATTATTAACTATAATAGAAATCTGTTAAAACATGGAAACAACATTTTATGTTATCAAACTGAGATGCGTTAATGCAGATGATGATCTCTGCTTAACGTAAATCATAGGTAGCTCATGGACATTCGACGTGCGTACGTTTGACTTAAGGTAGATTAATTATTAGTAGTATAGATTATTATAGATGATAGAACCTGTACGGATTGATTGTGGTGTTAACATCACTCCATCCCTTTCTTCTTCATAATAGTAGTGTAACATTCCTGCTAGTTCCCAAAGTATGGAATGACAGAGATACTTATATGAAGCATCTTTATTTAGTCCTCACGAAGAGCATCAATAATCATCGCTAATCCATCCAAAAAAATATTTCTATCATCTTTGAGATGTATACTATAAATTCTGGTAATGATCACTTAACATCACGTGGTACGGTTTTACATACCTATATAATTCGGCTAAGTCAAATACTTAAAGAAAACAATTACAATTAATTGAAAAACATAAAAAATAATTAGTATGGTGCGCTATTGTTCAACAAATTCTCCGCACGCAACAATACTCGTATGTTTTAAAGTACCAAGCCATTATTTTACGTTTCTATTTATAGTAGCCGCGTCGTGTTCTTTATAAGCTTTAAGAGTTTCGTTTTCATCGATCAATGATTGACAGATGGACAAAGGAACACTCTTTATGACTCTGCCGAGCTGCACTCTTATCAGAATCAAGATTACCACCACTTCAATACGAAATGACATAAGTGCTTCAATCGCTACTTCGACATGGTTCTAAAAGTGAACAGTTGGAAGCAGTTATGGGACTTTGTTTTATTATCAAGAGTTAAAGTTCCGTCGTTTGTGGTAAAGCAGTATGTGACAACCAAATGATAGTCATTATTGTTTGACGAATATCGCTCTAATGACGCGCGTTTTAATCAGATAAAAACGAATTTTGCTTGTCTTATTTCTGTCCAGCACAATGGACAATGGAAGTAATTTTATTATACAGAACTCCGGCGATCCCTTCGTAGATTATTTTATCTTACAGATGTTATGATTTAGGAAGCCCCTTTGTAATTTATTGCAGAACACTACTTCTGGTAGCTGTCTATTGATACTAAACAATATTTATCTCTACGTACTATTTTTATGGTGATGGTATTTGTTTCTATGTTGTTCGTTACCATTTATTCCTATTTTTTTATAGATTCATCTGGTAGAATTGGAATAAGTGACCAGAGTATAATATACAAAATAATACCTATGGGGAATACATTAACAAGACAAGGTATTTAACTTTACCTACTTGTAATGGACTGATAAAGAACTAACTTTCTAAATTTAGGTGCAAATATACATTTATCTTAAAAATATTGACAAAATAATAGTGCTATTAACATATTGATGACACGTCAATATACCAGTTTACTTAGAGGGTTCAGGTGCGATGCCAAGATCAGCTCCAAATTGACATTCTATAAGCCTACTATTAATATTTACAAAACAATACAAAGTAAACAAAATAAAAAGTAAACCAGCAACAAGAGTTTCTTGCTGATCTTTAATCTTTACAAATCCAAAAAATCGCGAGAGCGAACACAAAAAGTCGTATTTGCACGCTCATTTACACCAAATGCCTTTGTCGAATCCACAGCTAGTATTTTCGTAAGTTACATAACAATCGTTACAGTAGCGACGCTAAATGACATTGTGCGACGCTGACAAACAACCCCGAAGCATAATGGAAAAGGCTTCGATGGACACGAAGAGGAGAGACACAAGTTATACGATGGAGCGAGAATAATTAGTGTTACAAATTAGTTCGGTAAACTTTATTCAGTTATTGGCTAGAATCCTTTTTATGTCATATTAGTGTCGTCAGTCGTGAGTGTCTTTCTATAGCTGGAGGAGGCCTAAAGCATACTTCACTATCCTTTACCAACGCGGATAGCGAAAGAAGAAAGATACAGTTAAGACGAATCAGTCTATAGTCTGATTCATAATTAGGTGTCCAAAATGTAAACAAAGGTGTTGACCTATCAAGAAAATAAGTTAGAAATGGTAGTTTCTTATTTTTGTCGATATTAAAGTAAGACAACAATAATGAAATAATAAATAATCTAAATAAATTAAGATTAATTCACATTTTCTAATATTTATATCACCTCAATTTCGATCCATACTGTAATAATAATAAAAAACAAAGTTTATGGTAGAAAATTAAAATGTGATAATGGTAACACAACCGAAATCCAAGACATTTCTTGTGCTGTCATTTTTAAGTTTCGTAACTGATATTATTAATTTTCGTGATTGTGATCGAAGTCGAATGTTTTCTCGTTTACATAACGCGTTTGCTAAATTGTGTATGTTTGTTAAATTTTCGCTTTTTTGTTGAGTTTGTTAAAGTTTTTGTTTCTTGTCAATTTTAACAGTGACATTTCTTTGTTTACATTTTGGACACCTAATTATGAATCAGACTATATCTGTGTCGAATGTTATCGCCCATGAGGTGTCCGACGACGAACTTCCGTAATATGGAAGCATGAAGCAAATTTTGTCATTAGCAACTGCCCAAGTGATGACCATGCCCGAAGTTGCTTACCATTGTAAATTGACAATCATTGTCATGCTTTTTAGAATAAATCGCTAGAAGTGTTTCACTTAATACTATTTTAAAAGTTGCCGACAAAAATTATACATTTGCTTTTCGTGGTCATTAACAATGGACGCTAAAAATCAAGTAGTCTACTGCGCAATGCCTATCTAATGAGAACGGGCGACATCGGATTATTGTCACGCGAAATATTGCCTTATTACGCTTCAATTGGACAATCGCTTTTAAATACGAAGAGGATGTTGAATTTTCCCATTATAATCGCCGTAGTAAATGTTTGACATTCCAAATTGGCGCCGATGCCAAAATATATGAAGACAAATTGACTTTATGATGCTATAGACTCGTTACTAACATTAACTTCAACATTACCTAAAGACACCATAACAACGAATAGTATACATTACATATTCATGACAGAAAAACCCATTGTTGGAAGACAATTAATTTCAGCGACACTATTGAAATATTAAGAGCTTGACTTCCAAACTATAATATTGTCTTAGGCTTCTTTCTCCGATTTTTCACACTCTTCAAATTGACTACAATGGTCAGTCAATTCGTCGTCCGTTTATGTAACTTTGCTAATAACACCATTAATAATGAGTATGTCTGACATGCACAAATTGTTTGAGCTTTTTGGAAACAACTTTGTTTCTGACTTCTACTACATTGTTTTCATGCAAATGTAGACCTAATGCCGTTGGAATAATATTTTTTGGGATATCTTCAAGCGTAATTTTAAATTTGTCAGCGTTTTTCTTTAGTAATTAGTACGCTAACTCGGTTGACACGAGCTCTTTGTCAATCTCTTTATGACATCCGCCTTCAGACTCTGAATAACATTTTGTAGGTTTTTCAGTCGTGTGTGGTTCATTCTCAGTGCGAACAAAGGATACAATATTTCTGACGATAATGCCTTTTAGACTAGTTTTGTAACCTTTTGCTCTTGTCGTCTTCGTGAACAAATAAAAATTATTCTTTTCCACGGCCATTGACGTAATACAAGAAGGGCACAATATTTACAATAGTCATTTGGAAATATTAAATTTGTATGTTAGATATATTTACTAATAAAATTAAAAGATTATGTAATATTCTGATTTGCATGGTTGCAACATAGTCCTCAGAGTAGTAAAGTACCTATGAACTTCTGATAGTAGCAACTTCGATAAAATTAGGTGTGCAGTTACAATTGTAAGTGGTTGGTGTAAGTGGTTCTAGTCCCCAACTTAGGTGGACTGCATTCTTGTTTGCTTTGTTTATATAATTAAACCTTATGAAAAGTCAGATGGTCTGCGGGACGATGGATGGAACCAACTCACCAACAGATATTTATATTTCCAACAGTCGCCAATCCATAGCCGACATTGCACCTTTATTGAATAGCCCCTGTCTAATATTGCCACTTTATTTTTTTAAAAGAAGGCCTCAAGTATCCACTACCAGAATTCTTCTTCAGGGACACAAAAAGGGTTACTGCCAGTTTCCATTTGTCATTACTTCTCACAAGTTTTATCTCTTTTGCCGTTAAGAGCTTAAAAACTAGGCACACTTGAATTCCGTACCGGTCATTCTTTACATTAGTTTCCATTGTGAGATGAGCAGAATCTGCGCAATCATACGAGCTAAGTGCCCAACTGGCGGGGCCGGGCCCTTGTCCAGGCCTCAACAACTTCGCAAGACGTAATCTGCTCAAATAGCTCTCGACGTATTCAGAGCACAATACTTAGACAATCAATCTTGAGCGCGACCCTTTTTGCATAGGGGTCTGCTCACACTCCTGGTGAGACGTTGAACGCAAATGTAGCCACTCAAATGTACCTGATAATGTATAGGTACCCGATGTATATAGAAACTGTCATTTTGTTGTTATCATCGATTTTGACTATATTTCAATTGTTAAGTGCACACTGCCACCTAGTTTAGATCAGATTAGTTTAAGATACCGGCCACAGAAGCGTTGACCCCATACTAAGTTGAAATTCCTGGTCCTAGTCTATATTCCCTATTGAACCATTCAAACCATATACAACTTTTATAAAGCATAAATAAGAAGGATGCAGGGTCATACGACATAGAAGCAGGAATGGTCATACCTCCCTAGAGCTCTCTATTCACTATATTGTATTCTATATTGTTATAAAATAATTAAAGTTTACCTCGAATAGATTTCAATCCCTTTACCTACAGCTACCTTCACTTTGACACGTATATAACATAACTACCAGTAAAATTGAATCTCAGCCGACTCTAACGCTGAAATGTGATTAAGTATCTAAACTCTAATGTGAAGAGATCCCACAGGGTAGCATTTTAGGGTTAAATCTGCGAGTCACGCGTCCAGTCTCAAGGGAAGGAATAGTTTAATGCATAGTTGGAGATTGTTGGCCCCCGATTACGAGTTCTGCGAGAAGTGTTCCACAGTGATGAGAAGGGTTTTTCATACAAGATACGATAGATGCTGGTTTATCTTGAAAATCGTTATTTACCTTCCTTATAACTTAATAAAATTCTATCTGGTCTGAGAAGGTTTATTATTGGCAGTTTTTTATAAATCTTCAATGTTAACTGTATACAACTGATAATGCACGACGGATACAGTAAGTAAGAAATAGATAAGAAGTATGAAAATTCCTACAGAAGAGTACAAGAGTACCCACGAGTGTAACGGAATACAATTCCGTTCAAAACACCAAGGGACTAAGCCGATTTTTGAATATTACTCCGCAAAGAAAGGCAAGAACATAGTTACCATATAGGCCTTATCTACTATTATTTTCTATTATATAGTATCTACGAGTATGATATAGTGAGGTCCAAACACCTTCAGTGCCAAGAAATTCAACCTACAACCATGCTCTATGGCCTGAATAAATTTAATCCTTAAAGTGGGTTTTTGCCCAATAGTTGGTCATAAATACGTCAGTAATTATTATGAGTTGTTTAAACATTGTTCAGGTAAATAACTTGGATATATGAGAATCGCAATCGTACATTTAAACCAATGGAAGTACCTATATAAAAAGTAGACCTTTATAATTTGTTCAAAGAGGTAACGCTTTCAAAACGGATGCGGCCTCTTGAGGCCTCGTAAAGGTATACCAGTTACACCACTGTCTGTCTATGTTCCCTACTTTGTAATCTCGACCGAGTTGTATCGCCGCAAGATCTATTTCGCTCTGCAGATCACTAGGGGTTTTCAACAAACGAATGAATGGATCCACTTGAAGACCGGAAAGTTCCGTCAGTTTTCGCGCGCGAATGAATTCGAATGAGACATTAATGTATATGGTATATCTTTTTAATAATATCATAATATAACACAATTAATAAGTATGCGAACAAAGGGTATGGAATAACATTGTTACAAGGATCCTCGAAATTTTTAGTATTTGGAGTGGGCATGCGTTGGACTCTTTGTTATGGCGTAACCGATATTGTACTCCATTTTTGAGTTTGAACGTGACTTTTTTACTGATGTAACTAAGTACTCTAGCGATTTAACTATTTGTGAATTAATGTTGTGTGCATTTTGAGGTATGTATTACCCCTAAATAATTTGGTAGCTGAAGCATGACGTAATAAAATATTTTTATTACGTCATGTTTCAGCGTTACGTTATGGTACCTACTGGATACACAAGCAGTTGCGCTTGCTTGTGTATCCAGTAGGTACCATAGCCTCAAACAAATATGAATACACAAATAACTAAACCAAGAGAAACAATCTCACTTTAATTATTTAGACAACTGCTTCGGCGAGGATCGAACCCGGAACTAGCTGCATGTCATATCTATATGGTGCCTTGGTACCACACAAATCATTATAAAAATCGAATTTTCTTACGATTGAATAATGTATCGTAAGGAAATTGTATTTTTATTAGGGCGCTTTTTACACAACATTCATTGCCACTTCAAAAAAACCAACCGAGCAATCTCGTCATTTCGTCGCTTCATTTATAATTCCATGTGACAGACATCGCACGACTGTTATTACGTTTGAGAGCCACAATACATGACCCATATTGCGAATTTAACACAACGGGTATTATGTGTACAAGCGACGAATTTCATACAATATCATATTATTGTATTGTTGGAATACACTATATTGTTGTATATTGGTTTTGTTCGAACAAACGAAACATCTCGAGCGTCAACTGTGAACTGGGTTAATTGCTGCTCTTAAATTAGGTATGAATGTAAATAGATATTTTGATCTGGAACCTGTGCAGAATCTTTTGCATAGCGTAGCGTGGCGTTTGTGTATTCTTATTTATAGATAATTTTCCATAGGATTTTCTAACATTATTTTATGCCTTATACAACTACATTTTTGTCTGCATAAATTGTTAAACTTTTGGACAGTGGTAGTTCAAAATTGATTTTATTATTAACGTAACACAAATAACTGATTTCGGTTTAAACATTAGTCTTGGAGCCTAGAACATATACAATTATCGTAACATCAGGTGCATTACAAAAAATGATTTTTCCAGATATCCAGCAAGTGGGTACTCTAGACCTGGCGCTCGTTACGTAAACCCTTAAGGTCCTCGGCGACAAACCGCTCGGAACAATTTGCGGGACCCCTCAATTCGTTATCGATAATGAATTTCGTAAACGTTCAATGCATTTGTACTCTTTAAGGGGTAACTGAATGGTTATAAATGTTGAGTTCTTAATTGGCAGAATAACCGCACCTGAGTACTGTAGTTAATGACTCTTCTTACACTTATAGCCCTATAAAAACACAAGAGTGAGCTACGACAATATTTAATTCCGATAATAAAATTTAATTCATCATTCTGACCGATCCAGAAACCCTCTATTCATCAGATCAGTATATTAAAATAGTTTGTGACTTTATATTTACTTGACTACACTCTTTAAGGCATGTTTGCATGTTATTAGACTTCTAGAGCATATTCATTTGGCATGAGAACACACCAAACCCGATTTCCTATTTAACTGACTCATGGACTCACTTAAACCAATCGCTCCAAAATTATTGTAGTAGAGTTAAAACGTTTGGTATTATTAGGAATTTACAGCAGCCGCTTTAAAATTAATTACTACTATATGAAAACACACGTGGGCAACGAAAACATATTGACTACATACCTGTGATATTCAATGCTATATAGTGATAGTTGCAGCGCGTGAGCATTTATGTACCGTACTCTTATTTTCCATCAAATTGTACCAAAAAAGGTACCAACAGTTGCCGATGACTATAAATTTATTAGCGATGTGCGAGTGACAATTTTGTAACACATTTACATACCATAAGGAGGGTCAACAGATAATAGATATGCAAATTAATTTGTCCTCAAACAGAGGGTGGTAAGCATGTGTGGAGCTCAATCAAATTAATGTAGGACGTATGTTTTTACCAAAGGGATTGGCGAAACTATTCAATAAATGTAAAAGACTTGGCTGGTAATAACCAACTAGTGTTTTAGATACAATATTCCTTTAAAAGGCTTATTTGTCCTGTCAATATTAAATAGAACTGAAATAAAGATTTTCTTTGGATGGAAGAAACTTACAGAGAGCTTCGCCACAGAAATCACTGCTACCTTTCAGCAGCGACGCAATTATTTTAACATACTTACACTAATAAATATGTTTGTTCTTACACCAAAACGATGCAAATTGAGTTGCTTGTTATTTTGCACTTCAAACCAGAACACTATGGAGTTTAACACTAATACTCTCTTAAAGTAGCATTAGATACGGCGGAGGTACCGCCGAACTCAAACCACTAAATGTTTTGACATTCTCGTCAAAGAAAATTTCAAAGTTGAAAGTAACAAATCAAACACTAAACAATAAAACCAAGGCAAGCACTTCATTCGAGAGTAACGTATTAGTTTTGGATAGCAATTCGATCGAATTTAATATAGAAGCTATTAGCCCAAGTCATAATAGCAACAATTGGAAACGGTACCCAAAGCCAACAATGTTTGGCCAAACAATCAGCAAATGAAAGCCATTGTAAGCGATACAGACCATAAAACGTATGAAAGAATAATATCAGTACTCCAAACCGCATTGAGATTATGAAAAGAAAAACAAAATTAATGATTGCGACTAATTCGCAATAAAAATGCCACATGCGAACGAACGTGAGGGGGGACAATTATAACAAATTAATAACGCGCACTACCCTTAAAACTCGAGTGGAGATTTGCATTCAATGGTATTCTCGCTTTTGTTGGTTATTTGTCACCAACCAACGCGAGTCCAACTCTAAAAACCCCAACATTCGAACTAAATTGCCTCAAAGCACTTGAGCGTAGTTACGCCATTCCGTCACCAGATGTCGCTTTAAGGGTCATCTGCTTTAACCAGAACAATGTGAGCTTTATAACAGCACAACAGAGTTGGAAATTGGTCGTTGGTTCCATTGTACGAAATCACTTGAATATTAAAAGTCTTGGTAATTATTCAGGAATCCATCCATCATTAATCACACCAGAGGGAGGGATGCGGGAAACGATGTAAAAATGATTGTTGAAAAGATAAATTACAAGACTTGGATGTCGTTTATACGGATACCAGCCACGCGTGGTTTTTTATGACAACAGGACATACATTGTTAGTGATATATATTGCAGATCACGTCATTAGTGCGAATTTGAATAATTATTCCTATTTGAATTTGTACGACAATGGTTAATATTGCATTGGGTGTTGACAAAGGAACAGGAAGCATTGCAATGCTTTATGCTCCTGTTTTATTATTAAATGTGTCTCTGTCTATTTGTCTGATTTATATTCAGTTCAGGTGAAAGTACTTTATGTTTGTGCTATTTTATTGATTTGTCTTTTAAAACTTTGTGTCCAACTGTTCTAGAGTTTGGATATCGGTTTATACGTATTATACCTAATATTAAATACTGTTTTGTTATGTTTTTTCATTTTATTTACATGTCGTTCATTAATTATGGATTAATTTAACTTCTCACGTTTAATGTGTTTAAATTCTCATGTTTACACATTTCCAGATGAATGCAATAAGCATCACATAAAAATCGCATCACATAAAAAACACTTTTGTATTAGTTTTAACAATATAATCAACCAAATGTCCTCAACAATACCGAAACTACATGAAAGTGTACTATAGTCACAAAAGACAAATAAACCCTTTAAACAATGCTCACTAATACAGTCCGGTCCACAGCTTTATCCTGAAACACCACGACAATAGTAAATAACATCGGAACACCGCAGAACACCGCAGAACCATTAACCCTGTAACTTTAACAATTAATACTCCAATGGAAACTAACACAATAGTAGACTACAAATTAATATATTCATACGTGGGTCAGCATTCGCATAGTTAAATGAAAGGCAACCGTAATACGTAGTTAATAAAACAAATTTTGGTTGAATTTTTACGCACGTGAATGTTTCAATTCAATTTGAAGTTCAGGGCGAAGAAGTATGGTTCCATTTTGATTGTAGTTGATATTGTAAATAGGGTTGCCAACTGCGCTGTATTGTAGTATATTTTATTTACGTACGGTTTACCTACTTACATAGTAACATATTATAAAATATCGCACATATTCACTATAACGATTGTAATTATGTATACAGATTTTTTTTTTATTTCTATAAAGAGCACTTTTACTGTAGACAAAAAATGTCAAGAAGTCCTAGAAATACATTTTATTTATTACAGGGTAGGTAGGAACTACATATACCTATTTTTATACCATATATAATAAAATTCATGCCAAGTCGTGACAATATAATAAATAGATGACCAATCTTAAAACTACAATAACCGTCCGACAAACCATTGACAACCCTGATTGCAAATGAATGTTTGCGATGTTTTTATCATTATAATTATTGCGAATAACAATGCTATTGCGATTTTTATTGCTGCGAACATTACCGGAGATAATGCGATTCGCGACAGTTTAATCGCGCTCGATTGTAATAAGCTCTTTGTTGGTGAATACATTAAGCATTGTGGCTCAAGCGTGTATTACGTTTTAATTGAACATTTATTAGGGTTCCCTGGTCGTGGAGGAACCGGATTAAATGTGGTTTCGGCGATCTTTGTGTTTCCTTTTGTGTTATGGTTTAAGTAAAAACTCCTTACCGATTACAAATATAAATACGAGTAGTACAACTGAATTGCGATAAATACAAACATAATATCATATCGTATGAATTTCAATTCCACATGTTTGAACCCAAGTTATACAATTTATTATTATTTATTTAATTATAAAATGTAATTGTGTACTGAAAATAATTATTTCTTGATTTAATTTAAATTGCAAGTAATTTTACCAATCCAAGATAATATGCTCTTGCCAATTAAAAATACTTATTTCATCAAATATTTACCTATCACAAAATAATTAAACATATCTTACGGAACCTTTACCTTCTTTAATGATCAATGCTCAGTGATATCAAGTTTTTCGTAACCTATCACCTTCTACCAGACGTCTCCATACACGTCTCATCGTAGCTCAATACATCTCTGTCAGTCCTAATGCAGTTGGTCCATGATATATGCCACCTTTGCCCACGGCTTCGTCTGTTAAGTTTAAAATCTATATAATATTTTTAAAACTATTATAAAGTTATAAACATTTTTCATGATGACCTCAGATAGAGTTGCAACAAAAAAAAAATGTAATTTTTAATCATAAAATATGTAAAAATGTCATATCGATGACCCGACATATAAACGAACTTTAATATAAGGTTACTAAAATTTTCACAAAAGATCCCAAAATTTTCCCTAACAATTCCGATAGTATCTCAAAAGTCCACTTCCTCTCTAAAGTGCTGCTGAAGTCGTAGATATGAGTCGAACCTAATAATCTTCATTAACAACCAATTACTGTTTTATTGCTGGAAACGGATTCATCTCACAATCAGAATATATCCTAAACACTTCTGAGTCATAATCCATCACCTTGACTAAGTGTGACCAAGTTACACTTAACAAACCTCTAAAACATTGTTCAAAATAGCCAACAATATCATTTCCATAAATGTACTCAAAACTTTTCATACTGGATACATTAATGTCGTCAAATCGACGGATAAGCATTTATTACAAGCACATTCGTTTAATTAACTAATAGATTATGCGAACTGAAGTACCTCCTAATAATATACAATGACAGACAAACGTTTCAATTTTGTCTATTTTTATCGATTATAATGCATAGATTACTTTCAAGAAACAAAACACACAGTCATTCAAATAAATCACGCACTATCGTTGGCTTTGATATACTAGTGTTATACTGAAGCTGCACCTGTATATCTTTTATCTATATATACTGTATACTTTATATACTATACTGTATATAAATCTTTATTACGAATAGGTCACTTAAATGGTAAGTATCGTCTTTCACCACTCTTATTTTAATTATTATATTTCGAGCTTAATGGCGCGTTGTACATCTTGCCACCATATGAGCCTAATATAGGGTTAATACGGGTTCAGTCCCGCGACCATGCATTTAGGACCAAATTATAAACGTAACGAGACATTATAGACGACGACCCGCGTGGCGGAGCGGTCAACATATCGGTCTGACGCGTAAAGGGTTCCGGGTTCGACCCCCGGTCAGACAAATATCTGAATGATGAATTTAGGTATCTGTTCTGAGTCTAAGTGTTGGTGTCTTCGTCTTTCTGTGTGTCCATGGCACCCACGATACAGGGAACCCTAGAGTGGGGCTGTGAGTGTAGAAAGCGTTAAAAAAGGGTTAAAAACGTTAAATAATAAATTAACGGTTTAGATATAAGTATCTTTGTACGGTCTATTTGTAGCACTTTTTAGTTAGTAATTTCTTATCTTGCGTCAAATGTTTACATCCATGAAAATCAGTTGGTGTAAGGACTTCACAATATAACAAATAATTTTATATATTCGTACTAACGTTTTTACCCGACTGCCAAGGAAGGGTTATGTTTTTCGCGCGTATCTTGTATGTTTGTCTTTCTTTATTTGATCCGATCTAACAAACGGCTGGATGAATTTCAACAGTTAAGGTGTAATTATATTTGTCTCAATGACCCGAGTGTCCTTAGATAGGTGTTAGTAAAAAAAAACCAAAATGGCGGATTTTTGGCGCGAAATAGTAACACATTTAAAAAAAAAAGTTAACCGAACCTATCGAGTAGGGTATCAAATGAAAGGAAATTAAACGGAGATTATAAAAACATATTTGTATATATATAAAACAGCAAGGTGACTGACTGACTGACTAACTAAATGACTTTTTCATTTTTCAGAAATCAACGTACATCCTAAACCAAGGACCTTACACTTCTGAAATTTTGCACATAGGTTTTCTATATAGCGTGAATAAGTACTAAGAAAGGCCTTTTGAAAATTCTACCCTAAAGAGGGTAAAATAGGGTAAAACAGTTTTTTTGAAATCCTTTAATTTTGAAGCAACTACTATAAAATTTTATATTTGGCTTTCTGGATAGGAACAAGGACGCATTTATTTATCCCCCTCCGAAAAATCAATCCCGTAGAGGGTAAAATAAGGGTTTAAAGTTCATTTGAACAATCGTCAATTTTGAAGCAAACACTATGAAATTTTGCATCAGGCTTGTTAGATAAAAATAATGAAATTCTACCTCTAACGAGGTAAAAAAATGACCGAAACTTTAATTTACTGAAGTTATATATTTTATAGACCGTAAATGGTGATTTTTTTTTGAAACACGAGTAGTAACACGTTTTAAAAAAAAAGTTAACCGAACCTATCGAGTAGGGTATCAAATGAAAGGAAATTAAACGGAGATTATAAAAACATATTTGTATATATATAAAACAGCAAGGTGACTGACTGACTGACTAACTAAATGACTTTTTCATTTTTCAGAAATCAACGTACATCCTAAACCAAGGACCTTACACTTCTGAAATTTTGCACATAGGTTTTCTATATAGCGTGAATAAGTACTAAGAAAGGCCTTTTGAAAATTCTACCCTAAAGAGGGTAAAATAGGGTAAAACAGTTTTTTTGAAATCCTTTAATTTTGAAGCAACTACTATAAAATTTTATATTTGGCTTTCTGGATAGGAACAAGGACGCATTTATTTATCCCCCTCCGAAAAATCAATCCCGTAGAGGGTAAAATAAGGGTTTAAAGTTCATTTGAACAATCGTCAATTTTGAAGCAAACACTATGAAATTTTGCATCAGGCTTGTTAGATAAAAATAATGAAATTCTACCTCTAACGAGGTAAAAAAATGACCGAAACTTTAATTTACTGAAGTTATATATTTTATAGACCGTAAATGGTGATTTTTTTTTGAAACACGAGTAGTAACACGTTTTAAAAAAAGTTAACCAAACCTATCGAGTAGGGTGTCAAAATACAGGAAATTAAGAGGAGATTACACATACGTTATATAATATATCTTATATATAAAATTCTCGTGTTAGTTACCGCACTCCTCCGAAACGGCTTCACCGATTTTCACCTAATTTTATATACATATTCAGTAAGTCTGAGAATCGGCCACATGTATATTTTTTTACCCTTAAGTGATAAGGGTTGTTCACCCTTAACATTTATTTATTTATTTGGCAACACAACGTTTGCCGGGTCAGCTAGTACATATATACTCGTATATTCACATCAAGATGACTGTCTGACTAAATGAGTCAGTTGCTGTACCAGAGATCGACGCAAAGGGAAACCGCTGAACTTAAGCGTGCTGGAATTTTACACATTTTTTAGGTTCTTTATATAGCGTAAATGAGCACTACGAGGATAAAATAGGATAATATTGTTTGAACATCTTTTGTTTTTGAAGCAGTCACCTACTATGAAACTTTATATGTGGCTTTCTGAATAAAAATAACGAAGTGCCTATTTCACTGCTTTTGGAAATTCTACTTCAGCCTTTTTGGTGCAGTCGGGTTTTTGATTTTTTAAATTAATTACTTGTTATAAAACTTAATAAACCTTAAACGACGATTACCTAAGCTAATGCAATTAAAATTTCGCCATATCAGGCTTTATATAAGAGTAGAAAAGGAAAAAATGTAACATTCGAATCGATTAAATTAATAACTCGTTAAGATTTTTTATAGATTACGTGTTAAACACATTAACTATTATTATAGAAAACTTTTATGAGCTATAAAAGTTTAAACACAGTTAACTAACTAACCTTCGTGTTAATATATTTTTGGATTTTAATAGCTTGTTGAAGCTATATTAGCTTTAAGCTTTTAAGCAATTTTAGTTGACATAGACAGAAAAGAAGTATAAGCTTTTATAAAATGTGGTAATACAGATTACTTATAAGAAACTCTAGTAATAAACGAGCATAGAACATAATCTGGATAGTATGTGGTGACTGTTTCTTATCTGTACCTAATCAACTCCAAATAAGTTTGCTATTCAATCGGCCACAAATTTACTTATTTCTATTCTTGAGAAAACAAGCAGTGATAGCCTAGTGGTTAGGAAACTCGGCTTCTCGATCGAGGGGTCCGAGCTTCAAATCACAGGCAATCACGCACCTCTGATTTTTCAAAATTATGTGCGTATTAGAAATTAATTGACACTTGCTTAAAGGGTGAAGAAAAAATTCGTGAGGAAAACTGAGAAATTTGTTAAAAAAAAATCAACAGGTATGCGAAGTCCACCAATACACACTTGGCCAGCACGGTGGACTACGGCCTAATCCTTCTCATTCTGAGAGGAGACCCGTGCCCAGCAGTGGGACAATAATGGGTTGATGATGATGATGATGATAATGATTCTTGAGAACTGAGATGTTTGGTTTCGTATGAGTATGCCTACCACATATTTCAAAACAGAAGACAGCAGCAAATAACATTGATTTTATAAGAATCAAAGAAGTATGGCAGTGGTAGCCCCGCAGGAGAACCACAAAGGTTCCTTTCATTCAAAGAAGGAAAATTCAATGCAAAATATTATAAGCAGCGTTCAACAAACAAACAACATTTTCTCCACGGCATATATTATAACTGAAATCGATAGTATTAAATTCTAAGCACAAATCGCCTCGAAATAAGGGTTTTTCAATGCGAGAAATACACAATAAAACGTATGCCTTATTTGTATGTGCTTATTGAACAGCTATTTTATTTTATTTTTATTTCTGTGATACTTTGTCAAAGAGTACAGTGACTATATTGTACTATCTTGGTGAGACTTTTTTATTTGTTATAAAATAATGTATCTTGATATTTTTATATCCACCTTTTATGTCTAGTCATAGCAATGGAATATGAAAAATCAAAGGTTAATAAAAAGTTCGTAATTTTCACAATTTAACAATAATGTAGTTATTATAGAAAGTCGTGTCATGATATATCAAAGTAATTTATTTTATTTATGAATGAAATATGTTTTCTTTGTTTAACGTAATATTTTTGGAAATGCAATTGAAATAATGTGTAGACGGAAATTTTAATATAATTGAATTAAAGTGAATTGATATGTTATAGCAATTTATTCAACACCAGCTGACCCGGCAAACTTTGTACCGCCTCAAAATCTATTTTTCAAATATAGTTCACATAAAATATAGCCTATGTTACTCGTGGATATGTCGAGTGGTGAAAAAATTTTTAATATCGGTCTAGGAGTTTTTGAGCCTATTCATTACAACCAAACAAACAAACAAAGTTTTCCTCTTTATAATATTAGTGAAGATAAAGGAAAGATATTATTTGTTACTTTTAAAAAAATAATCCCAATATCGATTAGACAATATGGCGACCCTACGAGGGAGTAATCCCTCCGTACGTGAATGTCGCCCTCTCGGAAAATGAATAAGAAATGTATGGAGAATTTTGTTTTTAGGATTAGAGCCGCGCTTGTTTGTGCTTGACATGTTTAAAACTCTTTTCTTATTCAGGCAGAGCTTTTAGAATTCTATTTTCATATATGATTTTTTTCATATCATTTTTTAAATTAGTAGTACGTGGGTGTAATCTTAAAATTTAGTAAATTTTGCCCAGGACTATGTTTTTATACTTTTAAACATCAATTTGGAACTGTAAATCCGCCACTGATGTTTAGACGAATGACTGTGTATCGTGTGTTTAAAGTTTTACTACATTTGAACGTCTCTTGTAAGTAGCTCTACATTACCACACTTTCATACTAGATCACTAGAACACAGCAGCGCTACATCACTATTATAAGAGAGAGAAAGGATGGCAGTGCGCGGTACCTCTGGACTCCAACCAGAGTGGGTTCTACCATCTTCCAATGAAATAGATATCGACATATATTTATATATCTAGTTACACTATTGACCTCATTTAAATGAATTAAACAAGGTTGACTCTATCTCATTCTTAAATGTCCATTTTCAAATAATTACTACCTTTTCTTTCTTCATATTGCAGACAAATGATTTCTTAACGTCTTTTGTACACCTTAACAAAGTAAATAGCAATCTAATCATACGGTAATTTATAGTATTTATAATGAACTCATAAACCTCATTATGTATTTTTGAAAAGTTCACAAAATCGACAATTTCGTAACAACACAACAACAGCTGAAACTAAAAGAAATCAAAAGGTTATGCACAAAAGCCTTTAAATCACTAGTCTTATGTGCAGTAGTCAGCGAAAAACGAGCTAACCGAATAGACTGAGTTATGATATTTATCGGATATCCTAATCGATATGGTTTCTCTTGAGAAACGTTTTGTTTTAATAGTAGGGGGTATATTTATGTCTTTGTGTCCGACTGGTGGGAGGGGGAACCTAGAGCATACTCCACCGGCCTACTTCAAGTTAATTTTGTTTGTATAACTTTTAACGTTTATTGTTTCCATATTTCGATCTAAAAACAAATTTTATGACAAATCATTTTAAAAATATGTTTACTTGACCAATACGTTATCATCGCTAATCGCATATCGCAGGCAATACAACCACTAAACTCAGTAACTTCGTCTTTAGAAAGAGTACAATGAGCTACCATTGCTTTGCTTAACTAACTATTTAGGCAACTCTTTGGCTTTAATTAATCTTGACAACGCCTTTGTTGATCGAAAAACCATTTATCATTTGAATTCTGAAGTATTTTGAACCATTCATCGATTACTACAATCGGCAAGTACTTAAAAGAAGGTATTATAAAAAATATTTTGGTGGGGCGTTGCCGTGGTGATAGTTTTCCTCCTAACTTATAAACTCTTACTCTATTAGGTTATAGAAGTCTGGACAGTAGGATATATGCGCAACACTAAACGCTTCAAATTAAAAAAAAATAACATGGTTATTGCGCTGAAAATAGGAATCCTTAGTAAAATTTAAAAATTACGAGGGTAGGTACACATTGAAGCACATGCAAAATTTTATGCTAGACAAAGGAAAATTTAAATTCAATTACAAAATTACCTAGAAAGTTTAAACTATTTTCGTAATAGTCTTTACAATTTTTGATATGACTTTCATGTAAACAAAATAAGGATTCCACGTTGAAGTTGTAAAACCACATGCCCAGCGCATACGGACTCTCAAATATCAGTGAAGCCATAATACGTCCTGAAAATGTTAACCTCTGACTGGAACGAGCATTGCATTATTATATAAGGAAATGGACGTCGAGCAATATTTATTTCATATCGAGTTCCGGGCAAACCGCATTCAATCCCGACCGTGTACCTAATAATAGTGTGGGTAGTTTGTGAGGGTAGTTTTCAATTATTTGCCAATCCGTTACCTGCATGGCATGCCTCGATTGCCTCGGACGGAATCGAATCCACAATAAAATACACCTAAATAAATAACAGGCACGTCTCATTGTTATGCCGAGTACAAAATATATTTTCCCGACAATACGGGACTGGGACGGGGGTAGAGATGGAATACGAGAACGGTAATGTGGCAACACTGTTAATTCGAATACGTTACCCGTTCGAATGGAATTTAAATTTGTTCTATCGGTAAATGTCCGTGAACTGTTTTGTAACGTATAATGTGTCTTATGCACAATCATTGTTTACCATAGACTCTTATAACTCAATAAAATAAATATGTAGAGAACATAGAGTCCTTCCTAGTTCATAGTGCGGAGGCACCAGATAAATCTTTTTTGGTCACGATTATTTTTGCGTTATAACAGCTTTGCTAAGTGCTATGTCAAAGATGTGATACCTTTTAAGGATATATTTATTTATTTATTCATTTATTTCAGACAACAAGGTCCATATTACATATACATATACAGGGTTACTGATAATTCGATACATTCCCTTGGAGGGGTAAAAGTAGAGCTCATTTGCAAAAGGTTTTGTCATTAAGTACCCTAGCCGATAGTGATTTGTTTTTGAGATATTCAAGTTTTTGTGTTTTTATTTCTAAGTACCGATTTCTGGCAAAAAATAAAATGCTCCTAAGTGAATGTCCTATTGTGATCCTATTTTTGTGCATAATCTTATACCTAACATCGCAACACTTCCTTAAAATGTCAATACGCTGTAGTAGTACCCTTAAACTTTACGTTATGGAGGTCAATTTGCTAGAGTTCAATAAAAACACCCTTATTATTTCCACTTCAGAGTGAATTTGGATAAAAAAGATGTATGGAATGTATTGTACAAATGATTAAAATAATAGCCCTATTTCACAAGCTATCCAAAGTGCTACGAAATATTACGGTATTTCTAAAAAAAAAAGTTATTTGCTAGAAACAACTACTCAGAACATCAGTAATTTTCGGATTCGCATATTGCACTAGAATCTTACTGTTCGCCACAGGTAAAGCACATTACCTTGGTTAACACTTTAAACTGTGTTATTGTTGTGATTGTCAATGTAGATAAAAGTTTTATGCCATTTTGGATAGCTAGTGAAATAGGGCTATTATTTTAATAATTTGTACGACACATTCCATACATCCTTTATATGCAAATTCACTCTGAAATGGAAATAAAAAGGCTTTTTTTATTGAACTCTAGCAAATTGACCTCCATAACGTAAAGTTTAAGGGTACTACTACAGCGTATTGTCATTTTAAGGAAGTGTTGCGATGTTAGGTATAAGATTATGCACAAAAATAGGATCAAAATAGGACATTCACTTAGGAGCATTTTATTTTTTGCCTGAAATCGGTACTTAGAAATAAAAACACAAAAACTTGAATATCTCAAAAACATATCACTATCGGCTAGGGTACTTAATGACAAAACCTATTGCAAATGACCTCTACTTTTACCCCTCCAAAGGAATGTATCGAATTATCAGTAACCCTGTATATATATGTACATCGTGTTAATTTAGGAGGCGTTACATCTTAGGGGTCCTCGGACAGTACTCTGATACAGACGTTAACTACACATTTATAAGGATGTAACCATTAACAATAATGTGAACATACACGCTAGCAACTTCACGTAACATGAACAACACTTTACACACAATAAAGCATTCGTAAACATACAGTACCTAATATTGTAAATTCAACATAAAGTATTACCCAGGCGTTAGGTAAACAGATGGACAGTGCACACGAAGCTTAAACCAATCAGCAATCCTTCTTATTGATCAAACTTAATTATAATCTTCAAGAAGTTTGCATTGAAATGTCCCTATTCAATAAATATATTTAAGCCAACAGTTGGTTCACGAAATAATTCTATAATTGACTTTCAAACAGATAAATCCACTTCATAAATTTACAAAGAACTCACCAAAACCCCTTAGAGGCCTTAACTTAAACAATCATCTAGCGGACTAATGATTAATTCAAAAGTCATTCGTATCCTTTAAAAATGTAGCCACGAAATACGCGATTAATCTCCAAAACGGAGCAAAGAAACGGAGCGGAGAAGATTATAGCAGGCCAATAATATAATATGTAGCGGATAGGGGATTATGCATATAGGTATTATTTAAAAAAACTATCATTGTATACTTTGTTTAACTCTCAATAACATAAAAACAGCATAAAAATGCGCAACGAAATACAATTGTAGTCCTACGGTACAACAATAGGTAGGTACGAAACAATAGGTAGGTAATAAAGATTAGTTCTAGAGTGAAGGTTCCAGAAGTACTTCTGAAAAATTCATATATTTTTTAATAGCACATTTAAAAATAATTGATGTAGATACCTATAGGTAACCAACGTCACATTTTATGCTAGCAAGTTGAAGTGGCAATGAGCTGAACCTACCAGCCGTCAACCCAAGAATCTTTGAATTAAACGGCTTCTGGAATCCACATTTAAATCTAACGTAGAACGTGGGTACTTGCTATGATTACAATAATAAATATAAAAAAGTTTGTATATATGTTTAACTTAATAACGCTTATAGACCCGCTATCTTAGCGGCCCCACGCGGCCGCCAGGGCTAGAATGAAATAAAACAATCGGATCTCAAAACGCGCCCTACCGGAATAATGGCGACGTAATTATTAAATTGAAAACCATGTTCTGACGACAATGACAGAGGGGAGTGACAGAATAGGCTTCTAGCAACTTTCCATTCGCAACTAATCGACAAGTCCTATTGCGGGGGTGATTTCTGCAAGTGAAATCAGTACTGTTAATAGGTATTTTGAACTTTATATGAAACTATAAAGGGTATAAAAATAAGTAAAATTGTTTGCAGTAGGAACTATAAGAGGACTAAAGAAAGAGCATTTTTTTAAATATAGGAGTAGCAGACGAACATGCAGTCCACCTGATGGTAAGTGGCTACAGCTGCCCATGGACATCTATAATCAACCACAGATAGGATTAGATCCTACCTGACGTCGGCCACAGATGTGCCGCTACCCCTGAGCAGTACGCTGGAACGACTTGGAAAATTATGTCTCCCTTATTACACACCCTTTAAACCAGAACACAGCAGCCGTTAACACAATATTATTTTAATCATACTTTTACTTTTATTGCAGGAAATTTAACTTTTTAAGCAAAATATGACAATTTTAGTTCATTTTATACAATGGATAAGCGAAAAATTAATAAGGGTTTAAGTTTGTTCACCTGTGTATGACGGAATATTTTATTGTTTTAAGGAGGAAACAAAACTTTCCTGAACTATGATGGTTTTTAAAAATGGTAATTGGTGGTAGGCCCCCAGGTCGTTTAACGTGTTGGTAATATAGAATATCGTCTGTTTATCGAAGAATTCCATCTGCTTCATGCTTCGTGCTTATGATTCTACCATCGCTTACTGATTTAGGTTATTAATTATATTTTAATCATAAATAGAAAAATATTAACGAATATGAATAATATCATTTGAATTATAATTAAAGTAACATAATATTGTAATATTATTAACAGAATAATAATTAGATTTACGTAAGTACAGACTTACTACGTGTAACAGGTGTGGATAACATTTTATACAATGTAAAATATTTGAAAATGTGTGTTAATTTTTTTTAACATCCAACAGACCATGGTAAACAAAAAACCAATCTACAACAAGAAACTCTGAACAATACATTGTTAATTACTAGCATGAAATCTTCGATTTAGCGTATCAACATATTTTTATAATTCTGGAGGTTTTATGGTGGAGTGAACAAGTTCAAAATTCTTTTGATACGTTACATTTATGTTTTTCTGACTATCAATTTATATAAACTAAATATTACTAGTACCTAAATATTAGATAGTTATACGTAAGTTAGTAGCAAAAACTTGTCCCAAAAATGTATGTTAGAGTGTTTTATTCTTTATTTAAGTCGTTTTTAATTTTGATTGTGTTCCTTTCGTCAGATAATTATGGCCGGTAGCTATATAGGTAAATTCAAATTATTTATTAATAGACTTACCCGCGCCGGCGTAACGTAGGAACAGCATTTTGAGGGCTCCTCTGCGGAAGAGACGTATGCCCACTTGTCGGAAAAAAAGCGTATCGTTCTATCATAATTTGTAAGGTTCTTTATTTTCATGTTGCAAAATTATGATTCAAAATATCCAAATTACCTACCTACAAAATATTATCGATGAATCGAAATATATACTATTCCCTATCAATTTTTTTTAAATATGATTAGTATAATCACATATCATCTACACTACTAAATAACTAACGCTAAAAAACTAAACACTACTAAATAACATTCACATGAAAAATAATATCAAGGAATATTTACTCCATAACTTTGTCAGTCGCTTGCACATCAAGCAACGCCATCTAGTGGTGAACCAAGTTATAAAAATATCCTTACAAACTTAAATGTAAGAAATAATTACAAGAAATACCGTACAATTTTAATAACACTTAAAATATTGTTTTGTTTCTGTAGATTAGTAATAATTTTGACAATTAATAAACACTTCACACTCAGTCCACCTACAAAGATTTAGAATTTCACATTTTGCGAAGTTTTAATAAATTATATTCAATATATTTTATTTTATATTAATATAATTTTATTTAACGTTAAAAATGGTAATAAGGTACTATTCATGACCTTTTTTCAACTGAGCCTAAATAGAGGGACAAATATCTAAACACCGGACTTAAATATACTTAAAATATTTTACACTTTTTAGAGACAGTTTCACCTATTTGGATTACATATTGAAAGATTTACTGCATAGCATAGGCTACAAGTGACATAAGCTTTTCACCAAAAACGTTAAACGTTGTAGCATAAAAATTGTTATTCTCTATACTAGTATGTTAGCGGATAAATCCGTGCTCTGTGACTTGTATTATATAAAACTTTCAGGATTGGACCAATATTATAGTGTATACTACAGATTCATCCATTCAAGAAGAGGATAATTCTTCTACACCTCACTCATCTGCTGTATACCTACGTTAGTTCTTTGAAAAACCTTAAGATTTTTTCCGTCGGCCATTGTTGCCACCTGCTATATACCTAGTATTGTGTCTGTATGTATTCAGTAATTGATGTAAAAGCAAACTTAGAGATAAGGCATTTTTAAAATTTAGGATTTTTTTAATAAAATTGGTATATAACCATGACGAAATTAAAACTTTTACTAGAATTACCGCGTATAGTGTCAACGTGTTTAGTGCCGACGGAACACGTCCAATATCAAAGTAAAGATTAATTTTGTGTTAGTTATTTTAAATCAAAGTTATTCCAATATTTATGTACATTAATTTATAAGTATAAAATAATGTAGGTACTAAATGTATTATTTACTAAAAATATCTACTATTAACAAACATAACAAATTTAGTTTCAATTAAAAATATTAATATCGTGGCTTCCATAACATCGTTACCTATATTTTAAAAGTATATGTTCTTAGTTTATTAATATTACTCTGTATCAATTTATTTGTTTTGATGAAATTCCTAAGTCAGTAAGGTAATTTTCCAAATACAATAGAAAATAGATGATGTACAATTTACGTATCTGTCATCTTCTTTTTATTTCTGTTAAGTAACGTGAAGATAATGTAAGAAACTTTCTTAGCACGAATAATTATTTATTAGTCGAAAGTAAATAACATCAATAAAGTACCTATAACGTGCACGACATTCATCATCAAAATTATTTTTTCTATATTTGAAAAAGCTGGCAAAAGTTATATAAAGAAAAATGGTAAATAATTATCTCATTATATTGATAAATGACTACTTTAATTTATAGTAGTTTTGATTTAAAAGTGAAAAAGATTAAATACCTGCCTATCGCAAATAGTGCCATTATTTCCTAAACATAACTATTGATCATCTCAAAGCCCATTAAAATTATCAACACTTTTTTAAAATTTAAAATATTAAAACTATTTATGATGTCAAGTTGAAAATGTACTATATAGGGTATATAGGTTTAACTCAAAAATTATATTACTATAAGCCGCCATTAATTCTCTTTCAAAATTCTAAGTTCTAAGCAAAAAATCAAACACAAAGGTTTCAACAGAGTAATAAAATAAATTGTCATTGGTATTTAAGACATTATGTTGATAAATTGACACTCTACTTCATAGTAATTTTACACCATACGGCAGACATACGGACAAAGATATTAATTCGTCTTCAACAAGCGATACTATTGATCATACCAGAAGGTATAAAAAATCAAAACATGTAGGAGGTATTATGAAATCGTCACTCTATTTAATAGTTATTTTTTATTCAAAATTCCAAAAACAAAAAAATATCAAAATATTTTTTCAAATTCTAAGTCGCCATTTAAAAATCCCGGCAAAAGGTTCGGCTCTCGACTTAGTACTAGACTAGTAGTTAGGTATTAATAAAATTATGTTGATCAATGAGACTTAGGTTCAATACACTCGATAAGTGCTTTGGTATTTAAATACCTACCGGTCGTTAATCTCTTCTCCGTTTAGGCGGCAAGTATTTAGAAAGGAAATATTAGACGACAGATCGACAGGTCTCTAATATTATCTGAAGTTGTTTAAAGATAGACAGCGCGGAATTGAGTACCTAACTTAATGTCTTAAAATGTAATTAAAGATATAAATTTTAATGTAATTGTAAATCATAAACTGTTATAGCTTTTGAAGTAAAATAGTTGTTTATAGTTATTAGTAGAATTATTATGAAGAATGTTTAAATTTAATGCGTTTAACGTAACTGTACTTCATTATAAGTAGTTATTGGTTTAACAAAAAATATTAAAAGGCAGTAAATAACGAATAGTTAAGATTAGTAGTGTTTTAAATTAGTAGAGTTTTTTAACAACTTCCAGTTTAAAAACTCTCGATGGCTTTTTTCACCTCTTATTGCATTTAAATGTAACTGACGAAACTAAATGCAAACTATTTCACAAAAGACGATATTAAAAAGGTTACCAAAGAAAACGAAATATTAAAATAAAAACAATTTAGTGTTTATTTGTATGGCGTTAACAAACTTCTTTTGCTCATTCTATAATACATCGTTGGTAATGACATCGATTTTTAATTATTCACTAATATTTACAACGGGATGCTATTGCTTACAATATAGGCAACTAATTTACAAAATACTTAAACATCTACACTTGGAATTAATAAATAAATTACACAGCATGTTCGAAGTAAAGCGAGGGAACCGTGGAATTCAAGGATTCAAACATCAAACTTAACAAAATGAACATATTACGACAAGAGAAATAAAATCAGGACTCACAATTAATATCTTAACTACACAGCTAAACATAGAGACACCTACGGGAAATAATCTCTTTTTGGTACCAATCTCACTTCACATAACTGACGAATCGGATACTAACTTATAGGTATATTTGAAGACGCGTCCAAAACAAAAATCACAGTTAATAAACTTACACCGTCACCTACTAACGGTCCTACGAATACTTTCCAACGTATTTACAAGCCACTTGATATGAGACGCACTCGATTTACAATTTTCGACTAAGCGTAACTCTAAAAACAATAAATAATGTTCATATGTTCTTCTGTTGTCACTGTTCATAGCACTAAGACTCACTTTTGCCAAACCTCGAAGTTAATATTTCAAGGAAGGCAAGTTGGTCTTCAATATATAACGGACACTGGTCGTCTCAGCTGGTCGTCATGGGGGCTGTGTTGCGTCGGTGTCGCCGGAGAAACCGGTGAGGATGGGGCCGCTCCGTATTGTGGGAAGAGCGCAGACGAAAACGGCTTCGGCGGCGCCGTCGGTGTTGTGTACAGCGACGAATAGAACGATGACACTACGGCGGCCGCAGACGACGCCGTCGGCATCTTCTCGGCCGGGGCCATAAGTTTTGTAAACTGCAGATGATCCAACTGATGCGGGAAGTATGGTGGCACAGCAGAGTAAGACAGAGCGTCAAGATGTCCTACTCCAGGTGCAGGTCCAGCGAAATAAGGTAGTGGGAAACTCGGGAACGCACCGGCACCGGGGGCACCACCTGGCGTTGGTGGCTTGGGCTTCCTGCGCGGCCTGTACTTGTAATCCGGGTGCTCCTTCATGTGTAGAGCTCTCAGCCTTTTTGCTTCGTCGATGAACGGTCTCTTTTGCATTTCGGATAACAACTTCCACTCAGCGCCGAGGCGTTTAGAAATTTCCGAGTTATGCATCTTCGGGTTGTCCTTCGCAATTTGCCTGCGCTGGAGTCTCGACCAGACCATGAAGGCGTTCATCGGTCGCTTGATATGGCCTTCGGACTGCGGAGAAGATGCGGGCAGCGGCTGCGGCGCGCTCGGGTACTCCGGCAGCATCCCGGGGTGCATGGAGAACGCGTACGGATGATGACTCAAAGTCGACATGTCGATTGAACTTAAGAATGCGAATAAACCAAAGTTCAGTTAGAGCATGAGCTCTATGGTATGGCACAATGGTGAATAAGCACAGACGAAGAGGCGATTGTATCGCGTCGAAGTCAGGCGGTAGACTGACGGGTCCGTGTGGTGCTCGCGTGGGTCTCGGCGAGCGGGAGGCGCGGCATGGGGCGGCGTGGCTCGTACCAATGGTGGCCGCGCGTGTAAAGCCTGCGCCCCACCTTACCGAACCTCTTCCCTTCTCTTTCGCGTCCCATAGTTTTTGTACGCTCGTCTCGCTCGCGACAATACCCCGTGCCGCTGTGCGGAACAGTCGTACAGCTGTTTAGAGGCATGTCGCGGGCTCTACGCGACTTTATGCATGATATAACTGGTGTAATAGAACGTTGCTTTACTTTTTACTTCTATTTCATAGTTTCCTCTGTTATGAATGAGAAACGTTTGCGTATAATTTTCTTATTTTAATATTTGTATAGTTGGCCAAGAATGAGCTTTTTATTACGATACACAAAGCAGCCCCGACTGCTCTCTACTTGTCTAACGTTTATCGCTGTCTGTACATTCAGTACGCAGGTGGGCTTATCAATTGGAACCACTTGACATATTTTTTGAATGGCAGTATTATTTACGACCAGATGTATGTAGCCATTTGGTTTCTTTTAGAATTTTATACTTAACCAAGGTGTACCTACTAGCTATTCATACATATTTTTAATTACAAATTTATTTATTAAAAGGAAAAAAATAAAAGAATTTTTTTTTTGTAAGTCACTTCTAATCAAATCTACTGTAAAGGCATTTGCGTTGATACATACGACTATTATTAGACTTTATAATCTGTAGAGGTTTGTAGGTAAAAATATTTAAAAAACATTGATAGAATCTATTTATAATTAACTTCTACTATTTCTACATTGTAAATAAAAGTAAGTAATTAATTAAAATAATGATTACTACTTTTTAAAAAATACAATGTTACCGTCGTTATAGGTTACTACTTTTATTTTTGTGATATATGTTTTAAAGTAAGTGGGTTGATACTTGGCTATTTTATGATCTTAACTCCGCGAAATAATTATCCTAGCGAAAATATTTTACGACCTCAACTCTACTAATTGGTGATAGATTACAAAAACACAAACTTGCCACAACCTTGGTATACGAGGGTCGATACAAGCATAATACGTATGTCCCAGTCTAAACAGGGGGCGAATTTTATGACTAACAATCCCCTTTTTATTTTGTGGTAGAGTGATTTTTTTAAAGGATAAAAACGTTTTCTTTAGCATAGGTAGGTACAATATAAGATGGAATCTCGAAAATCTGAAATGTCTAAACCTATTTTAATTAATTTTACGCAAACACAGGGTTGGGTCTATAGCCATAATTTTCCCGCGGTTGCACTGTGGTAGAGCCGCACAAGGAATAAATAAAATATTGCACAGTTACAAAATAACGAAATATACTATTGACACTGAAATAATACTCAAAATGGAATGACGTATTACACGATTATGTTAATATATTACAATAAAAATTTAATACCTTGTTGAAATTAAAAAAAAATACTTATTTAAGTATATTTTCTCACATGTACTCATTCATATTTCCGATATTATTATCACTTTCGTAAAAGAGAGAGCTTTTTGTTCAATGTTTTAAAATGCATGCCTCCCCAAGACTATAACAATGACAATTGATTTGTCTGAAATGAGACCTCTTCCTCTACTGAGATCATATTCCAAGAGAGTGACTAGAATTCTTATTTTGAGTGCGTGATGTTTATTCTTTTCATTCAAAGAGAAAGTCCAGCCTAATACTAACCAAGTAAAGGGTTGATTCAGTACTTCGAAAGTCTCTACATTGATAACGCTGTGCGTTTCAGAATTGCCAAGTTATTTAAGAAAAAGTGTTAATTTAAACTCGCTAACAGTTAATAACAATGTCCGTGTCATTACACGCGCCATACGCCAGTACTTTGCGGGTATAAAACAAAAGGACCTCTAACGGAATGACCACCATAAAAATATTAGACAAAAACGCCGTTCCTGACTTCACTACAACAAAAAAGGACTTATGCTCTTCAAACTACAACGCAAAAGACCCCTTAAGAGGTTGATATAGAGTTCGATTTTGTAAAATAAAGGTTGTATAGGGTTTTGTACTATTGTTTCCGTAAGCATCGTTTTCTTAGTAACTGAACACGGGTTTGCAATAAAATAATTATGCCTTTAGCGATATATTTGTCGTTAATATTTTATTGCCGTTGTTAGTGAGGCTATTGTGTCTTTAGTTTATGTTATTAAAGGTACATTACGATTGTACAAGTTTTTTACGGTAATAGGTATTTGATGGGACGACGGATAACTTAAAATTGAATTTGTTGTAAGTAGGTATTCCTTAGAAGCAGTGACAGCCTAGGGGTTAAGAAAAGAAGCAGGGATAGCCTAGTGGTTAAGAAACTTGGCCTCTCGATCGAGAGATCCGAGGTTCAAATCCCAAGCACCTCTGAATTTTCAAAGTTATGTACGTATTAGATATTAGAAATTAATTATCACTAGCTTAAACGACGAAGCAAAACATCGTGAGAAAACCTGCATACCTGAGAGATTTATAAAAAAAATAATCTCAAAGGTATGTGAAGTCTACCAATACGCATTTGGCCAGCGCGGTGGACTATGACCTAATCCTTGTCATTCTGAGAGGAGACCCGTGCCCAAGAGTGGGACTGTCCCACTCTTGGGCACGGGTCCCACTCTTGGGCAATGGGTTGATGATGAGCCTGTATTCCTTCGTAGTTATATTTTTTAAATGTGTATAGGTGTGTTTTATAGATTTAAAACATTTGAGCGATTGAATGTTCGAAATCAAATTAGGCACCTGTTTTTGTATATAAACGACACTAATTTTTTTTTCACTATTCTCCTATGTGAATATTGTTAAATATTTCACCAAAATTGCTAACTAGCTGATTTATCTTAAATCTTGTCTAACCATTAAGTAATACGTCAGTAATGAATTCGTGTGTTATGTCAGTAATGAATTCGTGTGTTATGTATTTAGTACCTGTATGATAAGACAACGTCTTACTTATATAGGTATAGGTAATTATTTTTATATCTTCCACACGACACACATACATACGGGTTTTACAGCTTTCTATTTACATTCGATATATCTTATATCATACGCAATAGTCTTTTATAATATGATACAAGAAATATAATTCTAATTAGAATAAAATTGACACCTAAGTATCTAATTAGATATTTTAAGGGAATGAGTGTTTTAGTCTTTAAAACCCGCACTCCACTTTTAGTCAACATCGGAACAACTGCCGGGAAAAAGGGAGAGTGCATAGTGGTAATACTTATAAAGTCAAAAAATACGGAGTTGACTTCCTTCTACCACAAAAAAAACAGCTGTTAAGCCAATGGAATATGTACCAAGTGTATTTTTTTGAATTCCGTATATTTGTTAACTTATTTATTTTGACTTATCGACAAAATTACATGTTTGACTATGAATTAATACTAAACCTTAAAATATGTTAAACACGTGATCTTAATTATAGATAAGTACAGCAAACTTATAACAATTGTATGATATTGTTCTAGCTGACCCGACAAACTTTGTACCGCCTCAAAATCTATTTATCAAATATATTTCATATAAAATATACCCTATGTTACTCGTGGATAATGTAGCTTTCGAATTGTGAAAGATTTTTTAAAATCGGTCCAGTAATTTTTAAGACTATTCTTTACAATCAAACAATCAAACAACGTTTCTTTATAATATTAGTATAGATTAATAAGTCCGTACAACAAGCTCGAAGTAAAATATTTCGCTAAACAATTTCTGTAATCTTAACACAATGATACCAGTAACGCCATCTACTGAGCGCTATTGTAATGTCTAAGATTTACACCCTATCGCTCCCTAAGCAACAATGTGTAATATAAAACGATAACATTATCATTTTATGTAATCTATGTATTAATTGTACAATTTTATGTACAATTAATAGATAAACGACAAAAATAAAAATAAAATAACTTTCAAATAAAATAACTAACTTAAATATCTTTTTTTATATTTTACAAAAGGCAAAAGGACCTCCCCATTTAAATAGGTAGAATACAATAAAATAAAAATTTATTACGCCAATCTGTACTTAATCCAAAAATTTAAAAATAACTCGAACAAACGGCCTACCTGAAAACAATGCAAATAAAAATGAACTACCATTACAGAAACAAAATCTTTAAACGCTTTACTTGTTAATTCTTTTTGTGTTTAAAATAATATAACAAAGATAATAATAGACAATACAACTAATAAACATAATAATTATGTGCTATAACTTTGCCGCGCGCCGCCGCCTGTCAATCCCTAATCTAATAACAATGGTTTACTGAAGTTTACTATAACTGTAAGTTATTGTTGTAAAGTTATACCATTTATAGCCACCATAAAATATAAAATCTGCAATCTAAGTACTTTTCAAAGATTATTTAACACGCGCCCCTTTGTTCCGTAAATTGTAGGTAATAAGTTTTATACTTATAAGTTGTACCTTGAATAGAAATAATAATTTAACAATAAGTTTATTGAATTATTTAATACCTAACTTTAAAGTTTTGTAAAATTATCGATGCCGAGTGAAACTCTATATTGTGTTTCTTGTGGAATATGTTGGCTTGTTCTTTTGTCACGCAGTACTGCCCGTCTCTTTATTAGTAAGAGGAACATACCCTCTTTACTCTACAACGCTACTCCGGTGCTAATTGGCTTAGATCCATATTAACTCTCACTGGACATCGAACTCTTTTTGCAAGATTATATACAAAAAAATATTTCTGACTGAAAAGACCTTTCTGACTTAATAAGTGTGCAAGGTAGAGTCACCGTTTCTAAATATTGCCCCTTGGTTTTTAAGAGATACCTACAAAGCATCTGTACTTAATTTTTAATAAGGCGCATCTTTACAAAAAATGGTTTAGATGCTACTTTGATGATGAGTAATCCCACAGTATCACGATGTTATTGTTTCAAAATCATCGCTACGACTTAACATACAAATAAATAAGCATCTGTTAATCGGAGCGATGAGTTTCAACAATAAAAGCGAATCGCTTAAAAATACATGTTTACTATCTTTACATAAAATGCTAATCCCAGGATATGTAGCTCTGAAAATTAAAAACAATCTTTACATTTCATTCCATCTCTTGCTGGTATTCTAAAGAGCGATAGATCTAACAGCGAGCCCTTTAGGACATCCCTGCATAAATGTAAAATGAGCAAAGTAATTAGGTAGTACATACCGAACGATGAATAATATTATGGCGCATATAAATAAACCGCGTACCTAATTACTTACTCCTTGCCACCATCACAATGACGTCTCACGTCACAATGATCTGCCACTGAAGGTCGCTGCCTCTTTCTAAAACTATGGTGGAGACAGAGACGAAATATGAAAAGCTAGTTAGTTTTCGCTCCGTTCGCATTGAGCACAATGGAGGTCGCAGCCTTATTCGCCCTATCTTCCTATTTTAATTTACTCAAATTTCCCTTGACACCTCACCCGACATACTATTAAAGTTTTTTTCTGCGCCCGGTTGCAAGATTTTCCAGTTTGCATAATCGCGTTTTCATATTTTTGCGAAAACAATTTTTTTGCGTTAAAGAATTTCACACGTCGTAATGATGCCCGCGGTCTTTGTTCATGTGACGAATGACGGTTTCGAAAAAATATGTTATGCATGCGCTGCCATTTTTTTTATTTTTACGCGCCGTCTAAAGTCCACGGAAGTAGGTATAGCAGACAAAACGTGTCCTACTAAAATATTTTTATGCAAAATATAAATTACGCAACCACCAACTGGAAAATGTATGTACGGACGCAATTAAGTGAAATTATGGTCTATTTTGGAATATACATGTTTTAGACTTTAATTTTGTACTTGTAGAAAAAATACTATAAGCATCATTGATTCTATTAAATTAATTAGGTCTTAAGTTTTATTTGGTATCTGTTGCCATGTGGATATTGACAATTGTTTTAATATGCTTAACGAATATGCAAAACTTTTCAAAGAACATTTTGGTGCTAAAATTTTCTAAACAACTTATTTAAAAAAATAGTACTTATAGTTTTATCGATTTAGACTATTGACAACGTAACGTAACTAATTTCCTGTCTTCAATTGGATTCGATTTTGTTTTACTTAATTTTGGAATCCACATGGCAGAAATTTCATAGTGTAAATTCATAAAGTGGTTTGTCAAGTAACACCACATAAAATTTGGCAAAAAGCCATCACTGTTAATTAAAGCATTAAATATCCTTAGATATACAGCGTAAGTGGTGTCAAACTTCCAATAAGGCATTTACTTTCCACTGTTAAGTCAATTGTTTTCTTGTCGCCCACGTTCGATTTACAAATTAATGTTCAATAAATTCCGTGTTAACCTCAGTCGCCGATCAAACACCGTTTATCTCACGGTGGCGCTGGCCCCCTCCTACACGGGGGGAGGAGCTATTATTTTTCAGCAAGAATGCACTCAGTTAATGGGCCCCAATGATAATACCTATTGTGGGGCGGCCGTCTCGCGTAGGGCAATCTGCATAATGTACCCATTGTTTCAGCGAAAATTCCAATTTATTACTTTTTTAATATTATCCAATTATCGTAATGTGACACCTACTGCGTGCTCGGCGCGTTAGGTAATGAGTATGTAATGACGTAGGTACGTAGGTATGTGTATTTTGCGTATGTGTGGCTACAAAGTTGGTTCTGAAAAATACCAACACGTATTCGAATGACAAAATAGGACAATCTTGAACGCTTTGAGACAACTTAAGATAAAAATGAATTCGCGTTACGAAAATAATGTAACTTGCTCTACGGGGTGCTAATTGCATACATGTAGAGTCAGAATTCGGTATGTCTGACGCGACAGGCACCTTTGAATTTGATATTTAACCAAAGATTAAGCTTTCCTTATTACAGAATCAATATATCAAAATAAAAAGCTTATGAAAGCTAGAGGTTAAAATTATAGTAATTAGGTAAATGTAATATTTGTGTTATAAAACTTCCTAAACGAATATTATATATTGCTAATTAAGTGAAAATACCATTCATCATCAAACTCTCTTTGCATCATCATCATTATGATGTACCACTGAAATCAGTTTGACAATTTACGGTAGTGTTAGTTGTACTAATTTGAAGATCTTGTGACCACCCTAGGGCTCTATCATCCCATCTCAGTAGATACTCTACGGGGAACAGACTCCAAATAGGATTTAAGCGAAATCAATCACAGATTATAATAAAATTTCTTCCTTAACACACACAAGAAAATATCTATACAGTTTTACGAGACATAAATGTGTGCATAGGAGACTTCTATCGCCCTTAACATGAATATAATAGAAACTGCATTTTGCAAACTTTTTAAGAGATCAAATTTCGTGTGTGAAGTACCTCCACACCTACACTCCAAGCAACTTTTAATGGCCGTCTGTGAATCATGCTAACTCAAATCGTTAGAAGTTATTTACCTTTCAGGAAACTTAAATACTTTAAACGTGTCTATATAAGTAAACATTACGGTCGAGGAGTAAAATATTTTGTTATTGGAACTTTGTCCCGTTTGAAACAATCAATAGGCATGAATAACATTGTTTATTTCTTCTTTTCTCTGAACAATGAGTCTAGATTTCTATTTTCTTTTACATCTTTGGGGGTGTATTCCTATTAGGCAAAGAAACCTAATGTAGAGCTATGAGTGTAAAGTTGTAAAATCAACGACAAGGACAATTCTTTAACGACAACGCATGTAAAATATTTGAAGATACTCGATTTTTTAAGATATATTTATCCGCGGCATTCCGACTTATTCCTTAAGGGTAGCGACGCATCTGTGTTTATAATTTTCACATTCTGTAACTGCAAAAAGTCACAAATTTATAAAATTTCTCAATTCAAAGAAGGTTCCAAATAAGTGTGTCCCATAATCTGTTCCAGCCTTTAAATCAATTGTTAAGGTCTTTAACGAACAAATATTGTCCTAAATGAGCCAAAAAACAATAGTGTAACATTATCTTTGTTTTGAATCCGCCGACAAACGAAACATCTCCATTCAAATAATGGATCTTCATGACCGCAATAAACACTTTGTTTAACTGTTTACAATGTAACGGTTTTGTTACAAAAGGTTACAAAAAATTGTGACTGCAGTTATTAATAAGTGACATTTCTGTTTACGAAGTAAGTTATAAATTTACTAATAATTTGACAAGTTAGCAGGTTGTCAATTTTGAAATTTGTTGATGACGGCGCCGGCAAAGCGGTTCCGTTCGATTCTACGAAGGAAATGCATTACCGTAAAATTTTAGGTCCTAAATTCTGGTAACAAATTTGATGTTTTTGATGTTGGTGCACTGGCATGCTGTTATTTTCAACGACAAACGGTTTGATTATAACCGTAAACATAAGCGTTATTTATTGTATTATTGACAGCGATATATTACTTTTAGCCAGGGATATTAATACAAGACGATTCGACTTAGTCCTCGACAGTTACAAAACCTAAAAGGGTTTCACTTCCATGAAACTTGTTAGATTCGTTAAGTTACAGATGTTTTAAAAAAAATCAGATGTACTACATAAATCTATCCTTTTGGGTGTTTTCTTAACTGTCTGCTCGAATGAAAGAGGCATTGGATGCATTATTTTTGTTTTAAAAGGAAACATTGTTTGAATAACGAAAAAAAACTTTAAACTTAACACCAAGTCGTTATACACGTACAGTAGGTACCTACACTCTTCAGTCTACATACAAATCCTCGTAGAGCCCGCTCAAGCAACGAAGTACATCGTCGCGCACATAATTACCCAAAGTTACGCCTCTTCAGACGAACTTTGCGATTTTTACGCGACCGAACTTTCTAATTAACCCCGCCAACAAAGACAAGTGCGCCACATACAAACAAGACCGGGTGACAAGAAGCGTTACTATTACTTCCTTTAATAATATATAACATATTCCTTCTACACGAAAATATACCCTACTACGAGGATTAACAGTCGCAAGTGGAATACACGTTTCTCCCGACAAGGGTATTCGCAGACGGACCCTTACCGATCTGAAGCCTGCTTTATGAAGGAGACATAGAGTTGCGTTTCTACTAAGAGTTCGTTTCAAAGTTAGGTAGGGTTGTCACAAACAAGTTCATTATGCACTTAGACAATTAGTGTACGCCCGCGGCCGGCGCAGTCATTGTCAGCCCTGGGCCCTTCCGCTGTCGCGCCTTCCGGTCCCCACTACCCATTTGATTATGCTCATTAGAGCCTCAAACCAAGAACCCTGAAAGACACTTCGCGGATTTTAAAAAAGATTTCTATTTAGCCGGTTCACTTTCAGAGAAATGTTTGAACAAATTCGCTTAGTTTACTCTATATTGAAATTATGTCATGTTATTACAATTTCATTCTAAAGAGTTCGTTTACACAACACGTTTTATGTCCAATAAAAAAATTATAGTGAAGTTTTCATTGAAAAGTTGGGAAAAGTCTTAAATTGACAACAACTCCATAGTAAATATGTTGTAGTATTAATGAGAATAAAGTACATAGGTATACCGAATTTGTAATCAAATGCCTGTTAAAGTAATTAGGTAAGTCTTTTTAATATAAGACTATGTAATATGTATCTACATATACGAGCCTTGTTAAGATTTTCTATTATTTCTTAAACACTTTTCAATATTTAACAAAATTGTATTTGTAATATACGAAATCATAATTTAAAAAAATACATAAGTTTCGAATGCAATATGATTTTCTCTACACTCGCCAGCTACAAATTAACACGCGATGCACAAATTCTAACATAAATTCTAATTCTAATACCTAAATTCTATTTCAGATTTGGGTATGTCTATTGCTAAAACAATTCTAACCCCAAACTAACGGCTGCCGATCAAAATGCACGGCCAGTGCGCATCCGTTCCGGTATCTACCGAAGCGAGATCCGCTCAACCGCCCAAATCCGGTTGTAACCGGACTCGTCTGGTGTGGAGCAGCGTTTGCCGTGTAGAGACGTTTGTGGTTCGTTATTCGATTTAGTATTTCGTGGGCTAGTGGAGCGTATGGTCGGTCCCCACTATACTAGTTGGATAGCTATTCCGATACTTTTGAATGAGTTTCCAGGCGGAAATCTAAACAAATTTGACCATCTGTTCTGCCTACGTTTGTATTCTTGTCTTTCTAAGAGATTGTAACATCCACAAGAAACTAAACGTCTTTCTATGAGTATAAAGCATTTGTTATAAGAAAATAGTACATTAAACAATTAAAGTGAGGAAACGTTTCTTATTTAGACTACTTACTAGACTAGACTACTTTCAATCACCAGTGCAGTCTTTGTTTTATTTAAAAGTTACGCGTACTTTAAAAATATGTGATAGGTGTATGAATTATATGATACATAAAATATGAGGCATTTCATCTTTGCTTTCAGCAAAAGCATATACTCTCTTTACGAAAATCTCTTGATCCTCAAAAATCAAATGACAGAGTCAAATATCGAAGAAAAATGAATTTCACAAATACATCACGAACCAAATAACAAATCTTCCCAATCAACTTTTCTTTGAACTTGATTTTATGTTTTATTCTACACCTGATAAGAGTAAATCGGTCCGGCATTGTCACGACAGTGTGAGCAGACTTAATTCGGTACCAAAAGGCCGGTGAGGTGTGAAATAGTGGCGTGTGGATATGCATGGTTTAGGAACAGTTCTAAATAGTACCTACAGCTCGTAGTGTATAATTTCAACACCGTATCAACTAAAGTCTTATATGAGCAAATAAGTTTGTTATAATATATTAAAATCGCTTACCTAGCGCTAAACGCTACCAAATTTGAGCATATCAGCTGATAATTCCTGTGTATCCGAGAGGATAACAAACTTCTGCGTGAACTAAATAGTGTAAACTATGTATATAATCTGCCAATCAGTTTAAATCTTATTCTGAAAAAAATAAAGGTATTGGTAAAGATATTACAAAATTGGGAGTTCGTGTAATGTTACAGGAATTACACAAATAAAGTTTGATCTCATAAGAAAATTTTTGGTAATTTAATATTAACCTTAGACGTAAACTTATGCTTACGATCAAAGAGATCAAGAGTCTCTTACTTGGGTCACATTCTACGACATCCATGTTATGAACTTCACCAGCTCATTATAATGGGCAAAATCGCAGGGAAAAGGCGAGTAGGGAGAAGAAAAAAATCATGGCTGCGAAACATTCGAAAGCAAGCGGTTGCAAGCAATATAGCAAGCGCAGCTGAACTATTTCGCCTCTCAAAAAACCGTGGGGGATTTAGTAAGCTGATAGCCGACCTTCACTAGTTGGAGAGACACCGCAAGAAGAAGAAGAATTTAATATTAGTATCACTTTTTATTTTACCATATAAAGACACTCTATATTCTGCACATGTCTATACGTTTTTCGTATAACCACCCCTTAATGTCATATCATCAGCGAGTCTTGTATAAGAATCACATAAGATTCACATGTCATTCAAAATCATACACTAACCAAACGTTACATTGTCGGTAATGATGACACAATTTCTTTCAAATTGTCACTCCATTCAATTTTAAATAAACTCTGTTTAAATAAACAAATTGAATATCTTTGAATCACCCTCCCTTATAAATATGATTCACACAGACACTTGTCCTTGTTTAACCCTTTTCAAAAACAGGAAGTCTCCTTATTCTTGAGACGTCTCGTAATAATATGTGACATTATTAAATGGAGAATATTAATTTAAAATAACCCCTAGTAGGGCTCTGGAGATTTTAATATGAAAGTGTAGCTAACGAGTTCGGATTCATCTGATGATAAGTGGTCAGTGTGGTCCATGCACGACTGCACGTCTATAATCAACCACAAAAAGGACTATCTCAAATTGGCCACGGATACGTTGCTACCTGTAAATACTAAATTATAACGGTAATAACTTCTAACTTTCACATTAAAATGTAGGGGTACTTGAACTGCTATAAAATAAAGAGAGACCATGTGGCTGTGCTTTCAAAATTTTAACGCAAAAAGCTCCACCTTAAAACTTAAATCATTCATTAGTTGATTAGGACTTTGTTCTTACTATTTCATAAGATAATAGGTACTTAGTACTTCGTCAGTGATTTTATACATGAGCTAATCATTCTGACCAACAATAACTTAAACCACGCCAACATTACCAATAATGGGATAAGCAAATCGGCTAATTAGAGCAGCAACACCGCGGCACACGTCTGCTCCGCAACTAGCAATTTGTTTCACGCCTCACGCTTGACAGTTGGGTACGTGTACATTGTCACAGAGGCATTTTATTTCGTCATTCACATGATACGTTATTTACAAAAACATAATTTATGTATTATTACATAAAGATACATTTATTAAAGTACCCACTCATGTTATTGTAAATACACCAAAATAGAGTTGCTATATTTATAGAAATATAGCAACTCTATTTTGTAATAGCCATAGGGCTATTACAAAATAATCGTTCTTATATAAAAATATAAAAGTAGATCGTTTTATAATAAATAGCTCACCCGTGTCAAAAGTTTGCCTAGTATTTAAAAAAAAATCACAGCTTACAGTAAAAATACTATAGCCTACAGCCGTCATCGCGGTGCCAGTGCTATCGAAGCTTATAATTTTTAGGAGTTTAGAAATTGGAACTAATGTGACTTAATTTCTTGTTATTGACGTATACTTATATTAAAATGCTTTATACACTCGTATTGCCGGTGTTGTGATGTACAAAAATAGAACATAAAATATTTAACACCACTCTGCTTGTCCGAAATTAAAACATAATTACCCATATCACGTACCGTACAACAATGCGACCGCGCACAATCGCATTTTGTAACGCGTAATCATTGCGCGTGTGAAAACAGGCAATTTTGCACCCGCGCTTTGTTCACCGTGTTATTGGGCGTTGGAGCTATTCGCGGTAAATGAGGAGCAAAGTAGCTATTAGCTATTAAATGAGGTAAAACAGTTATTTGCTGTGAATTGGGATTGTGATTACCGGGCGGGTGTAGGCGTTGTGAAAGGAGAGGAGACGAAATTGTTCACTATTGTTGTGGTACGCAATTATTGGTTGTAGAATTGCATTTAACGAAAAGTTCACATAGTTCTTGCTGACCGCAATTATATTTACGATAAAATGTTTTTTTAACTTAAATTTAAATACATGCCAATAGTTATGTTACTCCTTATACATATTGCCATTCCTTCCGCGGTTGCCTTAAAGACATAAAAAGATGCTAACTATACAAAAACTCCGGTCCTACCTAGCCGCCTAGGAATCTAAATCGGTTATTACCGAGAGGTTCGTTAAAAATAAGTAAACATCTAATCTACATTATTGTAGATGGTACTACTCTTTACATTGGTAAATAATCTTAGAACAGAGTCAGGAGAAGTTTCAATTTTCTCGTCTTTCTTTTCTTTCTCTTGATATTAAAAAATGGGTTACACTTGACCACAGGTGAGAGATATTTAACATCAATTTGGCTGTATTTTCGCGGGTATGAATACTTAGTTTTGTCTTAAAAATTATTATACAAGTAGTTTAAAGCTGCCAACCACAGTCACAGCAAAACTCTAGTCGATAATAATAAATATCGATTACGAATGCCTGTACTCGAGTGGAGTGGCATTCCCCCAGCGCTGGTATGAGAACGGGGCACTCGACTCGCTTTGTTTCCTACCTTTTGTCATAATACACACTAGAGCGATCAGATACCATTGCCAAGTCACTACCACTCACGGTATGTTTTGTGAACTTTGTATTTACTTGAGATCTTAGCCTTGATTGCAACTGTAGTACTGTTTCTTTCAACCAGTTTGGTTGACTGTATACTGTACGGCTATAACTCAATGCGTCAAGCTGAGAGTCGAGAACTTACGTCGAACGTCTTGTAACAGCAGCTGAATTTATTATGGTTACTGCTGTGTGTGTTAAAACTTCACTTAACGACAGCAAGTTGAATATAGTTTATTAAATAAAAATCCATACTGATAATATTTATTTCAATTTTTTTAGATTACGTCGCAAAGTTTCTAGTTCATAAAAATGTTTAATACTGATTTTTGATGAAATCGTTTTGTTAGTTTTGCGACCTTAATAAATTTACAAATTTTTTCACCATATATGAAACAAAAGTACATAGTTAATTATTCTTTGAAATTATGTAGATTATTAATAAGTCCATTTTTTTTAAATAATAATTGAACATACTATCGTTTAAATAGCGTAGAGCGCTACGACCTACGACGTAGCTTGCTACGACGGTAATACATACACTTGCAACGTGTTTGCAACATTTAGAGCCGCGCATATCTATTTTTTATACCATTAATACTTAAAAATATACCAAACACCAACCCCGGAACAGAATTTTAAATTACCCATTTAAATGTCTACCTGGCCGTGTGAGGAGAACGGTTTTAGCAAATAGTTTTTGTAAAAGGACATCACGTGTGTCGTTTTTTTCACATATAGTAACAAACGAACTTGCCATCAATCTAATGGTAAGCGGCTTCTACCGTCAATGGGGATATGTAAACAACTCCATATAAAAAAAATAATAGCTGCTCTTCCTAACGCCGATCACACATGCTTTGCCTCTTAGTCGTCTTATATGTTTATATATAAGTCAAAGGAAATTCAATTCGATTCCGTAAGTTATAAATGTCGAGTACTGTACTGTACAGTACTAATATTGCGATTGATACAAAGGAATTTTAAAAGATAATAATTTAAAGGAAAATAGAATATTTGATGGAACAAAGCTGATAATATCACTTTTTCATTACAACGTCCATACTTTTATCCATTTGTTCATCCCAAAGCCTACTGATATATAAATAGGGTGACCAGATGTGTAGTTGTTATGAGGATTAAATTTAAGTGACTTTTCTACACTATTTCTATAATCTGTCACAACCAACCACTATTTCTATAATCTGTACAAACCAGGTAACAATGAACGACGTTACATACTTAATGAGAAGCAGAAATAAATGTAACGTAATATTGCCTGTTAAATTAAATACACATCGATACCTTAATTCGCAAATCAGCCAACTCCACTTTTTGTCAAAATGTTTTTTTTTTATTTATTTTGATTTAGTTCAACGCCATTTACTATCAAAATAAATTAAAAAAAAAACATTTTGACAAAAAGTGCCGTTGGCTGATTTGAGAATTAAGTTATCGACATGTAAAATTATCTTGTGAATGCAGCAGAGTTATACCTACGAGTTGTGCAAACTTAGTCCTTAGTAGGTAATACATACCGATACAAAACACTGTGATAGTCGGTATTCAAAAGCGGCATTAATAATCACAAGAGACCATGTTTCTCTGCTACTTCAGTTCCAACAATAGATTTGGACTTATCCTCGCTTTTACCAAATCATGGTGGCCTGTACATTTCGCGGACAGAGTTGCTTATCTCCATAGTGTCACGCTGTCACTATTTCGACGTCCATTCCCATTTCGTATTCATTCCGTATTTCCGAAGCCTGTCTTTTTAAACTTTTTTAATGAATCAGTGACACGATGGTGTGCTGATATAATGTTTTGTTTCAATATAAATAGATGAAGCGAGCATAGTCCCCGGCTTGTGTAGATTATAATCGATATACAAAGTTAATCTATGTCGGTGGCAGTTTGAAGCTAGATGGGTGACCGCAAACGGCTAAATTTCAAGCTGTACTTCGAATAGCACATGATGTCGGTCCAAATTATTATCATTTGTCATAATCTATTAAATCGTATCATATAGCTATTCATATGATACTATTACATGATATTGAGGTTAATTTAACTTTTTACTATCAAAAATAATTGTTGAAGTTATACTCTTTGGAGAGCTTGAGAAGACATATCAGAGTTTATTTTTGGTGGAAGATGAAAATTGCGCATACCGACGTCGTCATCAACACGCTATTGTCCCACTGCTGGCCACGAGTCTCATCTCAGAATGAGAAGGATTAGGCCATAGTCCATCGCGCTGGCCAAGTGCGTATTAGTAGACTTCACATACCTTTGAGATTTTTTCTTTATATAAATTTCTCAGGTATGCAAGTTTCCTCACGACGTTTTCCTTCATCATTTTAAGCAAGTAATAATTAATTTCTAATACGCACATAATTTTTTTGAAAATCAGAGGCTTAGGATTTGAGCCTCGGACCCCTCGTTCGAGAGGCCAAGTTTCTAAACCACTGCTATAATTAATTTATCGACATAGCGCATGGACGTACCATAATATAATTTATTTTTTCAACAAAAGTTTTGAGTTAGGAATATTTTTCTATACACGGTCATACCGTACTATATTAAAATTAATGGGCACGTACCTACTTCTACTCCTTACGCCATAACACTTTTTAGTAATACATCAGGCAAATGAGTCTTCAGCGTAAAGCAATGCTTGCAAAATTAACTTAAATAACGTTTAATTTTACATTCTGCATGTTTTATATGCTATCTATCGTATCCTCTTCTCATACACTTATCTTTATCTCATAAAATGTAAATCAATTACAAGACGTTGGTTACACAGTTATTCAATCAAACTTTCTTAAAACGGCTCATGTTTGCATGTAGCGCAAGTACAACACATTACCTATTAAATATAACCATACAATCTTAACATTTAATAAACATATTTCGTCCATTATACGCCTGTATAAAAATTCGAACTCATTATAAAAACATTACCCCGTTTAACTTCCATCACAATACACCAAGTCAGAAAGTTCTCAGATCTACAATCACTAATTTAACGTAACGTTCCCGCAAATAATATTAATTCTAAAGAGGTTCTCAATATCGCTGCCACTTGAAAAACACTTCAGGACTTTATGAAAAGCATAAAAATATTACTGGCCGTGCAATACAGAGGAAACAATCGGCGTTCGAAATTCAAAAGCGGAAACAAAAAAGGCGCGATTACATCTTCGAGTGTTTAGTAGTGCCCGCGGTTTCTCATGGGGCGATGTTTTGGTACCAACGCTAGAGGGAGCCGCTTACACTAAGGTATCCATGGTGTTTGGTAGTCGGTATAAAAATACAGACTAGTTCGAGCGGTAAAATGTTTTTATTCGGTAGCTGTAAAAATCTTATTACGGATATCTAGTAATTCGTAATATTTGTTGTAATAATCTAATCGCTAATAACCTTCCAATTTAATTTCTATTAATTTGCTAGCAAAAATGTACCTTGACTATAATGAAATTAATTTTAGCACTTCTTTTAAGCACATAATTGAAGTCCGTTAATTTTTTTAAGAAATATAGGATAAGCGGTAAAATTATGGTTTTAGATACATATTATGATTTCATGTCAATAACACATAAATTCATTTAATTCTAACACAACAATCATACTGAAAATACACCCAAAAATACTTAAAACGTCCTGAGTAAGCCATATATATTTTAAGCTATTGCATAGCTTCTATCGTGGTCCTTGAGCGTGGAGACCGAATCCAGAAATTCCGTAACGAAAAAACCTAACACCCCCCACTCCGACCGGCACAGCGGTGATACTTTTTAGTAGCGATCAGTTGACGGGTTAATGACTTTTTGCGTACTGCATGAATAAAATAAATATATAATTGTAATTGCATAAGTTGATAAAAAATGCTATGCAATAGCTTTACCGCGGCAGTCTCCGAGTGCCACACATATATTTTTTTATTTTAGTTTTTTCATATCTATGTAGTTAATATGTGTTTATTACTTTTTCTTTTTCAATAACATGTCTCAAATTTGGCGATTGCTGTACACTCCAGTAATAAAGTGGCATGCATACTGGCCTATATAAATGTTTGTATGTTATGCTGTTGTTGTGTCTAAAATAAATAAATAAATAAAAAACGGACAATTTATCCTACTTTACGCATACAACGCATAGTCACACTACACCTCATCGCCGTCCTGCGGCGATCGGCTCCCACGGTGGCGAATTAGCGCTCAATTTGGCGAGATAATTCGATTTGCACCCTGCTCGGTACCGCCCGAGTGCAGTTGACCGGACATCTTACTTTTGAAGAATCGATAAGATTTTTTTCTTAGAGGTTTACGTACCTTTGTGATCCGAGTTTTTATTATTATTATTATTATTATTTATTAAATATATGACAGACTATCCATCAGTTAGACAAAACATTAATTTATATTCATAAAGAGTTCCGGGATGAACTCTGCCTAGGTAGACCTAAGATGATATTAGATTTAGTGCTAGGTCTAGATTTTAGATCCAGGCTTTGAATACCAATCGATCAATCTCTTTTTCAATTTTAGGGTTGAGTAGGACGTTTAAAAATTTACTTTAAACCATATTTCAGACAGACAGAATTTATAAATTGAACTCCTTTTTTATTGTTACAATCACATAATAGTTACTGCAAAGAATTGTTGCGTGTACTTTTTATCAGGCGTTGTATGTATGTATGTCTTCTGTAAAAATCTTTAAATACATAACTAGTCAACTGTATGTAAGTATAATATACCTAATTAAATCAGTAGATTTCAGAACAACATAACAAATGATGCAATATTATTTGTATAAAACAATCCCAAACTCTGCTGTAAGGAAAGCAACTCTACTATACTCTACATATTTATCAGTACTAACTAAATGGGATTTCATTTATTTTTAAATAACCAATTTAAAATATAAAATTTAGGGAATATTTGTAAAAACTTAGCTTTAGGTAATTTTTTACTCCTGTAAGAAATCTACAAGGAAAGCTCAAAATCAAAGCCAATTTAAAGGCAAAAGTAATAAGGACAGAATGTCACAACAAAATATATTATTATTGAAGGTACACGCTTCGTAACCCTTACTTTCACGAGGAAAATTCATCATCCCAAAGCTGTGACTAAGTGATAGTAATTTCCGTTTCGTGGCCGCGCCATAAATAACCATAAAGCCACAAACGTCCACAAAGGAGCACCAAGACACACCCGGACTCATTTTTTAGACACAAAACTTTAAAAGACACATTGTATTCATTCACGCATTATTTTTATACAAACTTATTTTTGACACATCGTCTCTCTATTTTGAACTTTGCTGAGTTATGTTAAGGTTTTTGTGGTAGTAAAAGGCTGTGGCGGTGTTGACAATAAGCGCTTGCGGTGGGCGGACGCAGGTTTTTTGACAAATGACCAGCTACGATTTGTCTCGTGTAGGGCGGATTTACCGGAGTGTAATGAAAAATATTAGATTACTATGAGCTTTGTGAGCTTATATTGGTAGATTTTGAATATATTAAGTAAGCTTACTATTCAATTAGATACTGCTTGCTTAAGATCATAGTACCGTACTAAAAAAGTAATTAAAGCATAAAATGTAAGATAATTGCAACATAACTTTCTAAATTATTTTAATAAAGACAAATGGAATAAGCATGGAGGTTACCCTACCATATACCTATAAGATGTAAATAAAGAGAAGTAGCAAATAAACTCTGACATGACGCCCGACTGCTTAAAAATATAGCCTATGTCACTCGCACAATTTAAACGAATCTAACAACACCTCATATGTTAAAATACGACAAGCCGTTTGAGTTACAGTACCCTTAGTATGAGTTTTTACGTTTTTACAAAAATGGCTGTTTATGTTTTTGTTTACGTATATCCCATACTATTCCAATCAGTTCTGATACAATCCGCTAGGGGCGCTGATTGGAAATATATGGGCAAATACGTAAACAAATACCAAAACAGTCATTTTTGTAAAATCGTAAAAGCTCATACGAGGGTACGTTTTTAAGTTCGCGGAATGAGGGACAAGGAGCGAAAATAAAATGTCAAAATTATTTTTCTTTTTCTACATATTCTCCTGCAAGACGAATGCATTTTTCAGATCTTTGTATTAACTTATTTAAACCCTCATAAAAAAATGTTTTGTCCTTGTCGGAAAAATACGAGGAAATTGCGTCCTTTACTTCTTCGTCTGTAGAAAATTTCTTTCCACGAAGCTCTTTTTTCATTTTTGGAAAGAAATAATAATCGCTGGGAGCCAGGTCTGGACTATAGGGTGGGTGATTTAAAATATCAAAGCCCACCTTATGCAGGGCAGCCAGTGCAATACGGCTCTTGTGTACGGGCGCATTGTCGTGCAACAGCAGGACACCTCTGGATAATTTTCCTCGTCTTTTTTCTTTGATGGCTTCTTTTAACCGCTCCAAGATTGTTGCGTAATATTCTCCGGTTATAGAGACACCTTTATCTTTGTAATCTATTAACAAAATTCCTTCTGCATCCCAAAAGACTGTCGCCATGAGTTTGCCGGCCGATTATGACACCTTAAACTTTTTAGGAGGTGCTGTACCCTTTTTATGCCACTGCATGGAGTCTTGTTTAGACTCAGGTTCATAATGGTGAACCCAAGTTTCATCTCCAGTAACAATTCGATTCAGTACAATATCCTTATCTTCTCCACAGAGGTTCAAAAACGCACGGGAACATTCAACGCGCTGTTGTTTCTGAGGCGGCGTGAGCATTCTCGGCACCCACCGCGCGCTGACCTTAGTCATGCCAAGATGGTCATGCAGAATTTTAAAAATGGTTGTATCCGATACTCCAACCATTTCTGCAAGCTGTTTCTTCTTTAGCCGAGCATCTTCCAGTACAAATTTTTCGACTTCCGCTATCGTTTCCGGAATGGTCACCTCAACAGACCGTCCTGGTCGTGGGTCGTCTTCAAGTGAATCCCTGCCTTGCTTAAAAAGGTTGTTCCACTTGTAAACCATCATTTTTCCAGGGCAAGAGTCCCCGTAAACTAATGACATCTCTTCCATTATGATTTGCACAGACGTGATTGTGATAAAACTTTATATTTATACTATTTATGAGTCACTTAACACGTACCGCCCTTAACGAGCCCGCTATCCCCCCTCCAACCCTGCCATTCCGCGGACTTAAAAACGCACCCTCGTACTAAGGGTACAGGGCACTACAAAAATGATATCTACATACAAACATACGCACGATAAACATTACCCTCTGCATTCGGATAAAAATAAATACGAAATATATCCATGTACTCTGAACTTTCCTACTCTGCGCTCAGGGCGGGCCGCCCAGTAATGGTCATAGAGGATGTTATGATATAACGTCATTTCCGCAACAATGGCCGTATGTACCGCCGCTTCCGGTCCCTAATGCGTTCGCAACATTAATATAATGCCGGATTATTTTCATTTCGCAATTCTTCTTTGAAAATATGTTAGACGAAATTGTGGTAATATCTTGATTAAAGTGGTTTAGTGGAAAAGTCGCCGTTTGAATCTCAGGTGTTTCAAATGTTTCAATTACTTTTAGAAAATAACTTTGCATTATAATTTATCTGTTTTAATTTTATAGGGATTAAAAAGAAGAATATAGATAAAAAGGATTTTCAATAAAGCTCTACAATTTACATTTCCAATATTTTTTAATCTAGTCGTTAACGAGTCGTGATCGGTTTTAGGTCGATCCAAAACATGATTACAGAAATAGATCATTTAAATATCGATGTAATCTTAACTTCACATTAACTACATTAAATTTACTAGTATAGACAAATACATATAAGTAGGTATATTCCTCTTTCATTACATTACAAGTTAATTCCATAAAAAGTTCATTCCAAGACTCCAGACGATTGCATACAAACGAGGCATTCATTGGTCACAAAAATCCGATAAAATCTTCATTATTCTAAAACCCTTTTAGAACCAATTCACTCAATTGCCCGCTCACTAACAGTTCTATGCGACAGAGTGAATGAGACACAAAGTTGCTCACTCAATCACAGATTCTTATTAGAATTCTAATGTTATGGGAATGTTTTAGTTTGGCTTTTTTTTTATTTTGAAGAAATGTAAGTGACACAAGGGTTTGGGATCCACCTGATTTTAAGTGGCCACTGACGCTCATGGACATCTTTAATAGACGTGAAATAACAGACTAAAAGCTACCTAAAAGAATCCCAAATGTGCTGCTAACTGTCACCCCTTTTAATAAACTAACACTCATGGATACCTTGAATCAAACTAATTTCCTTACTTCTTATATTGTCGTAATATTCAACAACACATCCAATTTGTTAAGTACCTATTTTAATAAGTTAAAGAGTTCCCAAAAAAAGCTAAGCACGAGGCCAATTCTATCAAGAGTGACAATATTTCAATCGTATCTTGAAAAGGCTATAAAATAACTATACGAGATTTTAAGAGGTATTTGCATTTAACATACGAAAAATTGGTATTCGTGCTAAACTTTTATGTCTGACCGTATAGCCACTTAACTCTAAGATTTTTACGATTAGTTACATAAATACCAATAAATAAAAAGAGAGTATAAAAATAAGTAATTTAGTTTTTAAATACTATATTTTAACTTCCTTCTGAGATACCGAAGTCTTTCTGAAGCGTTCTGGAAAAGGGTCATCCATACAAGTACGAAAAAAACTTCTTCCAATTATTGTACTGTTAGGAGTGATGGTAAGAGTAAGAAACTTTAATTGTCAAATGCGGATATTAACTAAAAGTGGGCGTATAAAAGGGCACTGTAAATCGTCTATTGAGAAGCTATTTTCCGATCCTTTTAAAAAACGTTACTCTGCCGTTTTTGTTGCTCATATGTGTTTAATTGTGTTACTGGTAATTTATTTTGGAAAGTTAAGGTTCTCGGCTTATAAAAAGTTGGTTTTTAAATAATTTCCTGACGAAGTTGCTAACAGGGCTACCAATTGATATAGAATTACAATACAATACAAGAACGAGCAAATACTAATCGTTAGGCCTATAAAATAATATGAAATGTTTATCAAAAATAATATCTGATAATGAACGCCTATAATCTTTGCATTCCATACCGTTATAGTAAAGTATATTTATCAAATGGCCTCAACTAATACATTAGATATCATATAAACATATCCACATTAAATATAATAAAAACCTCTTAAACATACAACAGAAATGGCCACTCAGCCCCATAAGCAGCGACCGGAATGAAATCACATTGATTTACATAAAACAACCATCAAGGACAATTTGTCTAATGCTTCCGAAATAAAGTTAGCGGGTAAATTGCGAAAATAAATATATTTCTCAGATAATGGCCACCCTAAATGGCGGGCACAATGGCTAAAGATACTATTGCAAGACGGTGACCATGCGTAGAGTATTCCGCAGGATGGTCCTGTTCTCAAAATCACTTATGCCAATTTTATAAAGATTGATTATTTAAAAGGTCGTGGTGAATCCTTTGTGTTTCGTCTTAGGAGGTCTTCGCTGTCACACCTATTTCTGCTATATAACTGAAGTGCTAAGCGATGTAGAATACGAAGTTCTGAAGTATGATACGACAGATAGCAATAAATCTATGTACAACCACTGTTAGGACTTCAAACCTATTTACACATATCTTCGTTTGCTATTTCAATGTCATAAAAAAGAAATAGGGACGATACAAACGTGTCACCACGTTACTGTCATGCAGCACGTCATTGTCGATCAACCAGACACGACAATGCATAGATTGTGACAATCGAGACAAATAGACAGTCTCGAAAATCTTATAAAGATCCTAGCTACCCTGGTCTATAGCCAAAATGTATTGTGCGTAGAGAAGTATTAGCAACGCGTCAAATGAGTCGGAACGCGCGAAGTGGCGCACATCATTTAGTTTTGTTTATATGTTTACGGTTTGCGCAGTTTAGGGGATCAACAATAGGGTGATTTAATAACTGGAAGGGGTCGAATATCATAGGAAACGTCAATGAACTGTGATTTATCTGGAAAGGAAGTGATCGCAAATGTATTTATGGGAGATATAAGTGTCTAAAACTATAAATGAAGTATCGTTATCAATAAATGTGGGTAAATAAAGCAAAACATACATGAATTCTACTTTTTTTACCTCGTCATCAAGAGTATTAGAAATTAGAAATTAAGTTAATGATCTATTCAACAAATAAAATTAACATAGAAAAAGCAACTCTTTTTTCTAAAGCAATTCTAGTACAGTATTAGGCAAACTACTACAGCAATTCTTTTACCCGTAGTTTACCTTATAGCTATTCTTAAGAAACTCAATCTAATACATCTTGTGTTTCTAATCTAATACATCTTGTATTAGATTAGAAACAGTAATACTGTAATTATATCTACGCCATAATATTTGCATCTTCTAGTGCAAAGATATGAGAAATATTAAATTTGTAACATTTTTACCCACACATCAAAATCTGGACCATTGCATCTCTCTTTATATAACCAATTCAAACAATTTAAAAAGAAAACATTCACGCCTTAATACAAACAAAATCCGATACGACTTCTGAATAACGCCCTCTTGCATCAAACAAACAGATAAACACAATTAAACCGAACCAACCGGCAGATGTTCAAACAATCAAACATGTTTGAATCGACTTTAATTCACCGATTATATTTCTATCAACAAATGTTTTCAATTAGCCCGCGTTAGCGACCCATCGCTTATTTTATTGTATAAAACGATATCAAAAATCATTATTACCCACACCCTAACGTCCTTGCTGGTAGAATCCGTAGCACAATTTATTATCTTACTTTTGAAATGGGCGCGTGCAATATGCGGAATTCATTTTCTTATTAATTTTACTAAATTCAGATTTTAGAGACTTCTAAAAAAAAAACATTATAATGACCTAAATCATAAAATTTATCCATTACACTACCTTCTCCAAATTTATAAGTCTAGTTTTAAAAAGTTTCGTTATCCGTGGTCACTACGTAGAAAATATTGAACAGTGCCAAATGATGCTAGAAAAATTCCAGTGGAAGCTCAAGTTTCCACCACCCAATCCACCTATCTGTTTAAATTATTAGTCCACCTAACGAAAGCGTTTTCTAATATTTTGTTAGCATCGCCAAGTAAACACTAACTTTAAATTGCTTCAGTTTTATTCTTGCCTCTTGCCAAAACTTCGTTAAACGTCCCAAAAAACATTTTACAGCGCAAAAATGTAATTCTGGTACCAAACGGCTTTTCAACGAAACTCCGAGGCCGACTTTCTCATATGTAACATGTACATAACATAAATGTAGGTTCGCGCTGAAAACATTGTAATGAAAAGGCTTTGCAAATAAAATCGCATACATTTGGCACGTGTGAAATGGCGGAGAGAATTTGTAAGCGACGAACAGACACTGAATGTGAACGGTAAATGGGTGAGATCTTTGCTTTTCATCCTAGTTTTTTGGCGCTGATACTTTTTAATCACGCATTTTTCGCAAGTCTTTAATATTAAAATGAAAAAAAAGACAAATGTTCAAAATTTTGAGAATGGAATTTCATACCATCGCTATCTGGATACACCGAATTACATGAATGAAGGTTATCAATCCATAGATTGAGTAGCCACAGACCACCAAACTGTAATTTTTTTCGTTTATCATAGCAAATTTATGTCATCAGAATATCATTACCGCAAATTTTGACTTTGATAACTGACTACAATAATTGAAACTTCTACAGAATCGTCGTTATTAACCTACGAATTAACTGTCAAAGTAATGGGCACGTGTCTTTCCTCAGAATAAACAGCATTTATGTACGTATTTCTGAAGACTATTTGATGTGTGCAGTTTTCTCAGTAACTTTTCCTACATCATCAAAGCAACAACATCCACTAAGCAAATACTATTCAATTCTTTATCCATTTGTGAGTCCTCAGGTTTAGACTTTGTTTTATGTCTTTGAATTATACCCAAGACCCAAAGAACGACAATGGATTTATTCATGACATAAATTCAGAATACGAAAGCTTCAACACAATGAACACAAAATATCATAGACTTCTAGTCGCTTTCCTTTATATCTTCGCACGTCCTATTTTCCGCATACAACTTTTGGCCCATTTGCGACTCGTTTGAATATACAGAGATATCGTCCCCACAACGTTGCCTTTGCACACCCTGGAACTTCAACCATCTTTCAGCAATAGTAATAAAGCTTAGATTTCAACTCAAAGCGTTTCGGCAACAGAAATCATATTTTGGTAAAACCATACATGGAAAAAGCTGGATTCTCGGAGCGATTCATCCATCATTCATTCTTCGTGTGCGGTGTGAAAGACGCCTGTGACGATTATGACGTTCGCTTCAGTGTGACAACGGGCACGTTTGCTGCGAATGTCGCTCTTGGGCCATTGTGATAGACGCTTCATTTCTTTACCAGCACGGAACACTTGCTTGCAGAACTTTAGACACTTTTGTCGAGAACCGTGTATGTAGAATGCTGTATTCCTTCATGCTGACAGGCGATTTTAGTTTTAGTTCCACTGTTTTACGATGCAAAACTGTCCCCACTTTTGTGGTCGTTACGTCGTTTGGACGTGCAATAAAGTATGTAACTAAGCTGAGATAATGCTCGCCAGTTATTCGACAGAATTGCATCTGGATGTCGCGTGCATTCTCAATTCTACTACGTCATGAAAAGATTTAAAGTCGTTTGAGAAGCACAGAAGCTGCGAGGATTGTCTAGGTATTGTTCGAGGCATGCAGATGTTTAGATGAATGCGATGGGATAGATGGCGCGTATCATGTCAGCTTGTAGAACAAGTGGCGTTTTGTTCGCAAGAGGTTTATCCTAGTGAGGTTGAATGCGTGGTTTGACAGCTGAATGCATGGCTGTGTTGGTAAGTGCTCTAATTACGGTGTGCGGAAAAACATATTTAGGCTTACGTTTACACGAATACCGGTAAGCGTTGCGTAATAGTGCATGTTTACAATCAAAAACCACTACAGATGTTTTTTTGTAGTTTATAATCATCTTTGATTTTACGTGGTTTATATAATAAACATGTTATCATACTTTTTACTTAGAGATGTTGGTATTCTGTACAATAAGTGGTGACTGAATTTCATTGGTATAAGTATGTAAAAAAATCAAAATAGCAAGTTATATTGTAATAGACCCGGATGAGTTGTATACCTAAGAAAATCAGGATAAAGTACTAAAAAGTAAAACTATTATTAAATTAACCCGTACAACTTTAGTACCGAGGTGTAATAACCAGACGTATCTTGCCGTGTTAATCAACTACAGAACTAACTAACTAATTAACAAACTTTCAACCCCTTCTTTAACTAACACCCTTTAAAAAATAAAAAGGAGACATGCGAGGTTGAAATTAAATTTCAGTCAACTTACTCGTAAGGTACAAAAGCGCGTAATTTTAAAAGATATATAAACCACCAAAATTGTAAGAATAATTAAAATGTTTGTAAATTTTAATTAAATGTAACTTTAAAGCTACCTACCCGTTTCGATTCGACTAAGGGTGCACTCCCATTATTTGTAATTTATAACGGCAATATTAACTGTTACTGTATTTAAGTTTAATGGGTATGGTCAGACACATTTATATGAGACATTGCTAGTAGGCAAAGCATCCGTGGCCGACCGCATATGATAACAATGAATGCTATCCTTTATAATACTTCTATAGTCTTCTATAGATAGCCGACTTCCACGGTTTGTAGTGGCCAACATCTGTACCCTTACCATGAGTCTTTGCGTTTTAACAAATACCTACGACTGCTTTGGTATTTGTTTACGTATTTGCCCATACATGTTTTTTTTTATAATATAAGAGTAGCAGACGAGCATGCAGTCCACCTGATGGTAAGTGGCTACTGCCGCCCATGGACATCTGTAATAAACCCCAGATAGGATTAGCTATTTCTACCTGAGGTCGGCCACAGATGCGCCGCTACCCCTGAGGACTAAGCTGGAATGCCTCGGAAAAGTCTTTCTCCCTTACCACACCCTTCAAACCGGAACACAGCAGCACCTAACACTGCAGTTATTAGGTAGAAATAGGTGTGGCGGTGGTGCCGCCGGAGTCGAGTCGTCCATGTGGGGTCTCACTTGCGCCTTATAAAGCAGAAGGAGTTGCCCCGCGCTGAAGTACCGCTTCGCTCTGTTCAAGACGCCCAGTTTTCTTGATGCCAACTTCGCCTTAACATCCAAATGACCCCGGTACTGCACGTCACACGATATGTCAACTCCCAGGATCCACACTTTTACCAATGGTGAGCGGGATACCTTGGAACCGTGGCGCTATGACGAATGGGGTTTATTTAGCGGTAAACGCGCAGACTTGTGTTTTCGTAGGGTTAAACTCAACAAGGTTAAGTCGACCCCATGTTGAGACTTGCTCCAGAGAGTCCTCGATTTGAGACACAAGTCGGATTCTGCTTGTGTCTGAAATCGAGTCTGAATGTTAAAGTAGACCTTAGATAATTAGTTGGTTTAAATATCTAAGATGTAGAGTCATAGCTTATCAAAATATTTGATGTCTATTTGATTACTACGTCTACGTGTTGTTTACGTTTAAAGCAAAAACAATTTAATTGAGTGCGAAATATTGTAATTAGAACAAGCTTCCCACTAAATTACACCCCAATTATTAAAAGGGATACATATAGATGTACAAATAACAAAACTATAAAGCTTATTACAAACTTTCCGCCAATAACGCCATTTTGGGGCTTCTTCAATTAATAAACTCGTTAATTAAGCTTTCCCTCTAATCTCTGGTGTTCTGAATCGTCTGTAGTTACGTGCAAAGATTAATCTAATTTTGTTAATTACCAATTTCGGTTTATTCGTAACTCACGTAAGTAATGAAGTTAAACTCGGTAAGCAAAGACAAGTATACGTAAGTAATTTCACCTTCACTTCAAAATGTTACAAGTTACCTAACAATTTCTTTACATAAAACATCACAACAATGATTTACAAAAAATCCTTCTTAGTGTAACGAAATTTCTGTAAGTACAAAAGTTATGCGTAATCTACTTTTATGACTATTCAATTTTATTAAATAGAAACTTACTTGTTCTTTATTCACTGGTAAATAAGCTCCTGCTGTGAAAACTTGGATATAGTTTATTGAGTAACAAAAAATACCCTTTAGCCTTAAGATTGTTTGGTCATTTACAAATACAATACCATACGACACATAAATCCACACTGGAGCAACGTGCTGGCTTATGCTCTCTAAGTCTCCCTAGAAAAAAGGATTGTTTTTGATACCTATGTGACAGACTGGAAATCGAAACCAAGACCATATACTCAGAAATGTAAGGATCATACCGTGTGACATCCATTGTGGGAGTCGTGAAATAAAATTTCAATAATTTTCCGCTACCGAGCACAAACAGAAAAATATTGTCCCTTGTACAAACAGACACCCTTTCAGCATCATTCAATCAATTACAAGATGCCACCATCAATCTGTGGAAACAGCCTCGTCATCACGCGTACATTATTTCTGCTCAACTTCCGACGTATTCACTACTAGGTTGGTGCCCGCGACTATGTCTGTAATTTTGCGTGAGTAAAATAAACATTGTTAGTCTGGACTGGACCAGCAAAGGATTTGATGTTGACTCCAAATTATAAGGACAATCATCAAATCTTTTAACAATTAGGTACATACGAGTATATCACAGTCCGAATTTACCCAAAGTAATTGAATAGTGATCAAATAAAACTAGTTATTTAAATTTGGATATGAATATTTCTCATTTTACTTAAATGCATCTATAACCACCAATACAACAACAGAAATAAAAACTTTAATTCTTATGATAATAAATTAATTGTGATGTAAACTTAAAGTACAATTAAAAGACCACAGATTTTCGCTAATTAAATTTTATACACAACTGCTATAAAGTTCACTCCACTATTTCTTCATGATTAACTTTCTGAAAAATTGCAAACGAAAAACATTTCGGTAAGGTTCTCATTAAAACAAATTACCTAAAATATGTGAAATGTACAGACAGTACCTCAGCTATAATTATATTTGAGTAGGCATGGATTCCACCGACTCATGCAGCGATCGTCTTCGGAAATGACAGAGTTCGCATGGAAAATATTTTGTTCCCTCCGGAAGAGCCCGATTTGAGCGCAGATTGCATTATTTAAACACAATGCCTGAAGGGATATCAGATAATGGATCGCAATCTTAAACTGTCTAAATGGTTAACGAGTTGCAACTGATAGTTATGTCTTTACTTCGAATGAACAAGGTTTTTCTGATCATCTAAGCTTGGACCCTAAAAGTGTTCTATTATTGATAAAGTAGGTGGAGATAAAGATACACAGCGCTTCAACTAATTTCTCAGGCATAACAATGCATTAGGTAGCAATGTCGACCTTAGGTAAAGCGTTAGTACTACTTGGGGTGGATAACAGATGTGTTTGAATCAAAAATCACTTACCGCAGGACTGTATGTTCAGTGTTATTTCAATTGAACAAACAAAGATGATTAGTATCTAATTGATCATATTTTAAAATTTGGGTATCCTAAATATCGTTAGAATGTTTCTTATTACATTTCGTTATAATAAAAGATGTGCCTCAAAGCTATTCCGATTTCATTACGATTTTATACATTAATATTCAATAGGAAGCTGAGATAAAATATTTTGAATTTATAAGTTCCAAACACTCATTTAATTTTAAACATTACCTACAATTCACAGCACATTATGCAAAATTTTATTGTAATATATGACAGATTTAATAAAAGCTTGTGTCAGTTTTATCCATTCTATTTATTTGACTATACATTGCAAAACACATCTGTTTCAATTGCTATTCTACGAAGACATCTATTGAACACCAAATGGATAATGGTAGGATATCCTCGCAACGTCACCGGGAACATAATGCAGATCTTGATAGGCCTTCACCATCATTTGCTGGTTTACCACTGCGAAAGGTCTCGGCGAGATGCTCTCTATGGATGGCAGAGGCCTTAAATCAAGACTCGGAAGCGGCTCCTCCTTGGGCCTCATCGCTGGAACAAACGGGGCTTGTGAAATCGTTGGCACTGTGTAACTTATCATGTTGTTGTACATAAACTGATGTTCAGAGTAATTCACGGGTATCTGGTAAGCTGACTCCGGTCTCGGCTCGATCTCCACAAACGTATCTCTTGTCGTGTACAACGCAGGATTGGAGAACGCACTTGAATCAAGCCTGTTCTTCCGACGTGGTCGATATTTGTAGTCTGGGTAGTCGTTCATATGTTTGAGTCTCAGCCGCTTGGCTTCGTCAATGAAGGGGCGTTTCTCTGCTTCATCCAAACTCTTCCATTCTATGCCCAGACGTTTAGATATCTCCGAGTTGTGCAACTTTGGATTCATCATGGAGATCTTCTTCCGCTGCAGCCGCGACCACACCATGAAGGCATTCATCGGTCTCTTTATGTGATACGGATTTGTGTTTCTTGGTAATCTAGGGACCGATTTTGTTGGTGACGTCTCTATCGGATAAGCCATAGATGAAATTATTTGAATATGTTTAAAATATATAAAGGGTTTTTTTTCTATGATCGCGTCATTTTCGTTTAGTCATAGGATTAGATAAATTAACTCACTACTTTTTTATATTGCTCCACAGGCACTTCAACATTTTCACTTTTATCTTACTTTAATTTTCTTTTATTTATCTTGTCATGAACTTATCGTCGAGAAGAATTAACAAACGTATCAGTGCTGATTTATCAGTTAAACAGATCGACTTCAAGTTTGAAACGACCAGGCCCACGACCAGGCTGACACTGATGACCGGTTTCGTAGCCGACTAAATCTGAACGCTGTCATTAGACCAACAATGGTCCGGTCACAATAGGAATGACAATTTTCCATGTATTATCTGGAGTTGAATAAAGAGCGGCGACAATGCATTGATTGCTCTCAAATTGTCAAATGATACTGCTGTATGTTTTGTCCGAGGCGCGCCTGCGCAATGAACTATTAACAAGATTCTGTACGCTCTGACAAGGTAAGGTATTTTAAGAGTACAGTTTAAATTCTTTAAGAACATTTGAAGTGACAATCAAAAATAGCAAAATTAATTAAGTCCTTAAAAATCGTGTAATATATGATTGACGTCGTACAATTGATGTGATAGCTTTTTTATAATATTAAACTTATAAACGAGCATGCAGTCCACCTGATGAAAGGTGGCTACTGCCGCCCATAGACATCTATAATTAATTTCAGATACGATGAAATTCGTGCCCCAGAGGTGATACTACGCCTCACTACTACTACTACTACTACTACTACGACTAAGTTGGACTGGATATAAGTATATGTCCCTTACCACACTACAAAAGCGGACAATTGCAGCAATTAACACTGCTCTTATCAAACAGAAAACATCACTGCCTTTTCGAGGAATGCCGTTCGATAAAACTATGATCGTCAACCGATCGATGATTAAACCGTCGAAGGCGTCACAGAAGGATGCGAGCAGGGACGATCGACGTCGACTAATCATTTCTATCATCAAAAAATAGCATCGATTGATGGATGTGCTTATAAAGTAACAACTGAAGATCGATTTTACCATAGATCGACGATCGACCGAATGGTTTGTGTGCACCTTGAAGTAGGTTTACTCGTATACCTAGATTTATTTCGATTAAGCCCTTCGTCATTATAAAATATTTTCGCCTTTATAATAACAGGTATAATAAATACTTAAACAGTAAAGTTATGGGCGGATAAAATCATTGGTTTCGCGTAACTCCATCGTTTTAAAACCGCTATTATCAGTCCTATCGTTCATTTCGCAATTGTAATGTAGATTAGGGCACGTATTGTCCATTCTTAGTAGGGTTGTGAGAATTGTACCTTAATTTATTATTAAATCAATATTGTTGTCACAAAAAACGAAGTTTTCAATGTACCTAAGTTTTTGGCTGTAACCCTTTTAATGCTCCACTAATGTACAGCGATCTCTCCCTGAAATTGGAGAAACTAAACCACTTTTTTCTTAAGGCGGATTGGTAAATATAATCTATGTCAGTAAGAAAAACTTACCAGCGTAATTACTATGCATTTATACGTATTATGCATTTATGCGTATATATATATATATATATTTTTCAAATACAGTAATACCTCGGACTTACACGATTGGTGGGACCGAGTGATAACCGCGTAAGTCGAATTCGCGTAAGTCGGGGTATGCATGTACATACCATCGTATGGTATGATTTCGAATGTGTTCCTTCGCACAACAAATATATATGTTTACATGAATAATTGTAGGGTTAGTAAGCTTATTTTTTATAATCGGGAATTGCGGGACACCCAAACCATAGGAGAATCCACGACATTTGAAAATCGCGTAACTCCGAATTCGCGTAAGTCGGGGTATTACTGTATTGCTAATTTTTAAAATACTTAAGCGTAAAAAATGTAGTAACATATGATTCGACAACAATAAAAAAACAAAAAGCCAACATCACGCGGTGTTCCCAGGCGGTCACCCATCCAAGTACTGAACGCGCCCGACGTTGCTTAACTTCGGTGATCGGACGAGAACCGGTGTATTCAACGTAGTATGGACGTTGGCGAAGAGGGTTACAAAATAGTGGTATACTTTGTATTGCATGGTATTATAAAATAATATATTTTTTAAAAAATAAACAATAAATTCACTTATTAAGTATTACATATTCATATTAATGTAGTTTTTTAATAGATGATTTTATACCAGTTTGTATCAGGTATACCGAATTGTGCAAATAAAAATATATTACGATTGCGACATAGCAGCAACACGTTTTCGATATGTTTCCTGGTATTTCGAGTTGACTTAACAACAAACACTGATACAACTGTGGCAAAGGATAACTAAACTAAACTAAACACTCATTTCCTATCGTGTACTAAAACCATAAGAGTCCATACAACTATCAAATAAGAAATGAGATTATAAAATTAACTCTTACTTAAGTTTTTCGTCTTGGCAGCCCTGATGGTGGTAGGCTTACCATCGACTGAGGTGTGGCTTAATCTTTCTGCACAATGCCATTGAGTCCAATGGCTCAATGGGTCGATTTGCTGAATTGAATAGTGATGGCCGATCTAGGCTTGGTAGCTAAACGGGCGAGGTGTGTTTGATAAATTGTTTTGCAAATAAATCCTACAATCAGAATAATTCATAAGTATCACTACTATGAGGTTTGTTGTTACTATAGTGTTTACGTATTAATCGCAATTTAATTAAAAGATTGTGGTAATTAAAAATTATAAGGGTAAATAAGCTTTTAATAATGAATGCGACGCGACAATCAGGTAGATACACTAATGAAGATTCGTTTTGAAATTTATTCGCTCTAAACTGACATCACATAAGATTATTATCTGGTCAATTGCTGTAAATAAATCAACATTTCTTAAAATTGTTGTCACAAAATATACCCTTCATTAAACAGCTAACAACTTTGCGGTTCTCCACTTTTATTATTACAGCGCCATCTATTCACAATTGGTAAAACTACGTGGTAGGGTCGTATACTAGTAGACTATATTGGACTTTTGGCTCGCTGGCTCGTTTGTGACGTTCTAGCGACACCTACCGCTACAATTCACATTCACCATTTCACTAGATGGCGCTGTCTCAATTAATATTACTTATAATATCCACTAGATGACACTAGCTACAACTAGATTGATATCTTTACAATAGAGTCAATCTATACAGTAGAGACCGTACGGTTGAGAAGTACTAATTTAAAATTTTAAATATGAATGTATGTTTTTACACATGTATACACTAAATTAATTGGGAATTTATGTATGAACATAATATATCTTTGTCTATCTCTTGTTTATTTTATCTGTTTTAGAAAATATGTCTATATTTTATTTTGTATTTGTTTATTTTGTTCGTATAAAATAAAGAAAAACTAGGAATAATAAAGTGTTCTTTTCATAGATACATAGCGTAGCGAAAAGTTCTAAGTCTATGGTTCTTTTGTACTTAAAGTTTTCATCAAAAAACAAATAAAAATAAATCACAAACAAAAGAACGAAATCGTTTAACGGTCCACCGCAAACCATTCAGTGAGTTATTCAACGAGACTGAGAGCGAATGATAAAGCAAATTTTACGCGTCTGGAAACTACTACTACTACTACGACTAAGTTGGACTGGATATAAGTTTATGTCCCTGACCACACTAAAAAAGCGGACAATTGCAGCATTTAACACTGCTCATATCAAACAGAAAACATCACTGGCTTTTCGAGGAAGGCCGTTCGATAAAACTATGATCGTCAACCGATCGATGATTAAACCGTCGAAGGCGTCACAGAAGGATGCGAGCAGGGACGATCGACGTCGACTAATCATTTCTGTCATCGAAAAATAGCATCGATTGATAAATAAAGAAAAACTAGGAATAATAAAGTGTTCTTTTCATAGATACATAGCGTAGCGAAAAGTTGTAAGTCTATGGTTCTTTTGTACTTAAAGTTTTCATCAAAAAACAAATAAAAATAAATCACAAACAAAAGAACGAAATCGTTTAACGGTCCACCGCAAACCATTCAGTGAGTTATTCAACGAGACTGAGAGCGAATGATAAAGCAAATTTTACGCGTCTGGAAACTCGCAAAGCCTATACTTGCACTTGTAAATCACGGCGGACATAAAGGGGGCATTTAAGCCGTCATATTTATGAAAATAAGCTATAATGGGGAACACAAAAAGAGCCCGCAGTGAACGAAGTCGCGAGGGAGGTGTCAAATTTGTTTACACCTCACGACACGACTATTTGGCAAAAGGAAACGAACTTATGCTTTAAATTGCTTGCTTAGGAAAATATTTTATGCTTCTCTTGCATAACGGTAATTTTGACTGTGATAAAAATATAAATATCAATATTTTAAATATTTATTTTAATGTAAACCATTTAACAATCATACGTGTCCGACTGTACGTAGCTGTATTTTTAGATGTCTTATGAAAACATTTATTAAACATTTGTTGAAAGAATAGAAATACAACAATGCACTAAGGGTCCGTTCACACAGACCGGGTCGGAGAGGAGAGCAGATTTTTATCACGTTGAAAACAGAGTTTTGAGTAGTTGTATTAAGGTTTATTTTTGCATGTGCACTTCTTTTGACATTAAGAAAAATTGAACGCGCTTCGTGTGAAATAATATAAAGACACGCTCTCTGTCGCTCGTGCAGACGATCGGCTCCGATTGCGAGCGCACCCGCTTTCAGATCTTTACCAGCCGGTCTATGTGAAATAGTTGGCGGCTCCGATCTGGACAATTCCAAGCGTATACGTTCCGGTCTGTGTGAAAAGAAAAATGCGGGCCGATGCTCTGGTGCGATGGTCCACCCTATACTGATATTTACAGATTGGCATAAATATGTTTAATCTTAGGTATATCGCAAGAATTATTAATAATGTCGTTAACACATTGCTGTTCCACTGATAGGAACGCGTCTCCTCTCAGATTGACAGGGATTAAGGCCATGATTAAGGCTGGTTTTTATTTAACTCTCAGGTTATGAACACAGATGAGTAGATAATGTATTTTGTAGCAGATGATTGTAAAGAGCCTGCAATATTATGTAAATAGTGCAAGCTGCTTTACAAACAGGTAATACATAAAGCAAACTTTCACATTAGAGAACCTCACTTCTTTACGATCGTACATTAAAGTACAATCTAAGCTAGTCGTGACGTTGTAAAAGTAGGATAGTATAAAACCGACCGTAAGTCCTAACTTATTGTTATTGCGCGTTCCAAGCCTTAGTTTATGTTCCAAATCGTGGCCGTGTGACTGGTCTGTCTGTGTGTAGGTATTTATAGTGTTTATGTTTATCTATATAAATTGTATTTCCACACATAGGTATCAAGGTGAGACTGTGATGAAGCATCCTATATTTTGAAAAAAAGAACTATAGGATTTTCATTCGAAAAATGACCTGATATATTTATAATTTCTAATAATTTAGCGACGTTGCCTAGTATCGTATACGTAAGTGTAGTAGGTAGGAAGGATTTGGGTGGACACCAATAGAGGGAAATGTAATACCATAAAAAAAAATGGAACATAATACACTTGACCCAATGGTGCCAACGCTTCTAAAATCAATCGAGGTAAATTCACAGTTTTAAAAAATACCGCAATCTGATAGACATTTTTATTTTTACAGTGTACATTCGTACCAATATAGGAACATACATAGGAACTGCAAAATAAATTAAGTTCCATATTTTACTTTAGCTGTCATAAAACTTTATATCTACTACACATATCAATCTCATCGATAAACTCTAAAGCAATTCTATTATAAAACCCCATTTTGCATACACAAATCTGACATAAAAGAAAATATTCTCAGCACAAATATAATACTTCGAAAACTATAAGATTGAGTGGCAAACAAAATATCGCAAATGCGGCCGAATAGAATGGCGAGTGTCGCCCCGCGCCATATAATAAAAGGCTCTTGTGTGCCGGGACCACTACACATCGGATCGAAGTTGCGGGATATGTCTGAAGATATCTACTTGAAATTGGCACTTTAAATGACATTGAGCGTACAATGTCAAACTAATAAGTTAGTAATGAAATAATTTTATTTAACGCCGATGAGAATCAACATCCCGAATAAGTAACGTGATTGAGCGATACAAAAGCTAATATTTAGAGACGCAAAAAATATAAGGATTTATATAATTTTAGACTAATGTTATCGGGGAATTATAATGTGTAACAGGTACTCACAATATGCGATTCATGCGGTACATATAAAATGCAAGGGTCGACGCAGTTTAATAGTGAAGATATCCATTGCTTTTATAAATTGCTATTATAAGACCATCACTAATCACATCCATCGCTGGAACAACGTGATAGAATATCCCAGATCACATGTGAGTAGTACAACAAATTGTCCTAATTTCTTAGGGGAAATCCATACGCAGCATCGATTGGGTCCGAAATTAGTAATACATTACTAATACCAGACACACATATTTACACGATAAATTTCTTTAAAAACTTCTATAAAAAAGATTAAGGGACTCCCAGTGATAGTTGCAGACAAGCCGTAAGGTGGCATGGCAGTAACTGGGCAGATCATCCTACTAAAACGAGCACCTTCAGTAACGAAGAAAACAACGAATAATTTGAACTTAACAAAACCAAACTATCGTATCTTATCCAATATCTTTAGAATTCTATACCGTGTACATCACGATCCGAAGCTCGCCTTTATGTCGCTATTGATACGATGTTTTTATTTCCTCCTCCATACAGCGCCCGCTTTGTGCGATGTGGTATTACATTACATAGAAAAAAGGGTAGCAAACGCTGAAGTCGGAGTAATCTTAACTTACTTTTAGATTTTATTGAATAAGCATAATATCATATTTTTTATTTACTTACATAAGACTTTCTCACATAGTTCTTAAACGTTAAATGTGGTAGAACGCTTTATATTTTAAGTATGAAATCACTAACATTCATTTTTTCCGTATAACAGTCAGTTGTTAAGCCCTACTGTATTGTAGTTTGAAAGATGTGGTAAGAGAAAAAGATTAACACGACGTATCTCCTCATAGGCATCAACGCGACCGTTGTACTACATGTAGATGCACAATCTTATTACAGAAATTGATGCGTTGGAACCCGTAATTCCGAAGTTGGAAAGGATAAGTATGTCTCATTGTCTTCCATTCCAAAATCTTCAAACTAGAACTTAGCACCACTTAAGACTAATTTGACAGTAATAAATGCGACATTGGTGACTCTGGAGTCAAACCACAAAGGGTTCTACCACCTGCAAAACATAAGACTACTAATTGGATTTAGTGCCTCTTTTACGGTTGGAGTTACAAATAAACGTCAGGTGTATCGCATGTCTATCTGTTAATTTATTCTTTAATGAATAATAAGTATTTGTTACAACCATAATAATTATTTAATAGTATCCAACCAATGATAACGAATAAAAGGGTCTGACCTTATTCAAGTTTGTGATTTAACAGAGATCGAATACGAAGCAATTACGCCTTGTGTGTCAGAAAACCAAAATTTTCTGCCCTCTATCTATCACTCTTCCGTGTTTATTTGTGCCTTGAACTTAATGATGTTCGATCGACTATAAAGGACAGATAAATTACGTTTAATTTGTAGTAGTAATTTTAAGTAGAATTGGAATTGCCCAATATTTATAAAAAAACAGTGATAGCCTAGTGGTTAAGAAACGCGGCCTCTCGATCGAGCGGTCCGAGGTTCAAATCCCAGGCACGCACCTCTGATTTTTTCAAATTTATGTGCGTATGAGAAATTAATTATCACTTGCTTAAACGGCGAAGGAAAAAATAGTGAGGAAACCTGCATACCTGAGAGATTTATAAAAAACAAAGTCTCAAAGGTATGTGAAGTCTACCAAAACCTGGCCAGCGCGGTGGACTATGGCCTAATCCTTCTCATTCTGTGTGGAGATCCGTGCCCAGCAGTGGGACAGTAATGGGTTGATGATGATGATGAAATAAACCAGTAATCAATTTCAATGAATGTAATTATATTATAACATGTTTGTCTTATTACGTACTTAAACGACTTAGATTGATTTTGACGAAATTTCCACGCAAATAAGGCTAATCTTATCGTGAATAATGTTATCGCAAATGGCCAAACGGTTTTTCTTATTCTGGGCTAATTACCAAAAAATATTATAAGAAAAACATCACAGAACTCCCAGCAGAAATAGGCTGGCATGGCAATAGTGTCACCATGGTCGGACTACAAGGGTTTTACATATAACGTAGTCAAATGTGGTCTACGGTGTCCCAGCTCCCAATAGACGAAACTCGTTCGCAATAAGTAATTAGATATGCAAACATATGTATTTTTATACTAAGCGTCAGTATATGTCTCAGCTTGTAGCCACAGACTACGCTCGTAGCGACGGCGTAGCACTACCTAACTTCATAACACTTACCTAACTTATTGTAGAAAATTAGATATGACTATTAATTATCTAATGAAGGTATAGTTACCAATATGGAAATGTTTAGTGAATTTAATTAATTTAGTTTAATATATGTATATTTGTTTATGTGGCTTACAGCATTCTATAACATGTTATCCGATTTTCCGAAGGTTGGATTAATTTGGTAATTAATTTTAATAAAGAATTTATTTAGGTTAATGAACTCACAATTTAATTAAACACTGTATTATGTGGGAGTGTTTATTATATTAGCTTTAGAAATACTCTTTTAAACGACAAATTAACTGTTTAATTACCTTAAAATATTTTTTATTTTCGTTTTTGTTCAATTTATTCTTATATTTAAATGTTACATTTAAAATACGTATATTATATATAAAAATATTACACACATTAAATTTATTTACTTCGATCCTATTTTAACATATGAACAACTACGTATGTACACATTGTATAGGTATGAAAATATCATTGTGTCTGGTAGGATATTGAAATATGAGAGGAACAGCGTTCGGGCCGTAACGACGTTTGTGTTCAGCCGGGCACTGAAAACACCAATTTTGAAACAGGGTTCCGTACACATCGATCGTAGGTTTTAAAGTATTTTCAACATGCAATTCTACAGCTTATTATAATAAAATATGTTTTTTTTATAATATAAACCATATAAATGAGCATACGGACTGTATGCCTGATGCTAAATGACCAATGCCGCTATGGACATAAGGACATCTGTAATCAACCCCATAGGTATAAGATAATATTTCTAGCTGAGGTCGGCCAGAGATGCGTTACTACTCCTGAAGAATAAATTGGAACGCCTCGGCTAAATATCTCTACCTAATCACCTTCAAAACCGGAACACAGCAACGCTGAACACTGCTGTTATTAGGCAGAAATAAGTTTGGCGTGTACACAAAATGTTTTACCACCTTCAAAGGGTTCCCCCGTATAATATTCTAATGGTGTCAATTAATTACTAACTAAGATGTCTTCAGACAAACTTATATACAGATACAAACAGACTGAAGAAGCAGGCGTAAATTCTTATATCATGTATTTTCGTTTTATTGTCCTTACTCGTACCTATGTACACTAATTTAATAATAGTGAATAATATAACAATACACTCTTCCAGTATCATAACCTACAAATAATATACAGATTACAAATTAAAAACTATTTATATTACAACACCACTCATTTTCTATATACTATCGTGTTATTCACACAAAATATTCTATTTTAAACGATAACAAAATATAATAAAGCAAAATCCATTTGGGGCTAACGAAATCATATTTCGATCAGACTCATTACATTACAACACATCACCTATTTTGTAAATAACAGCTGTATTGAGCACACCTACACGACTAGTACAACCGCCCCAAAAAGTTGAACTCTCACCCTTTATTTTCTCTTTGTAAATTCATCTCTATTGTCATGATGCGCGGTAGAACACTTCGATTTGTGGTTCGATTTTGATGTGACTACCGCCGAAGGTATGTCTGTCTTATAACACCAGTGTTAAGTGCTGCTGTGGATTGTTGAAGAGTGTGGTAAGAGACACATATTCCAACCGAGTCCACAGAGGTATCAACGCATCTATGGCCGACCTCAAGTAGGACTGCAATGCCATCTGGGGTCCACCTCCATGCCCACTTAGCACCAAGTAAACAACATACTCCTTAACTTCCTAGCTTTTTCCAAAAGGCAGACTTTTCATTGGTTGTGATAATAGTGACGTCAAAACTTGTTAGGGTCGGGGTTCCCGCCCGAGGCTGGGCGTCGGACCGGCAAAACGGTGCATAACACGATATTGTACCGTGCTGCATAGAATTGTTTTACCCGCCTCTAGCTGCTGGCTACGGGTTTGCTTGTCTATATGAGGTCTCATAGCTCTGGGAGAGTAGGACTTGTAATATTGAGTGAAGCTTTAGAAAATTAACATCGTATTTGGAAAAAGTAAGGGTCAATATACTTCGCGCCAGCGAACAGTTCCCAGTTCAGTCACCTAATCCAAATACTTGAACAAACAAAAGTCCTCCGGAATGTCAGTGTAGAAGCAGTAAATGCTGCTGCGTTCTAGTTTAAAGGTTGTGATAATATAGGGTATGATATGTATGTGACATTTTCCAACAATTGGATTCAAAATCGATCACGAAATATTTTTAACGACAAGGTAAATAAATGTTTTACTATTCAATTTATTTTCCGAAAGCGATTTTAACATGTCCAGTATTATAAACAGTAGTAGTTTTATTCTATACCTACAGGTAAATCTTTGTATTTGGTTAAACAAATCTGACGGAGCTTTCGATCAAAAATGTAAGATATTATTTGCATCCAATTTAGTGTAACGAAAATTATAGCTGATAAAATACAATTTTTGACTTTAATTTTAGAAAAAGACACTTAGCGTATTTACGTAACTATTGTACTTTTAAACCTTTATTCTTTACACATAAACTAAATACATTTACCTATTATAATTTATATAAGTAATCGAATAGCCGAATAAGGTGAAGCCACACAATACCGTACAGGGTGGCCATTAGCCCTCATTCACGCGGACTGTTTGCGGCCGCGGCGTCTCTCATGCAAATTCACCACACAACTCGGCTTTTGTGCGAACTAATAAACGTTTAATTAGGATGCTGTACATTTCATGGTACAAGGGCAATGCATGACCATGTTTCTGGGAAAAAATATATATAATAGTCAGTGAGCATGCTTTTCATGGTAAGATGGTACGTTAATTAAGGAAGCAGCATCATCACATTTAGTTATTTCTACTTTATATAAATTCTAAGTGCTACTGCACCGATTTGGGGTGTGATATAGCAGTGATAATACATGAGTTCAGTGCAGTTCCACTTTGATGATCACTCAGGGTAGTACTGTAATAAGAAAAATAAGAAAGGTTCAATCCGTTGACCACTGACCAAAAGTAGATTAATGAAAGTGACACACCGGAGTATCTTCTGTTAAACCTTACTGAATGACAGAAAAATATAGAAATTCCTTCACGTATTATCGTTGCTCAGATTCAGTGGTGTGTTTAGAATATAAACCTGTAAGCGGTATCTCCATTAAAAAAATTCAATTCTAACTCGTTATTTTTAATTAGTTCCAAGACATCGTCCTCATCATTTTCCTTTTCCCGCCATAATCCTTGTTTGTTTTTAAATCACAAATACCGCCAAATAAATAAATGTCAAACATAATTTTTCGGGTAAATGTTTTTGAACTTTTGATCTAAGAATATGTAGTCGTAATATTGTCATCATATTTTCCAACTATGTTCTGGTAATAAATGATTTTGATGTCATTTAAACCATTTCAAATGATTTATTTTTTATACTTAATGTTGATATAACGTAATAACGTAAAAGTAATGAGTATATTGTCAATTAATTATCAACAGTACCCTTAACATGAGTTTTTACGTTTTGACAATTATAACTGTTTTGGTATTTGTTTACGTATTTTCCCATACAATTACCAATTAACTCCCCTAGCGGATTGTATCAGAACTATAGTGCCAGTAACGTAACATTAACTGTCTAAATTGACAAAATAGCGCATTATGTTTCGTCTCTCTTTTTTGCTTTCTTATTGTTACGTTTACTCAGTCTACTGAAGCAAATGGAACAGAATAATGGATTGAGTAAACGTAACGTAAAATTGTGGAATGTTTTGAAAACTCATGATAAGGGTATCTACAGTTCAGATCTGTGTTTTGAGATAGTGAACGTGACAGTTCATTTCACTTTAATTTCTATTGTTATAAAGTATAATGCGATCTTGCAATATTCTACTTCTAGGTTGTTTTATAACTGTTTATATGTGATATAGCAGTTTAATTCAATATTTATTAGTCCATACAAACTAGTAACATGACATTTGCATGAGAGAGCGCCGCACGGACCGCGTGAATGCACGCTAATGGCCGCCCACTTATTGTGTGGCTACCTTACAACACTTGTGTTAAGTTTTTGTATTGTTTTCAAACATATGTGATACTAGTATATTAGTGCAATTTGATAATGTAACCTAACATAGCGTTGTTATGTAAAGCTTTTATGGTTTTTATTAATTTTAGCAATTGGTAAATTTCTAAATATCCCGCGTAGGTGAACTGATTAAGAAATTCAATGTGTTAACTTTACCCTATATAATATATACAAATATTATACTTATTCTAGAAATATTATAATATATGAATATTAAGGCTTCGCCCATCAAATATTGTCAATCGCTGGCATTACATTCATCGCCTTAACATCTTCGTGTTAATACACCTTACAAAGTAGGTACTTAATCTAATTTTAATTATGAACTAAAATAACCTAAGGAGGGTAAAGGAACTCAAATTAAATTTTAGTGAACTTTCATTTTCATTATAACAAAACATAGATTTAAATTCTTGTTAAGTAATGAACAACATACTCATTATCTTTATTTAAGTTTGCTTTTGGTGTTATACACAAGATTACAGTTAACATTGCAAATGGTTTCATAAAAAATAAATTATAAACAAAAAGTAATTTTGCGAAGGTAATTAAATGAAACTGTAATTAACTTTAAAGTTATCTGTACTCCCCCACAATGGCTTTAGCTCTACACTTTTGCATCAGTCATCATCTTTTTCACTCAGATATCTATCTGCGGGGATCTAACCCGGAACCTCTGGGCACCGTATTAGTCTGGTACCCACCTGACGTCAGTCAACCCGCAATTGTCAATCACAACATGATTGTCAATCGCAATAGACGGCGGCACCACAAATTGCTTAGGATTCAATCAGCCGGCTCTCCACGCAGCGGTAAGATCGCGGTTCAAAAAGAATTTAATCTCGCTAATAAACATCTTTAAGCTAAACGCATACTCATGCAAATCTCAGTTGTAGAAAATATAGAGTTAAAAAAAATAAAGTATTAAAAACAACAAAACTAAAAATTACAGTGTGTTTATAATGTACTACTTTTCCAAGCCTTTTTTTTTGCTAATTAATATAAGTTTTGCAGAATAATGAATTATTATGCAAACTTCCATAAAGCGTTTGTCATACGTACTTAGTATAATTTATGTCTCAGCTATTGAACAATGTAACTTAAAGTCAAAAAGAACATACAATACTGTTACACTCTATGTTATTTTAAATATTAGTATAACATCTTAATTCTTAAGACCCTGTAAATTTAATTTAAACTACTTGTTTTTCTAGGTTTATCAAGGCAAATTTAAAATGATCATAATAAATTACTTCATACATTTTTTTTTTCCGTTATTTTATTATAACTTTTTTAAGAAAAGAATAATTTATCGCCTTTGTGCGCATATAATAAATTCATTACGTTCATTAGGTATAATACAGTAGTAATAATAATCGAATTAGTATTTCTGGTCAGTATTGACAGTTGCACAAGTCTCATAATAAATTTTCTTCATAAAAAAATCGCACAACTCTCCCAAGTGCGCGTTCTTCCTAATAAGAACACACAGTCACCTGTTGCGACGTCGCGAGACGGACTGCTCCTCCACCAATGAGCGTTCAGCGGCCGCCCACGCCGCGCCCCCATTGGTGGGCTTCCAGCACCTCTGGGGGGCAGGGGAGCGAGCACGCCAGAAAGCCCGCATTGAGCTTTGGCGAGGTTGGCGCGCGCTTCGAACGGATACCACGGCACGAGTCCGCGGCTCTACATTGCACGTTAATGTTGCAACTGTTTTGAAGTTTTTGTCAATGTTCGTAAATAATAATTAGTTGAAATTTTCGTTAGTTATTTGGAATATAACTAATTTAATTTAAATAGGTTAATGCTGTGAGAATTTGAGCATTGAAATCGTAAAGAAACTTTGAATACAAACAATCTTGAAGTCAAAAAAAGAAATATATATTGACTCTCATCAAAGCGTAAAATAAAACAATGATAGCGAACCGCGGCTTTAACAAGCAAGAAATACTTTGAAGAACTGTAATAAAAATTTTCAAAACTGTCGGACGAAAGCTTGATTTTCAAAATGTCGCTCGGGAAGCAGCCTTCAGAGCACATCAAGAGGCCTATGAACGCGTTCATGGTATGGTCCAGAGGGCAAAGGCGGAAGATGGCGCAGGACAACCCAAAGATGCACAACTCGGAGATCTCCAAGCGGCTGGGAGCTGAGTGGAAGCTGCTCACGGAGATGGAGAAACGACCCTTCATCGACGAGGCCAAGAGACTAAGGTTAGTCAATAGTTAGTTTAAGGTTTATAAAGAATGCTTACAAACTGGGCATAAATTGTAAGTACTTGTGTGGACTTTACCTAATTAAATTTAGAAAAAATACACTTTTGTAGTACTTAATCTAAAAATAATGATTTTTGTGGAGAGACTGGGTGTATTTTTTAATAACCATTTAACATTTTTATATTGAAAAATAAGTTATTAATTTTCAGTTTGCTTATACCGGCTAAACTTAAAAACAGCAGATTGAAATTAGATTTTCATACGAAGTTCACAATGATATAAAAGAAAAAAAAACAAACTGCGCTGTTACAGGACAGGAAAATAAAAAATACAAGATTGTCTAGGTATAAGCAGTTAGTGATAAGGCCATCTTTTGTATTATATTCTATATGATGTTATGTATTTATAACTATTTTTGCAGTTAATAGAACAAAGTGCTTTATAACGTTCTTATTAGTGATCGAAGTTTATAACGTAAACAATTAAGGAAATTTAGATCGCAGACGACTGTTGTTGTAGATAATTTAATTAGTTATTTGTATACCATATTATATATATGGTCTTGGAAGGGGATAAGTGAACTTACAGTTCACCTTATCATATGTATTTGTGATATCTCAGATTATTTTGATAGTCATATATTGAAACTCGGAACGGTTAAATCTAAGGAAATCCGGAACCCTGTTCTAATGATTTAGAACAATGTGTTGTACTTGTAATGTACTTTTGCCGTTTGTATTATACATGCAAACAAGCAGGCAGTTCGCCTGATAGTAAATAGCTACTGCTGACCTTGAACATTGATATATAGATATACAGGGTGAATTTTTCAAACGAGCCTTCAGGGCCAAATCCGAAACTATAAGGATTAGCGAAAAATGCTGAAAGGAGTTACGAGGCCGACTTTGATAAAAACTAAAACTGCGTCATTAGTTTTTTAAAATATTTTTTTCCTTAGCCGGGAATCGAACGAGTTCATTTTGAAAAAAAATACACCCTCTATATTATTTCACTACCTGATAGTGTCGCTTATAAGGATCAAATTCTGGGAAGTAATGTTATGTGACAAATTAAAGGAAAAGGAAAATTTTGAAGAAAACACGTATTTTTTCCATACATTGGCATACTAATCCTCAAGGATTATACATAACAAATGATTTTTGTATAATTCTTTAGAAACATACGTAAGTCATACCATTGAAAAATTTGTTGGTTAATCAACTAATTATTCGATGTTATAACCGTGACATTCGGCTTAGTATGAGAAAGTAATAGTTTGGCAAATAAATTACCGCCGTGTTTAGGATTTATTTTTTAATAAAAATAGATAAGTGATAAAATAATATTTTTTTATTGTTTGTTGTTTATAACTACGTTTCAACAGTAAATATGATTTTCTATATCTCTTTGTTTAGTTATCACTCGGATTTGACTCGAAAAAGACATTCTCGCAAATTGGCAATTTTACATCTGTATTAAACGTAACTCCGCTCATAGCAAGTTAAATCTATTATAATGGTCCTAAAAGTAACCTTAACTAAGTCGGACATAAAAATATGAATTCTTGAAGAACAAAACGTCCATTTCGAATGATTTGAAGCATTGAGCAAAAAAATTGTTAATACGCGAAATGTTTAAATTGATGAATAGCGGGAACTTAACTGCCAAATTAATATGAAGAAATATGTATTTTCTTAAAATTGAGGCTTTTCCTTTAGTTTTTCATTTACCATTACTTCCCAGATTTTGATCCTTATAAGCAACACTATCACATAGTTGAATAATATAGAGGGTGTATTTTTTTTCAAAATGAACTCGTTTGATTCCCGGCTAGGGAGAAAGTTATTTTAAAAAAGTAATGATGCAGTTTTAGTTTTTATCAAAATCGGCCTCGTAACTCCTTTCAGCATTTTTCGCTAATCCTTATAGTTTCGGATTTGGCCCTGAAGGCCCGTTTGAAAAATTCACCCTGTATAGATAGAATCGAGTCTTACCTGAAGACCATAATTCTATTATTACCTTTGAAGACACAGAAAAAACTGTATCTCCCTTACCACATTCTACAATCTGAATCACGGCACCGCTTGATACTGCTTTTATTAACCAGAAATTAGTACAGTGATGATGCCTTTCGGTGTGGAACTACGGGTTGTACGACAAAATCGCTTCCTGTAATTATGAGGACAGATCCGTTCCAGTAAAGGGACGTCCACTACAATATGGGTCCCATACGATGTTTAAGTAATGTTATTGAACTGATTAATTGTTCAACTGATTGTTCGATATGTATCGCTTGATATTCGATTTTTACAATATTTTATTTGGCAAAAATTTTACATTTGACATTTTTGCCTAATAGAAATTGAAGAATTTCGATCTTAGATGGAAAAAAATATTGGTAGAACTAAAAGACTGTTTATTAAATACACGGCGTAAATTCCTTTTGAATCCTTTCGTTTACTTCAATTTAATGTTTTTCAACCTAATTGAAGTTTTTATTATGTAGTAGCTTATACGGGCATTGTGAAAAGACCTAAGTGTGTGAATTAACAGATAAAACCTGACCAATATGTCTTGTTCGCAGCCACTTGACTTTCAATACGACATTCACACGGTGTTTGTACTCAGGATTTACCTATACGTTATGATGTGTTCGTCCAAATAAATAACCGATTAATCAGTTACTCACAAACATTCCTTTGGATAAGTGCACTTACCATAGTTTTATTAATATTATGATGGATTATGAGGTTATATTGTTACCTAACAATATAACCTCATAATAATCTCTATTTTACCTCAATAGAGATAATTAGGTATGCCAAAAAAGAGATTACTTACATTTGCTCTATAGCCAAAATCTTAATCAATCTAAAAGTTAGATATACTCGTAAATATTTTTATTAAAGTAATTCATTCTAATATTAAAAATGTGAACTTATAATATGTTCCTCGGAATTAACAGATTTTGATAAAATTTAATTTAAACATTTGAAGCCATGACTAAGAAAATAAGCTTCATATTTAAAAAGGACAACCCTTAAAAATTGTTTATAATTGCGATTGATAGATTGAAATATTTTACAAAAGTTTCTGAAGTTGAGCATAATTATTATTATCGATATTCAATAATATATGAATCACAAAATTATAAAAAGGCCTACAATTTAATCAAAATAATAAATCATTCAAATAAAATAAATACAATACTATTAAAGGTAGTAGATAGTAGAAAGATAGTAAAGTAGAGTTTTATCATTTAAATAACCTTTAATAGGCCACCCATGATTGTCATCACACAAAATAAACTAAATTAGTGTTGTCGAAAGAATGACAAATGTTGGAACCCTCGCCACCAGCCAAAACAAACCAAACCTCAAAACTTCATATTTAATTTGAGATATATTCTTTTATTATCTTTTTAATTCCGTATCAGAATGCAAACATGGCGCTGACAAAACAAAACACACCTGTTAGGATTAGTTATCTGTGGAACAAAGAGCTTCAATGTTGCCAACGTAAAGAAAGATCTGTGAAATAAGTTTGACATTTTAAAGTTAAGGGGGTAGAACTCTTCGTAATTCAGCTGCGTCGGGTATACTTATTTCTGCAGTATACGAGTAGGAGCAGTTCATCTGGTACGGGTATTATGTTTTAAGTTTGCTGAGACGTGCTAAGATTGACTTAATTTTATAAATTTGACAATAAGGAAAACGGGATATCTATTAAAAAGAAGTCACCGTCGCCTATGGACATTTGCACGACTAGGTGAAACGCTAATACTCCAAATGAAAGGTCTTTTTGGGTTTTGAATAACTCCATGTCACCGCAAATACTATTAAACTACTGTTTTGCAGTTGAAGGGTGTAATAATTCAGAATGTGCGTGCAGAATTTATTTCATAAATAAGTGTAACACAAAAAAATCCAACTGAATCCTTTGGAGTAGCGACGCATCCATTACCGACTTCATAGCCACTTACCATCAGGTACACTGCGTACTCGTTCGACACATTCACATTGCAAGAATACTAATTAGTCTCCACCTTCCTATTTCTATTATGTTTGTGTATAAAAGAAATTTACTTTATCGCATTATTTGTTATTCGCTGTCTCCGTGGCGTTAAACAGTGGTTTGATTAAAAAGACAAACAAGCAAATACAGGGCCGGATGTTCAGCTCCTTATCTAGTTTTCTTTGGAGATATCTTTTTAATTAAATGAAAGGAAAATATTGTGTCCCTGTGTGTCTATTGTGTTTGTTGTCAAACAGTAGATGTGAGGGTGACATTGAAGTGTTGGGACAGGAGACACTGTGTTTTTGTGTGTTTTTGACGTTTCAAGCGATGGGTGTATGAGGAAACTTAAGAAAGGATTTTGCTTAATAAAATGATATAAATAAGAACATAGACGCAAATTTAAAAACAGACAAAAATCAAAGCAGATTAGGTAATTTCAATTTGTGTGTTTACTTAGTTACAAATTAACAAGAACTATAGCCCATTGCAGTGATAGCCTAGTGGTTAAGAGACTCGGCCTCTCGAGCGAGGGGTCCGAGGTTCAAATCCCAGGCACCTCTCATTTTTCAGATTTATGTGCGTATTAGAAATTAATTATCACTTGATATACAGTGAAGGACAACATCGTGGGGGAACCTGTACACCTGAGATTTTATAAAAAAAAAATCTCAAAGGTGTGTGAAGTCTACCAATTCGCACTTGGCCAGCGTAGTGGACTATGGCCTAATCCTTCTCATTCTGAGAGGAGAATCGTACCTAGCAGTGGGACAGTAATGAGTTGTTGATGATGATGATGATAGCCCAATAGGTAGCTAAAGTTTATTATCAATTTCATATGTTTTATTTCTTGAGTTACAATTATTGTAAGGACATAAATTTAAAATCAATCAAAATTGATACAACCTACGTAGTTGTTGAATTTTAATCGGCTTTTCACTTCAATTTGTATTTTAGTAAAGTACGACAAATATTTATTTCAGTGTTATTTTAATCTATGAGTTTACGTCACAAATTAGGCACAACACATCAATTAAGCCACACAACAGAATAAACAGCAAATAAACCCCCACAATACTCGGTTTATCGCCATAAAATCACCATACGTAACAAATCAATTCCACCCACCACCCCTCTATTCAAAAGACAATTATCTGTGATTCGTAGTTATAATATCTTGCATTGTTAGGGGCGCTAACGTTATCGGGTACCGCCAGGGCTATAAAAACAAGATTATGCCTTCAGTCTGGCTTTGTAAGAGTATGTATAAGTATGGGAACTGAAACCATGCTTATTCAGTGGCGATAGGGTTGAAACTATCTGGTACGTTGTTTGCGGGTGAATGTACAGTGAACGACAAAAGTAGCATTCTTATAGTTAAATACACGTTTAAAGGATGGTTCCTGTTAGCTAACTGTATCTATATCTCTTTATTTGTGATACAGTCGCCGACAAAAGTTGTACCATCTTTGCAAAGGCCTAATTTCTTTGATTACGTTTTTTACTTACCTACTCTACTCAATTTAATTCAAATAATTCTGATTAAATAAGAAGTAACTTTCTATGTCATACTTAAAATTGATTTAAAATAACATTTTGACAACAACCTAATATTCAATATAAATACTTTCATATCTATGTAGATACGAAAGTAATGTAAATTCTACTATCTAAAGTTCTTATGTGTACTGAATAAAAGACCTTTGTGAGATACTGTTCGCTGAAAACGATCGTCGGCGTGAGAGGGTTATTTGTTTGCTTTGTCATTTGTGTGGAATATTCTTAACCCTCCTAAAGGACTTTTGTGCAATAGAAATATATTTTCTTTTTTGTAAAATTGCTTTGAAGATTTTCATTTACTTATGTTGAAAGTTTTTAACGAGTACTAAAATGTAACTTGAGAGTTTTTCTTAAGATTGACTTTTGACTTAATACACTTTTTTAATGGTTAACAAAAAGTTTTTTTAACAATAAAAACCTCGTTATAATAAGAAGGATCTATACTTTATATATTTAAAAATCATAAACGTATAATTTTCAAAATCAATATTTGTATTTTTAAGATTTTGTCTAATTTTGTGTCTTAATTAGCAAATCCTTGCAGCGTAATTTTAAGTAAGTACTAAATGATTTACAAGTAAGTAATAGTTACCTACTACGAACTACCTATCTAACTACCTTTAAATAGTATAGCAGGAAATGTGTGTATTTCACAATACTTTTTGTACTTACTACAATATGATTATCTGATTTTTATTGATACAATGATACAAAGAACTAAGTATATTTTACCGATTGCATTCCTGTTGTACGAAGTGCAGTTACGATAACAGGCCCTTTATACTCGGAAACAAGATAGGCCATGATTAAAAATATATTGTATTGGTTATAATACTGTGAACGACACGATTTATAGGAAACCGGGTACATATTACAGGAATAGAGGCAGACAGAGTATACTTGAAATAATAATCGAAAATAAACTAGTAGTAACATAATTTGAAGCATGAACCGGTAGGTTATTCTACTTTGAATGTATTAGCGGACATAAGGTAGGTACCTTCAGCACTATCATCAACAGAAATTTGCTTTTACTTACCTGGTAATCTCTAAACACTAGTAAAATTACCATAGGGTCATTCTTAGTCGATTTGCCTTCTCTGCCTATCTGCGTATTATTTGAGATGCACTTAAGACATATGCTAAGTATGAAGAACACTGTTCACACGATCATAGAACAATCGCGCAATTTTTCGCGTGTCATTTGTTTCCCCCAAGATATATATATAGACACAAATGTTCACAAATATGTTATTAGTGCTATCTACATATACATATCTTTGTCAAATTCAAATACTTGTAGTTATTATATATGGCGCTAGTCCGTTGGATTGTGCGCGATCAAACAGGATGATAAAAATATTTTTATGTAGTGTGTGTTTAAGCTCGGGCGCTAACAACCGCGCCTTCAACCATTGTTGACCGATAGCGTACAGAGGGCAAACTAACGCTCCACGTTTTCACTTGGAAGCACTTCCTTCCTTAGAGATAGATCATAAATAATATAAGTATCAAACATACTTATTAATAATACAAAGCAGTCATAGTCTTGTAGAATTTTGGCTTTTCAGGAACGCATTGAACCGACAAGTACAAAACATGTACTCGGAGCACGCAAATAAGTTTCTTATTGTGCATTTTTTTATAATATAGGAGTAGCAGACGAGCATGCAGTCCACCTGATGGTAAGTGGCTACTGCCGCCCATGGACATCTGTAATCAACCCTAGATAGAATTAGATATTCCTACCTAAGATCAGCCACAGATGCACCGCTACCCCGGGGGACTAATCTGTAACGCCTCGGAAAAGTATGTCTCCCTTACCACACCCTTGAAAACGGAACACAGCAGTGCCTAACACTGCTGTTATTAGGCAGAAATAGGTGTGGTGGTGGTGCTTCCGGAGTCGAACCACAAAGGGTTCTACCACCTTCAAAATGTATATTAAAAGTTACTTATAACGTCATGAGGTAACCTATATGTCTAAAAGTTTCCTAATAATATAAAATTTCACAAATACGAAATCTACCAATCCACACTTGACCAGCATCGTGGACTTGTCTATATTACTAAGGAGCCAAGTAGAGTATCCCACGACGGGACAGTAATGGGGTGATAATGTTGATGTGTACTAAGCTTATTGGGCACATTATTTAAATGTTCTTTCAGTGCACTTAAAGTTCCGATTTAAAGTAAAAGCGTCAATTAATTTTATATTAAGGGTGATGTATTTTTTTCGCCTTTAAAAAACAAATAGTACCTACTTCCGTCTGTGTTCAGACCAGATGTTATCTGACAAGAGTATCTATATAAAAGCTCTACCAATCCGCTTTAGACATTAGAGGAACGCATCAATGATATCAATATTAAACAAGGTGATAATAGTTCCCAGCAGTGGGCGTTAAAGGCAATTCAATACAGTAGAGACACGTAGAGGGCAATTACATATAATTTATAACAATTTTAATTTAGAAAATAATACATAAGCTAACAAAGTAACGCGTTGAACTCTTTTGTTGATTAAAACAATAGGCCAGATCCTAATACGATTAAACCCAGTTTCCAATTTAAACCTTGTTTATTAGAATAAGGTAGAAAATACTAACTTAAAACAAAAAGATATATTTATAATCGGGATTCAAGGATTACATACATTTTAATAACAGATATTTTTAATTTATAAAAACTGAAATTATGAATTGATAATATTGAAAATGATATTGAAAATCGCATCCACCGATTCTACATTTCTTCAGTATGAAGGCATTCTTACACTTAGGGCTTACATATACTATTTTTAAATTATGTAAATAGTAAATTGATAGTCTATAGGCATTTTATTTAGTTTTAATCTAAACTTTACACCCATATTTTGCTATAGCCATTAAAACAATAAAAAACCAAAAGACGTCATGTCCAACATAAACACTGCTTATGCAATAGTATAAGGGAAAAAATCGACATCGCATATCAGTTATTGACACAACAATATCAATAACGAACGAAATAAAGCGGCTTTCATATCGAGAATCATATCGATGTAGCTGTTGACCGTACTCGATTAAGTCCAAGGAAAATACGCCAAAAAAGTGTCCGATAAAACGTAGATAGGCTTTTTTCTCCGCGAGATACTCGTACGCTGTTATTTTCTTTGGCTTATCGTGTTTGCTTGTCGTCAACAGTAATGAACGAATTGATAGTGCGGTTCGACGACCCCGGCTTGTTTCGGCCCGAACTTCTTCGATCGATTTGTTGATAACGTTATGAATGGAATACTGGTTGCAAGTAATCGTGCCTTTGATGTATTGTTGCGCAATGTGTGTTGCATAAAAATGTAATTGCGATATGCTCCATATTTCCGATTGCCGGTTATGTTAAATTAGGTAAATTTAAATGCTTTCAGTAATATAGAGCTTTAAAAGATTCGGTAATTCGATAAAATTGAAATAGACATATACTTAATGCACATTTAAATTTTGATTTAAATAGTCGTCGCTGTGACCATGAACGTCTGTAAGAGTCTTAGCATAAGACCAGAGTACCAGCTGAAATCAATTACAGATGCGTTGTTCTTGGACTGTTTTGTTTAACATTGGTATGCTTAGTGCATCGTAGAACTACGAATGGACTCAATGAGCACAAGTAAAATCTTTCCGACAAGACTTCCAAATTCGCTTGCGATCTTATTTATCACGGAACATACTATAATAAAAATAATATCTGATATCCCTGATTAGTTCAGTTATTAATAAAGAAAAACACAAACACTGTCTTGTGTACCTGGACTGAATTAACCCGTCTCGTCTTGGTCTGCCTCTAACTCTTCACGTCCATCAAGTCAGAAAACAGCACCTGTGCATCCTTTACATGGCAGAAGTAGATGTGACATAGAGCTACGAACAGTTCTTCCATATACTCGTAATATATATATTATCCTTGTAATAAGTAATGTTTCAAAGATAAATAAACAAAGAACTGCCACTGAAAAGTTTTGACGAACTGTATGACAGTCAGCAAACTGAAAATGGAGCTCTAACATTCAACAAACAGATATTCAAAAACCTCAGCATTCCGAACGTGAACTATCATCCACCCTCGACCATTCGAATAATTACAATCGACTCGCTGACAATCGCGATTCTATCACAAAGCTGGCATAATCGGACGCTGTGTCGACTGTTGTCGTTGCACTAAACGTCATAAGTACATCCTAAAGCATCGGAATCTAGGCTTTATGTTGTCCGAATAACAGCACACTGCAGTACACTTTGGCTTGAGTGGTTCGTGGCACATAGTGAAGGGTGTGGAATAACATTCGATTGTGACAGGACAATGCAATAATCCGCGCATTGTTGAATCGACATTGTTGTTTTAAGGGCGGCGGGCGTTCGCGACAATTGTGCGCTTTATTGCATAAATAATAATGTTATTCTGCCCAGCGCCATTTCATTGTGGCATTTTGTTATTATTCAATGGGATTATGAAGTTAAAATCTGAATAATGTTGGAAAACTTTCGCGATGCGACCCCGCGTCTGTTGTCTGGCTACAATTATGTTTATTGCAAAACAAACAGTAATTAACCCTTGATGCTATTCTATATTCATATGCAGTTATGTTGCATTAAATAGATATTCACACTAAGTTACGTCATCTATTGTTGATACATTGTCACAATACAAGATAATTATCACCCACCACACGATTCCATCTAACTGAAAACCAAGTTATATTCTGAAAAATCAAAAGAATCGCCAATATATAGGTACTTAATTAATATACTTAAACAAACAATTCAAAATGTTGTATAATTATATTTTGACTTAACTATGTTTTAGTAATTATTCAATTGCAATGGCATCTGCTCGTATCAAAACAAGTGTTAGAATCGAACGCAGAACATGACTTCAAAGGCCGAAATTTGTACCGCTCCGTCACTGCATATCATTATTGTACATTGTTTAAACACTAAGTTTCCGCTTATATTAACCTAAAGCTTTGTCCCCAGAGCCTTACACATGAAAGAGCACCCAGACTACAAGTACCGTCCGCGACGAAAGCCAAAAGCGTTGGTGAAGAAGGAACCAAAATTCGGTTTCGGTATCAGTGGGCTGATGGCGCCAGTACCGCGGCTGGTGACACCGTCCCTCCCCCACCCGGTACCCCAGCTCCCGGTATCTCATCAATTCCTGCAAGACAAGCCGGACCTAAGTAGAGCCTTCTTCCCCCCGTTGCCATACCCGTTTTACCCCTTTGCCAAGCTGCCATCTGATGACGGAAAGTTAGCAGCTGAGTTAGCTCATCTACAGGTAATTACGTACCTAGACATAAACGCTAATTCCTCGTTAAATTTATTTAGTTCTTGAGTACTTAAAAGTTAATATTTGTATAAAGCAATAGCTAGAAAATTTTAAATCAATTAAAAAGTTATCATTGCGTGTGTTGATTAACTTTAACTAAAAAGTTTTTGTAATCGACGGCACGTGTGGCGCTTGGACATGGTATACGTGATTAGTTTGATTATGAGTGTCATAAATATTCATTGTTCAAACCCTTTTATAAGACATTACTCCCTTTCTACACAGGCTCTGTACGGCGGCGCGCTCTACAGCAGCGCTCTGTACAACAGTGCGTTGTCCCCCTGCGGGTGCCCGCCACGACGGACGCCGTCCCCCCCAGCGGACGTGAAGCGTCCCTTGGCGTACGTCCTCATGAAGGACGAGGAGCCCCCGCAACACGTCATATGAAGGCCGGTGGCGCTCCCGGCCCGCGCCTTCCCCGCGCACTGGGAGCGGCCTTCAACCTCCACTGACCGCGGATCCTCACCAGACAGCGTGTAAGACTGACCCTTAAATGGTTAACCATTTAAGCTAACAAAACTTTGAGAAGCGTTGACTTTGCGTAAAGTTGTAGTGAACAGTTAAATAATTTGTTACGTGGGATTAGATGTAAGACAGTGATGACCGGAAGAACTGATGAATACAAGAAGTTTAGTTAATGAATTACGGTTGTTTTGTGTTAGTTTCCACTAAGTACAGTACATAATATGCGACAAAATTGCCAAAAGTGAATTTTATTCGTAAGAAGTATTCAGAGTTTCAATAATTTTGACAATTTTGTTAAACGCAAGTCGCTAAAGACTTAATATTTTAATCTTCGCTCTTTGTCAAAAATATCACCCTTCAATAACCTTATGCTGTTTTTTATTCGTACCCTAAGTACAAAGTAGGTACGCATGTAATTAATTAATGTAAATACTTAATAGAAATTGTAACAATATTCAATAAAAGCTAATTTTCATCAACTCCTCCAAACATAAGACAGTTTCATAAGATGTACATTAAAATATTAGGATCGTGCAATCAATAGGGCCGTTGTTATTAAATATTTGTGCAATGTAGATAGTCCTGAGGCGCGCCTCGATTCGAATAGATAACATATCATAGCTTAGCTTAACGTTGTACTATAAAATAGAGTTAGGTAGTTATCATAATGTTATGTCAATTTGTAATATACTTGTAACTATTATCTTCTATTACTCAATTCCTGTTTAAGCTGTAAAGATAGGCAAGATTTTTTAATTATTGCCCTTGTGAATGCAACCAGGTGACAAATGAAGCACACTATTATGTAGCAAAAAGCCGTATTAGCGCTATGAAAAAGCCGCTCACTGAAGGAAAGTTTGCTTACACATTCAAGGTTCTGAACACTACCTTTTATATATTCTAGTTCATTATTAATTGATAATTTCACCTATCAATTCTTTTTAAAACACACACAGAAATGAACACCGGTGGAAAATAGTTCCCTCTGGGTTTTTAAAAATCTTATAAACTAACAGTTTTACGAAACCCAACCGTTGTTACCCATGCTTATTAATATTACTGGCACAACAATAGTTGTTTCATTAAATATTTTTAACACGCTTTTTTTGTTATTACTATACTTCTCATTACCAAAAATTAGATGCTTACTAACATTTTATTATAAATGATTAAACTATCTGATACCAAATGCTATTAATATGCTTAGAGGTAAAATAAGCTTTGTAACTAATTATACAAAACATTACATACCAAAAGTTGTTACCAAGGCACATTTAAACCAACTCAGTTGCAATTTTATAGTACTACAGATGAAATAATAAAATTGTTGTTGATAATATGGTCTTCCTTTGTCGTTTTTAGGTATTTTTAATTTAAACATAATTAATAAAAGTATCTGACTCTTAAAATTAATCTGACTCTCCCTCTTCTTTGTAACCTGAATTTTACTTAAAGATATACCGCTAGGTAATCATGAGGGAACATTAATTTTAAGCTTAAGAAATAAAATGTTTGTTTTTGTAATCTTTCATGTATGGTTTTCTGTTATACTTATTTTTATAACCCTAAAAGAGAGCATAAATGACTAAACTTGTTAAACCAAATACTTAAGTAGATATAATTCGTTTCTGCTTTAAATTTAGTTTACTTAAGGTTATTTTTTTATTGTTAAGTACTTTGTTACTTTTATTCAAATACCCTTTTTTTTTTTTTTTTTTTTTTTTTTTTTTTTTTTTTTTTTCTCGAGGGGGAAACCTTCAAAAGGTACCCGACGACGTGGGAGCGACGCCGGGTTATGTGGGATTTTTACCGCACTAAAACCCCCCCGGTGGCCGTCCTCAACGCTTGTTGGAGAACTCCGGGATCTCCAACGGAACACAACCGGAGCCCTCCAAGCGCGATGCCCAACGGGCTCTACCCTGGGGGAGCAGTTTTCGCTCCTCCCACACCATGTATGTTTACGACGGTATGCGACCACACATACCGCCGTCCTTCCCGGGGTCACTTGCTGGACGGTTCGAGCTCCCACTCTTGCCGTCCGCAACCCCGGAAGCCCCCTTTTAGTCGCCTCCTACGACAGGCAGGGGATACCGTAGCCCTATTCTAGTCCCGGAACTACAGGGACAATTATTCAAATACCCACCGAACAAAAATCGCTTTTGAATATAGAAAGCAATATTTTCGGTTTCTATTTATCTAAGATCATTTAAATGTAAATAAATAATTGCCATCAGGAAAAATTATTTCATTGAAATAAGCAAAAATATTTGTTATAATCATAGATTTAGATGTTTCAGTTATAATACAAGTTTGTAATACGTACATTTAGTTGTGGATCTCTCATTTTTAAATATCACACGAAAAATATTATTTAACTTAACTTCATCGATTTAAAAAAGCCTATTAGATAGCCGATACACTGATTCGTGTTTAGAATTAATAGGAAAAATACATATCCGATCCGCAGTAGCGGCAGCAGATTCATTTTGGATTTACACAGTTTTTCTATGATTTACAAGAGACTGCAGAGGCAATATATTATGTATATAAAATACGTTTGATTTCCACGACGCGACATCGTAACGACACGACGTCGCACCATGCCACGACGTGACGCCGTGTTGTGTGTTTTTGCCTTTTAGTCTTAATATTGATATTGTTTCCTAGATTTATGTATCCTATAAATTGTTGAACTGATGATTTGGTTGTTATTATTTTTAAATGTTTTATATTGGTCTTAGAGCTCATAAAATAAGGCCAATATAAATTATCACGTATATTTAAAGATATTTTTGTGTTTAAGTTTTATCACTTTTTTGTATCAGGGTTTCAGTTATGAATTTATTAATAAAAATTAATGAAATTTCATACATAGTTTCTTTCTACCCTTTCTTCTGTGTGAGATGAATTTAGATGCATGGCACGAAAATAATTGATATAATTTACGAGTTTTTACAAAGTATACAATTCACATTATATTCGTAATATACACAGAAGTGAATATTAGTGGATATTCTAGTTTTCTTGTTATCGAAAAGAATCGTTTTGAATTAATCAAGTAATTTGCAATTAATATTATTATGAAATTGTTTTCAATTAAAAACTTTACATAGAGAATAAGAGAGACAGTGGAAAGGTATAAGTACCTCTTAATTTTTCATTTAATAACTTTGTAAAGTTTATAAAAAAATAACAGTATTAATGATTGCTACACTATCCCCACACATCCCCTTTTATTTTACGATAAACCCTTATAATATAACACCATTCGAAGCTAAGATTAAAACTGTAATGAAGAACGACATGTGTGAGTACTCGAAAGCTTGAAAAAGCTCTCGAAATACCCTCCAGAAGTCACTCGCGCGGGAACTTCTTAAAAACAAGGGGGACTAATTCTGAACACACTCGATTATTGACGAATAAACATTATAGAGTGGATAATAGAGCCACATGTGTTGATGGAAATGTTTGAATAAAATCATCACATTTTAGTCTGTGATTATAGTAGGTATAGATACTGCGTACTACATACTACAAATATGCACATACGCTAAGCGTAATATATAATATCACTATCAATAAAGTTTATTTCATTTATTTTTGAGACTGAGGTAATACTTTTCTACAACTTGAATCGGTTCTTAAATTATTAGTCTGTCTTCCTTACAACTAGAGCTACTGCTGAAGCTGATATAAAAAATAGGTCCTGTATTTTGCCTCATATTTGCCAAAAAATATATTGTCTAATAAATCTTCGCGTTTATCCTTATAATTTCTAAGGAAATTTTAATTTTCTTTGAAATAAATTACGCCATATAAAGTAACCTTAACAATAGAAAATGCATCATGAAAATAAAAAAGACGATGAATAAATCATAAACAGATTATGCTAATATGAGTGTTTGACGAATTTTATTTAGGGACAATAGAAAAACAATAATGACAGTTTATGTAAGGATTCGCTCCCGTTTAGAACGATTAGAGCCGTGACGGCGGGGGTCCGGCGCCCGGGGCGGGTTTAACCCATTAGGGTCACCATATTAAGACTAGGACAAAGATCGCACTCAAACAGTTGGATAAACAGGGGTAACAATAAACAGGGTATAAAATTGATAATGGAAAGCCGATAAAAATAAAATTACTGATGATTTTATAACTACTAGTTAGTTAGTTAGTTAGTGTAACTATGGAAATGTGTCTGTATGGAATGGGAAGCATTGAACCCGAAGAGAAAAAAGGACTCATCTTGGACACAGTGATTTATTATTATTTATTAAATAAAACATTCATAATCATCATTATTGATCATTCATTAAAACATTACCAAATATTTTTATTCTTATTTAATCCACTCGAGTTGCACTTTATCATGCATTTGTGTTTATTACTAACATCTTGAAAGTGTTTGTTTAAGTGAAGACTGTCCACGGTTAACAAACGCATGGTCACCCTACTGTACCCCAGCAAATAAACACCCTTTAGCAACTAATTGTCGAGGCGAGATCAGCTTTATTGCGCCCGCCACGCCGCAAACACTACATGCTCTCCTTTAAGATTTATCTACTCTATTGTACACTGAACGTGGTCACGAGATTAGAAGGAATCCACGTTTTGGTTAAAAGCTAAAGACCAAAATGGACTGTTGCAGTAGAATACTGTTTCTTATTGAAATCTCCTTTTAGTATAAACTTTAGACTTTGGGAATAGTGTGTAGGCAGATACTACTTATTACATATATCACACACATATCAAAGCAACGCGGTAGAGATAGTTGTCCAGATGATCGTAGTGTGCTGGGAAAGATTACAGTAAGGTCAACGACCTTACTGTAATAAAAGTCGGTTACTTTGTTATTTTGACGAATATATCTCTAAACTATGTATTCAATCAAACCGTCTTAAATGATAGGACAATGGACACCAAGTCTAACTACAGCAACGACCCAAGATTATAATATGTAAGAGACGGTCAAGATCAAATAACAAAAGAACTAACCCCAAATAGTGATTAGGATTAGGAGATTGATTTTTTTATTTCGAGAAAATCACCAATTTCTCGGCTTATTAATGCATATGCGACAAAATGCAACAAAATGCTAGATGCATTATGATTTCAGTACGGAATCCTAATCGGCTTATTGTATCAAAAAGAAATAAATATGAGAGATGAGATTAATGAGAAATGCAAGGTGCAAAGTATTATTATTATTTGTTTTAGAAATCACTCCTCGTATATATTAATCTGTAGATAATGTTTAAGTCTTCCTCCCTTAAGTAGGTTTCAAGAAAATATAGTAAGCAAGAAGAGTTTAAGCCCCAAAATAAAGTCATTGGGAACGTCCGGAGCGGTGAGATTAAAAAATAAAACAGCAAAAAGCAATCCGTTTACACAGCGACGCTCCTAATTGAAAATTTGCTCGCGGCCACAGACGGACAGATTGAAATTTAAACGAAATTCCATTAAACACCGCTCGCATTATTCTAAATTCAATTTTTTTAGCCGCCCTATTATGATTTCACATTTTAATGCGTGATTCGTTTATTTTGATCGATGTTTAATATTTGATGTTTTTAATTCGGCATTTTACAAGTATCAACATATTTTGACTATGTTATTTCACTAATACATTTTGTTTTATTTAACGATGCATGTCGGTAAGGGTCGCTACCGTTACATAACATTCCTATCTAAGGTCGAGCAACATTTTCTTGCCACCTCTTCTGCGGACTGAGGTTGACCGCATCGTGAGTGTGTATCTGCATTAACTACTATAACGTTTAAAGTAAAGTACTGCAGGGCTTAATATCCCCGTAATGAGACAAATATAAGTTTTTTTTTGTATTATGCAAATACCCGTTGTATTAAGTTGATGGGAGGCCGAAAGTCATACGATTGAACATAAGCATTTATACAAATATAGATACTAATTAGAGTACTGAATCTTCTGAACAGTCTTATTAGGTACATTCACCCAACATACAATTTGAAGGTAACTAAAATCTTTACCTGCAGTGACTGCAGAGCCAAAATCCATTTCATGTAAATTTTGGAGACGGGTGCAAGCGAGCTTTACACAATAATATCTAGTGATTTGTTTAAATGATACTTCACCTGGATGTAACACAAATCGGCGCTGATCCTAATAAAGAAACAAAGGTTAAAGTTAAAAATAAAGTATATGTTTATGCCTATAAAGTATCTCAATTTGTTTAAGAGTTTTGAGATAATATACTTACATTACATCAAAAACCGCTTTGTGGTAAAGCGTGTGCTTTATGGGTTACGCGGCATTCCATATTGGTAAATGCAATGCTTCTCTGACTATCTCCAACGACTCTAACGAAGCTTTTTAATTATGTATACGTATAAAAATAACAAAAGAGCTTGCAGTCCATCTGATAGCAAGTGGCCACTGCTGCCCATGAACATCTGTAATCAATCTCATTCCGACCTGAGGTCGGCCACAAATGCGCTGCTATCACTGAGCATCAGTAAAGTATGACTCCATCACTAACCACAAGATCTATTTGCGGCAGATTAATAGGTACCTTTGTAGCTTACCTACAAATGATGAGAGTTCGTTTAAAACCTTTCCTAATCTCAAATAGTCCAAGAGCCAGCGAGTCAATTTCATGTAAATCCAGGCGACGGGCGCATAAGACATACGTTCTCACAATAACCGTCATTTGAGCTGGATCGCACCAATTTGGTGCGCTTACCCGAATATTGTCGGACTCTACAACGTTGCAGGCTGTTTCTGTAGCTACATATCACGCTAAATATTTTTATTTGCACTTTGGTAATTTTATTAATTTTGTTTATTTTTTTTATTTGCACTTTGTTATTATTTTTTACAAGTGAAGGATTGGAAGTCCAAGTTTCCCTTAGGTGATATTATAAAAATGAATAAAAGTGTCCACACTAAAACATAAAAAAATATGAAAAAAATTAACAACGTGAGCAATACCATTGTCCATACCGACTACTTGAGAATAGCTCTGCTTTTAGAATGAGGAGGGTCTAGTCCACAGTCTACCGGTTAAGTGTAAATTAGTAGACGCTTATCTGTTTCCAAAGTTCAGCTCAGACCGTCGTAAGCTACATGGAAGGCAACGTCCACTTACTCGTAACGTTAGGTAAACTGCATACTAATTTGATGCTCTCATTATATACAACTAAATTTCAAAGCTTTTATTCTTTATTTTTTGTAAATATTTTTCGACTATGATAATAGTTTGTAAAACTTCAGTTAGATACCTAACTTAAACCACTTGTATTTTAATTTTAAGTCTTAGATACATTATTTATGTATTTCAAAACAGATCTATGTTTTCCATACATACCTATTACAATCAATTCTTTTTAACCGGCTATCAAAACGTTACTCGCACAAAACTCCGCCAACAAAGCGGGTGTGACTCCGCCCGGGGCGCATAATGGCAATTTTTCGTGAGCGCGAAGCCGTGGACGCGACGTGCAAATTTGCCGCCTTTGTGCCGCGCGACTGCCGCGCGTGACCTGCATGCGATACCAGGCGCCATTACGGACCGATCTGTCGCTATCAGATGTGTTGATGTCTATCCTATATGTTTTTTTACTCATTTATTAAAAATACATACTATCTACTTGGGACAATTAAAATTACGCACCATACCACACAATTGAAATTCACAAAACTTTCTGCTAACACATTTGAAACATATGTTTTGTTATGGAAGCAGGAAACATCTGATGTTAAATTCTAACTATTGCCTTAAATAACTATTACCTTCCTGAAATAGGACAGAAGTCGACCCTGGATTTATAGTCGACCCTGGTAGCAAGTAATTGCGCTGCAAACATTTCATAAAAAGTTTAAACATCGTCAATTTTTTAAGCAAATCTAAGTTATAAAATTGTGCCACCTAAATTTCTAAGTAAGTAAGTCTTCTAAGTAAGTAACCTTACGTCCTATTTTTTTAACATGAAACACCGTAAAACTAATTAAGTAAAAATCCCCATGAGACGTTTCAGATAGTAGGTAGATACCTCGCATAATATTTATTTATTAATTCCACGATTTGCAATGGGCATACAATATACGGGAAAAGGTTAACAAATATTCGATAGCAACTCGCATACCCACCACGTCATAGCAATCGTTTCCCATCTCGTCACGTAACACGCCCTAGGCTTCAATCACGGCGATTTCTGAACTCACTTTGTCGGGTTATTTGTTTGTGACGGCCCGGAGGCGGCTCTGACGGCATCCGAATACCTCCAACTGATTGTTGCCCCAATGTTTATCCTACGCTATCATTGTTGAGTATCCTTTGGAAGAAGCAAAACTTAATGATTGGCCAGTCTTTGTCATTTAATACGTACATTATTCAAGTATTGATATTAGAACACATTAAAGTATCTAGTCTAAAGTAATAACAAATACCTAAAGTAATATAAGAGCTGGCTTTATACTAGAATATATTTCCATGATTAGGACTTCCGTTGCTTGCGTTCTAACCTGTAGACTGTAATAAGTGGAATAAGACATCAATGAACGCAAAATTTTGTCACGTAAAAACCATGCCCTAACGTATGCCATATAGCGGAAACATTAATGAAAACTCGACTGCAACTGTAACAAAAATCATTTGTTAGTAAAGCCACAAAGCTACAGTCCTATAAATCCAAGGCGTCGATAACTTTTATTTGCTCTTGCGTCTACAATAATCTTTAGAAAGGAAGCGGTTGACGATCCGATACGATAGTGTCACAATGAAGCTTATTTCCGCTCTAACTCTGCTTATAAAGAACCACCTTACATTTCCTTCTCACAAAATGAAACTCAAGCGATTTCCAACTCTATTTCTTACCAACAAGAAGATTAGATAACAATGTAACTTCAGAGGTATTTGGTATAGGTGTATCGTGAAATAAAAACTGAACAAATATAGCGATAACGTTTTGTAAGGGCGCGAGGTCGAAACTCATTGTCATTGAGAAATGTAAATAAATGTAGTAATATGGAAAATATTACAGTTTGTGCCCATGATGACTGTGCATCTGTGAGACAATAACGTATTAAATTAAAATGACATATCAAAGATCAAGCTTAAACAAAAAATAATATTATTATGAAATTATCAATCTTACGTTTTTAATTTGTTACGCTAGTAATTTGGTCGCGAAAAAGCACTTTAAATTTTAAAGTTACAGGTACAAAATATATAAAACCACTGTCATATATAATTTAAGATGGCATACGAGTATGAATGAGTATGAAAGTTAGGATTAACGTGCCTTAACACAAACAAAAAATATTTAACAACTGCAGATCGACGATTGAAATAGTAACCAACCATATTTTTGCCTAACCGCGCGTCTGCTAAATAAATCATTGCGAAACGGAAGAGTGGCAGCAAAAACCGACGTAGGGCGATAACAGCAGACAATGGGAGCTAGTGTCGCCAACAATGCTTCGTTTGTGACGATTCTTCGCATAATAGCGGGGCGCAAAACGCGGTAATTCGATAGAGGCTCCTTTATTATGAATTGTGGGCGTGTGATTGAGTTACCGGCTTAGTTCTGTACCCTCTGTACGCGGGTTCCTCTGTCGTGTAGTTTTTGTTAATGTTCTAATTAGCTTTTGTTGAGTTTATTGGGAAGGTTTTATAAAGAATACGTTTATAACTGTTCGAAAAGGTCGCATTTTGATAGGCCCAACATAATAATTTATTATGAATTAAATTTAAAAAATATTGTTGAGTATTATAGCAGAAACTCTAATCCTATTGCTAAATAAGAATTTCTTCCACTGCCACACCTTTGCACGAAGTAATATAAAATTTTACAATCACTAAATTATTATTTTTCTTTTCTGTCGTTTCTTATCCTAGTAATGCTTATCGATTTTTTTCTAATTATCTATTATGTCTAATTAACTTTAATCCACAGACCACAGGCACATTTTATATTTTCCTGGGGAGCTTTTATGAATTATCACTAACTACATCTGTTTTCTAATTGCAATTTCAGCTTTTAGTTATAAAAATCTCCGTAAACAAATGACCAAAGCGAACACAAAGACGACATAAAGCGCGATTCTACCATTCACTTTGAAGAAGCGGAGGCTTCCGTGCGGACGAGCACAATCGCTGCGATTAATCGCTTTAACTGCGACAAAAACGCCCCACAAAGAGCTTATAAGCATATACGAAAACCTAATCGGATAAGCGAATAAAAGTCTCGCGTTCATACACTCTTGTGTAGCCAGTAACTTTAGGAACACGGATGTAGAGGCTATACTTTGAATATAGATTATTAAGTATGTTTTTCTCTTAAGTTATGTTTAAAGTCCCTTTTGCATGGTTGTCAGTATTATCTATAGCAACATATTGCTACAGTGTAGCTACAGTGATTCGTTAAATAAACAAACGCGCACAGTGCACATGTCTAGAAGCACATACATATACAACAATACAACAAATACCAAAAGTATACACAAGTAGGTATATTACATGAACTTCAGGAGCCTAAGCTGCTGTCATTTGGTATTTGTTCCCTGAAGTGTATTTGAAGACAGAATTTATCAATAAATATTAAGAACATGTCTTTAAATATGTTTTATATTATAGCGTATAAGTCTACTTACCTGAATTAGATGGTGCAGTTTACGAACAGGGTAGTACTCCACAAAGTGTCCGAAAATCAAATTTCCGACATGGTACGACGACCTGTAAATAATCATTACATTACTGATCTATAAGGAGCCCGAAGAAATACTCTGTATGGCAAGCTCAAGAAGACTACTGAACCAACTCAATGTACTAGGATTCATTTAGTCTCCGCGCCACTTCCAGCGCCAGTAGGTCTGTGGCTCGTCTAAGCTGAGCCGCGTCACAAAGTGACCGGCGCGCCGCTGCTTGCGAAAGGGTGAATACAATACCGGCGGCTTGGCTTTGGATGCTTCCCGAATATTCTATGTTTAGGAACACATTTGTTGTGCTCATTTTTAATACATGACACATTAACGTAAAATTTAACTTAAGTTGCGAATAACATCAACAAGTAATTAATTTAAAAAATCAAAAACCCGACTGCACCAAAAAGGCTGAAGTAGAATTTCCAAAAGCAGTGAAATAGGCATTTCATTATTTTTATCCATATATTAAGTTTCATAGTAGGTGTCTGCTTCAAGAACAAAAGATGTTCAAACAATATTATCCTATTTTATCCTCGTAGTGTTCATTTACGCTATATAAAGAACCTATGTGTAAAATTCCAGCACGCTTAAGTTCAGCGGTTTCCCTTTGCGTTGATTTCTGGCACAGCAACTCACTTATTTAGTCAGACAGTCATCTCGATGTGTATATACGAGTATATATGTACTAGCTGACCCGGCAAACGTTGTGTTGCCATATAAATAAAAAAATGTTAAGGATGAACAACCCTTATCACTTAGGTGTAAAAAAAATAGATAGTGGCCGATTCTCAGACATACTGAATATGTATATAAAATTTTGTGAAAATCGGTGAAGCCGTTTCGGAGGAGTACGGTAACTAACACAAGAATTTTATATATAAGATATATTATATAATGTATGTGTAATCTCCTCTTAATTACCTTTATTTTGACACCCTACTCGATAGGTTTGGTTAACTTTTTCAAAACGTGTTACTATTTCGCGAAAAAAATCACCATTTACGGTCTATAAAATATATAACTTCAGTAAATCAAAGTTTCGGTCATTATTTTACCTCGTTAGAGGTAGCATTTCATTATTTTTATCCAACAAGCCTGATACAAAATGTCATAGTGTTTGCTTCAAAATTGACGATTGTTCAAATGAACTTTTAACCCTTATTTTACCCTCTACGGGGTTGATTTTTCGGAGGGGGATAAATAAGTGCGTCCTTGTTCCTATCCAGAAAGCCAAATACTAAATTTTATAGTAGTTGCTTCAAAATTAAAGGATTTCAAAAAAACTGTTTTTCCCTATTTTACCCTCTTAGGGGCGGAATTTCCAAAAAGCTTTTCTTAGTATTTATTTACGCTATATAGCAGACCCATGTGCAAAATTTCAGAACTCTAAGTTGAGCAGTCTTGGCTGTACGTTGATTTTTGAAAAATGAAAAAGTCATTTAATTAGTCAGTCAGTCAGCCATCTTGCTGTTTTACATATATACAAATATATTTTTATAATCTACATTTAATTTACTTTCATTTGATACCCCACTCGATGGGTTTGGTTAACTTTTTTTTTGAAATGTGTTACTATTTCGCGCCAAAAACTCGCCCTTTTGATTTTTTTTTTCTAACACCTATCTAAGGACACTCGGGTCATTGAGACGAATATAATGACATATTAACTGTCGAAATTTATCCAGCCGTTTGTAAGATCGGATCAAATAAAGAAAGACAAACATACAAGATACGCGCGAAAAACATAACCCTTCCTTGGCAGTCGGGTAAAAAGACTGTACAATAAACATAAATAGATAAATTGATTTCTAAATAATATTCGTATACAAAATCATTCAGCTCAGGCAGCATTGCTGGCCGAATAAAATGAAAATAGCTTATTTTGTTATGAAATACAACTATCACTTATGCATGCAGTCCATATACATTACCCTCAATAAAAAGTGAATAATACCTGTGTTCGGTCACAAATACGTCGTTACTCCCAAGACACTATTAGAAAGCCACATTAATATTTGTCTCTTCCATACCACACTCTTCAAATATCTACCTTACACTAGACGTTAAAATCTAAGAATACAAAAACTGCACAACATTTTTTATTTGATCACAATCCCAAAAAAACACCAAAAACATGCGTGAAAAACAGCAAACCTTCCCGAAGAATAGCCAACATAAATAAAGGCAGTAAATAACAGTAAAATATCGAAAAGCGTCAAGTGTGAAAACTGAATATCCTTGGGTTTCCGGGGCCCGCTGCCGAGAATGGCAGAACGGATATTCGTATAGCCGCCTTTGCCGAACCATAGATTCCGATATTGTTTCTATTTTTAATACACTTTTTCCAAAGCAAAGTTTTTAAATACTTCCTAGTCGTTTTTTTTTTTTAATTTATACTACCTGATTTACATCGTTATAACTACGTTTATTTTTATTTGAAAAAAAAAAGATCAACCAAAGCATAATATTTGTTTAAATTTTTTAAACAAAATAGCTACTTAATAATTCCTAACTTAATGTTTCTTAAACCAAAGTTACCTTAAGTTAATAAGTTATTTAATTAAGTTTAACCTTAAGTTAATAAGTTAATTAATTAAGTTTGTTTTACATTTTAGGTACAAATTTATTTATAGAAATAAAGTTATTTCTATTACCTACCACAAAAGTTTGAATTCTGTTCAATGAAAGCCCTTTAGTTTGGTGCTCGTTTCGTGCATATTGATTTCTTTCGTTTTCTTTTTCCGGCCACAGCTAACGGTTTTTATTCTTATTTGTCCCCATTCAAATCGCAGTCCATCCAAATTTCATTCGGATGAACGTGCTACGTAAAGGGCTTATGCGCAAAACTTTGATGAAGGCCGAATAAATTTTTAATTAAAAATGCGACTTTAATAATACTAGCCGTAAACGAATACGTTTTTAGAAACATTCGACTGGGTATCATTTGCACTAAAAACAAAACCCATTATCTATGCCCCGTTCGCGCTGGCCGGAACCGTGGGGGAGCGCGGAAGATTTGAAATTGGAAGCAAATAGGCGTTAAATGGCGGCGTGCGCTGTCATAACGTCATTTGGCGTTCATCAGCGGGCGAAACAGCATCTCCGTTTGGTGCACGTTTTATTAGCGTAAGAAATAGCGTGGTACAGTCACTCGGAAATTGAGATTTGCATCAGGGAATATACCGGGGCGGTGATTGCATTTTCTTTGGAACTGCAGCGTCATTTAATTTGGCTCGGAGGCTAAGGACGCTTGGTCCGACTAAATTGTGTCCCGCGTCGCTCCGTAGCCGGCTATGAGCGATATGGTCTCTCCAAATTGAATTAGGTCGCGCTTGACCTGGAGCTTAGAATTACCTGTTTGTGTTACTAAGATGTAGTTTCCATGAATGTACCTTCCGAGAATGTATGTTAAAACGTATAATAACGAAAATGAAACAAAGAACATGTTCCTGACATTCAAATAATTATAAATAAGTAATCTTCATATCATCAACTTATACTTCTGATGAATTCCGTGTACTTGGTTAGGTTCTTATAAAGCTATTAATTGACGTATAATAAAGCGTACCTACCTATGCATGTAGGACTTTTCGTGTTTTAAATTTTCGAAACTCACTACAATGGCTTTTTTTCGCCGACCTACATAATTATATGCATAGTTTCGCCACTGCTTTGGACCCCTTAGCTATAGCAACGCCCTTTAAGTTAATCGCGCCGTTAAGTATCAAATCTGTAACTGTGTACGTATTGTGACAACAATATAAATTCTTCAAAACTCTAGTAATTTATCAGTGAAAAAAACGATAAAACCGTAGTAGCATAATCAGAAAAGATTATTGTCACATACAAATAAGAATAAGAAAGGAATGTTTATTAATAGAAATGTTGCTTAATGTAGGTATAGAATTTATTTTTAACTTACCAACTCCTTCTAAGTCCTCTTCCTCCTTCTTCAGCCCTCGTATTGTCTATTGTCATGTAATCGATTTAACACAAAAAATGTTTACGTATTAAATAAAGAATACTTTATCGATTTATGTTTATTCGTACGTTTTTAATAAACTTGACTTAAACTTTGGACATATATATTAACTAGTATTTTTTATAAATTTTGTGCAATATTCATTGGCACTATTATGGTAGCGTTTTCATTACTTTTCTCTTAATATTTATATTTGACCATGTTTCAGTTTGGATAAATTGAATCAAACTCAATCTAGCAGCTTCAGCTTAATGCTTACCAGCCGTGAGCAGATGAAAATGAACGTTCCGTTTTACAAAATATCATTTCAGCTCTAAAATGTACCTACATCATTCGTGATCTAGACTTATTCGTACTTTTAGGAATAATATGATCAAAAGAAATTTTGATTCATATTTAAGTTTAAGTATTAAAAAGCACCTAATCACTTAGGTATTCCTATTGGATTTATATTCATAATTTGATTATTAAAATATATGTACCCATTAATAAAATATCTATTATCTGTTCTAAAATAATTAAAAAGATAAATAAATATATTAATCACAATTTCATGCGATAATCACCGTAGACAATTTGTACACACACAAAGAAAAGTAATTCGATATTCAATTTAAATTTTGCAAACACTTCAGCTTTCAAGCTTTTGTGTTCACCAAAACCAATAATTACCAGATAACAAGATTGATACAATCTTGACTGAAAATCCAAAACCTCTTAGGTCTGAATCTACAGCTTTTGGTACGAACAAACCACAAACTCCATAATGAGAATTAAACGTTCAATTTAATCGTAGCAAACACCAAACAGAATCAGTAAATGGAATTAAAAAGTTGATTATCGGCAAATTGACGGCAAACATCTTGTTACCAATGGCCCTTCACCGTGTCAACAAGCAAGGAGCGAAGAAAGAAAATAAGACCTGCCGACTATTGGATAATTTGGTTATCCACCGCGGCAGAGTAGACTACATGCGATGTGATCATCACTCAAAGTTAGTAAAATTTTGTGATGAAAAATCAATAATAAGTATAACTAATATTAATATGTCTACACTCGTAGCCTCTCATAAGAAATCCCATGCCGTCACATCCGTAATTAACCTCAGAAAATATAGAATTTCCAATCGAGGTCAGCTACACATGCGTCTCTACCCCTGACGACAATAATTTCCTTTACTACATAATTCATTTACCTACTTTTAATTTTATAAAACTGGCACAGCTAATAAAATTATACTTATGAACCAATACCAATATTCTCGAATACATAGGTTTGCCATAGGGCACTGTAATCATATTACAATAGAGTTCCATACATTAAAAATATAGATCACAGATTTAACACAGATTATAAAATCTGAAAATAAAACGTATCTAAACTATAAAAGGCAGATCGAATGGGCGACAAATCGCGTCACCCCTAATCCCGCCCCAACAAAGCGTATAATTTTCCCTCTGTCTGTTTGTCTAACCGCCGCGATCTCAGATTAAATGCACGATAAATAAATACTTAACATCTTAATCCATTTGCGGGTACCGATCTTGTTCTTGGGTGCGTTTATACACAAGCCGTCAAAGAATATGTAATCAGTATTGTGATACTACTACTATTAAAAAAATTTCTTGATTAAATAATTAAGTGCGTTTTCAATTTTTTACGCTTTGGTTTGAGGTGCTTCATTAATTTTATATTAAGTACATCCTACCAATTTACTGACTGAAGACTGAAGACATCAATAAAACATTATGCATAGGACAATTATTTTAGATTGGTCGCGATTACGTACCTCACGATATTTATGTACATATTTTTAAGGCAGCTTTATAAAATAGTAGGATATTATAAAAATATATAATTGTGAAGAACAAAGTAAAAATTTTATTCACTATGTGTAATTTGTTTAGTGGCAAGTTTTACAAATAACCTTTTAAAACCTTATGAATACCAAAATCGGCGTCTTATTTTATTATAAAAGAAATACATAAAATAAAGTGGCGTTATAAAGCTGCTCTTACTAAGCAGATGCACTATTTCCTAACTCCATTTTCAGTATCAAAAGTGCGATCCTCTCTCAAGAATAAGAAGTAATAAGCAGTTTTCTTTCGCGCCAAAATTGTCTTCCATAATAGCGTCGGCGGCAAGATACCGCTCCCGCCATAAAAAGAGATAAACGACCTTTCTCTCTATTATTTTTGCAGTTTAACAAAGGCAATGTGTGCATGTACCTTTGTCTCTTTCTAACGTACAGTGTAAGCCACTAACTCTCTCGACCGCAGGAGAAAAACAAAAATTTGTCGCTCACCCCCACCCCCAGCCACTAATGTTCGGGGAGAGGTGAAGGAAAGTGGGTTCGCCTCCTTTGTAATTTAGTTCAAAAACCTAATACGTGTCAATTAAAATTTTATTAAAACCTCAAATTGAGCGCACTCGACTGTGTATGTTAACATTATTAAGATTTTAATAACGTAGTAGACTAGTAGCTACTTTATTACGTGATATTTTATGATGTTGTAATTTCACGTGAAATTAATATCCCGCAGCGTTCAGAAATATATCTTGAACGATATTTAAAAGCCTCGTAAAAGCTGTAGAGGTATGAATAGGGTACAAAAATTTATTGGTGTTTAGTGTGAGTGCGACCTACATTGTGTTGGCAGAATGGTCTTTGTGTTGGCATTCTCAGGCGACAATGGCGCGGTGTTTTGGCGGGAGAAAAAGGCGGGAGCGCTTTATCAGCGCGCGCCATTATGGGGCTTATCAGTGGAGCCCGCTTCCGCGAGACTTCGCCCCTTTTTCTTTTACGGTCACGTCTGTGCGGCTCAGGTGAAGATAGCGAATACGTGTTTTGTTTTACGTTGCCATTTCATATCTTAACTTTTTTTTTCATTTCACTACGCTTATAGCGTCTTCGGTAGAATGTACCTACCGATAAATATCTTACTTTGTCTTTTCGTCGTCAACTCATTACTCTTCCACTAGCACGGGTCTCTACTTAGAGTAAGAGGGGTTCAATCACGCCACAGTCCAACGCGCTGACCAAGTGCGTATTGGTAGACTTCGCTCACCTATGCGAACAATTTTTTTAAACTCTTAGGCAAATACGTTTCCCTTCGATGTTTATCTTCACCGTTATCAGATGTGATAATTTATTTCTAATACACACAAAACTTAAAAATCAGAAGTGTGTTTGAACCTCGGATATGCTGAGTTTTAACCACTAAGCACTCTGCCTTATTTTAACTTCTTCATGAATGTATAATTTTTTCACAAAATTTTCAGGGTATTATTCATAGATTAGTAAAGATTACTCACTCCTAACAAGAAAATTTACCCATTTTCAGAATTGAAATAGTTGCGTAAAAAAGTTTTGCCACGTCTCCGTGCTAATATGTCCCTAAAATATTTGAAATAATTATTTATTTATTAAGTAAATTACGCAGTATTAGTTATTTATTCGTTTCTCTAAAAATGTTTTTATTTGTCAAGAATTCAAAAAAAGAACTTACTAATAAGCCGTTTGTGGCTTCATTCAATTTTACTAATCTAGGATATTATTATGTAATTTTTTTTCTTTTTATAATATAAGAGTAGCAGACGAGCATGCAGTCCACCTGATGGTAAGTGGCTACTGCCGCCCATGGACATCAACATCAACCCCAGATAGGATTAGATATTCCTACCTGAGGTCGGCCACAGATGCGCCGCTACCCCTGAGGACTAAGCTGGAACGCCTCGGAGAAGTCTGTCTCCCTTACCACACCCTTCAAAACAGCAGCGCCTAACACTGCTGTTATTAGGTAGAAATATGTGTGGCGGTGGTGCCGCCGGAGTCGAACCACAAAGGATTCTACCACTTTCAAAATGTGGAATGTTTACTACACAAAGTATTCATTTCCTGTAAGTTACTTAAAAACAGTTTCAGCATTTTCACTTTGGCAATGAAATGAGGTAATCGAAATTTCTAAAGGTCTTCATCAATGGTCTTCCAAACAAAGAAAATATTTCACTTAATTGCATCACTAAGAAAAAACAAAAGTAATACCTACCTATCTATAGACAGTTTGTAACCTATTGCTACAAAATATCAGCATATAATTATTGAGAATAACCAACATAATGCTTTTATCTATCAAAAAGGGTCAATGGAGCGGTAAATGTTCGCTAAATACGCCATTGGGGAGGGCTGGAGTGAAATATAAAAGTGTTTTCAATAAACAAGCGGGCGGCATGAATGAGCTAATTAAGGCGGGCGAAAGAAATGCGAAGAAAGACGAGAAAACTTGAAGAAAACAAGAATACTCTTCAGAGCAGGGACGGACTTGGTACAGTTGGAAAATTACATGATTACTGAGGTTCGATAAACGACGAAATATTAATTCAATACGCGACTTGTAATATATGTATTTTAAGAAGAAGAAAAAAATAATATATTTTTAATTGAATGAATGATTTAAGTTACCGATAATTACTATTAATAAGGTAAATAATACTATTTTTAGTTTCATTTTAATCAGTCAGTAAAATTAACCAGGTTTAACTTTATTAATGCTCTACGTACGGTGCTACGTAAACGTAGCGCGGCGTAGCATATGTTAGTACGTATACTAAACCTTCTATTCCTTTATTTATAATCATTAAATATTTAAAGCATTCTTATTGGTAGTATTTCAAGATCAAATAACAATTATTATTAATGATTTTAACATGCATTTTGTAATACTTGAAATATTTTTTGCGTATTAAAAAAAATCTTCATTGCAAAAAACACACATGAAGGGTGTGCATGGAATAAAAGAGCTGTACCCTTAGTATGAGTTTTTAACGTTTCCGCGACTCGCTGCTCGTTAACGAGCTCGCCCATACATCTCCTAGCAGCGCCTCTAGCGGAATTTGTTGGAACTAAAATATGGCAGTATGAGTTTTATATTTCGACCGTTTACGAGCTCGGACTCGCTTGACCGAGTAAGGCGAACTCGTAAACGGTCGATAAAGAGTGGTATGGTAGTATAAGTTGCACATTTGACATTTCTTTCAAAGTAAAGTGACGTAATTTTTGACTCGGAGGTCGTTTACGAGCAAGTGATGAACTCGGTAGCTTTTAAACCGTGAGTTGTGTTGTGAATGAAAAAAAAACTAAATAAATTTAATAAATTGTGTTGAAAAATTGTGTTGTGAGATCATATTATGCTTCGAGAATTATAAAGGAGGCTGTGTATACGCTCACTGTCGTGAAAGTGAAAGATTTAGTGCATCGTACTAAACTTATGTCATATAACCCGGATTACAACCAAATTCAAGCAAACCAGGCATTCAAAGAAGTTTGATTATTGTGCTTCTTATAGAGGGAAACTACTACTTTTGTGCCGTGGAAAATACCAACCTCAAAAACTTACCAAGGATGACGCTAGTGACTAAGGCAAGTAAAGAGAAATTATAAGTTATACGTTAGGTACATTATCATCGGTGTTATATATTAAATGGTAATTTATTTATTACAAAGTGCAATCACTTGGATATGTTCCATGTTACCATACTACCAGAATGTTATTTGGGTCCCTAATTACTCACCTATCAAAGAAGACTAAGCCTTCAAGTTACAAAGGTTTTAAAGGCTACCGGTTTATATTTCTATTTATAATCCCTTGAGTTATCTAACTACTCAGTATAATTTAAAAAGTAACATTTGATTTCCTTGAAGCCGTTACAATAGAATACAAAACTGTTGAACACCAAATTAAAAGTAACAAATACAACATTGGAAAATAACCTAAGGTACAATTGGTGACCATTGTCTTTGAATATAAAGTAATTAGTAAAAACAGACCAAAATATATTATTTAAGTAGAATACTAGCATTCAACAACAAATTAAGTGAAGTGGAATTTAATGATACATTTGTTTGAGAGTTATTTTAATTCATAAAATCAATGTTAAATAAGTATTATATCTATATTTTATTTTTCAGATAATGCAGCTATGAAGTGTAGGTATAATGGGCATCTGATGAGCCTTCCCTGTTGTGTCCAGGATGTCTACTACATGGCAGAGTACCCCCTTGAATAATACAGCTACTATTTTACATCTACCTATAGAAAGAATCAGTTTACAATTTTTGGCAAATTCCATCGAAATATGAAGGTCATTAATGCATTTCTAGTGTTAAGTCCATGTGTATTTGTATAGGACTTATAGTTCAATTCAAAGTCCGTCCCATAGCCAAGAAAGCGTCCGTGTCCTCGAGTCTGAATGGTCCGCTAACAAACTCTTTCACAAAAATACAATAATTACTTTAAGTCGAATAAAAACCGCTTTCTTCGCCGGCGGAGCGGACAAGGGCCCTAATTTCACCTTCGCACCCACTTCGCCACTTCTATTTTATTTCTGAGGGAAGAATCCGCTTTGTGTTGGATGACTTACGCTACTGTTTTCTGGAAGCCAAGCTTAATTTGTGTATGGAATTATGTTACATTTATTGAATTTATTTTGCAATAAATTACGTTCATCACCAGTTCAAATTGCCTTAATTAAATTTGACTAATATACAATGATGAGACATTTGAGAGAAATTTTCAAGTTATGGTTATTTAAGGAAAAGATAATATATGGAATAAATACATTAAAGTTAGTTATGAAAAAATAATACTTCTTGAACACTCCATTGAGCCACTGAGTGTTTCTTTCTTTAATAAAAAAACATTTTACATTAAAAATACAAGAAAATGGTAAAGAAGAAGAATTATAGGTTGTTTTTAATAATCACAATAATAGTATTTTTTTCATTATTTGTGATATGATTTTGTATTCAAAGTAAAATCTTTGGGCGGCTTTCGCTTACGTCGTATTAAGCTTTGGGCTCCAATAAAAATTTTACGAGCGGCATTTCGCGGATTCAATCGTCTTTTTATCATTTCGTTTTATAAAACGTTAAAATATAAAATTCAAATGGGCCCTTCAATACGGTTCATTTGGAGCGTAAATTTTCATAGCCAAGTAGTCAAGAAAGTCCGTTTGTGGCCATCATTTTGAAAGTTCTAGCAACATCCGGGACGCTTAATATGGCAGCATGAATAAGTATGATGTTTACAATTCTGAGTTTTCATACAAAACTAGAGCAATTGAATAACAAAATTAATGTTTTTTACATCTACATTACTAGATATTTCTCACTAAATGAATGTACTATAGGAGGATACGTGATTTAAACTACGAGGATAAGGTTGAAATGTCTCAACCAAGTATCTCTTCCTTTTAAATCAAAACACAGTAGCACTTGAAATTGCTGCTACAAAACAAAGCCCCTAGCTTCATTGGTACCACTCAGAAATGGCCAAAACAATCCACAAAACGCCCTACAGCTATGTTCTAATAGTCATTAGTAGTAAAAGCATTATAGTAATCAATAAACGTGGAGCTTTGTTATGAACTTAATAAAATTCTTATCGTGGACACAATAAAATAAATATTAGCGCAAATAAAAATTTAAATACAGACATCTTCATGGCATCATGGGCCATCATTTTAACTTTCCCGATAATTTTGTTATCTAAAAAATAAAATAAAGGTAGGTAGGTATATAGGTAGGTAATATTAACTAAAATATGGCGTCCTAAAATTCCTATCGAATTCACCTTTAACATTCCTTTCGTCCAATGAAAACGAGATCCTTACATGGTCCTGTGTCTACTTGACTATCACAGCCTATATCATCTGAATAACTGCTATATATGAAAATCGATTATCCTCTAGCTCAAGCTCGTATTTTTATTTGTTACATTCTATAGGTACGTGTAAACCATTGATTAATCAATTTTAATTCAAAATAAATACGTTACATTAGGTAATTCTAGAAACTTTATTTATGTACATAGATGTTTTTTGTCCTAAGCATTAATGTTGCTTAACATACATTTCCTTATTGGTATCATAATAATAATTTTTATATTATGTTAATAAAAGTACCAATATGATCCGTATAACATAAATTATTAATAGACGTTGAATTCTCGAACCATTTAGATGGTATCCAAAACCAATCTCCTGTAAATCTAAACTTGGCGCACTAATTACGTATTCGATGTGGCGGAGTTCAAGATAAAAGTTTGCCCATCAACCTTAGCTGTAATTAGCTGATATAAGGGCTTGTTCAAACCAGCACATTGTAAAGCGCGTTGCCTTTAGTTAAAAAATAGTAAACAATTATTAAAGAAGAGGCTAATCTTATAATAACGATACAACCTAAAATTATGTACTCTGTCTAAGTGTCTACTTAGGTATGTAAAAAAACGTGACGTCCCCTGAAATTGAAATGTAATTTTAGAATTTTATACTTCCGTAATGATAAATAATATTGTATTCCCTCTATACAAGCGGCTATTCTTATTTTGATTATTTGTCGTACAAAGTAAGTATAATGTTAGAACGGCTGCAGTAGGCCATTTATATCTACACATACCAGTTACATACAGGTCTGTGTATATTATCTACGTACCGAACCATACCACTATTCACTCACACGATAATCGTGTTCATACCTACTCAAGTCATAACGATATAAATAATATAGGTGATAGAGTAGAGTAGGGGGAACTGATGTTTATTATAAATAATAATTATAACACTAGGTACCTACTTAGCAAACAGTTGCTTGTTTGCTGATAATAGATTGTAGCCAATAAATACCTGTCTAAAGTTACACGTTGATTAACAAGATTTCGCTACAAAATTAGTTATAATATCCTTTTAATAACATTTATGATGCGTTTAATTATTGCACGCGAGATAAGCGTGTTTTATTGAAAAAGTTGTGCGCTCGCGACTTAGATTAGTTCACAACTTGCACAATAATTTAGATTGAGCGATGATTCGGAACGCGCCCGTTAGTAACGCGCGAAATTTCGCGCACCACAGATAATAAATTAGATACAAGATGTGTTTACAAAATAAAAATAATATTTCTTCGATTTTTTTATTCGTTGTCATTTGGCGTATTGTGTTAAGAAATTGATAAGTATACCTATATTGTATAGGTAGTTTATATTTTTCAGATTTAGTTAAGTTATTTTTAAACAAAGTTTGTTATTTTACTGTTCATACTAATTTTAACCGATTCTGTGCGGATGGCACAACAGTTGTGCTATGCCATTTCTTTTGTATATGGCGGGTGGCACCCGAGAGGTGCCAAAATTTGAAGCCATAAATCTGGGATAAATTGACGTTTATCAAAGTTGTTCTGAAAACAAAAGTATCTTTATTTATGACGTAGTTCCTTCCTAGAATGTCAGTTTCAGCAGATCACGTGATTTCACATACTTCCATCCATCCATCCATCCATCCATCAGCCTTTTGAGGTCCACTGCTGGACATAGGCCTCCCCTAATTGGCGCCACTCCAACCGGTCCCATGCCCTTTGAAGCCAGCGGTTTCCCGCCGTCTTCTTCAGGTCGTCGGTCCACCTGGTCGGGGGGCGGCCTGAACTCCTTTTGCCTACGCGTGGTCGCCACTCGAGGACCTTCCTTCCCCACCGGTTATCGGTCCTCCGAGCGATGTGGCCGGCCCATTGCCACTTCAGCCTGCTGATTTTGAGAGCTATGTCGGTAAGCTTAGTTCGTCTACGGATTTCATCGTTGCGAATCATGTCTCGTAGCGAAATACCAAGCATAGCCCTCTCCATAGCACGCTGAGCGACTCTGAGCTTTCGAACTAGGCCTACAGTAAACGACCACGTTTCGGCGCCGTATGTCATCACTGGCAACACACATTGCTCGAATAATTTCGACTTCAGGCACTGAGGAATTTTGGACGAGAAGATACTCCGTAATTTCCCGAACGCAGCCCAGCCGAGTTGGATTCTTCGAGTGACCTCCCTCTCAAAGTTGGACTTACCCATCCGGATCGTTTGTCCCAGGTAAATGTACTCGTCAACAACTTCGAGAGGAGCGCCATCAACAACTACCGGTACGGGTGTGACATGGACATTTGACATGATTTTCGTCTTGTCCATGTTCATCTTAAGACCCACCCGTTGTGAGGCACTGTTGAGGTCTCCTAGCATTTTACTGAGGTCCCTCAGCGAATCTGCCAAGATGACTATATCATCGGCAAATCGAAGGTGTGTGAGGTGTTCGCCATTGATGTTAACGCCAAGACCTTTCCACACCATCAACTTGAACACATCTTCCAACGCAGCGGTAAACAGCTTCGGCGATACGACATCGCCCTGTCTAACTCCCCGCTGCAATTGGATAGGGTTCGTCCTCTGATCGTGTACTCGGACTGACATGGTGGCGGCTTTGTTTACACACTTCAACACCTCGATGTACCTATAGTCGATCTGGCATCGCTGAAGGGACTCCAGCACTGCCCAGGTCTCGATAGAATCGAAGGCTTTCTCATAGTCCACATAGGCAACACATAGCGGCAGATTATACTCCTCGGTCTTCTGTATAATCTGCCGGAGCGTGTGTATGTGGTCCATGGTGCTGTAGCCTCTTCGGAATCCGGCTTGTTCGGGAGGCTGGAAGTCGTCAAGCCTGCGTGCAATACGGTTAGTGAGGACCCTCGAAAAGAGCTTATAAACATGGCTCAGAAGCGCAATGGGCCTGTAGTTCTTCAATAGGGTTTTATCGCCCTTTTTGAAGAACAGTACCACTACGCTTCTGCTCCACGCTTCCGGGGTAGTTCCGCTATTGATCACGGAATCGAACAACTTTTGGAGCGCCACTAGTACGGGTTTTCCGCCAGCTTTTAGCAGCTCTGTTGTGATTCCGTCATCTCCCGGTGCCTTGTTGGTTTTAAGCTGTTTGAGAGCCCCTCTAATCTCGTACAGGCTGACTTCCGGGAGGTCCTCGGTGTAGTGTCGGGTCAGCTTAGCACGTTTGTCGTTCACAGTCTTACGGGCTGGAACTCGTGCAGAAGTATACAACTGTCCGTAGTAATTCTCGATCTCCCTCAGAACTTCGGGCTTAGACGAAACTATGGTGCCCGACTCGGTCTTCAACCTCGTCAACAGACTCTGCCCAATGCACAGATCTCTTGCGAACACTTTGGAGCCTCGGTTTCGCTCAATAGCGTCTTTTACGCGATTAGCGTTATAAGAACGCCAATCGCGTCGCCTACCTTGGGAGATCTGTTTATTAAGCAGCCTGTATTTCGACATTGAGGTTGGAGACTGCACACACAGTTCTCGTCTCTCCCGCATAAGACCGAGAGTATGCTCTGAGAGAACTCGATGCCTACCACTGGAGTGGGCCTTGAAGTACTTAGACCCTACCTCGTGGACAGTTGCTACAACCTGGGTGTTAATATCGTCCACGGAAACGCAAGAATCGAGGCACGCGAAACGGTTTCGTAACTCAATCTGAAAGCCTTCGGAGCCCTGGATTTGAACAGATGTTGGGCGGAGCGTAGACTTCATCAGGCGTGACCGTTCGAGCTTAACGTTGATATTTAATGTGCCTCTTACCATCCGGTGATCACTTCCGGTTTTCACCCTGTTGATCACAGAGACATCATTAAATATGTGCCGTTTGTCTGCCAAAATGAAGTCTATCTCGTTCTTGACGGTACCATCGGGACTTATCCAAGTCCACTTTCGCTGTGTCTTCTTCTTGTAGAAGGAGTTCATCATAAAGAAGTCTTCCCTCTCCAAGAAGTTGGCAAGCAAGTGGCCTCGGTGGTTCCGTTGTCCAACTCCAAAGGGTTGAACCTTCAGTTCGTCACCATTTCGCGTGCCTAGTCTTGCGTTAAAATCCCCCATAACAACGGTAAAATGGGTTTTTGAAGTATGTATGGCTCTACTTATGTCCTCATACATAACCTCAACCTCATCGTCTGGGTGTGTCGACGTCGGCGCATATACCTGTATGACCTTCAGCGAATACCGTTTAGATATTCTGAGTATAAGGTACGCTACCCTTGCCGACACACTGTCGACCGTTACCACGTTGTTAACGAGGGATTTGTGGACTAGGAACCCGACACCTCCTTGAGACAGGTGTTCGCCCTCCCGGTGATAGAACAAGTTGCCAGATTTAAGGATTACCGTGTCCTCCCCCTGTCTTCGGACTTCTGATAATCCTAAAATACTCCAGTTTAACTTGTCTATCTCTTCTTCCAGCTCCTGTATCTTCTCGTCGGTCCTCAGTGTCCTGGTATTGTATGTTGCCAGGTGCAGAAGTCGTCGTGTGTGGTAGCCGACTCTCTTCCGGGGATTCTTAGCACCCCCTGCCCCGCCGTTACCTTGGCCGCTACCATAGCCCGGAATAGCGGGGCCGCCGGGGACTGGGGGCCGTGGCTTTTCTGCACCTGTCATTGGGGGTTTTTGCCATAGTCACCGCGCCTGGCATGCGTGTTGGTGACCGCAGTAGGTGTTATTCATACACGGGAAAATGCTGCTGCCCATCTCCTGGTATTGTCCCTTAGTCGGCTCTTACGACATCCACGGGAAGAGAGGGAGTGGTGCTATTCGAGGCCGACACCACACGGCTCACATACTTCAGGGATTGTAAACCTTTCAAAAAATATATTATATTATTTTGCAAATGATTGTGATTGTATTACTATAATAGTACCTACTTTTAGTTAATAGTAAGCCAATAGAAACTGGATTAAGATATTCGTACTTTGGTGTTTATCTTTGTCTGAATAAATAGCGCAATCAATTTCGATATTCTATTAGAAACCTATCCATTAATAATTTGAATTTATATTCTAAACAAAACACCAGAAAAGAACTATCATAGCGCTCTCCACGTCTCGAATGTTCATATTTAATTCTATAGTAACACTAAAACAATCAATTCATCAAAAACTTACAAAAATGTTTACAACACCTGATAGAAATAAGACACTTACCTTCCATTTCCGTTATTACACGTAGATAGTCAGTTTTGTAAACACTAATCGAACTGTTAAACCATTCACTTTCGCTTTTGGGTGGCTACTAAACTTACAGCACGTGGAAAAAGCAAAAAAAAACGATAAGTTACAATGGCGGATGGCACCTTAGCGGTGCCATCAAAGTCCCTGGCGTTTGGCACCACAGTGGTGCCACGAAATATTTGTTCGCCGCCAGGCGTTAAAGTTTGTCCAAGAGGCCGCCGCATTGAATCGGTTAATCAGAAATAAGTAGATAGCTACTAAAAATTCCATATTGCAAGTGCCGTTGATAAATCAAGTAGAAAATGATTTTTCAGTCCGCCAGTAATCTCGGAATGAACACCGGTCATCAGAAATATATTTTTTTCCTAGCATCGAAAACAGGGAACTGTAAAATAGGACTGAGTTTAGAAAGTACTTTCCCATTATCTCTACATTATTACAATTTATATTATAACTTCTACAATATTATTACTAACTCATATTTGTTCCTTTGTAAAGATACCACATCCAGAAGTTAAATATCGTTGTTCTGCACCGTCTTGTGAAGTTGCTCGGCTAATAGCTTAACACGTTACGCGTCGTAACGAGTTGTTTAATGAATTAAATCCGAATTTACGGCAGTCTTGCTTTCGTGGCTCGAGTTGCACCGCTTAGATAACTTGTGTTTAAATTATTATTATGATATACTCACATCAGTGCATACTTGTGAGTTTGAAGCCAGTCTGTTAGTTAACAGATTGATTATAAATCAGTAATACGCGTGAAATAATTAGATTATCAATTAGTAATCGTATAAGAATCAGAATTTGCATGTACCGACCATGTTAAATACAGTAAAATAACTGAGTTTTCTACCCTCATGAGATCTTACCCTATTTCAACTCTCTCCGCCGTTTCAATAGTCACACAAAAGAAAAAATCAGTGGTAATTAGCTTCGTTCTACGTAGTGTCATGCTAACACTTGCATATTAAGTTACCTACCATTCTGTTTATGTGTTTGATAATTAGCAAGTAACAAATAACTTAATTATTGTATGTAGGTAAAAAAGACAAGTCATAAATTAATACAGTCCCAATTTATTGCAACAACGATTAATATAATATTAATAATACAAAAATAGCAACAAAATATACAAACAATTGTATGTTATATTATGCGTACAGTTTTACATTTCATTACACTTATGACTATATAGCGACATCTAGTGAAAAAACGAAATATTTTACAACGGCAATATTAACAGGTAAAATTGACACAATTCAAATTACTAAAAATTACAACGTGATAAATACTAAAATAAAAAGCCTGTACACCATCATTAAGTACATTCCAATTCATATTATTTTATACATTATGATATTAGCACCAATTTTGTAGCCAATATAAGCAAACACAACCTACAAAATTATTTAATTTTTATATCGAGAGTTTTCTACACGAATTAGAAATCCACCTGATGTTAAGTAGTCAATGTCACCAATTCAAATATTTAATCGTTTGCTACGTCCACACGTTTGCCAAACCTCAACAAGCCGTCACACATTGCAACATACGGATAAGGTTTGTGGAGGTTTGAAAGCATTTGTATCTCAGCGTTTACTCGAACAAAACGTTTGTAGATATTCGAGGTTGCGGCAAGTGGCATGCGTACAGACGCGGCATTGTATATATTTCTGACAGTAAGTTGGAACGTGGTAATAAACATAGCGAAATAATTTACCAAAATGAAAAATACCCCCGCAGTCCCGGCAGTCCCCGCAGTCCAACCAACAAGAATTCCATCAACTATAGCAATGTGATGCATTTGCATAGCAGCGATACTTCCCTACACTAAAATTGCGCATTTCCCCTACACCACTCTTTCCCAATAAATATATATTACAAAAAAAAAGGCTTGTAACTCCGCCTCTAGTTCTAGATGAAATGATAACATTAATGATGGTAGTGGTGATATAATTATTGCTGAATAAACATCAAGCCAAAGTCACTCGTTGCTTTTGCATTCTTTGCGATAAGAATCGTTGTTCGGGTGACAAAGGCTCACCTCTGAACCTTTTGTATCTGAAAAAATATATAAAAAAGAATGTACAACTCAAGTTAATTTTACTGTAAACTGGAAATATTCAAGTTGCGTGCGTTGCATTCAAGATCAATAAACATTTTTTTATTAATAGTGATAATTGGAATTTGATAAGTATTTGTACATCTGAGTTTCCAAAATAAGAAATAAGTTAGTTAGTTAGTTATTAATACTACATTTTCAAAACAAGTTATTGTGTTATATGTATAACTTACATCATATCATAGAAGAGCCTCTGTTCCTGTGACAGCGAAGGTTTCGTCTCCTCTAATGCACTGTCTACATCTTCTTGGTACACGATCACAGACTCCATGCTTTTCTCTTCATTGTTTACCTGTAAAAAAAAACGTGTTTTTAAAACCTTTGAAGACAATATCATTTTCTAGTAGCTAGAAGTTGGAATATATATATATTTATTCCAACGACTTCTTCGTTGCTTTACATTAACTAAACTTATTTAATATCCCTCGAACAAGGTTATACATATAAATAAGATTCGTGCAAAATAAAAAATATTCTTATTCCCTGTAGTAACTGTTGTCCACTCTAAATCATCTTTAAAAGCAAAACATTTTAACGGCGTTGGCATCATTATACAAACCCCACGGAGCCCTAAAATATCACAAAAGATCATACCAATTGCCTCTCTAGCCTTCCCAGTTGCGCGGTGACCAACAGGGACTTGAGATCAGCTGGTGAGAACCCTTCTGTCCGCTGCGCCAACTGGTGCAAATCCACGCTATCATCGATCGTCACACTCTTCGTTATTGTCTTGAGCACTTCATGGCGGCCTTTCTGTAGAGAACAAATGTCTAATGAAAATTACTAAATATTTTGGTGTACAAAAGATTATGCACTCAGTCACTCATTTAACATTCGTTGACGATGAGATGCGCTAATGAGCGATAAACGTCCACATAAAATATCGCTCATTTACATGGGCACTGCCCAACGTACTACGTAAATCGTACCGTAGGTAGAGTCCGTGCCAAACACTTAGTCCGCTGTGAATATAAAACAAGTCGCGTCGCAATAGCAAATTAGCTAATATCTTTAGCGAGACGAAGCGCGGCGCCCTCGGTGCTCACTCTCGCCCATGGGTAGCCAGCAGCTGGTTCACCACGCGGTACACACCCAGCCCGGACGTACCGGGTCCGGCAGCGCGCAGTACACGTGTCGCTGCAGGCGGCCGGGGCGCAGCAGCGCGGGGTCGAGCAGGTCGGGGCGCGACGTGGCGGCCAGCACGGGGCCGCGCCTGTACACACCCAGCCCCGACGTACCGGGTCCGGCAGCGCGCAGTACACGTGTCGCTGCAGGCGGCCGGGGCGCAGCAGCGCGGGGTCGAGCAGGTCGGGGCGCGACGTGGCGGCCAGCACGGGGCCGCGCCTGTACACACCCAGCCCCGACGTACCGGGTCCGGCAGCGCGCAGTACACGTGTCGCTGCAGGCGGCCGGGGCGCAGCAGCGCGGGGTCGAGCAGGTCGGGGCGCGACGTGGCGGCCAGCACGGGGCCGCGCCTGTACACACCCAGCCCCGACGTACCGGGTCCGGCAGCGCGCAGTACACGTGTCGCTGCAGGCGGCCGGGGCGCAGCAGCGCGGGGTCGAGCAGGTCGGGGCGCGACGTGGCGGCCAGCACGGGGCCGCGCCTGTACACACCCAGCCCCGACGTACCGGGTCCGGCAGCGCGCAGTACACGTGTCGCTGCAGGCGGCCGGGGCGCAGCAGCGCGGGGTCGAGCAGGTCGGGGCGCGACGTGGCGGCCAGCACGGGGCCGCGCCTGTACACACCCAGCCCCGACGTACCGGGTCCGGCAGCGCGCAGTACACGTGTCGCTGCAGGCGGCCGGGGCGCAGCAGCGCGGGGTCGAGCAGGTCGGGGCGCGACGTGGCGGCCAGCACGGGGCCGCGCCTGTACACACCCAGCCCCGACGTACCGGGTCCGGCAGCGCGCAGTACACGTGTCGCTGCAGGCGGCCGGGGCGCAGCAGCGCGGGGTCGAGCAGGTCGGGGCGCGACGTGGCGGCCAGCACGGGGCCGCGCCTGTACACACCCAGCCCCGACGTACCGGGTCCGGCAGCGCGCAGTACACGTGTCGCTGCAGGCGGCCGGGGCGCAGCAGCGCGGGGTCGAGCAGGTCGGGGCGCGACGTGGCGGCCAGCACGGGGCCGCGCCTGTACACACCCAGCCCCGACGTACCGGGTCCGGCAGCGCGCAGTACACGTGTCGCTGCAGGCGGCCGGGGCGCAGCAGCGCGGGGTCGAGCAGGTCGGGGCGCGACGTGGCGGCCAGCACGGGGCCGCGCCTGTACACACCCAGCCCCGACGTACCGGGTCCGGCAGCGCGCAGTACACGTGTCGCTGCAGGCGGCCGGGGCGCAGCAGCGCGGGGTCGAGCAGGTCGGGGCGCGACGTGGCGGCCAGCACGGGGCCGCGCCTGTACACACCCAGCCCCGACGTACCGGGTCCGGCAGCGCGCAGTACACGTGTCGCTGCAGGCGGCCGGGGCGCAGCAGCGCGGGGTCGAGCAGGTCGGGGCGCGACGTGGCGGCCAGCACGGGGCCGCGCCTGTACACACCCAGCCCCGACGTACCGGGTCCGGCAGCGCGCAGTACACGTGTCGCTGCAGGCGGCCGGGGCGCAGCAGCGCGGGGTCGAGCAGGTCGGGGCGCGACGTGGCGGCCAGCACGGGGCCGCGCCTGTACACACCCAGCCCCGACGTACCGGGTCCGGCAGCGCGCAGTACACGTGTCGCTGCAGGCGGCCGGGGCGCAGCAGCGCGGGGTCGAGCAGGTCGGGGCGCGACGTGGCGGCCAGCACGGGGCCGCGCCTGTACACACCCAGCCCCGACGTACCGGGTCCGGCAGCGCGCAGTACACGTGTCGCTGCAGGCGGCCGGGGCGCAGCAGCGCGGGGTCGAGCAGGTCGGGGCGCGACGTGGCGGCCAGCACGGGGCCGCGCCTGTACACACCCAGCCCCGACGTACCGGGTCCGGCAGCGCGCAGTACACGTGTCGCTGCAGGCGGCCGGGGCGCAGCAGCGCGGGGTCGAGCAGGTCGGGGCGCGACGTGGCGGCCAGCACGGGGCCGCGCCTGTACACACCCAGCCCCGACGTACCGGGTCCGGCAGCGCGCAGTACACGTGTCGCTGCAGGCGGCCGGGGCGCAGCAGCGCGGGGTCGAGCAGGTCGGGGCGCGACGTGGCGGCCAGCACGGGGCCGCGCCTGTACACACCCAGCCCCGACGTACCGGGTCCGGCAGCGCGCAGTACACGTGTCGCTGCAGGCGGCCGGGGCGCAGCAGCGCGGGGTCGAGCAGGTCGGGGCGCGACGTGGCGGCCAGCACGGGGCCGCGCCTGTACACACCCAGCCCCGACGTACCGGGTCCGGCAGCGCGCAGTACACGTGTCGCTGCAGGCGGCCGGGGCGCAGCAGCGCGGGGTCGAGCAGGTCGGGGCGCGACGTGGCGGCCAGCACGGGGCCGCGCCTGTACACACCCAGCCCCGACGTACCGGGTCCGGCAGCGCGCAGTACACGTGTCGCTGCAGGCGGCCGGGGCGCAGCAGCGCGGGGTCGAGCAGGTCGGGGCGCGACGTGGCGGCCAGCACGGGGCCGCGCCTGTACACACCCAGCCCCGACGTACCGGGTCCGGCAGCGCGCAGTACACGTGTCGCTGCAGGCGGCCGGGGCGCAGCAGCGCGGGGTCGAGCAGGTCGGGGCGCGACGTGGCGGCCAGCACGGGGCCGCGCCTGTACACACCCAGCCCCGACGTACCGGGTCCGGCAGCGCGCAGTACACGTGTCGCTGCAGGCGGCCGGGGCGCAGCAGCGCGGGGTCGAGCAGGTCGGGGCGCGACGTGGCGGCCAGCACGGGGCCGCGCCTGTACACACCCAGCCCCGACGTACCGGGTCCGGCAGCGCGCAGTACACGTGTCGCTGCAGGCGGCCGGGGCGCAGCAGCGCGGGGTCGAGCAGGTCGGGGCGCGACGTGGCGGCCAGCACGGGGCCGCGCCTGTACACACCCAGCCCCGACGTACCGGGTCCGGCAGCGCGCAGTACACGTGTCGCTGCAGGCGGCCGGGGCGCAGCAGCGCGGGGTCGAGCAGGTCGGGGCGCGACGTGGCGGCCAGCACGGGGCCGCGCGCGCCGCCCTCCGCGCCGTCCAACCTCGCCAGCAGCTGGTTCACCACGCGGTCCGTCACGCCGGTAGAATCGTGACCGCGCCTAAACACAAACGATACCTTTTTTTTATTTTACTCATAAAATCATAGAGTAGTAAAGTTTACTCACTCCTAACAAGAAAATGTAACCAACAATTGAAATTGTCACGGTTATATTCGTGTCACTATTTTCGTGTTTGAAAAATATTAAAAAAAAAAATTTAGAGCAATTTTCATAATTGCTCTAGAAATACATTCGCACACGGACGACTGCATGCACATACTCTCGCGCGCATACACGCGTTCACGCATGCACGCTAATAAATACACATATATTAAGGCATGGTTATCAGTTTAAAATAATCAACCAAGAATTTCTATAACACACTAAATGTTCATTTACTTTTTACTTATATATTAGTAATTAAAATCATGACACTTACTTAGGAGCAAGACTGTCAAACTCATCAAAGAATAATATGCACGGCCTTTGCATATCTGCCCTACAAACGAAAAATAAAATTAGCATATACCACACATAGTAAGATTTGTTAAGTTTTAAAAAGATTTAAGTTAAATCCTTACTTATCAAATATGTCCCGCACGGCCTTCTCACTCTGACCTATGTATTTGGACAGCAACTCGGGGCCCTTCACAACGAGCAGCTTCATGTTGGCGAGCCTCGCGAGACACGAGCCGATGTGCGACTTGCCCGTGCCCGGCGGCCCGTAGAGCAACACCCCGCAGGACTGCGAAGGGAACAACGCTGGATACTGGAACAAAACATATTATTTAACATACACAGTATCTAATGCCAGGGGTATATTCTATTGATCTAGATTATGGATGCACAGACCGCGGCCCGCGGGCCGCATGCGGTCAGCCGGTCGAATACTGGTGGCCGCCGACAGCAAAAATAATACTTTCGTACATTCGAAAAATATTGAATTCTATTCCAGAATAAAACTATACTTCTGGCGGCCGGCCCGCCATGAGTTCATGATTTGCCCGAGTGGCCCCTAGTCTTAATAAGTCTGTGCAACCATGATCTAGATTAATCTAGATTAGTAGGTACATCAATATATAAACGTATAAATAATGTACGTCACAAACATCTGATTCTGTCATAAAATACCGTATTTAATGGGTTGCCTGTGTACAGAAGTTAATTCCTAACACCTAGTTGTTTTGCTGTCTGTGACACAGTACCAAGTGAACCATAGAAAGTTTTATGAACTTTAAATATATTTTGTCAAAAAAAATACCATAATAGGCCAGAAAATGCATTCAGTGAGCTCCTGCTTCACGTCTTCCATTCCACCGACGGGCCCCCAAATATCAAATGCCTTGGCTTTCTCCACATCCTTGGTCACATCTTCCACTAAACGGGGCTTCGAATCTTCAGGATGTTTTTCTGTAACATGTCAAAATTAGGCATCGTGTTTATAAGGTTAATGAACCCTGGTTAACAAAATTATCTTGTAAAAAGATTATCTTAGCCGCGTTTTAAATCCGAATTACATGTTTCAAAAATTTGAATGACACAATACAAAAAATAGAGTTGTGATGGCAGTGCGGGTCGCGTTCAAAATTTTCGAACTATACCAAAATTGATGAAGACCAATTATAAAATCTATGTAAACAGGATGCACTCACTTTTCTTTTTAACACCTTTAAATATCTTCTTGTTCAGGTAGTCCACGATCTCCCTAACGCTGCAGCCGGCCGTGTCCATCGCGAGTTTAATCACATCGTCGTCTTCCACGAGAAACGTGTCCCGAATTTTGTCGTTCAACAAATGCTTGAATAGTTCTTCTCTTTCGTCCTAAAAATCGATATTTAAAATGCATAGCCCCATACCCCATAGCTCAAAAACTGATCTAGTATAAGTATTATACAATATAAAAGATAAATTCGCAATGATCAGATATGCAGGATATTAGTAATATAAAATATATAATTAAACAAACTCACTTGATTAAGCTCCTTTATATCGAAATGTGCCGTGAACAGTGGCTTGCCACTAAAGTGGCTAAGAATAGGGTGTAGAGACTTCATGCTAAGTGACGTCATCAGCACGCACACTCCCGCGCACGATTGCAACATATGCTTTATTACTACTGCCAGCCTGGTGAAGAAATTTTAGACATTTTATGAAATAATGAATAAAATAATAGTGGTGCATATAAAATTAGTATTACTTTTTAGACTATGCTGCTTCCGCCCTAGAATTTAATTATGTTTTATGTGTAATATTATTGGTACCAAAAAAGCACAGTATACCTTTGATAATAAGCTATGTCTTGTGGCGAAGCACCTTCCATGTTCGGCGGCACCAGCGCATCAATGTCATCACAAATAAGCACTGCTGGACTATGTTCCTGACACATAAGTATAGCCTTGCCTAGCACCTCCGTAATGTCTTTACGGCCTTTCAGTGATCTACAATGTAGAATGTGTGACCAAACAGTCAGTTCCTTCTGAACTATGTGGCAAAGGGCGGATTTTCCTGTACCGCTCATACCTGCGAAAAAAAATCAATAAGTAACAAAATAAGATTAATTTGAAATAGATTAATTATTTAAGTAATTTCGGAATTTGCAACAGAAATAAAAAAGTCTTTAAGCCCACTACAGAAATCCTAATGTATTTTGCCAAAAGACAAAGACTATCTAAAACATTATTTCACAACATCAAATTATTTGTCTGCTGGTAAAAGACATAACAGTTATTTGCACTTACCAGTAACTAAGACATTACTCTTAATTTCAGAAACTCCTTTAAAATTAGCCTCTCGATGTATTTCAAAATAAATATGCGACACCACATTGACAACTAGCTTCTGTACTGACTTCATTGTCCTACAGTAATTTTTAGAGTCATATTCGTAATTCGACATTGTAATTTTTGGAAGCACCAAGTCTGTGTCACTCAAGCATTTTGCAGCAACTGTGCAATGTCTAAAAGACTCTGAGTTAAGCATTGTATATTTAAGCTTCTCTGGCTTGAGTTTGAATTGCAAAAAGCCATTACTTATTAGCAGATTTTGCTTAACCATACTATCGTTTATAAGAAAACGTTTGCCAGAATGTGTGCTCTCAACAACACATTTCTTGAACTTCTCAATCACATCTATTTCTGTTTGGGTTTTCTCAGAATAGGTCACTATATCTACATGCTCTGGCTGTTCTATTTTATCGCCTATTATGTCGAATATTATTTTTGTACCATTTTCAATGTTAATAATTACATTCAATGCTTTAGGAATGAGTACAGTTGGTATATTTTTATTGTATACTTCACGACATAGACTTCTAAATACAGTATTATCTACAGGCACTATTTCAACACATAAGCCATCTATTTGACTGTTAACAGCATCAATATCTTCTTCCTCTTTATTTTCTTGTAGTACTAACGGAATATGTTTCATAGTAGCTAATATCACAGTAGAATCTTTATACTTTTCATTAAGAAAGTCTTCATGCATGAAAACAATGTATGGATGAATCAGGTTCCTTTTACCATCACAGTCCATTGGGTGTGCACGCAGAACAATCCTCTCTGGTACACTCATGTATGGCTTGAGCAAGCCACTATTAATTAATCCTATGTTATTAAACTGATGATTACTCTTATCAGGCATGTGTGGTAAGCTGCTTTGCAGACTGCTATGGAAACTGTTAAAGGCATCTACTTTTACTACAACTTTACTGTGGTTTACTAAAATTCCAGTCTTCTTGGGAGTGAAGACAATGGGCATTGAAGTGGATATCCAAACAACAGCCTTCTGATTAGCCACTACTAATCTGAGTTGATCTAAAATACGAAGCTGTAAAATATCTACATTGTTTTCCTAAAATGAGAAAATATTGCTTATTAATTTGTTATAAATACTTTTAACCCAAAGATACTGTTATATAATAAATATATCCTAAGTTAGTTACAATATCTTAATATAATAACAATCAATATTTTTTATGTTGCCACTGCAACCGGTTGTCCTCTGTAAAGCATATCATAAATGTATTCTTGATTGTGAAGGGTAAGGTGGAACACCTCATATTAAAACTCAGATACTTGACTCACACATGGTACTAGTAAGACATAATTTTTAAATAGCTAATAATTAAGCAGTACTTAATAGCAACCCACCAGTATCTCCTGATCATCAGGGCTATCAGTGTCAATGTACAACTCGTCCAGCACCTTGATATCTCCATAAGGTGCAACAAAGACATCAGCTCCCTCTTCCAACCCTACAAGCCTGCTGTACACCGGGTTGCATGCTAAGTGGCCTTCTGGAATGTTGGTAGAGTATACTACCCAGAGTAATATCTGCTTCTCCTTGCTCAGCACTTGGATGCATTGTGACTGTAATTAATATAAAAACAAAAAATTGCAGTTTTCATAGTAGATTGTTTTTATAGTTTTGATGTTTTGATATAGTTCTCCAGATGGTAAAAAATTGGAGTCCTCCATAATGTGAGTTAGAGATGTGCTACCCCAGAGGACAGTGTTGGAATGCCTCATAAAAATAAAACTTCCAACCAACCTGTCACCTCACAGCTATGTTTGCAATGCTCTTATAAGGCATGTATAGGTGAATAACAGGTGGCAGAATCCTTTGTTTGAAGGGTAAACGTTTGAAGTATATTTGGTGGAACTCATTTTATTGATAAACATCTAATAATATTATTACTTATTTGTTTATGTTTTTACAAGCCCCTAGTTCAATACTGAAAATCAATCAACATTTTAATTATTTTTTAAATATGTAATTTTATGTAACCTAAAATAACATACAATAAAAATTATTTCGTTTTTATTTTATACTAACTGTTACCGCATTTTTTATTTTAATGAAAAGACACTAAACTTTTATCCATAATGTAATCTTACCTGATCAGTACCCGTGTTATACTTTGAACTGATGTAAGCAAAGCAGGACCTTTCATGGGTATAAATTACTTTCAATCTAACTCCTCCCAACATTTTAAATTACACTATTGTGCCACTAATATGTACATTGAATATTTTGTACTATGAAAATATAATTAAATTTAAAATACTTTGAAAAGTTATAGGAAAATAAATACCAACAATAATTTTGTTATCACAACATTGCTAATTTTGACATTTAAGCATGTCATTGCCCCTGATAACATATCACCAAACGACAAAACACTATGTACGTCAAAAATGCGATGCAATTTACGCAACCGTATCTAGATTTTTCCATTTAAGTAAATATTGACTAAAGCATTCATTATTTTTTCACTTAAAATTTATTATTATTTAATCTATATTATTCATTAAATTTATTATAAAAATAATTAAGAAATTTTACGGAATCAGAAACGTTAAACGTTATTTACGTTCCTTTCATGCTTTTTTAAAGCTGCGAGTCTAAATTAGTATTTCCAATTATATTATATAGTACTATATTTCGGTGAAATAGAGTAATAAAATAATTATTTTTATAAGTAATACATAACTTCAGTGTTATAAATCACATATAATATTCTAATCAAATAAAATAAGTCCAATATTATCAATCTTTAAAGGAATACTGAATAAGAAATCTTTTACCGCATGGAAAGGAACGACGTTAGAGCTTACTTTTTATTGGTCTGTTGATTTGCCAATAGAAATTCAAAGCAACGGTTTTTGTAGATTGCTCTATTCGGTTGCGTGTTGAAATAACGTAATTTTGGATAAAGTTTACTCGGGTGTGCTGTTATTCAGTTGTGAAAATTCTTAGATAGTTTAAATTTTGTTTAAAAACGGCTGACGCCGATCTGAAAACTGTAAGTATTCAATTATTTATGCAATAACGCCTGACGCTACGTGCATTATTAGACGTTCAGTTGTTTTGCCTCCATTTTTGGTCGTTAGACGTGATGATTTTGAAACTTGTTTACGATTTATTTACTATTAGTATCTCCATAAAAGCGTGTTATATAATATACTAATAGTGCCGTTGAACCATACACGTGATAAAAACGTTATATTGTTATTAGGAGCTATGGCGCCAACGAGATTGGCATCGAAGCCGATCGGCGTCAATGAGAACTTCAACGGTATTCTGAGCCATGGAATCACGACAAGGAGTAAGCAGCTGGCTACTCTGAAGAGTTACAAAGACAGTTTGAAGGTGCCAAATAAAAGAAAAGCAGATAGTCCGTTGAAAGACATGACTGCGAAGAGGGCGGCTTTCGGAGACATCACCAATGCCTTCAACAAGTCGTGCGCCACCAATGATAAAGACAAGGTCCAGCCGCTCAAAAAAGTTACGGTGGAGACCAAAATGCTCCCCACAGTGAAGGTTAATAACCCTTTGTATACCTACTTACCTCATTTATAAAAACTAGTTGAGGGTATTTACTTTATAAAAATCTATGTAACACGTAAATGTGGGCTTCTGAATCATTAAATGTTCTAAATTAGCCCTATATTTCTACGTAATTCATGTGGCAAAAACATTGTTTTGACAAAAAAAGGTCACTGAACTTTCCCTCCAAAAATTTTTGCTTCACAAATCAACATGCTGTTTAAGTTTGGTTATTGAAAGATGCTTCACTTTTGTATCTTTTATTATATATTTATTCAGCTCACATTACATTAAGGAATTGTGTATTCTAAAAATGTAGTACAATAATAAAATATTGATCTAATAATTGGTATATCCATATACAAAGAAATTTTTAAATAAAAGCAAATTTATTCATTATTTATATATAATAAGGATTTTGTTACAAGAAGTTGTTAAAGTGTCTTGCAAAACAGCTGATATGCTGTGCAGATACTGTTGGCCTTGACACAGATACTACATGTTAACATTTGATATTTTTAAACTTATATTTTTATGCAAATAAAAACTGTTATTGATTTTTATTTGACATTTAAAAACTTATTAAAAAATATGTATGTAGATGAAGACTTATTGAATTCTATACAAGTAAAGTTTTACTAGCTGTTAATAACAAATAATAATAAACGAAGTTGATAATAATTTAGCAATGTATGAATGTGGATGAATAAAATGCTCTTTTTTGTAAGGCCTTATGAGATGTTACATTTTAATATTCTTATCTTAATTAACTAAATTTAAATTTCCTAAAAGTTTTATAATATTTTAGAACATCAAACCACAGACACAAACATTGGTTAACGGCAAAGCCTCTAAAGCCAAGCAGCTACAAAGAGCAGCAACCAATGCTATAGAATCAGTACAGAAGCACTTTGCCAAAGATCCACCTAAGCCAGTAGCCACTAGAGCCCAGAATGGCATTCTCAAGAATGTGGAGAGGAAGTCCATGGGCAAGGAGAATCAGAATCAAAGTCAGAACTCTGCCAAATCAGCCAGGAGTGATGTGTCCGGAGAGCCATCGCTTTATATGACAGCACTGGAAAATATGTTAGTATTTATAGGAGTTAATTATTTTATCACTTTTTTATTTTAGATTATTTTTATTTTACACAATAAATTGATAGCATGTTGCAGATGTACATTGCAAGGGGAGGTATATACCCAAACTATGAAATATGTTTTTTTCAGAATTGATAGAGTTTTATATAGATATACCCAGAACAATTTCTGGTTTATCTAATATTAAGACTTTACAGGGACATCTGTAATCAGCTCTAAATAGGACTTGACTCCTACTTGAAGCCCATTACTTATGTACGGTAATTAGGATTAGAGCTTACGGCACGTTTTGAAGCCGTCTTGTTCAATCCTGAAACCACAGCATCATTAACACATTACTTTCCCACTGTTGGGTATGGTTCTCCTCTCAGGATGAGAAGGATTACGCTATAGTTCACCACGCAGGCCAAGTGCTTATTGGTAGACTTCACATAACTTTGGGAACTTTTTTTAAAGATCTCTCAAATATGCAGCTTGACGCACAATGTTTCCCTTCGCCATTAAAGCAAATTAAAATTAATTTCTAATATCCATATTACTTTGAAATGTACAAACTTTGAAAAATCAAAGCTGTGTGTGTCTGGGATTCGAACCTCAGACCCCCCGATCAAGAAGTCTAGTTTCAACCACTAGGCTCTCACTGCGCTGGATCTGGAATAGGGAACTGGAACCGCAGTATTCATGAAATGTCACTGTGTAGTACCTACCTACTATGTAGGTAAAGGCTAATTGAAATTTTCATGGTGCGATTTATTTCCGCGTGCGCGGTAATCTGCTGCTTCCCCTGCAATGGTGGGTAACTTATATTGATCTCTTTCTGTACGGATTGTGATCGTGTTTCGCCGAGTTTGCGAGGGCTTCCGTAATTGTAGAAAACTACAGTCTTGTGAGTTAAAAAAAAACAACTATGACGTGTCCGCGCGCAGAGCCAGTGAATATCGGTCCGGTAATTCTCACTCTAATTTTGTTATGTGCTATTACTTTCTTTATTATTGTCATTTGACTTCATTCATTATAATAATAAACCAAACTTTATATTTGCACGTAGGTATTGTATAGCCTTCTACTTTTTAAATCCTGTGAAATAAAACTGATATGTTCTTACTATTGTACAGCCCTAAAACTGTTTCTGACTTGCAGCAATACTTCAGTATTGGTAGGTGGTAGTGGTGTATGCTTCAATCGGAGAGGTATTACCACCACAACTATCACTAGTGTGCATCCTAGCAGATCCGCATTTCGATGAAAGAGTTGATTATCTTAGTCCTCAGAAAGTGTAGTAGAACCTGTTGTATATGGAATTAATTATGGACAGAAAAATAATGTCATTGTATTTTTGCAAAATATTTGTTTTTTATAGAAGTGTATTTCCCTAGTAGCCCAGCAGAACCAACAAAGGAAGAGAAGGCAATTGCCGAGAAACTCGACAAGGTGAACTTGGATGACAGCGTCAACCGCTCCCTTGATGCGGAGACGGAGACGCCTCACAAGGTCCCTGAGGGTGTCGCGGACTTTGACCAGGAGAATTGGACTGACACAGTCCAAGTCTCCAACTATGCTATGGACATCTTCAACTACTTGAAGAGTAGAGAAGTGAGCTATAATTTATATTTCATCAATTCATAACACAAAATTAAAATGTCTTAATTTTTAGAAGGTTCCCATTTAAGTTTGTTTTTAATTTGATAATTTATTTTATCTGAATTGAGTAATTCCCACACTTACTAAACTTTAACAAATGACTGATATAAAATCATTTGTTTTTCATATAATTCCTTTTGATTTATTTTCCAACCATCGTAATTAGTTGACACCACAATACACCTTGGAGAAAAACAAGATAATATTTTACGTAGTTGGCATTAGAATTGAACCCTGAACTTCGCAAATTTAGCCAGTATGATAACATCGCGTCATACCATTTACAAAAATTTATTGAAAACTAATATAGAAGTAAAAAAGTCGATAAAATTATTCCACAATTTTTGTTATATTTACATCATATACTTATTATTTACGAAACTTAATTACTCGCATAAACAATGTTCGCAATGGTCTTGATAACAGATAATAGGCTACGATAATTTTAAAGAGGTCACTTGTACATGGTGTACATGCTCTCATCCAGCGCCGGATATCGTCCTTAACGGGTAACATCCGCGGCGTTCAATGATTTTATATGAGAGCGTCGATCACGTACGACGGTACGAAGTATGATCGAATATTTTTTGCCTACTAGTTGAATTTGTAAAATTAACGTACCTTCTAGTTACTGAAACATTTAGAAATGCCAGTGAAGCTTACACAAATAAATATTTTTTTAATGTAACTGCTGTTTTCTAAGCTAAACGATTCCTTCACACGATACCAAAACATCTTTATCGTTTCTTCTGTTGATTCAAATATTTTCGTGAATTACTTGACAGTCATTTCACGACGAAAATATCCAACTATAAAATGTCGATCCTGAACGCGACATTACATTGGAACGGAGCCGCGCGGAGAAGCTTGTTGTATGATGAACAGAAATTTAATAACATTTTAACTTTACAGTTATACAGATTTTTAGTCACTGCGCAAATTTGTTCACGTTAAAAAACGGATTTATTTAAAATTAAGTAAAATATAGGCACTATCGAAAAAATATAGTTTTCAATTCGTATCTATTTTATTCATTTGTATAGATATACTAATTTGTATCCCTATGAATATTTGTTTTTAGCGACTTTTCCCCATTGACGATTACCTTCAACGGATGAAAGGCATCACATCGTGGATGCGGGCGCTGCTCGTCGACTGGATGGTGGAAGTGCAGGAGAGCTTCGAGCTGAACCATGAGACGCTCTACTTGGCCGTGAAGCTGGTGGACCTGTTCCTCACCAAGTCTACCAAGACGCAGGCAGAGAAAGACCACCTCACGAAGGAGGAGTTGCAGCTGTTGGGGGCTTCGGCGCTTTTCATCGCTTCCAAGTTTGATGTGAGGAGAATTTTGTCAATGTATAATATCTATAATTTTAAGGCGAAGTGCATCAGTAGACTACTATTATGAAACATCTTTCATTGTGTAGTAAAATCTCCTCATGGTTACACATCTTTGAATAAAAGGTAATGCACATGATATTAGTTATATAATGTGTTAAATAGATTTATTAAGTTATAGTTAAGTATGCACTCTAAAAAAAAATAGAAGTTATGTAAAATGTAATGTGTGTATGAACAAAGGTCCTATTTGTGAAATTTTGCCTGTCCCTAAAAGGTTATTGATGGACTTTATTAAGTACACGATTTTAGGGTAGAAAAGGGGGGAGCTCAAGGAACTTCTTTCCCTGAATTCACTACTGAATGGTAGTGTATATGTACTTTGTGTGGATTGCAGGAGCGCATCCCACCGCTGGTGGACGACTTCCTGTACATCTGCGACGGCGCGTACACGCTGAGCCAGCTGCTGGCCATGGAGATCAACATCCTGCACGTCGTGGACTTCGACCTGGGCGTGCCGCTCTCCTACCGCTTCCTGCGCAGATACGCGAGGGTGAGGACTGCATATTGAGATCTCACAATTTGTTAATATGTCTCTAAATATGTGAAATTCAAAAGGTACTTATCATTACACATAATTGCCGAAACTTGTCATGTACTTAAGATTTTACCAATGTAAGAGCGTAGTTTAACTTACGATTAGCAGTCAAATGTCAACATAGTAGCAGTGTGTAGCGGTCTGATTGATCCATGAAGTCTAGACGAAATATATTTTAAGTTATTACATTAATTAATAAAATTGTCAAACTTAGGCAATTTGGGCAATGTTTTCAACCAAACACTACAAGCATGCAAATTATTTAAATATCTTTTTATTGAGGTAATTATATAGATATTTACATGACGTGTTTATGCTTGTGGGTGGCTAATGCATGCTACAAGTATACCGTGTGGTGTTGTCAGTGCGCGCGCGTGTCGATGCCGACGCTGACGCTGGCGCGCTTCGTGCTGGAGCAGTGCCTGCTGGAGTACGGGCTGCTGGCGCACTCCGACAGCAAGATGGCGGCCGCCGCGCTCTACCTCGCGCTGCGCATGAAGGCGCTCGGCGGCTGGACGCCCACGCTGCAGTACTACACAGGTTACACCCACCTCCCACTCGTTACTGAAAAATAGACATCAAGACGAAATACAATCTTATTTTTGGTGAATTACTACAGTAATCTCGTGTCCGTATTTTCATTTTATCACGAATATTTTCATAGTAAAGAGTACCCTATGGTGTCTCCTATAAGATGTTCTACTTTTACACGAAAATTTCGTTAAAGTCCATTAAACACTATAATAGATACCCAAATTGACTCACAATAGTTTTGTTTAATATGTTAACCAATATTATAGACTTAACTATAAAAAAATATTACTTACTGCTTATCCATGAAGTGTAAACAAATAATTTATCATTTCACAAGAAACTCTATCTTATTAGCTATGTAAACATTACTTTACAGGATACTCACTGAAAGAGATCCTCCCGATCGCGCTCGCCCAGAACGCGACGCTCCACAAGAAGCCCAAGTCCGCCATCAGCACCGTGCGGAACAAGTACTCGCACACGATCTTCTTCGAAGTGGCCAAGGTTCCCCTCGTAGAAGACTCGGTACTGTGCAGTTGAGACCGGCCGTGTGGCACTTTACACTTTGTGAAAACCGTACTAAGGTGGGTCCAAATCTTTTAGCCTATTTGTGTCTTGTGTGCTCTTAGGGCTTATGTTACACGACAAATTTTGATATACGAAAGGACAAAATTATGTGACAATGCAGTGGACACGAGTGTAACGGAAGCCTTATCCAAAATAGTGAATGCTTGTTTGTTATTTAATGTTGTGTCTTAAAATCGACTGCGCCGGAACTCTACTGCCCAAAGTTGCTTTAAGATGTTTGGCTTTAATTATGGAAAGCACTGTCTAAAGCTAATTATTAAATATAACACTGCCTTATATTAGGAATTGTTTGTTAGCGGTAGTTTATATTCGAAGTGCAACACGATTATTGTTAGATGTCAATTTGCAATAGGGTTTTGGTGCCAATGTGTATGTAAGGTGCCACAATGGTTCTCCTAATACTATAAGTTACTTGTATATGACATTTTGGTAAAGTTTATTTTAGGTATGTAATGTAATTTTGTAGAGACGCAGACAAAAGTTATCTGGCGAGAGCCAATCTAGAGATCAATTGCTGTTATCTTTTGCTGCGACTTGGCGTGAGTAAATAGGAACTCGTATGGTCAGCTACAAAAGTAGTACTAATCAAGAAATTGTAAGCATATAGTTTTCGGTTAGATAATATTTTTATTTACAAAACATTTTCGTCTACGATTGTACTTATTCTGTATTTATTGATATTGTTTTTGAGATGATAAACTAAGTTTATCGGCACGTATCTCTTTTGACACTGACTGTGCGTTTTCGCCGAGATGTTTATTTACAACTCGTGGAATATCGTAAAAAGACTGAGGTATGCTGACGAATTGTAGCACAGGTATGTTGATACCTCCACTTAGATTATATTCTAGTTACGACTTAGTTGAATGTGCCATAAATTAGTATGGCGAGCCTACGATCACCACCGAGACGTAAGGAGTGTATCCTTTAAGTTAATGGAGATATTCGTTTTTAACCAACGAAACCAAGTTTCTGTGGAAATGATCTCCAGTTTTGTTTGATGTAAAAGTAAACCAAAAGCCAACCAAAACAGATCGACTTACAGACGTCTTGACCTCAATAGATTTATGATGGCGCGTGTGCGTTGGCGAGTGATGCACTTACAAATTTTGATGTTAAATTTTTGCTTTTTTGAAATTTTAAACTTTATTTTGTTATACTTAGATATTGTTTTTCGGGAATAGTTTTTATATTTTTATTTGCAAATTAGCAGTTTTACTGATTATACCAAAATAGTATTCAATTTTATGATCAATTCACGAGTCCCATTTGCCACTGCACAAGCGTTTTACGCTTCATATTCCAATAACACAATTATTAATTGCATAATCTTGCATAGCTGCTTACTCGCATATATTTTTATAATTCTGTCTTCCTATAGAAAATATAGGGTATCTTGACAGGGTTCTTTGTTGTATTTATTTGTTCTGCTTGAGGTTCATTGCTATATCTCAATGCCTTTGATCCAATCTAGTTTTTTGTACATCTCATTACTGAGTCTACCAATTAGGGGAAGGCTACTATATATAGTTTTGAATTATTAATTAACAATTGATTGTTGTAATTCCTGTAAGTGTTATACAATATGATGCTCAAATAAATTTAATTATTCTTTTTTCATAAATATTATTATTCTTTCGTAAAATTTTATAAGCATAAAACTCGTAATTTGAGTACATAAAAACGACTTGTCGATTTCATTGGCATAGCGAGAAATCCTCTTTAGAAATAGTGTGTATCGTGTCACAATTGTATATAAACGTTTTAGGTAATATGTTTTACAAAATTCTCTAGATATAACAGCACCTCATAAGGGAATCTTTTGTTTAAGTAATTTAATTGAATATGTAATAAAATCAGAATTGGATTGACTTCCATTGAAACAAATTTGGTAATAACATGAACTATGTATGTATTTTGTGAAGTATTTTTGCTAACATCGGGTCTACACGCGCCGATGGCAATAGTTTTATATAGGATGTGTATTATTGTACTATGTATGTTTCGAAAACTTTGCTACAGTACATTTTAATTATAATTAATATAATTATTAATGGATTTTTGTAATGTTTTAATAATTAATTTACATAGTAATTATTGTGAGATTATTCGCATCATTGTCTTATGTTTTGTAATTTATCACATTTTAAAGAGTACAAAATATTGGAATGTTATAATATGTTGTTCATTAATGGTAAGTTTTAGAATAATTTCACTTTTAAAAACTGTTTTTTCTTAATATCATTTGTCATCTTATTTTACATGGTTAATATTGTAAAACTGACTTGTAAATAAAAGTGATTTTGGTTTGGTACATATGCTTTCATTTATCTTCCTCTTTAATTACCAGTTTAAAAAGTAAATTACTAATTATTATTTTTACATAGTGGTGTCACCAAAGAGGTTAGGTCTTTCAGTCTTTCCATAAGATTATTATAAGATAAACTGCAAATATGATACTGCAAGTGGGACCTGGTAATATTCAACTGGATGTAACATTTTTTCTCAATCTTACAGGTCAATCAAGGTCTTACATAATTCAGCTGCAGTGAGCATCCAGTCGGATACAGAGTCCCAGCAGACATGCTACTTTTAGCTATTTAAATCAATTCAATAATTTAGTTTAATTCGTTTTACAATTCAATCTACACCCCTCCCATGTTTTAGCGCAAGTCGCAGCTACTTTTGAATGCAAAAGAACTAAAGACTACAATAGTTATGCAGTTCATACAGCGACCGACCACAAGAAGTCACCAAAATGTGAATCGCCGCTACTAAAAGTAGGTGCTTGGGTCGATACCTATTTATACGACCGAACCATCGTTTCTTGGCCCAACTCTTTAAGTAATACAAAATGCCGTAATAGGTAGGAAGGAAACAAAACATTTTAATGAATGTGATTTAATCACACTTGAAAACAAAATGGTAGTTCGCTGGAGCAGGCGCCCCAGCTGTACAAAAGATACAAAACGTACCCACTACACGATAGGTAGACGTGGATTGGGGTATGTAGACAGACTTACAAACTAAACACGTTTTAAATACTTTAAACATATTTACATATGTAAAAACATGCTCTGAATGGCAACAAAAGGAAAACGAGTGCTTCGGATGTTCAACTAGTCTGATTGCAATGTTTTGACATTTTGGGAAACAATAACATTTTTTTTGATACCTACCAGAGGTTGTTAAGCACTTACCAGATCTAGCTATTGTATTCAAAGACTGGCTGTTTTTAAATGGAAATGATGAGTAATTAATCATATTTTCATATATTAAAGTACATAAAACATGTTCAAGTTGTAACTTATTACATTAACTATATACATAAACAAACAAAATGCACTTTATAACAGCTCGTACAGTGTATTTGAGGTATTTGGACAAACTTCTTCAATTTCAAAACATATTCGTCAACGACATTAATCATACGAGATTAGTTGCAAATTACAAAAATACCGCTATTCACATACATTCTGTTAGAATGCATCACTTGCCATTGAATGCTACTATAATTACAATGATTTGATTATATTAATTACATTAATTGTCTAATGTCTAGTCAATTCATTATTTTCATATACAAATGCTTACTATATTGATAATTTTGACCTTAAGAAGACTAACCAATATTATAGCTTAAAGGATGTTGACAAAAACCAATATTATTATAATAGTATACAATAAAGATAATAGCGTAATATACGAAGAAAAAATATGGAATTTGCTTTAATTAACTTTTGTATTATCTTGCTTTGTTATTCATCCATAGTCTTATTTTATTGTGTTAATTTATTGAAAGTAATCTAAAACCAAAAGTGGTTCTTGATTAACTATTTACTATATTTATGTCGATTAATAACAGCTATATAATAGTACAGAACTTGACGATATTATTAAAAACTATTGAAACAAACTTTAAATGATCGATATAAATAGACAAATTAATGAACGCGAAATTAGTAGCCTCCAAAATTATTTCGATCTAACTAATAAATTAATCTTAAGACTTGCTTTTAATGTAAAGGTTCTTTTATTAATTTGTGCTCACGATTAATGAATAATCATCCAAGTGGGTGTACACTAATATGTCGCAAAGTTAATTCTTATAAACACAAGTAAGTATACATTATACACAGTCGACTACAAAGTATAGTGAATATGTAGGTGGACATTCTTATCCTGATCCTTAAAAATATTCATATTCCCATATTTAAAATATTATAATTTATACATTTTTTTAGCCCACTTCCCGCCACAATTGTTTAGGGTACTTTAAATATAAAAAACGATCAATCAGTTTCGAGATCAGATGTCATGACGATGCACAAATATCTATAATATCGTGACGATTTTTATTAAAAATATTTTGCATTCTACACACCGTTTCTTATATCAGCACGTCTCCATTATTAACAAATTATCAATCAGATCTCAGCCATTTCAAATACTCTTAATCACGAATGAAAGCATACGAACTTTGCTACAATGCTATACAACATACAATTTATTGAAATTATTTTATCCTAATATTTATTTCCTTGTGAATGGTAGAACGCTACTCCATTTTAAAATTCATATGTACATATTAGCGGCAATAGTATTCTTCAGGTTTAATTAAAAAAATGTAAAAACTCGCAGGAAATGGGCTAACAGAGACATGTATTTTTAGTTTTCCGAATTAGATCAAAAATATAAAAATATAGTGTGCGTGAATTAATATAGATACCAGTCTTCAAGTATAATTCCATAAAAAATAATGAACGGTTGCATGTTATTGTGACGACGTTGGAATAATATAAAAATCTTATTTCTTAGTTTTTTTATTATTATGTTCTTATGTATGTATGTATGTGAAGTAAATATTCAACTGGATATGTCGCTATTTGAGCAGTTTAGTGTTACAAGATAAGCGTATTAGCAAGGTTTCTCGTATATTCAGAGAGATTACTTATAAATCCAGCACCTAATCAGACTCTTAATTTTCCAAAATATATTCATTCAAATGCGTGCTTTAAATCTGCACCTAGCGAGTAACACCCAACTTTACTTAAGTTAAGTGCGTAAGTTAAGTATTTTAGTGATAAATCACTTATATAGTCACCCATGTGTAACAGATTTTGTATAGGAGCAAATTTGACTTGTCAAACGGAAAGTTTTGAATGTTGACTATCAGAGCTATATTCATTCACAAAATCCTAACTCATTTTCTAAGAACGTACATCGTCATTATATCGCAATGATTATTTCATTTAAAAACTAACATTTAATATGTCTATTATATTTGTAAAGGATGTAACTTATCCACTAAACTCCGCAAGACTAAAGTAACGTTTTATATTACAAAACAGGACAAGTCACAGCATTTTTGTTGACTAATGCACACATATTCCACAGATATAAAGCCTACATTTGAATGTCTTATTTTGAGAACGCGTAAGATAGGTCAGATAGGTACTAATTTGAAAAGTTATATTTCAAAATTATGGATAACATAAACCAAACATGAAATTAAGGAAATTTATTTTTATGTCGACTGCATATTTAACAAAATATCGAACAAACATAAATTATAACTAACATTCAATGGATGTACCAATATGGTATACCTAATCGAAAGCTCACTTATTCCACGTGAATAATGAACACAATGCAATGAACAATACATGGTTTAAACTAAAGGATGAACTTAATAAATACAGCAGAACGTCGGCGCTAAATACACAATATTATACGAATTAGATAATACAAAATTGAAGAAATACTTCGTTTAGTTTCATACTTGAGTTACGAAATTTTAATAATCGAATAAACATAGACAGTTTTCACTTGATGGAAAAATCTCGAAAAATGTAATCTATTCCACTTGAATAAAATAAGTAATAGTGTTGGTTTACACTTGGTACAAAAGTCACTGAATTATGTTGTAAAGATTTATGGAACAAGTTATACCGCTGCGGCCGCGTCCGTCTTTTCCATCAAGTGGCAATTGCCATAAATAACAATAGTTAACCAACAACATCAGCGCCACTAACGTTTTGCTAACACGCTACACTTTCATCGAGGCGGGAGGAATGAAGGACATTTCGTCCTCTAATGGGCTTAAAACAAAAATAATGGCTACATTCACTTACACGCTATTACTATATACAATACGCGTCGAGACGCACCTAATATGATATATTTACAATAAAGTTTTGGATGCTTTGGCTATTAATAGGGCACGCTCTTCCTACACTAGACTACGCCCGAAGTTCGCTATTAGGAACTAGATGCCATAGGCTACGGATGCACCAGCATAAAAGTTACTTAATGCTTTTTAAACTTGTCAGCAATTGATTTAAATAATTTTGTTGAATTAAATAAAAAAATAAATTTATAAAATTGAGTTAAATGTTCTCAATTTCTTCCTTGCTTATTGTTTTTATCGAATTCAATTATAAATTTAACTTTGAAAAATCAAGCAATTTTGACAAGTCTAAGAAAATATGTACCTTATACCGGTGATGGTAGGTAAAACAGTCGCTATGAGAAGCTTAAACTATCGATACTTCTCATAACGACGGCTTCGTGAAGCACACAGCGAGCCTTGTCATATCTTAAGCTAGGTATTATTTGTACCAGATCAAGCCATTTTTCATTGCCTGTCATTTGCTTAATATATATTATTATTGGATTCGTTTGTGTGAAAATATATCAAATTATTATTATTTTATCATGTAGTTAATGAGAAACAATATAACAATTTTAATTCTGAATTGCAACTTATAGATCAAACAATAAAATATAAGGCAAAACAGTAGTTAACGAGAAAGTCAAACGAACAAAGCAATCAAAAACGGCCCGACCTCCACCCACCAACCCACACCGCACCGAGGCGCGGCATTAGCTGGGACTGCTCGCCTTGTGGTTCTCGTCGAGCCCCTCGTTCATGGCGACGGGGCGGAAGGTGCAGTCGAGCGAGTCGGAGTCAGGCGTGCCGGGCGTGCCGGGCGTGACGCGGCCGGTGCAGGGGCGCTTGGGCTGCGGCGAGTCCGCCTCGTCGCCGCGCCGCTTGCCCGCCAGCGCCGTCGGCCGGCTCACGGGGCTGAAGTTCGACGCCCGCAGCGGTATCGGGGACAGACTCCGCCGCGTCGTGAACTTCCTGGTGGGGGATGGCGATACCACTGGGGAAAACCTGGTAAAGACATAGTTTGTTAAGTATAACTTCAAAACGATACAAAAATAAAAAATAATACAAGTCCTACATTAGGTTACAATTATTTAATACCAGGCGACAAAAGATTTACACAAATACGATTAATTAAATATTACTCCATAATCAACTGTTACCCAATAGTCCGTAAAAATCAATAAATGTTAATGGAAGGTGGTAGACCCTCTGTGGTTCGAGTCCGGCCTCACCACCACCACACCTATTTCTACCTAATAACAGCAGTGATAGGCGCTGGTGTGTTCCGTTTTGAAGAGTGTGGTAAGGGAGACAGACTTTTCCGAGGCGTTCCAGCTTAGTCCTCACTAGCTAGCCGACCTCAGGTAGGAATATCTATTCCTATCTGGGGTTGATCACAGATGTCCATGGGCGGCAGTAGCCACTTACCATCAGGTGGACTGCATGCTCGTCTGCTACTCCTACATTATAAAAATATAAAAAAATCTCATCGAACATTCTGATGGTTGCTTAAAATTTCTAAACTTAATGGTCATATCCTGCTAAGAATGATACAAGGGGCATGATGGGGAATGATGCAGGGATTCGACTGCAGGAAATATATTTGGTAACCCTTAATTTAGATATTAGAATTGATGATTAAATGTTAAAATTACAATGTTAAAATTACAATGTTAAAATATATTGGATAAATCATTTAGTCAATTACTAGGAATGTGTGGTCTCATTAATGATAATGTCAAGTTCTATATTGACTGATAAAATCGCATTCCATACATGTTTATTCGTAAAAAGACTAATCACCCTAATCACCATTGATTCTTTCTATTTATAAACCTATCATTGAGAGAAGTATCTAATCAATCAACCAGCTCACACACACTCATCAATCATTAAAATTACTTGTCTGATTACATTGCTCACATGTTAAAAAACATAAATATATTGTTGTATTGTAATAAAACTATATTTGTAAGATGATTCCAGCTCAGCAAAAACTTTTCAAATATTTATTTTTAGTAAATTCCTGGAATTCATACAAAATATTATAATTATCTTCGACATAATTATTAGTTGACAGTACTCAATACTTAATTAATTGTAGCTTGTGCCCTACATCTGATTCGGCAGTATTCTTTCTACATCTATACAATACTCCTCAGATCTAGATTTGTTCTTATGTGACCATGCCATCTAAGAACATCTATAAAATCAAATATGAATTCTATACGAGGATAGCTAAAAAAACACTTTGCTATCCTAATGACTAAAAATAAACGCCAAATAAGTGATATAAACATACATACGCCAATGTTTAATAAAGGTTTTAAGAGGCTAAAAATGCGTTAATATTAACATTATTACTACAATACGGAAACATAATTATTACACGACCTTAAAACCCTATCTTGTAAAACAATCACCTGGGTATCCTGGTGGGGGAGTTGGCGACGAGCGTGAGGTCCTCGCAGGACTGGCCCATCTGCATGGCGGTGTGCACCTCGCGCTCGTGCGCCACCTCGCGCGTGTTGGACACCGCCTCGCACTCCTCCGCGCGCAGCTGGTTCACGCGCGGCGTCAACCGTCTGTTGCATGTGTTCTGGAATTTATGTATGGAAGTTTTGATTAAGATATATCATCAACACATTATGGCCCACTACCGATCACGAGTCTCGTCTCGGGATTGAGGCCAAAGGCAGAAATTTTCAGCAATTGTGTGTTTCCTCACGACGTATTTCTTTTAATTACCAATAAGTACGCACATAATTTCCAATTTTTAAAGGCCAAGTCGCGTGAAAATGCCAGTATAATTACCAATGACATCAATTTTAATAATGAGCATCTGTTAAACCCGTTAAAGACGCAACATAATGATGTTAATAGTTAGACATTGTTTATGTTATTGCAATACTGATATTTTAGTTAGAATAGATTAATTAAAATGTTCAATTAAGATACTTAAAAAAATAAAGTTAAAGTGACAACCAGTACTTCTACATATATCAGGAACAATAGTAAACATTCTTACAATGTTTACGATAAATGTGGAGCTACATTGGCAAGGTGCGGTATCAGTCAAAATGTGATAACCGCGCAAAAATGTCGGTGACAATTATCTGAGCAAAAGCAATGTATCTATTGATAGTGGTATGTATAGGCGAGAATATTTGTTTATCGTACAAATATGCAAAATGGTACAGAGCATTGTGCACTGCAAATACTTATAAAAATGGGTGGCAAAATCTTACTTCGTATAAGATTAATGATTTTTTATATACTAACATTCCACCGATGAACAAAGGCCTGGAACTGCCGTCCTCGTCTCGTGGATAATATAATAGATGAGTAGCACAATCTATCAGGCCCCTTTCGCTACATCAATGTAAAAGCAAACTATTCCCTAATAATAAATTTGTACAAATAAAAAATTGACGCCTCTGTTAATTTCCATTCATATTTTTTCCATAATTTAGAATGTTTTATCAAATTTGTGGATCATTTGTCACGCCAAAAACGAAAGCGATTTATTTTATAGAACCTTAGGTCAAAACACAAAGTATGTTACTGGTACAGTAGTCCCTGTTTGCCGAGTAATAGAAACAAGTACTCGGATATCTAAATGGGTTTCTTAAAAATTGAGAAAATCTTTGTACAGTGAGCATATAAATATAACAGACATCCACTCACAGCTACTATAGGTGCCAGCAGGTTGCTGGGGCTGCAGCTCATACTGTTGCTACGCGTCCGCGGCTGGCTGCTGTTCGTAAACATGCCAAAAAAAGACGTACTCCTGCAAAAATGAAAACAACATTATCAGTATTTGATTTTCAAAAATAAACACTTAAACGCTTTATACACTAACAGCCCCACACTAGGATTCCCTGTATCGTGGGTGCTATGGACACACACAGAGACAAATACACAAACACTCAGACCCAGAAACAGAAATCTAAATTCATCATTTAGATATCTGTCTGGCCGGGGATCGAACCCGGAACCCTTTGCGCGTGACCGCTCCGCCACGCGGGTCGTCAAAACACATCACATTATACAATTGATCACACATTATACAAAAATCACATTATACAATTGATTGTCATCTACCTTATCGAGGTAAATTTAAGCTCGCAAGGTTACAGGGGCCACTAAAGTCGAGTGCAATACATGACTATACTGTAGGCAGCTAAAGATTAAGTCCAGGTAGTTGCAACTTCCCGCCAAGTTACTCATGTACATCAGTCACACCGGGTACACATAAACACACGGTGCTTATGTATTGATAGTTACATGTTAGGTATATATTATAATGCATCTCTTATCATTTTGTTTCATGCATAAATCCTGTGTTTATACTGAAATGCAGGTAGAAAAACTTAATCATTGGGTTTATTAGACCCTCCTTAAATCTACTAATGACAAAGCCACCTCAAATCAAATAAAAAATAAAACCCTATAATAGGTGATGCTGCAAAGAACAAAGAAACAATTTAATAAAAAAGTAGATATATTAATTTGAATACAAGAATACTTATTTATTATAACATATCTTGTATCTAGTATGTCTCTTGTGACTCTCCCAACACCACCAATGCACCAGCAATAATGTCTGGAGATAGTCTTCATGAAAGTATACAATATACAAAATTAATTTTTGTCATGTTACCTATTATTTAAAATATATGTATGTATTTGTATCAAAAATGAAATTGTATCATGTATTAGAACAACAATTTTCAATAACAAACAATTTATCAACAATAACACCACTGGCTGTTGAAACAACCAATAAATGTTTATTGAAATAACAATTGGAGCCAGTTTATAAGCATGGTAACAGCAACACTCTTATCACAACCATTTATGGTTGAAGGAATTGTGTTTTGAGATTACCGCACTATTTTATTGTTGCTTGTCTAGGTAGCAACAGAAACCACTTTGTGGCAAGAATATTATAGAATATCAATTATGTATATGCAAGTAATGCTCACGTCAAGCACATATGCAAATATGTTCAAGCTTTTGGTTTTACATATTTGTTATGAATCTTTATAATTATTATCATTCTTTCTTGTATGCACTCCACCTGATGGTAACTGGTCACTGTCCAATAACATGAGTAACTGAGTGTAGAGAATAAGTGTTCTAGTTGGAGCTGATGACAAATCTTTCCTGAAGACTAAGATGGTTACCTGGAATCCACAAGGTGGCTATGCGCCCTAATCAGATGAAACTACGTAACTACATGCTTAGAAAATACTTTATATCGACCTATATGATTATTAAACACCTTCTAAAAACTTCCTTTCTATAATATATCAGAGCTTAATATATTCAAATTGATTTTTAGTCAAATATTACAAATATCAAATATCCAGTCATATTCATGCTAATATATATTTATATGATGTATTATGTCCGAGATATATATTTACAGAGTTAATATTAATTTGTAGCTAATTTATAAATATGAGTAAGTATATTTAAAGGTCATTAAAATTTAATCTAAAATAATATAATAATTACTAGTTATAATTACACGGCACATAAAATTCACTTATTTAATGTTAACGTTACAAATCATTTATTATTATATAGTCATTGTCATCATCATAAACCCATTACTGTCCAACTGCTGGGCACAGGTCTCTTCTCAGAATGAGAAGGATTAGACCATAGTCCACTGCGCTGGCCAAGTGTATATTGGTAGACTTCTTACACATACCCTTGAGAACTAAATCTCTCAGGTATTCAGGTTTCCTCTCAATGTTTTCCATGGCAGTTACAGCAAGTGATAATTAATTTGTAACAAGTACATAATTTTGAAAAAAAATACAGAGATGTGTGCCTGTGCACTAATATCTCAAAATTATGAATGTAAAGTTATACTGGGAACTATTTAACACTGGGTGCTCATCCACCATTCCTTATTCCTACAGTGAATGGTGCAAGATTCCAAAGATAACCACCAACACTGTATGTTTGATTGTGCTTGCTGAGGCTGGATTTGAAGATGTATGATCAACTCCAGATAAGGAGGTCCTACATGAGGACTAAATTGGAACATCTCATACAGATTGAACTTCTCATTGATCATTTACCACAAAACCCCAATTTATCTTGGGCTTTCATAATAATGTAGTAGAGTTAAGCTACTTTCAGTTTATATGGAAGTTTAAGATAATTGTTTTGACGATAATAAATTAAGTACAATATGTAATTTTTAAATTTGTCAAAATAGCATAGCAAACTTGTGATAGAGTGGTTTAGTAAACTATATATAAATATTCGCAAGAGCAGGTTATATTGCCAAAACTTACCTTAAATTAACATTTAAAAAAAAAAGTTTAGGTAATCAAGAACCATGCAAACATACAAACAAGCACACTTTTGCATCATGCAGTCAGGATTATGTTCTTATATGCTGACAAAAGCAATTTAAGCCATCACAATATATAAGTTGATTTCTATATTATTAACATACACATTTGAAATAAGATATTGATGAATTGGTATTTAATGGTAAGAGATTTAAACTTATTTTTATTTAAAAACAAAGAGTATATTCACTTCAGTACAAGTAGAATTACAATCATCATATTTAATTATTAAACAAGTTAATGTTATAGAACTTCTATCATATAAACTGCACTAATCAGTAACAATTTGAAATACACAATCAATATACAAAGGTACTGTTTATGTGTTTCAAATTGGTAGCAAGTTTTCATTATACATTTCCAAGTAATAAACAATACAATTAAATAATAAACAACAACAACACTCCTTTGCAACACTACAACATTTAGTCTATACTCAAAATAAGCGTGTGCAAAAAACGTGTGACATACTATTTCTACTTCACTACAAAATACATGATAAATGGGCCAATTACTGACAATTGAGACTTGCATAGTGTGCAATACGTGGTTATATTAATAAATAGACGAACGGCACCCACTGTCTACCTCAGCAGCTGTCAAAAATAGGCAGGCACCTTAGCGACAATCGACTGCAAGCCCGTGGGAGGCGAGAGGACTAATAACAACATTACCTCGGTGTTGCGCTTGTTGAAGGCGAGGTGGCAGCCGTGGAAGCGCCCTCGTTGATCAAAGGTGCGCTACTGCACCTTTTCAATATGTTTGGAGCGTCCACATCCATTATCTTACGGCCAACATTCATTCACTGACGTATCGCGATCCGTGTAGTTATATGCATAAGGATTGCCGAAACGAATAGCGTTCTACTGTTTATGTAACACTATAAGTGCACTTAGGAACGATCTATAGGACGAGACACACGGATAATATTACTACATACATGTTGCTAGTACGTAAATGAAACGATAACACAAAATAAAATTAAAATACGCTACTCGCAAAGCTAAAAGGAGGCTCGAGGCTGACCTGTCAAACCGCCGCAACAGTAACGTTCAAAAAAAGTAAATAGCCAAACCACATTTCATAGCGTTCAGATTCTTTGAATAATAAATAAACTACTGTTATAGGATGCAAAAAATACAAGAAAAATAAACGTAGATTTTACTTTTCCTTAAAGTAAGAGTAAAACTGAATCATGTTACGAATAGTTTCCTTTCCTATTTTCCTACGGTAAGCTTTTTCTGAACGCACCAAAACATTGAAATGTCAAAAATAGAGTTCACGTTCCATATCACGCAATCTTACGTTCAAGACCCGGAATTATTGTCACCTTTTGCGTGATAAATTTTATATAAACTGTAAAATGAAGGCTTTATATCCTTTTATTTTTTTCTTCGTTAATGCAAAAAATGTAGTATTATTTAAAGAATGTTATTATTATTTTAAAACAGCTTGTAAAAAATGAAAATCTCTTGAAAACTAAAAAGCGTCTCGACGACTTTGGCAATATTGCCAAGTCGTTGTTTATATGCAAACTAAAAAGAAACGTTTTGCCCAATTTTGATGAATTGATTTAAATTGGGTTCCTTTTATCTCTAGATTATACAAATGATAAACTTCTTAAATTATAAAGACGCGATTGTGATCTTGAAATGTATTTAAGAAGAAGGTGCGGCAATATAGTTACATTTTAATCTAATAATATTTAATGTTAAAAATTATTGTAAGATAAATGCTGTAAAAGTACATTTAATTAAAATGTTATTTTTATATTGCAGTGCAGTTTTAAAATATTTAGTTTTAGCACCCCTGGGCATCGCTGTTTATTGCGAATGGATAGTGTACGTGATACAGCCCTTTTTCTATCAAGACTTGGAATGTTCTTACGACGACAAAACATGTACGAAAGTATTGTTTATTGCGGATCCACAAATACAAGGCGACTCCGCTGTGCCGCCTCCTCTCAACTATATTTTTAATTGGGATAGCGATAGGTAATATAATATTTAATTTATATAAATTTAAATGTATTGTATAGAAAATTTAAATCTATACAATAAATTCCTTTTGCAGATATCTGAGGTCTACTTTCTCAGTAGTGCTCCAGCATTTCAAGCCGGATGTCCTAGTGTTCCTTGGGGACCTGATGGATGAAGGTTCCATTTCAACTATACCACAATTTCATAAGTATGTGAAACGTATATTGAACATTTTTGACATCCACTACCCTGTTGTGGTAAGTTAATAATAATATTCATAATGTATAGAATACCTGCCAGTCTACAAAGTTTTATTTTTAAATATTTTATATATTTGTAAAGTTTGTATTCCATCTGAAAGTTTTATTAGAAATGTTCAAATATGTGAAATCTACCAAACTGACCTTAGTGAACAACTTGTAGTCTGAACCCTTTTAGCACTGAGACGGGTCCATGTCCTACAGTGGGACTGAAATGGTTTGATAATTACACCATCTATTGTAACTTACCACCAGTACTTAATGCTCAAGGACTGTTATTTATTACATGCTTTGTTAAGCAATCTGCAAAATTCTGTAAAAATAGGTGTGTAATTTAAAAAAATATATAATTGAACTAGTTTAATTAATTTGTTGCTTCTTTTCTTAAATATTTTATAGCAAGTGTGGCTTCCTGGTGATAACGACATTGGTGGTGAATATGAGCCTATCAAGAAAGACAAGGTGGCAGAGTTTGAGAGAGCATTCCAGCAACCCCAGGTCATAACTTATAGGAATATATCCTTCTACAAAGTAAATGCTATCACTCACAGCATCCCAGAATTCACACACGACCCCGATGCCACCTATAAAATTGTTGTATCTCACTACCCTGTCATCTCGAAGAGTATTTATGGTCGCCAGGTAAGAAAAATATAATAAAAATGAAGGTTATACAAGAGCTCCACTCAGTCCTTCAGTGTTGCCTATGCATAAGTTTTTTAATCAGCTTTTGAAAAGAAGAGTTTCAATTAAACATATTCTTTTTTAACATTCAAATTTACTTAATAAAAATAATAGAAAAACATATTTGGTGGATGCACAGCCTATACTGTAATCTACATTTATTTTACTTCAGTTTATTGATGCAGAAAATTCAAGCTATGTTACAATTTTAAGTTTAGTAGTGTAACACAGCTTCCATGGTATTAATCATATCTTTTTCATCAGGTCGATGCAGCAATCCATCCAAATATATATTTTTGTGCCCATGATCACGAGTCTAAATATATGAAACAAAGTAAGGACTTCATGTCCAAACAAACATACCCTTTCCAATATGGCTCTCCAATGTTAAACCTGGTAGCAGATGAAGACTGGTTGTATGAAATATATGTACCAACCTGCTCATACAGAATGGGCACTGACAAAATGGGTTATGGAGCAGCAGTATTAGGTATGATGTCTGTCACTTTCTCACAATATATATTATTAATGTCCATTTAATAATACAAAATACTCTGTGATTTCAATAATTACATTCAATAACCATTTTAAGGATATTCAAACATGACCTATTTTTTTGCCAACTTTCTTTGTCTTCATGTGCTACCTTTTAAACCTATGTCAAATTTGTTTCATGCAAAGTTTTGTGTTCCATCCAAGCATAGAACACTTGGGCACTTGACCATTTTTTTTCCTCAAAAATATTGGTTCACACCACAGATCAGTATGGTCAAATCTTGATCATAAATCATTAAATTTTTTATTTTAAGTCTTAACCCTATTTATTGTTCTGTTTCAGAAAACCACAACCAGTACTTGAGGTACACAGTATTTTGGTCGCCACAAAGGTTTCCCCATTTGTATACATATTTGTTTGTCAGTGTTGTCCTTGGTATATTTATGTTGAGTGCTTGGGTAAGACGTATATTTTCGCGATCAATGCGTTTCGACAAACGTGATGACGGTGTCCCTCTTTTACATCGAATTTAATTAAGCTCTAGATTCATTAGATTTTTGACAATGTTTTGTACATTTTTATGCAATTTGTAAGCTCGATTTACGCTTTAAATGTTTAGATTGATGACAATGAAATTTAAAGCAAGTCAAAAGTCAAACATAGTGGCGAACATAATACAGGTATAAATTATTAGGTTCAAAATCAATTTTAAAGTTTAAATTTGTAACTTTCTCAACAATATCATCATTAATCAATATCTTCTTATCGACTTTACTGTAATGTTTTGTACAAAAGTAATACAGCTTTATACTCAAACCACCACTTGGTATTAAGTTAAGTTTTATAGGATATTTTTATTTAATAAAAAAGAAACTATTAATAACTAGGGTATATTTTAATAACATGTACACAGGCAGGATTTATAGCTTTCACATCCTAATAAAATAAATATTATTAGAAGTGAAATATCAAAATAAATTGATTGAACTTATTTTGGAAAACAAATATATTTTTAATTCTATACAATCAAGTATTAAACATAAATAAACATGCCTGAAATAACAGTAACTAATAAGTATTTTGTTTAAATCATGCAGATTATTTCTTAAATATTCACAGATTTGTTACATTTCTTCATTCAATTATTTTAGCAATATTATCTTAATGATGTATAAAACTAATATTTAGTATGTTCTGTCTAAAGAGGCCTATGAAATTATATAAAATAAGTTACATTCCAATAAAATTACTCATACAATGATGTCAGAGTCACAATAATATTTGGTCAAAATCCTTTTTTTAATTTTTACTAGAAGTTATTGAAAATTTTCTCTTCAGTATCCAATAAGATAAATGTATAACAACATACTTTAAAAATACTCAGCTATTAATGCAAATATAGAAGGCATTGAGAGAATATTATTACACTGGCAATGATTATTGCCAAAAATATGTTTTACCAGATATCAAATAATGTTTGGAAAGGTTAGATTATGTTTGATTTTGTGTGCATGATCACATAGTGTAGAGAAGCATTCACCTTTATTATAAAAATATAAAAGCCATCTCTATTAAACAATAGGCAGTCTTATGTTTGTATTATAACAAAGATATGGTAATCTTATATATAAAATTCTTGTGTCACAATGTTAGTTAGTGTACTCCTCTGAAACTGCTTTACCGATTTTCACCAAATTTTATATGCATATTCAATAGTCTGAGAATCAGCTAATATCTAGTTTTAATACCCCTAAGTAATAAGGGTTGTTCACCCTTAACATTTTTTTATTTATATGGCAACACAACGTAAGCCGGGCCATCTAGTAATTTATAATTGTATTCTCTACAAGATGTTTTATTACTTGCCAAAGAACCATGACACAATGTTGAATTAATCAAACCAAAAGTAATTAGTTTCCCATTTCTTATTTTTTAAATTTTAACATACAAAATATCAAAATGAATAAGATGACCAGTAAAAAAACTATAATCAGATTTTATAACTATAATCCCTTTTGTAGAACTCAAAATAAAGTATTCAATTTTAGTACAGAGTGTATTGTCTTGCATTTTATATTGTAGTAGCAATGATATTGTATATTATTTACAAGATTTATGTGATTTTTTTTTAATAATAAAACTATTTTGTTAGAACAGTGTTTTTATATAGACAAACCCATTTTATTCAAATACACTGTTACTGTTATAGCAAATATCATATAAATATTAAGTATAACAACTGTTATACTAGTAGGCACTAATAAAGTTTGCATTGACATGTTAATCAATCCAGTTGTTAAATTTGCAACTAAGAAATATACTAAACCATTCTTATTGATATTCCTTAAAATTATTGGAACTTCAAAATGGAAATCAGTTTCCTTATCTTCAGATAGGACTTCTAAAATGTATAGTAGTGTCAACACAATAATTAAAATTGTTGAAATGTATAAACAATAACTTGTATTTGCCAATGTCCTAGACGCTGGCTTAAAAGTATGCACAACATAAGATAAAACCATAAATAATATTGCGGCAGAGGTAAATTTCATTAGTAATCTATACCTCTGAATAGAATGATCACTTAACTCCTGTTTTATATGCACAGCAAACAAGTACAGTGAAATATAACCAAGACTCGATGCAATCCCTTCCCTATTTGCATCTACAAAAGAAACTCTTGGTGTGTCACTAAATACCCAACTTTGTAAATAATAGTGTAGCAGAAACTCATGTAGAATCATTGTACAAATGCTTAATCTCAAGGGTTGGTTCAAAAACAATAACAAAATGGAAGAAATCAGTTTGCAAGCAGCTAAGGTGAAAAAGAAGTTCCAGTGTACACCATACTCTGACACATGCTCCTGATAATCCAATTGCTTTACCGATACAAATCTTGCAATACCCAGGACAACCAAAACAGTTACGAATTTTAAGTTTCCTTTTAATACAGATACAAAATTATCCTTAGAGATACTTCTGTGCACAAGCCCACTCATGAGAACAAAGAGACCCACACCTGTGTCCATGAAACTGTATCCAAATCTTTCAGTTTTGGCCATGTATCTAGGAAAACACCTAAAATCCACTGCCAGTATACTAAATACTGTGATCAGATATGTCAAGCCTCTCATACACGATATTGATAGTATTATCTTAGATTTAAATCTATTGTTACATAGAAATGCTCTCTGAATTTGTGTTTTACTTAATACTTTTGAGAGTTTGTACATTAAAAATATAGTATCAATACAAATAAACACTCCCATGTAACTGGGTACCAATGTGTGGACGAAGATCATTGGTAGTACTATAAACAAATACTCATACACATACTGAAGAAATTCAGATTTGTTTCGTCGTACAATAGAAGTTTTAAAAGTACATTGTACAGTATAGAATATGCACAAAAATGTGTGTAGTAGTGACGATCCATGGTTGTTTTCCATGAAAGATTCATGATATCTTCGATATTCTGTCGCATTCATATTCCAAGCTCGCAAGTGTAAAACATAAACATCTATTGCTTTTCTTAGATTCAAAAACAACAATTAAAATACGTATTATTTGGCATTATACTTAAATCCCATGTTTCGTAATAATCACATCGGTTCAATGGTATATTTTTTACAAAATATAAAAAATCATTTAACCTTGAATAAACACTGAATCTGTCTGAAACGACAAACAATATTTATTTAGTAAGTTAAGTCAAGTTGACAGCAAACAAATGTATGATCGCTTGACAGCTACGTTTCGTTTACGGTTAAAATATTTATTTTCACATAGCTGAATACTTCTGTTCTGGGTACGAAAATATTGTAAAAATGGATAAGTATATTATTAAAAAAATGTTACTATTGTTCATCATTTGATATTGTTTTAAACATTGGTTTTAGATATAGATTCGTTTCATCTATTACCTCTAGTACTATATTCCTGTATAGCTTACTATATTCTTTTGGGTACCTACCTATATAGAATAGTATATTGTTGTATTGTTGGTCTGCATTATTTGACAAAAATTCTGTCATTTTGATATTATTATGATACAAAAAATATGTTACAAATAACAAGTAGATCTTATCATTATTTTGGTATAATTTATTTTATATAAAAGTGTCTAATCTGTGATCTATTTAAAATAAGTTAAGTCGGTACCAACCTTGTATAGCTATTCTTATTTTTCATATATTATCAGTTATCACTATTAGAATCAGTCATTTACTTATACAAACAGAGGCAATATTTATCACTATAAATTTATTATTTTAAATACTGCTATATATTTACAGTACCTATTACAACTGCAATTTTGTAGGTGTCATGGAGTTGAAGTAGATATTTCCTCTACCAACTGCCTAGCTGCAATATCATTTCCAAACATACCTGAGAAATCAGTAAAATACAATAAAAACACACGTAATGTAGACAATATCAATATTTTGAACTGTAAATACATGGAAATCTGAACCTTGTGTTACAATGTCACAACCAGAAAAAAATAAGGAAACCCCTATTATATCATATATGTCTAAAAAAAGGAGATTTAAGAAAAAGTTTAGAAATAAAGAAAATGATAATGTATCAGGATACCAAGCTAATAGCAATATCAATGAAAGGCGTCAAAAGGATTGGTTTACTGATCAGTACGAAAAACTAATTGGCAAGCCTTTGCCTAGGAAAGAGCTTAGTACGGACGAAGTACTAAGAAAGTTGCAGGATTCTACGAAATATAGATGGGTTCCTGAAGCAAATACCTATAAGAGTTTGGTAAGATATACTTGCAATACATGAAAATAATAATATATCATAGCTAGATTCGTATCTTGTGGTAGATTTAGATTGCTCATAAAAATATCGATAGTAGTCACCCATTGCTTGTTCAAATTACAATTGTTTACCAGTAGGCGCCTAATTTTACAATTGAAATCACCACATAAGAAAAAAATAAAAATGAAAGAAAGCGTTAGTATTATTTTAGACATTTGAATACACACAAATTATAATAAACTTCGTAGGCCCCTCAACCTAGTAACGTCCATAACATCGAGTGGCGAGATCCACTGGCCAAGGTGTGCAAGTGCCCCGACACCGACTGCACCTGCAGTGGAAACATTATGTTACCGCGGAAAAAAATTCCTCACGGTAACTACGTCTTGCCTCATTCTTATTGCTATTTACGAAATATATACCTTCGTAGATCAGGTCAATTGCGCTTAAAGGTCAATGAAACAAATGTATTATTTATTTTAAAATAATATTTTCTTTAACAAAAATATGTTCAATACACCGCAATACTCGAAGACGGAAGTGTTTTTTTTTTAACTTTTTTTGCTTGTTTTCCTCTATGTGTTACCACCTAAGCTTGGAAACAGTACACACAGAACTCTACATTCTGTGACTTTACGTGTGTTTTTTTACGCTACTACTTTTTATAAAAAAAATAACTCGTGGTTTTAAAGCTATTTTGAAAATCAAGTGATGTCGACCAAAGTTCATAGTTTTAATAGAATTCCTTCTAATCAATAAACTTAAAAAAATAATCAGGAGAGCGGTACATTAAATCTCCCTGGATTCGGAAACTGGTGCACCGTTTCCGAAAACCGTCACCGCCGCCAACGGAAAGCTTCGTGCAGAGGCTGGCGGCCGTCGTCGGGGTCGAAGCCGCAGTCTACCAGGAATTAGAAAAGAGTGGGATTTGTTAGTGATACAATTTTTTAAATTACCATAATTAATAGTTAAAAATTACAATACGAATTAAACATTTAAGTTTTTAATAGTTCATATTTCGCAATGTACTGGAAACTATAAAAAAATGATGTCTATGTTATGCCTATCTGTTGTTTCTTAAAACTATAAGGCAGACGACAAAAATAAAAAAGTAAATCTATATTTAGTTAATTCCATAATATCCATATATTAACCTCTGATTATTTATAATATTATTTCAGTAAATATAAGAGGAGCAGAATTTTGCATGTCAAGGTGCATAAGGTACTATGGAGCAGGAAATATGCCCACTACCAAGTAAGAAGCTATTAATTACAATTACTAATAGGAGTATTTAGCTTTTTATCACTTTACTAGATGACACAATGTCCACGGTGAACTTCGTATCACCTCATTTTTTATAAGTGACTATCTGTACCCCGTGGTTTCACTCGTGTAATTTATGTAACATTATGAAACAGGTGTGTAAACTAAAGGCCATTTATAAAAGTCTTAATGGATGATCTAAAAAGAAAAAAGTTTGGAAAATCCAAAAGTGCACGACTCATAATGCTCATTTAATTATGAAATATAAAAAAAAAAAAAAAAACTTAAGTCGTTCAAAATTAATTGCCGAAAAAACAGCTGTAGTAGGAAGAAGGTACTGCACAAGCGCCCCTGGTGGAACAAATGTACATATCTATAGATATATCACCATCCATATTTTTATTAATTGCAATTAAACGACACTGAATTAATTAATCATTCGCATTCAGTGACCTACAATCGTCGATTAGAATTTAAAAAAAAAAAATTAACTCAAATGATGGATTTTTTCACAAGTTACAGTGTTTTCAGGTTTCACACATGACGGACAGGAAAATTTTTTGACCTATTTTGGTGTTTTTTTACCAATTCTATTGCAGTAAATCAATTTTTAAAAAGTATGGAATTAATCTCCATTAAATTATCTCGACAATAGTATGCAAAATATCTTGATTCCGTGAACTATCAAGGCTATAATAATAAAAATAGCCGCCAAAATGAAGCGAAAAAAATTTTTCGATCGTAAAGCACTCTCTGATGTTTCGCATCATGAGTCGTGCAAAACAAACAGTGGCTCAGATGCTTCATTGTGTCTAATGATAATTTTCATAGTGCTAGCTTCCAAATTAACGGATTATAAAATAAAGTTTCAATCCCTATTTAACCAATTTAAGGGCTGATTTTCCAAAAATGGTGAAATAGGTATTTAGTTCATTCCTATCGAAAACCCAAATACCAATATTCATCAAAACTGGGAGACTTTCATACAAACTTTTAACCCTTATTAATTCACGGAAATGCGGTCGAACGGGATAAAAAGTATCCTACGCAACTTTCCAGGTTCTAAGCTACCTCTCCACCATTTTCAGCCAAATCGGTTTAGCCGTTCTTGAGTTATAAATACTGTAACTAACACGATTTTCTCTTATATATTTAGATTATCCTACTAAATATTTCTACAACTAAGTATATCACTATATTTTATTTTTACAGAAATTTTATGGACAATCAGAATTTCCAGAGTTACGAAACATCATTAAATGTTAGTACTTTTTATTTTATCTCGTTATTTTTCTGAAAAACATTTAAAATAAGGTCTGTTTTATTCAAACCTTCGCCGTATAGTCGCATGACGTGTAATCCTTTTCGGTTAATTCGTGCTTTTGGGATACTGTTCGTCCGATTTTGACTGTAACATTTTATTTCTAGGAAAATGAAGAGGAAGATGACCAAATTTGCGACAGTTGCTGTACAGGTAAACAAGGTCGATTAAGCACTTAACATCTTATTATTTTTATATTTCTTTAAATTTTATCTTTTCGTTTTAATATTTCGATTCTATTTTGCTATAAAAATTGTAATTGGAGGTGTTGCCGAATTGTATACCGTATATAAAATTCTTTTTTATAGTATCTACACAATCGACCGTTGGGCCAACGGGCGAGTTAGTTATTGGTGATTATTCACACGTACTATACAGTACCCTTGGGGAAGCTATTGTGAGAGATATTGAAGGAACAGAGCTTAAAATCTTATCGTATAAAAGGTATTTGTAAGACCCTTTGTGTAGTGAAAATAGCACATTGATGTTATCTAACAAAATAATATAACGCTAACTAAAGTAATCTAAGTTTAGGTGGTTATTGCCCTCCAGAAATGCTATGCAGTGTATCTGATTATTGCTAGCGATACTAGTTGTCAGGTGGTTACATTTACCGCAACTAACTTCAAATAAAAACGAGGCATTTATTATGATTTTATTATGATTCACATTTGTTTCAGTGCCGACGATAGTTTTGAACACAAATCTCATAACTTATGTAGCTTTGATAAAATTTTTGGTATACGAAAACTTATAAATCTGAAGGAGTAAGTATTTTATGTTTAAGTTTTAATTTCTTATCTACTTACAGTTGATCTTTGGGCAATCAATTTTTGCCTTTATCTTTTTATCATTTTGCAGGCTTAAAAATCAAATTTCGTTACTAAAACAACATATTTATACATCCATATTTGAGATACAAGGTAAGTAATGTTGACTTCTAAATTGTGTTCATACTTATCTGACTTGTGTTATTTCAATTATAATGCAATTGTGTTATTTTGCAGAGAAATGTTCACTCGCAGGAACCATGTAAGTGTGGATATTTATATATGTATCACCATCTTATTTATAAAATTATCTAATTGTTTTAATTGAATATATGCTATTTAGCAGCACAAGGCAATATGAAGAGGGTCATGAAAATAATGAAGATTCATCGGAGGATATCACAATCCCAACTCCTTACATGGGAGTTGTGTTAAAGGCAAAGAAAAAGCCTCAAGAATGTCCCGCCGGGAACCAACCACCACATGTTTCTCCAATAAATGACGAAACCGTTCGTGAAACGTTGCCGGAACAATTGATACCGAGGACATCAGAAATAAATAATGTTTCAATTGTACCAAACATAATAAATGCGAAAAAAGAAGTTACAGAAGAACCAGCATCACAACAAAAAATAGAAGTAACGACATCAGGCGTAGAAATTGAAAACCAAAAACGAACATTTTCAGAAGAGTGTTGCATTTCGATCCTTGATTCCCCTGTAAATACTATTTGCGATCTTAATCATAATGAAACTAATGAATGTGCTAGTCCTATGCCCATAAAATCGTTTAGCATATGTGAGGAAACAGTTAATGAATCATTAAGTGCAAAAAAATGTTTAGATTCATTTAAAGAAATAGGAGGAATTACCAAATATCAAAAACAAAGTAATGACGAGATAACTGAATCTGGTGATTCAAGAAAAAAATCGAATAAAATTCCTGAAATTGAGACACACACAAAACAAACCAATCACTTTTTTAAGAAAAGAGTGTATGGTATTTCTATAGATCAGTTTCAGAATATGAATAATAAGAAGTTTATAAAATGTGTGAGTAATAAAAGTTGCGTATTTATCTATAGAAATAACGAGAAGGCAAACCAAAAAGGTCTACAAGCAGAGGGAAATAAAAGTATACAGCGCATTCGTGAAAGAAAAAGTGAAGAAAATTGCAGGGAAAACGACAGTGAAATAAAATCTCCTCCAAAGATCTTCTCAGTAGAAGGGGCTAAAATAAAGGCGCAGCTTATACATTCGAAATTACTGAATTATTTTAAAATGAAATCCAACCAAAATATAAATATTCCCATCACAGGAACCCAAGATAATTGCCACAAATTATCAGACAATTCAAGTTCAAGTATAAAGAAAGGAATTAAAATAGTTGAGTCTGATAACACCAATATTGTAAAACCGTCTCTTCAGCAAATTGAGATTTGTAATATTGAAAACAAGTCCAAAAAATCGCAACACTTTACTTTAACAAATTCGGGACTTAAAATCGATCCTAATCCTAAGTATAATAGTAATAAATCCACTACACTCTTAAAAGGTAACGAAAGTGTCCAACAATCTATACATAAAGATAATGTTGAACAACAAGAAAATTGTTTTACGGACAGTAAAATGAAAGTAGAAGTAACATTAGGTGTAGAAAATACAGTAAAGAGTGAAGTATCTAAGAAAGCTCATTTATTAACTAAGAAAGTTTCAAACTTGTCTTCTGTGCTTAAAAGAATACTTCGTGGGAAAATGCATAAATCTGTTAAATCTTTACCAGAACCTACTGTGCATAGAAGCTTTCGTGAATCGTGCCAAACTCAGATAAATGTGGGTGAAATTGAGAGAAAAACTTATATCAACAATAGCAAAAAGAGAGGTGGAGAGCCAAAAACTAGCGAGAGAGAAATGTTTTCGATCCAATACAGCGCTATCAGCGAAATTAAATGTAGCAGCAAATTCCTAAAGATTGGAAAAGAACAGTCCTACGCAGAGGAACAAGAAGTGCATGGTATCCGAGGTCCAGTTCCTGAAGGAATCCGGAGGCTGACTGCGTAATGTGCCGCCATCGTCAAATTATAAAACCATATCATTTTTCTTGGTAAATAGCGGTAAACTAAAAAATAAACTTAAATGTTATAAAAAACAATGTCTTAAATAACATTGTTGAAGCTTTTAAATGATTTTCAACAAACATTTATTAAATGTTTACTAATTTGCCTTTCTATCGAGATGTCCTTAAGGTTTGGATTTATAAATAAAAACGAATATACTTTAATCGTTTTATTCACTTAAACAAAGACTAGCTTATAACTAATTTGTAACTTAATACGAACAATTACTTTATCGTACATAAATAAGTTTAATTAATCTTAAACTAAGTTCGGTCTGATTCAGATGACTCATCAATTGGCAACAAGATGAGGATTTAGCACCTTTTAAAAGATAACTCAAAGAATCGGAATAAAAATATTGACATAATTCAGAATAAAGTTAGAGGTGTTATTTATATTTGTTTAAAGCAAATTAAAAGTCATATCCATCGTAGGGACGCTGGGGACGTCTCTGAACTAGAGGGATGTTAACTTCTTCAGCTGTCCGGAAAACTTGGGGCCTGGGAGATGGTCTTTGTTCCTGTTGAGGGGCTGGTTGGCGACGCGGGGCTTGCTCCTGAAAATAATTGTGAAATATAAGATTTTTAAATAATACGTATCAAATAACTTTATTGTACAGTAACTAACCAATATATATTTCATAATTATTTTATGAAACGATCCAAGGACGTATCTAAGAGACTATCAGTAATCTAGGGCAATCAAAACGAAATTAGGGAAACCTACACAAACAGCTATCCTCCTAAATGTAATCCAAAAACAGCGTTAATTATAAAAAACGGAGTGGAATCGATGGACTTCTAGACTTTAACATACATTCGTCTTAATGTCGTATAAACATTTATTTAAATACTTACTTCTTCTTCCTCTTCCTGCTCATATCTGTCATCCCTGTACACCTCAGCGGGGTAGTAACGGTCGGAGTACTTCAGGGATACATTGGGCTTTCTCTGCACTTCCTCCTCATTGATCGGCCTGTACAGGTAGTCATTCACGAAGTGGTACTTGGCCGACTTCTGGCAGATGCTGTCGTGCGTTGGGGGCATGCAAATAAGGTGAACCTGAAACAAATTTTAATAAGATATTGGATTTCAAGAATTCAAATTTGTTTTTATAACAATTTCGCATCAATTATCCTAATAGAGCAAATTATCCCAAAAATATGAAATGACTATTAAGTAGTACTTTTCTAACATAAAACACAACCGCCTCTATATTTATTGTATTTTTATGATGCTTAAAAATTACAAACATAATTTGTTTGTACCACAGATCTATATAGGTCTGTGGTTTGTACTGTGAATTACAATTTACATCCCCGACAAACAAATTTACGTAAGTTCACCCAGCAGAATTTCACTGCTTTTTGTATGTACTCCCAAAATAATAGAATGCAATATAAAAAGAATGCTAAGTACAGTGGCGAAAGATAGAATGTATCAATTCAAATTAACACTTATACCTATAGATTTGCTCCTGATGGCTTATTCTTATATTCCTTATCACGATGACCGTAGTCTTCTATAATTATCACTTGAAATACCCTAATACCTACACTACCCTCTAGATCCCTAAACATCAATATCACCTGATGGAAGGTAAATCCTTCGGGACAGATCCACGAGTGCTTCACATTATCCTGGCAGTAGTGGAAGACCTCGCAGTTGAGCTCCTGGTCCGCGTAGTAGCCGGTCTGCTTGCTCACGCAGTCGAACTTCGACTGCTGCAGAAGCTGCGACAGACGGTCAGGTTCCTCCTTTTCCTCTTCCAGCTCCTCCTCCACTTCTTGAAGTTGCTGCTGTTGTTGTAGTTTGGCTGGTCTTTGTTCTTGCTGGAATATAAATATTTTCATTTAAATAAAATTTAAACATAAAGATAAAAAAAGGTTTAATTGTATTTTACTGTTTTTATAAATTAAGTACGATTGATAATTATTTTTGATCCACGTTAATTCTATTTATATTGGAACCAATCTTCCAATCTTAAACAGTCTCGTCTAAATTTGTCTTGCTTGTTTTTTTGTTAGAGTAATTACTGTTGATGAATTTATTTTAGATGCTTATTTTTTATTCGGTTTACCTTGATCTCGATTTGTTACAGATTTGTCTTAATTATCATCAATTATCGAAGCAGGTGCATTAACCTTTATAGTTTTGTTAATTAACTCATTGCCAACAAAGTGTCTATTTTTCTTGGTTTAAAACAACATTTTGAAATTAAATACTCGACGATTCATGCTTTTTGTTATTTTTTACTCAAGTATATTCTACTCCTTCTATACCTTCCTATGCGGTGCTCTGACTGGTTGTCGTTGTTCCTCCAAGTACACCTGCCTGGTGGGCACGATGTACGCGTCCTGCTGCTCCTGCTGCTGTCTTTGCTGGTAACCAGCTAGCTCAGCCAGGGATGGCGTTGGACGGAACCCGCTTGGCAGAGTGTTCGAATATGCTGCTGGAGTGTATGCTCGTGGCCTTAAATTGCGCGATTCCTGTAAAAAAAATGAAATAAATAACTTTACTATTTTATCTAAGCCTGTGTTTACTCTATGCTTGTTAAGTAAATGAAATTAAAATATAATGTCATAGTTCATTTTCAAAGTGTAAAAGAATAGGTTTTTTCGGATAAAATTTTATTATGGTATAATTCGTCGACTAATGTAAGTTTCTATTTTTAATTATGTCTAATGGTCTATTCCTGTCTGTTATTCTCCGTTTTTAAATTAGGTTTATAAATTTAATGCAATTTCTTTAAAAATATTTTAGATGATGCTTAGGTAGGTATACTAACTACCTACCTACGTATAATTAATTGTTTGCGTTTGAATAATTAGGTTTCTAAATTTATCTCGTCGATTTATCAAACGTGGCGCTCTATTGTTTATAAGATTATGGAATAAGCTATGCCCACATGCTGAGTGGTTTCATAAATCGTGCTCAATGCTCATATTGCTCATATAGATCAATGATCAATGTAACACTCAATACGAGAATGCGAGTGATGTAGGCTGGTATTGTAAATCTTCATTTATGGGCGTCATATTTTACAATGTTTGTATTCTTTGCCATATGTAGCAAAGATATGAATCGCTAATTGGCTTAATAAACTTTTGTCTTTGTGTAGGAGTAGTGATTATAATTAACAGGTATTGTCTATGTGTTAGTGAAAGCCAATGGCTACTCTTGTGGATAAGCTAAGTTTATGGCTTGGAATATACAACGGCATTTTATACAACTTTACTATACGAGTATGTTTATTTATTTAGTTGTAATATTTTAACATGTAAGCAATATTAATATTACAAAAATGGAAGCACGTACAGTAGTACCTAAATGTTTATGAAAAAATTGTACTTTTTTTAAAATCACAATGAATACTTACAGGACCGCCTTTTTTAAGGCCAATATTCAGAAATGAATATTTTGATTCAACCTAGAATATTTATTTCGTTGAGAAAAAAGTAGTCGTAGCCAAATAGGCCTTCCCTCGCAATGCAAACCACAACTTTAAATACGATTGCACTCATCTACTACTTTTTCAGACAGTTACTGAAATTATTTTTTATAATAACTGAAATCTGAATACTTGCGAGCTACGCAAGTGCTCCTGCAATAGATACAAATGATACAATGTAATTTTAATTGTCACTGGTTTTTGCGACGATTAAGCAGTTTTTTATGGATATTGCTCACTTTGCGCGTTCGTGCGGCGCGGTATTGTTGGCGGAAGGTAATTATCATTATGGACGTTGATTTGGTCTATTATTTCAACGTGGAACGTGTTTTTATTTAAATAACGTTAGTATACGTGGAAAAAATGTGAAAAAATTTATATTAAGTACGCAACGTTAGGCTTTCTCCAACCACGAGCAGATAGATCTACATGGCCAGTAAGATGACATTTTTTGTTAAAATTCGTACCGTTCGTCATTTTCATGTATTTTATGAAGGTACATCCTCATAGTTAAAATCAACATATCCTGGCAAAACTAACCGAAAATATATTTTAAGTTACACTTAATAGCAGTCCATCTGATATCGCAATGATAATGCAAAATAAACGATGAAGTAGTTTTATATTTTTGTCTTTATCTTCAATATAAATGAAGTCATTAAGAAAACCGATTTAAAACTAGCCTGTTTATTTGCATATATATTGCATGTACAGTTACCAGCAATTATATATTGCCATGAACAAATCGGCAATTATATCTGCCATAAGCATGCAATCAATAATATGCACGTAGCTACACGTGAAACCGCGGGACACAGATAGCTTTTTAGTTCTTGTAATTAACAATTGACTATATTACAAAAATAAGAGGCCTTAAAATAAAATAACTGGACTCCAATCTCGGTCCAGATATTATTGCCGATTTGTTCATAGCAAAATATTATTGCTCCTGACTTTACATATATTTCTCACGCGACCATTCAAATGATCGCGTACTTCGTGAATATAATCTCGGTTAAAACGTTAAAAGCGTAGATCTATCTGATGTTTAGACTCTAAGCGAGTCCTTTCTGTGGTTTGGAGCTTTTCTGATAAATATAGGTTAGGTATGGTGTGCAACAAAATGTAAATACTCCATAAAAATGTAATCGAGGCATAATTATAGTCATGACTCAAAATGTCTCAAATGGTTCAAAAACCAGGATGAACCTCTACGACGTCCTTTATAAAAAATGTTTTCGTCGATTATGTAATTCTATTCACAAGCATATTCAATTACAATCTCGCCTAAAAATCTTTGATATTGGTCGCGTGACATTATTACGTACTTTCATATTATCGTTCGGAAATAGAGTAAAAAGGATAAAAAGTTGGTAATGATTTGCTTTCGACTTTCACTCTCGGCGGCCTTCCGACGGACGTAGACGCCAAATAGAGCAGAAAAAGTGTAGAGCCGATGTTTGTAAAAGAATTCGGCCCAAAGTATTTAATTACACAAGAGAAACAACACTTTTCAAGTAAGTTTTTTCCTAATTGAAAAAGTTATTTTCACACCTGACAAGTAAGGTAGAAAAAAGTTCAGTCTCTTGAAGAGCAACAAGTTCAACAACCACAAAAAAACAAACATTTAAAAAGTAAGCACCTGACATCATGATTGTTGCGGACCTCAGGAGAAAGTTATGTTTTTCTACTGACGTCACGTAGAACTCCGATAATATGTGAGTCCTGCCACAGTTAAGTACAATTAGATAACCACTTTGCAAACAATGCCTTACACTACCATCGACATGCTTAAAAGTTACACAATTTGCCTAAACCCCAAGAGAATACAAATCCAATAGCGTAAGCCATTGTAGGTACACAATGCGTTTTAATCAATGGTACGTTTTATTTGAGACTTATGTACATTATACTACTTACCTACTTATATGGGAAAAAAATCTTTGCTCCATTTGTCAATACTTGATATGCACTGTAATACGAGTAACGACCTGAATGATACATTAAGATTCCATTTCTGACCTTAGGTTAAACAGTTTTCAATGCCTCGCCCGCTTTGAAAGAATAAACTGCATCATTTTGAGAGAGCTTTAAAATATATGAACATTTGAGGCATTTCCACAAGTAAAGAAACATCTAGATTTACCGGTTAATTTTATAACTAAGCACGTGTGTATTACATGTGTTACCTCATAAAAATATTAGATACTTGTTACCTCGTATGCGATCTTACATCAGTAGTTCAGTACTTGCGGTGCAACAAACACCACTTTGGAAAGTAAATGTTCTATCGGTGCGATCACCTGAAAGCTGCGCTGCTCATAATATTGAGTGTGGTTATCTGACGGTCATTACACTTGAACTGTGCTTCACCTTGCATTATTTGACTCTAATTTAGAGTTAAAATACTGATACACTTATAAAGACTTGATTTGGCCGAAGATCCGAGATTGAAAATCCAGAAATGCCACTGTTTAGCTGGAGTGACATTTTGTTAAAGAGGAATATTATGGGATATTAACAAATTTTAAGTATAAATATTTAAGGATCTCAAATAACGTTCAAAACACAAAAATACGAATTATTTGGTTGTGTAGGTACTTTATGATGAACATTCTTGAAGCCTAAAGGGGTAACCAAATAATAAAACCAAACAAATAATAAAAGATAAATAACGGGTTTGAAAAAGGTTATTGCATCATTGGAGTTTATTACTCTTCTTCCTGACATAAAGTATGGTATTTTATTATATTTTACAAGCTTTTTATATAATAACGATATTTTAAGTTATATACCTATAAGCTATAACCTGAATCTGTTCAAAGTTAGATTGTACTTCTAAAACCTATACCGCAACTGACTTACTAATAGGTTCAATGCGGTCAAAATGCAATCACAGCCTCTCAATCGGGGGATCCGAAGTTCAAAATCCTAGACCAATTAATGTTAATGTAAATTTAATGATCATTTGCTAAAAAGTGAAGGAACATCGTCTGCCTGAAAACGCCTGAGAGTCCTTAAAAAAAAGTGCTTAAAGTTGTGTGAAATCAATCAATTCGGACGAGATAAGGAGGGGCACCGAAGGGGCCGTCCGCCCTGGGCCTCCGATCCTCGGGGGCCTCCAAAGTTGCTAAAAAAAAGTTCGTCAGAATCAAAGAATCTATGAAATGTGTATCACATTCGAATAATTTATGACACATTTGTAATTTTGTAAAATCAATAAACTTTTTACACTTTTGCGCCGCGTGCCTCCGACGACCTTAGTCTGCCAATGTTAAGACCCCTCCCACTTCGAAGGACCTGTGTGCAGTAGTTGTACCGCAACCCATAGGGGTTAACGATTTGATGCGGTCAAATACAAACATATAGATACCTCCAGGTCCAGAGCCAGTTCATCGTCATCGGCGTCGACGCCCGCGTCCGGCACACTGTCCTCCTCTTCCTCGGCCGCTGCATATGACGTGCCCAACACCAACAGCGCTATTAAAAAGCTCCACCTGAAAAAAATAGAAAGGAATTTTAGTAATAATAAGAAACCTGCCAGCTTTTCTCCGACTTATCCCCTTAGGAGATGACTTTAAAAAACCTATTGTTCCTCAATTTTAAGACCGTTGTCAATTGTTATCAGTAAAACGTTGTTTATCAAACCGACGATGTTAGTTTTCTTAAATATGTAGAGTTATACACTGAGAATTTCTATTCCACACCGGATGGGCCTCTTGGCACTTACAACTTACACTATTATTTCCTACAGCCAATCAAACTCAGATATCTGGTATTACTCGTACGTTACATTTATTAAAGGGCTCTCCAGTTGCGTAATCCGGCAATTTCTCCAAAATGGACGCTGCACATGCATAGCTGTTGCATAATATAATTTATGCGGTAAGCTGCAACCGATTTAATTCGACGACAGCGGAACTGGTTTTGCGCTATCTCCATTTATCTGTGTAAGTGGGTGAACAGAATTCACTTGTGAATACTGAAGATGTATTCTTGAAGTCTACTGGTGCATAAAACAATTGCTCTGTAGATGGCATCTGTGGCGTAAATATTTCATTGTCATATTGGTCTACCCGTTTCTATCGTATTGCTGGTTAAAAATTTCTGCCTTCAGATTTAGATCAGAGAGAACAGAGAGAAGCAAACATCAAACAATAAAGCAGTTATATTTTCAGACGCTAACGCGTCTCTAGATTTCTATTTCTAATCGTATTAGGTAGGTACATATCGCCGAGAAATTGTAGATTCGAGATTAAAATATACCGTAGCCTTTCTATGTCCGAAAAATTCCCTGTAAGTTGTTGCAAATATAAGTAATATGTATCTATAGAGGCGTAACTCAATACATAAAATGTAATTATTAGTACAAGTAAGTATCTCGTAAAGTCGTAACTAATTAGTTACAAGTAAACGATGAATAACTATATTGTTATTCTAGTTGCAGGCTATAACGTAACATCTACTTGTCGAGTGTTTTGCCGCTTGTCTCGCCGAACAGGCGCGAGCGTGAGAAATTCTTCGCTTCCTCATTAGGATCATATCATTTTACGAGATGTATTGAGATGTTTAGTTTAAACTGGTTTAGAGTTAAATGTAGGAGCTTAGGGGGTTACGCGTTTTATGATGAAGCCTTCCGCTTCGATGTCTCATTATGATCGAGCTTCCGCTTACAAACAACCTACACCCAATACGGGTTATTAAAACTTTTCTAAGATATATTTTAAGCATTGTTTAAAATTATTCTAAGGTAAATCAAGTTATAGTAGGTATCCACCGGAAAAAATACCAAAAATAATATTCCATTCAAGGTACTGGATACAAAAGATTAACTCAAGTTCTGCTCTTTGAAACCTCATGGTTATTAGAAGAAATAGCAGATAGCGGCACTGGATCATGACATTTTCCAATTCAATCTATTGTATATTATTCCTACACTCGATACTTCATTTTGAGTCGATATATGTATTTGTAGAGCCCATGCAAGTTTATAGAAGTATACAGTTAATGCTGACCGGGTGTGGTCTCGTGGCATTTGCTCACGTGTTCGCAATTAACCCGACATAAGTGTTACATGATTACCTGCTCGATAATGCAATGTATTTCGGCGAAGCACAAAGCAACTTGTTGCTTATGGCTACAGAACGGATGTAATGTAGAATGCAATTTACGCTTTCTATATTATGGACGTCGGATTCGTATAAAAGTATTGTTATTGTATATAAATATTAAATAGAAGAGAAAACTTCAAATATATACCAAGTTTAAAGGATGCCACACGGGGTTACAACCAAAATAATGAAAGGAAAATAATACTAAGTATTCCAAAATTAAAAAAAAAAACCTGTAGGTTAACTCGACAATATGAATTATACTCTGCCATCTATAGCAGAGTTTCAGCCTTTTAAAGACCATCATCCATGAAGAACATGATATTATTTTAGATTTATTTCACTTACGCAACGTGACAGCAGAATTAAGTACATATTAAAATTCGATGCAAAAAATATAGCCATTTCCAATTAATCTTAAGTCTGTGTTTATAACGGTGCGTAAAATTACATAACACCGGTTTGTTTTTACGCCATGATATTTAAGGAAGCCGGTAGGTGAAAATAAATAATTGCGTAACCACGTCCGCGCCGTTCTCGGTAACACGCGTATAATTTATTTCGTACTTCTTTATGTCTCACAATCCATACAAAGGAAACAGGTTATTGAAATGGGGCGTAAAATTTCGCCTTTTAACCCTAATTTTTTACAGTATTTGGCAAAAATGTGCTTTTGTGATTTATTAATTTCAGATGAAGGCAAAAAATACAAGGACACACTATTCTTGTTGATTTTCCGCTTTGAAATCGGTCGTTTCAGTTAAATATGCGCTTTGTTATTTCACCCCGACATAATATAGATACAAAAGATAACCAGACGTAACAATTTCAAAGAATTTACTAAAAAGGCTCTACTTCAGAAATTATTATCTAATTATAGCTTTATAAGGTAACGCTGTCCAATATTGCAATATAACGTGCAATGCCTTATCACGACTTAAATTCTTTGAGTATAAACGGATATCCGATTAGATCTCATTCAATTACCTATTGAAACACGTTATACCACATGTACCGGTGCATTAAATTCAGTATTTCTAATGGTAAAGGAATGTGCTTTCAAAACGTAGCGCTAACGTCCTGAGCTGTTTATTTCATGAATCATTTAACCTAGGCATTTGTCACATTAAACCCTGATTTATTATCTGTAATAAAGCTAGCCAAAATATTCATCAGTCTTTGGTTTAAAACTATTACATGTTGTACACGAGTTGTTTTGTTAAAAACAACATAATAGAGTTAATATGTTAAGGTATCGATACTATGTAGCACTGTCCTATCTAAGTAAGAGTTTAAAATCTTTCGGCGCTTGTGCAGTTGACCTTATTTTTACAAGATACATACAAATAAAAGTTCAAAGACCAAAATCCAGAGGCAAAAACTTTCAATTAAGCTCAATGGATTTCTTATTACAGTTTAACAATATGATCTCTACGAGACTCGTTACGAAAGGGTTATTTATTAATCTACCTACTTTTGTATGAGCAATTTTATAAAAAAAGTAATTTAATTAGGACGCTACGGTTGGTTAGTAATGTCTGTAAATACGCTAAGAATTCAATGTTTTCATCGGAACCATCGGCTCGTGAAATGGGATCTTGCGTACCCACTGGCCGCTGCCCGCTGCCTGCTAGGCTGTCTTACGTCGCAGCGAGCATTGTTGTAGTATCTGGTCCGTGACGAGATTGGCTTATTGCCCTAATTCACCGTAAAGGAACGCAGTTTTGAAAGGATTTTGAAACTCTCCACGCATTTCCGTTTCCTAGTAGCTAGTTTATCGTATAATTATTTCCATTTAGCAAAAATACGTAGGTAAAAACGGCCGAAAAATATGTCTCTTCATAGTCGGGTAAAACAGGTGATGTTATTTGCCCATATAGGTACGATCCGATCTTCTCTGATACAATATAGTACAGGGGATTTTATTGATTCATACACACTAATTTAATTAATTATTTTTAAGAAAGATGAATTATAAGACCTAATATATAAATTAATTGGATTTACGATGCATACTCCCTGCCTATGTATATTGAAGTGTTTTCGAAAAATGATCTTACTAAATAAATAATATCAAAGTAATAGTGTGCAAATTATTCACTTATGAGCATAAAGCCGTTTAAAAAACACTAACTATAACTTTCTACTAGAAAGCAAGAGGTACTGTTTATAGTTTGCAGGAGTTTAAAAATTCATTTTCTTTTTTAGAATTCAGAACGTAATTGTATAATTAATCAATTAAAAAGGAATGTGATTACTTTATTAACGTAACGTTACGGTTACAAACGTTTACATAAGCAAATGAGACTACGTTTATTATACATACTTCTTTATTTATGTTTGGATAGACGTGCAATATACTTGCAATAAAAATACTTTAATTTGCGTAACGATATCCATAGTACTGCAATTGTAACAGGAAAATTGAAAACCTTAATGTAAATAATTGAAGATAGAGAGACTAGAAAGTTATCGAGTAACCCCACGAAGCGTACCGAAGGTCGATTAACGTACAGTCGTGTTGATAACATTAATGGTACAATTATTGAAAGCGTAATATAAATCATAGAACATAGAACTTCAATCTTTTCTTTTGTATAATAGAATGAGAATAAATATTTATAAGCAATGTTTAGATACAAGTATTAGAAACCTATATTATTAAATATAATTATTATAAACAACGATATAATTCTATCCCTTATTTATAATCAATATTCTTCTAATCCAAGAAATCCTAATGTGTAGAAGGAAAGTGGTTACAATTAAACTACTTAATTAAGAATCGTATTATTTCATTGGTTTTATCGCAGACTTTTAGCGCTGCCTCTCTTTCTCAATGTAGAGTAAATTACATATATCTAGGAGGATAGAATCGATGTATCTATCGATTATCAGCTTATAGAAGACATTTATTTATAGATCGATTTCATGCTTTGACAGAATAGTTACTGTCTCAAATGCAAATTCGTTTTCGACTGTATCTGGCCGTAAATTCAGGTTTTTGTGCGGAGGCGTGCGATGCTCTTTGTTTTGGTCCCGCCACACCGTCTGTTTCGACTGCGACACTATCTTCATTGTCAAGTGAGGCAACGAGAGGTCAAGATCTTTTACTACGCTATAATTAAAGCTTGAGAAACAGAGATCTGTTTACTTTGATCGCAGGATAGATTTGCCACAACTTTTTGCTACCGTTGCTAAATTGGTGCATGAAAGTCTGTGATACCTAATATCCACGATCGAAATAGGAGCTAGTTTTTATAGTGGACACGGAATAAGTTTTTTCTGACCAAACAAAAGATTTCAAAATTCACGCCTTTCAGTCTGATATTTGTTCGGTTGTAAACGGCGTGCAACCTTTATTGCAATTAGGGGGCGCTGCGAGCTATTGATACCTTACTTACGGCACGTGTAGGATTATTTGTATCTATCGATTCTTTATTTTAACAAATTATTTGTGAATTTTCGGATAGTAATTAGACTACAAATAATGTAATCCATAGTTGCTACTAATGTTACTCACTTTTGACATTACGTAGTTTTTACACATTGCTGTAGGTCACTGTGAGTCAGCTGTTTGATGAGATTTGGTTGTTCAAACAGTGCGTCTACGATCGCGTGCGCATGCGACATTATCTCTTGAGATTTCACTTTCCACGCTTGCGCAACGTCCTCCCGGTTTTATGCGATGCACTGGGCATCGCTTGGCCACTCTGACCAGGAAATCATAAAGGAAATGTTATCGAATTATATGTCGATGGATGATACTTTTTGTCTGTTGTTCTACTGTAACAAAAGTTTCAATAGTAGTGTATTGTTGAGATATAATATCCTTTTAAATGCGCTAGTTTCAATCGAATCTATAATTATGTTCCAAGTATCCAGGGATTTTACCCCTGATACTCATGAGAGCAATCAGTATTGTGGATGATATAGACACGAAAGGACAGTTTATTATAAAACATTCAGACCCAAAAGATAAATCTAAATTTACCACTTAGACCTATGTCTGGTCTTGAACCCGGAACTATACCTGTCACTGGCCTGGTGACCGCTTAGCCACTCGGGTCGTTGTAAGTTAATTTATTATTACATTTAACTTTCCACTATATTGGAAAATTAATTTCAATAGACATGAAGCAATAAAGTGTTGAATAGAATCAAAGCTAAACATTCACTTCTTTCCAAACATTCACTTAATTATTTCTCGACTTCAACAACAAAACCAGTAAAAGTAAGAGTCAATATAATAGCTCTATTTCAGTAATTTGAGTCGGAAGCTAGACTCATTGAAATGAACGAACGCAATGCAGTCTGCGGACTAGTTTCCGCTGAGGAATGCTGGGATTTCAGTTTCCACATCTACTAAATTGGCAACTGATACTACTGAGGAGGAATGTCTAGTTTAGTAGAATGAATAAGCATAAACTTTGTATCATTTTCATCATTAAGACAATCTTTATAACCATTCAATGTACATGTACATGCCTACTGTGCAATCAATCATGTTCAATTTTACGCTATTATTTATTTTAATATAATTTAATAAAGGAGGATTTATTTGTTCTATTGCGTAATATTTACGACGATTCCCGTGCTCTGACTTCTTCTAATAACCCAATATCTAATCTATATAATTGAACCTAATCTCATCAATATCGGTTCAGCAGATGAAAAAAAAACTCAATGCAAATTGAAAATTAGACGAGCTTACCTGTAAGCGAAGTCTGATTATAATTTTATGAATGGTGATCTGAAATATAATTGAGAATTACAATGTAGTATCCTTCTTCCCACTCGTCGGCATCGCGATTGTTTAGCCTTTAAAAACAAAAAAAGTTTAAAGACCACTGACACTGCGCATGACAGTGACAGCTCCGGATTCCTCACTTAATTTAGAGTCTATCATTTCCAACTTAGTCTCCTTGATAATATGCATGCTGTCTATATCTAGGAGACTCTTGTTCTTATTGTTGCAGTATGGGTTTTGATTTTGGGAGGGTGGGTAATTATATTTCAGATCACCATTCATAAAATTATAATCAGACTTCGCTTACAGGTAAGCTCGTCTAATTTTCAATTTTATTTCATGGTGATCTGAAATATAATTGAGAATTACAATGTAGATGTTTAGAGACAACTGCAACAATGGGACATGTAATTAAATTAAAGATTTATTACCATACATATATATTATTATATGGATTTAATTACATTGCTGAATATTTATTTGTTCTGCATCATATGGATGAGATGTTGTGAAATCCATAGTGCTTAGTGAGATTTATTCTCAATAATAAAATATATATATATATATAAAAATACAATATGAAAATATCATATTAATAAGAAATTTTTCTCTTAATTAGGTATAATTATAAAATATACACAATTATTAGGATTGCTAACTGAATATTTACTCTTACTGTATAATATGGATGAAATGTTCTGAAACACATAGTACTAAGTGAGATTCCCTCTGAATTAGATGAAATAATATTCAGTGCAATAATAATGCAATATTTTTCTCTAAATATATTATTACTAAAATTGGCCAATAATAATAATAATAATAGTAATATTGTAATTTAGTCAGTGTTAATAATTATTCAATTCAAGCTTTTGCACCTTGCAAAAAATAAATACATACAAGGTCGAAAATATGTTTTCTACCCTCCATAGTATGTCATAATTATGTGTAGAACGAATTACTTGGTCAATTTTATTGACACAAATAATACTATTTCCTTTGCTATATAGCAATATGCGTATAAATATGTTTCATATGTGATGTGCATTATATAATAATGTACTTTTATATAATACTATACTTAAATGTACCAGTAGGTACATTGTATGTATTCCAATATTATTAAAATAGGAAGCCATCCCATGTTGAATATTAAGGAATTAATACCATTATTTATTGACAAATTTTGATTGGGTATTTGATTTGATCTTGGGATGATATATGCCCCATGTGAGATAAATTTATATTTTATGTTGTAGGTATACCCGGTATAATATTGGGTGTTATACCTACTTTGTTTCTTTATATTAGTGTGCATGTTCAGGAGGGACATGATCATTCTTAGATCAATGAAACATTTTAGTTTTATATGACTTCCTGTTTTTGTAGGTATATATCAGATTTGCAAAAGTTACTTATACTTTTTGCTGTACCATGCTTATGCATGCCCTCTGTAAAGTTACATATCTATATGGTTGGTTGGAAAGCTAATGATGTGTTTCCTTTTGAAATCCAATCTGACTTTCCATCTAACATCTTTTCCTAAAAATGTGTGTAACTATCAGTTATGTGTATGTAAAAGTTGATATCAGTTTTCATAGCAGTATTTATGTATATGATTATTTCAAACCCCATTCATGACTAGACCAGAAAAGCTTATCTTGACTCAAAAGTATTTATGCTGAGCATTCCCAGGATTAATTCAGTTTTAATAAGTCAAATATTTTATAACTTCCATGGGGTTCTGGCTTACTTAGCCTGTAATGATTACTAACACAACTGGTTCTAGTTACAACTCTGACAGTGATAAATTATAAAGTTATTACCCACATTTTTCTCCATCTTAATTCTTTAAGAAAAGGAAAGTAGATAAATCTTCTATATATAATAATTATAATAATAATTTGTATATATTTTTATATATATATTTTTATATATTTGTATATATTATTATATATAGTTTTCTTTGTTCCAGGCCAGATGTCTGCCATGTGTGTCCTATATAGTAACGTTCATCACACATACCCCTAAGGAATTCCTATTAATTCTAGGGATGCTAGATTTACATTTGAAAATTGATTGGACATGCAGCTTACTTTCTTTGTTTTATGTTTTATAAGAGCATCTAGGTATACACACTAGGCATAAAAGACCCAAAGAAGATATCATATTAATGGCTGGCCATTCACATGATATAATAATATTGTTATTACTTTTATATCATTAATGTGTCACATATTACCATGGTGGACATTATTTACCCTTAGCCTAAGCTTCATTATGAAATGAGAACAATTTCAGTTTTAGTGTAACTAACATAGACATTATGAAGACTTAAGTGCAATAGCAATTCTCATATTATGCTTGTCTTTCTTCCAGGATTAATGGACTGCTGTGTTATTTTTTGACCTGATGACTGGTGTATAAATGTATGATGCATGTTTCTATATAAACCTGGTGTTGCTGAAGGAAATGTTTAAGCAACAATATAAGTAGTATATTAATATTTGATTGCTTTTTGTAATGTTGGGAGTACCAGGCTTCTGTTGTAGAGCATTACATAGGCACCAATAATCTTTAGTCAATTTTTTCATGATGATCAGCCTCATATTTTAAGCAGTTTTACTGTACATGTAAAAGTGAAAAATATGTGCAGATATTTAATAATTACCCATATGTTTGTGGACTGAACTTCCAAACCTTTAATTATTACTGTATTTATTCCTATTGAGTCACTGAAACATAAGTGTAACGAAATCCAAAGTGTTAATTTTGTATAAATTCTCACATTTGTACATAAAGTTCACTCTTGACATTCACATATTTGCATTTATGTCACATATGCCATATAAGTAATACTAAACAAGGTTTTTGAATTATTTACAAGTATGGACATTTATTATTTAGCACATTTGTATTTTTATAGTATTGCAGGTATTGTTATAGTACCTGGCCTTAGAATAAATCATAAAGGTATTTGTGTCCAAAGACAACTCCAGACTTCTGGATTGATTATCACTGTAAACCAGTGTATTAAATAGATAATTTAAAAACTTCAATTCAAGTTACATCTATATATAATAGAGTTATATATGTTATGTAAGCTCAATGACTTTAAGTAGGTACTCTGTACCAGTAGTTAAGTGGTGCATTATAGTTCTGATTGTACTCCTTGATACAAATTTCCTTAGAGTTATACCTTAATAGTACGAGTATTTCCTGAAATCCGCAATATCTTGAAATACACCTAATCTGGATGTTAGGATATTCATATATACCTAGCCCAAAAGATATCAAATCAAACAGCTTTATATAGCTGGTAACTGATTAAATTTTATTATACATAATTTGTATATATGTGAGTAAGAGGTACTACAATATAACCCATGTAATATTGTTTACTTTGAGCCATGTATAGGTACCTGTTATTTGCTTATAAAACAGCTGAAATTGAGTAGGAACTATAGAGTATCCATAACAATTCAATGAACTCTGCTCAATTGTGTTGAGGTATTAACACAGAATGCTACTATCAAAGCTAGGACTTCAGACGCTGGTTCCAATATATGAAATACTTATAGTATTCTTTCTTCATGTGACTAAAAATATATTGGACAGATATGTGTCAGTATCAATAAGCCGGAGTCTTGTTTGCTTAATCATTGTCCTCCTGAGGTGGTTCTTTTGAGAGAGCATGCCTTCTGTTCTATTTCAGGTTAACATGAAACAGTTGTCATGTATATACACCAGTGTGTATGTGATAATGTGAGGAGCACATCTATTACCATTTGAGATCGAGCATTGGATTAACTAGTATACAAAGATAATTTTGTCATCAATGTTGTAAGATTTTTATCTTGACGCCATATATTAAATTTTAATAAGATATAACACAATTGATTTGTGTGGAACGACCAATCTCAACCAATTTCAAATTGGCAACGGGGTGCTGCATAAAACATTTATGTCACAAATGTCTATTTTAGACATTGTTTTCTGATAAGATAGTTAGTCTTCTATCATTTGTAATGCAGCTAAGTGAGTTTCAATGTCTTCAGTATGATTCCGTTACATGAGCTCATGAGCATCATGCTATGCGGTGAATCCTGATAAGATTCTTATATGCACGGGGTTATATTTGTTATGGGTTAGCGCACCAGCAATGTGATGATTCCTATTTTCTGTTCTCCACCATGTATTGCACATATTTTTATCATGTGTATTGTGGTGGAGCATAAATTACCTATTATGACCTTTATAGGTAGTACTAGTTAAAGTGTTATTCTGAGAAGACCATCAAAATGTACCAGGTTGATTTCCTCAGTTCTCATTGGAATATGTTATTCATCCAGTTGCTTCACACATACCTCCCAATTTTAGAGAACTCTGATGATATTATTGTATTCACTCGTTGTCCCAGTATGTTGACATAATATTTTCCATTTCTGTTAGGACACTGTTTTGTCATAAAGTTACAAATATGTTTTGCTATTTGCAATAACTCCATGAATGATTCCTGAAATTATAGCTGGTTCTGAAAATTATTTTGTCAGAGTTGGTATAACAGGGTTGGCATAACCTTGTGTTGTAGCAGCTCTAGCTTGGTGCTTATAAATCATTCGTGCTTTATACTGTGTATTGTTAGTGCAATAGCTAGTGATGGAAGCATTCAAGCCATTTGCCACATATAAGTATTAGCGCAAGTATCTCGTACTCAATGTCGAATGAGTGAAATGTTTAGTGTCTCGTACTCGACGGTTCTGATGCTTTGTATATTCGACCACTTGCCACATAGAAATGTTAGCGCGAGTATCTCGTACTCAATGGCGAATGAGTGAACCGTTTAGTGTCAACAAAGTAACACTAGGAGTATCTCGTACTCGACGGTTATGACTCTTTGAATATTTGAACATTTGCCACATATAAATGTTAGCCAGCATCTCGTGCTTAATGGTGAACATGGGAAACATTTAGTGTCGACAAAGCGACGCAACGAGTATCTCGTACTCAATGGCTCAGGTGCATTTTATATTTGGACCATTAATTGCTAAATTATATGCATAAAAATGCAAGCATCTTACGGTTAATGGCGAATATGAGCACCGTTTGGTGTCTGTAATGTGCAACAGCGAGATTGGCGTGCATGAATAGTTTTGAAGTTGTAGATACGAGAAAGTTTTTCGAACAATATAGTTTCTTTCTGAGAATATGTTAGTTATTTAGGCATTTTTATAGTCGTGCACACATACTGTAAAAGGTGAATAATGCATTATTTTCTTACATACCTGGTAAGTAATTTGTACATAACCTCTGAACCGGTGATCCAATCCGAAGAATTGCTTCGTAAATTCCTGCTACTGCGACTACAACTACGTGGACGTGATTCTTCATTCCTAGTTTCCATTTTCTTCATTTTTTCACTAGCTTTGCTTCACTATACACGTTTAACAAAACTTTGAAAAAATAGTATCACGATGCCTTGGAAGCGCGAAAAAGAAGTGAGGAATCCGGAGCTGTCACTGTCATGCGCAGTGTCAGTGGTCTTTAAACTTTTTTTGTTTTTAAAGGCTAAACAATCGCGATGCCGACGAGTGGGAAGAAGGATACTACATTGTAATTCTCAATTATATTTCAGATCACCATGAAATAAAATAATCATCAGGATAGTTTTAAGAACAGCTGGTTTAAAATTACAGAAATACTAAGTCCACTAAAATTTTGTTTATTCGTAGGTATAGTGCGATAAGTGAATTAAAATACGGACAAGGCCTACCAAATGTCGCAACTATGTATGTATTTCACATTTATTTTACTGGTTTTCTGTTACACATATTACATATTATGACTCTGTTGCGTCATCATCTCTATCCTGTTTTAATACCATTCAAATAACTACTTATGAGATACGGTTACGTTTTATTGCTGTTACGTAGCCACCTTGTCAGAAATTAATATTTTTTTAACATAAGAAACGATTTATAGCCGTGGTTAGGTTAGAGCCTCGGGGGATTAGAAGTATTTCAAATTTGCAAACAAAAAAATATGCTGCCTAATTTACCCCTCTTGTATAATATTCCTATAACATCATTAATAGCAAGTGCGTAAAATAAAGTATATAGGAATTCTTTTGCAACAATTACATAATTATCACATTCTTAATTAAGTCCATGTATTGTTTAATTTGTTTAGTTATTGTCGATGGATATCATTGTGTATAGGTAGAGCGCGTTGATGTCTTTTGTATGAAGATTTACACATCATGTCGTTCCTCGCAAAATAATAATTAGCCATTAAATAGTTTACATTTATTATTAAATATATAATGAAGTAGTTATATCAATTATATTAAAAATATAAGTAAATTCAAGTACCAACCTACAAATAAGGTTAACCGGAAAATCCACTACCATCAGCATAAATAACCCAGTTTTGTACATGGAATTGCGAAGTAATGGGTGCTTATAATAAAGTATTGCATTTATGCGGTGCCTCAGACATGTATGTAACATCTGATCTACATCTGCAGAGCTTGTCGAGCCACGGGCGCGCCCATTACGTGTACGAGCACAGGTGCCGCTTTAGGGCAAATTTTAAATACCTATTGCAAAGCTTTAAAATACATCAACGAAAAGCTCAATCCGATCTCTAGCGACGAGATTAACTCTTCAGCAATATTAAAGAGAATGGCTGCCACGAGCGATGAAAGAAAGTTGTACACATACATCAAGTTATAATCATTTATATTTTGTAATAATTTTGGAAAGGAACTGTAATACTTTACTATATCATACGTTTGTGGAATTACAATATCATAAAAATATTGCTTAAACGCCTTAATTATTATTATTACAAAGAAGAACAAGTCTTTCATTGATATACTATCACCACAATCAGTAGCTACCAACGTAACTATAATTGAAGATCGATTAGAAATCGAATCAATTCCGTTGAACGGGATTCTTTAATCGATTAGCTAATTTCCGACGACTATGAAATCAATATCTTTAATCTTTCGCTAATCTAATTTATGTTCATCAATCTTAATTAACGAATAGTTAGTTCTGATTCAAGCATCCAAGGCTGTACATATCTGCTCCATCAATTGCCCAACGCAATGGCGACAGTGACACCATTCGTTATCCAGTTACACTTGGCGATACAAAAGAAGCCATGATCTGTGTGACATGCATAGCCACAATGACCGCGTGACTGCTTTGCAAGACAATGTAACTGCGGGATTTGTCAACCAGTTTGACGAGCGGATTGGAATTGAGACACTGGTTGATCGAGCAGTGAACTTCGAATTGTGGTTGTTTATTGGTTCAAGGGTATGTGAGAAAGGATCTGAAGCTTCAGTTAGCAGTGCTTACCTTTAAACCAATATGGTGACTGCGGTGCCGTAACTCGTTATCAGAAATTAGCATTAAATATGCTTTAAATAATTTCATAACTTTTTATAATATAACACCATTTCATTTTAATTAATTATAATACATTTTATCAACCGTCTAGCCCATTATCATTCATGCTTGTCGTTAATAACATTTAACTTATTCAATTTTTATCTGTTAGATATGAAAATATGACAATGTGTATGAAGAAATTGTCAAAGGTCGTATGTTAGTCGGGAAAATATTGGACAGATTGATTATTTATAATGGATGTAAGACATCTTCTAGGATACCACATGTCATATACCTACCTACCATCGAGGTATATCAAAAACTAAAAATTGATCCTTTAAAACGGACACTGCGTTTTCTATTACCTAATATACCATCGCCGTTGATCATTGACTGTCATATACTTAATTATTTATCTTAACAATATAAAAGGTAATTGAAGCAACTATAACGCTATAAATATTGACATAAGTAACTATGCCAACCCGTGAACGTCAGTGTTGGCCAATTGATCAATTGATCGACCATTGTAAATATAATTCACACGTGCGCGCGAATGCATGACTCTAAATGCGTTTATTGGAAACGTACATGTACATTATGAAACTTTTTAACGTTCAACCATAAACCTAAGGTTATATTAATAAAATGTACTCGTATGATAAGGTTAAATCTAATTTGTTTATAAATTCTACTGTACTTTAGCACGAAATAGGTAAGTTTCATGTAGTGTTCTCTTAAGTTGATTATATTTACAACGAAGGCCAGATGACAATCACTTTGTTAAAAATAATTGCTGATTATATTCGAAGCATTGAAGTGTATTTCGCAAAATTCTTAGTTTAAATTAAACATTTATTTGATCTATAAAAGTAGCATTGTATTGTTAAATTAAAAGGTTATGAAATGGGGTAAACCGTGAAACTCAGTTAATTTGATATAGATTTCGATTATTATCTAGATCATAAAAATGGTAGCATACCTGTCGAGTCCGGCAATGACATTGAAATTTGAGTAATTATTATTAAAGGCGTCATTTTCATGCATAATGTATGTACAGTTGAATGGTTTCACGCAACTCCGGTAACACTATGTAATGTTGATGCACGCGATGTGCGCGCGGAAATAGTTAAATCTAATTTATCATCAATTACCGACGATTTTCGAACTCTTACCGTGTCGTTGGTGAACGGTTTCCTTCCTAGATGAGTATTAACTCATGGTATGCGAGGATATTGTTTGAAAATATTAATTTGATATGTCTGGGAATCTGTTGCAACATCAAAACCTCCTTTCGCAGACTTTCCTTAATTAGACGTTCCTTTTAGGGCTTCTATACGAGTACTTCTATATAAGAAAAGTTTAAGGAATACGATTAAATTCTATCCTCGTCTAAACCAGATTAATTTATTTACAAAATATAAATTCAGCGAGTGTTGATTCCAAAGGAATACAAAATGTACAGTCCAGTTAATTAAAATATCATCAAATGTACTACTAAAATAATATGACGTAAAATGATATGTTTGGCTTTTTAACATGTTTCTTATTTTAAAAAAGAATGTTATCCATGTTAATTAAAGATAAGGTATCCCTTACCACACCATTTGTGATAAGTTATTGTTATGCTGTAAAGTTTTCAAATTGAAATATTTGTTATCTTAGAACTTTGTATAATTTACTTCAATTCGTTCAGCCCATTAAGGTCAAAGCCCGAAAATGACAAAGGTGACACATTAAAAAGGTTCGCCATTGTGATTTAGGATATATTTATAACGATTTTATCGATCCCTTCTAAAAGTGTCACCAAAACATGACCCAAAAAGCTGCACATAATGTAGATTTACATTTAAGATAAATCTTTTTCATCGACATGTTTACGATAATTATATGTATTTTTTTGATCAAAGGTGTTGGTTTTTTTTTTTTTGGGACTTGTAAGGGACAAGTATAATAACTCGAAGTTTCAAATATATTTAAATGCTTTAAAAATAACTTTAGTACTCGGTCGATATTTGGCATTATGTATATCGTTAGAGCTTTAAAGTCCCTCTAACAGAAAGCTATCTGAGAATTTACACCAGGTAGGTACATAAAAGTACATACGAGTATTATTATGTTCACATTGAGATAGCTTATGAAAATTTTATGCTCTCCATAATTACAGTTATGTGCTATTGCAATATTTCGCTACGCAATATTTCATGTTAATCGCTAAACTATGCTAACTATGTTGCCACGTTGTCTCTCCTGGAAACTGTTCTGGAATAACGTATTCACATGTGGTCGTATTTCCTCACAAACAGTACACATTGCGGTGAAATATAAGAAGACCACAACACAAGCTGAGATTTGCGACATTTATGTGTTTGCGGTTGCCTATTTGCAGGTAGCATGATACTAACATGACATCATCTTATAAATCACATGATGTGATAAATTGGGTAGGTTTGTGAGCAAAATATCACCTATTTCGATTGAAGTGAACACGGAAACCTTCATTTTTTGTGTTACCTAATGCCCCGAGGCTATCAAGATTTGTAAATCAAGTAATATTAAAGGTGCGTAAAGGTTACTAGATCTTTCATGTGAAAATACGTACAGGAAATACCAGGTACCTATAATTTAACAAGTAATATTATAAAATACAATACATAAACTAAGTAAATTATTCACTGCCAGCTTATAAGCTCTAACCTAGATAAGACATCCCACCTTTGACTCAAGATTTAACCTATATTATTCTACACATATGAATTGATTAGAGGTCACAATAACTATTAAAATGTGACATCAGGTAACATCGTATAGTAGTAACTATAAAACGCACGTGCGCAATCATCGCACAGGACTCGCAATTACACAGCATTTAATACTCTACGCAGTTGTGCAAGATGTCAACAGTGGGTTCGTGTGAAAACTGAGAACGAATAACTTACCTACCTACTATCTCTTGAGCATTAGGTTTACATACAAATAGTACAAATACTTAAATATATCTCAAGTGGTCAGTCTGTGATGTTTTCATAAAGAAATCTTAAACATGTTTGAAGTAAAATAATTCGTTATCACTTTCTTGAATAGAAATTATCATGATGTAAGACTGAATTAATTGCATATAAAACTCGGTGCTTTTAATACACTCAAGCCTAAATGAAACATGTGGTATTTACATTTTCAAAGTTTGATGATAAATATCCTCGTTGTATACCTAAATAATTATGCACGAAAACTAATGTTTTATCAAATTGCCATGTTATGTTACAAACATCGAACACATATCCGGTCACAAACTAATTCGTCGGCATTAGAAAACAGCTAATACTAATATACCTAATAATTTTAATCAACTTGGAACAGTGTGAATCAAATCATATAATTTTGAACAGGAAAATATTAATTGTCAACGGAACATCAATAATTAACGAATTAACAAAGGAAACAATCACAATATCCGGCTGTAATTACTTTAATTTAATTAGCCACCGGATTGGTATCATAAGCAACAGGAACTTTCGGTCTAAGTATTTCGCTGTTTGTAACAGTCAAATGATTACGCCTTTAATAGGTGCAATTTATAATCGACTAACAGTATTGCGAGTTTTAAATAAGTATACCTATTGTTAAATGCGTTTCCTTTAAATCATGGGAGTATCCAAGCAGGATTCTCCATCATGCCAACGACATCGTAGAACCAAAGAAATAGTTCCAAAATGAATGAATAGACAACAAAAAACAAATACCATTTTCAGTTTAGCAGACGACAAAGTAAACTGGGACAAAGTAGGTACTATGAAGGTAAATGAAAAACAAAATAATAATTAAAAATCATATCAACCTTTACCGAGGTTTAATCAGGAAAGCGAGAGGTTAACCAATACCTACCACAATTGGGGTTATTGTACCGATTTAAGACCGGAATACGTAACCACGTATGAGTATATAATAGTAACTTATTAAACCCCAATTAAATCGCCTGCGCCTCAAATATTTCACCAACGAGTTACAAAACGATTTAGTGTTGAACAAACGTAAAACTGAGATTTTATACATGAACTGTACACATAACTACGAGATGTTATCTCAACATTACATTGTTTCAGACTTTACAAAACATTTAAGCACTTAATTATTTTTTTCTCGACGGATTACAAACATTAACAAAATATGTTTTATTTCTGCTAAATTCGTTACTTTCAATATTACTTACACAATATTTCAATTAATTTCATCATTGCTTTACTTTTAACTTATAATAAAATCATTGTAGAAATCACTTTAATTATCCATCTTTCAAGAAATATTTTTTATTATTTATGTTGCGTATTTATAAATCGTAAAATTTATTATTGGCAGCACGCAGAACTTTATAATAAAGTCGTATAAACTGATATGTAACAACGTTACATAAAGTACGTTGAGTTTCATAGTGAGCTGGTAAATGCAATCTCTGTACAGTCCGGCTCGAAGGACCCATTAACATTTAAGTTTCTGTGCCACTTAAAACCATGCAAAATTAATCATGCTATGTTTATGTGCACGTTCATAAGAATAAACCTTCAAACAATCATAAACAACCTACAACTAAATTAAATGGCAACGTATGATCCATTGTACCAATTGTGACACCCACTATCATTGACGCTGAGTTGACAGAAGAATTAGGACTTGCCTAATAGCATTTGACATTCAATCATATATCTTATTGCAAACTAAATCTACTAAGTTACTGCGTATCTCATATAGTGAAGCGTATAAAAAGCTGGCAAATAAGCAGAGAATTCCTTTCGTTAATCGTTTATCGCTAACCGCTAATAGTAAAACACAGTCGACCTACCGTAACCTATTAGTTCGCATACACAATGTATGAACGAATTTATTATGTAGTCATTATGTAACTGACTTCTGAGCTGAGACTGCACGGACGCTTTCTTCAAGATCTGGCATAATGAGCAGCTACCAGCTATAACGCATTTGTTATGCTGTTGTGGAAAAAAATTAAACCAGTTTAGCAACTCACGCGCCAAAAGTGAAACAAGCCTGAAAGCTGTGAATGATATCTAGATACCTATGTAAGTATATACATAGGTATGTGCAATATGCATAGCATACGTTTTATCAATTGAAGTAGAAAAACGAATATGCAGCAGTGCAGCGTACTTTGTTTGGTACAGTCGCCAATAAATATCTGTAATCAACACCTAATAGAACTAGTCTTTCCTGAGAAACTGAAAACGCCTCGTGTCTCTACTACATCGTTCCAACCATAACACTACATCACTAAACATCTGGTATATAAGACACACGTATGGAGCAGTGGTGGTACTGCAGCGAAATCACCACCTTTTAAATAAACAGTACACAAAAAATATTGAATACTGGCACCTCGGTAGTTGTCTAGGCATTACTTATAAATTCTTTCTTTAAAATAAGCATCAAGATGCTAAACTTCTTAAAAACATATAATATTTACTGCCATTTAATACACAGGTACAATACCTTTTTATTATAATGATGTTGTTCCATTGCTTATCTTAGTTTTTTCCCACGGCTTCGCCCACGTTTAAAAGAAAATTATATGACATACTAACATACATAAAACTGAAAATTCGTACCTTAATTGGAACGACAGTGGCACAATCTGGCGAAAATTGGTCGTACTAACTCTGGCACCTTCGTGGGCTCATGTACAACTTTGCTAAAGATCATCACTTGATCAAATGCATAGTTTACGATTCAATCCTATTTATTTAACTTCCTACATACATTAAATGTTAACTATAAACTAAAAATGGAGTTATTTATAAATAAAATAAGCCATCTAAAATTGCCGTGTGAGGCATGGTTCCCAAAACGCTGGCGGCGTTTCCTTGCTGCACGGCAAGACTTAATCTTTGCGCAAAATAACCGCCAGCTTTTTGGTCACCGGAAGCAGTGACAAGTTTGGTCGATATATCTGACATGATTTTTTTCATGTCAGATGACCATGGACCCATTGTCTCCAAAGCAAGCGCCGCAAACAAGTAATTGTCTAATAAATTACTATATTTACGACGCTTGAGAGTCTGGGCATGGTCGGCTGCAGCCCCCGCTTTCACTGAAGTATTAGCTAGGTGAGAGGGGGCTAAAATATCAACGCACGTTGCGTCCCATATCAGGGGTCGTCCGAGACTCCATGGAACTAGAGTGATTCCATCAGGTCTCTTGCCATCGTCTCTAAAAAGACCTGGGGGTTCTAAAGTCGCTGGTATAGAGACGGTAGCAAGAGCCCGACGAATCAAACTGTTCAGAGTCCCGTGACGATATAGCCTGCCGGCACTCCTGATACAGGACAAGCCATGTCGACCCAACGTGTCCACCTCCTGCCCACACGAACAAAAGTGAGACTCGCAAATCTTGGCACCGAGCCGGAGACCTATAGAAATGTGTAACGTTAAATTCAATCCTTACTAATATCGATTAAAATAATCGATTTTTTTTGGTCCAAAAGATGATTCTCCGATTAATCGATCTTAGATCGCCATCCCTAGTTCCCGTGGGATTTCCGGGATAAAAACTATCCTATGTCCTTTCTCGGGTCTCAGACTATCTTTGTACAAAATTTCATTAAAATCGGTTCAGTGGTTTAGGCGTGAAGAAGAGACAACCAGACAGACAGACAGAGTTACTTTCGGATTTATAATATTAGTAAGGATAAGGATAATAATATGTAATATACATAAGCAGGGTGACGCATTTAAGGATATTCTTGAAAGATACTATCTTCTCTCTAGGCTAACAACAAAAAATATGTTTATCATACCATTTTATTTTAAAATTATACATTATTAAGGTAAGCGGATTATTGGTCAGTTATAATAAATTGCTTATTGTATTTTTAATACCTAGTTGCATTCTCTACCAGTTAACTCACGGTATGGCTATGGATCAAAATAATTTTAATCGTAAGTTTCGGGTCATTCATTCACTTTTTCTAGTATGACCTCGGTTTTGTTAGCCAGCCACACGCATAACGCGTTCAACGTACTCATTTAATTGGTTATTATGTAGTATTACAACCGTAACGGGTTACGTTTGCGACAATAATAATGTTATGTTATGAAGTGCAGCGTAGCTTCGGTGTTCACATAATTGATGACTAGCTGTATGATTTTCTACGTTGTATGATCCAGTTTCACCGACGTACAATGAAGTGTATACACAACTTCGTGATGAATGGGAAAGTTTACTTTTTCGTTACGACTTTCTATCATGTTTTAATATCTATTTACTGAGAGAACCATATTGATAAATGAACGAATGCTTGTAAATTATTTACCAGTAGGTAAGTCCTAATAGTTAATACCATTGATATCTGTCCTCACGAAAAACTTTATAAATAATTATATCGCATATAATAAACAAATATAAAATAGAAATTGAAATTTACAATTTTTGATACTTAAAAATATTAAATGTAAAAAGCTACAATATGAAATATACCTAGAGTCTACTCTATTGCTTATCATCTTGAGGATGCTGTTGGAGCTATCCCGGACACGGTGCATCAGGGAGCTGCATCTTTTTCGCATTATAGTTTAAAAACAGTCTACATGAGCTTCTGCAAACGTCCCTGATGCACTACAGTACCTTGGTAGTCTCATCAGCATCCTGAAACCATTGTTATATTGAACTCGAAGAGCATTGTAAGATTTTTGGGTGTATGTATTTGTAATAAATTAAATTTTATAAAACTACTCGCCAGTCTTTAATAATTTGGCCAAGAGTAAAGTCGAACTCATACTCGGAGGGCTTCGTACCTATATATGGTAATAAACAAAGAAAACTTCTAAAACGTTATATTCATGAAACAGAAACTTGCTTTTCTCTTCTATGGTTATATTTTATTGTTTTACCAATAAATAATAATTACAAAAGTTTAAAAACATATAGGTACAAATTATTTCAAATGTACCTACATGATTACTACATTAAACATTAACGACCTTCATTTTTCAGAATAGATAAAAAAATTAAAATGGGGTATTTTTCCAAAAACTCTAAATGACAAATATTTACGTCACTTTATTAAATGTAACTTATATATTGCTTTGGTAGATATTAGTCTACATTGTCTGTCTTAATTGTTGGCACTAAGTATTAAACGTATTGCATATCATTAAAGATTCTGAGATCCGGATTCCTAATAAGAATACCCATATTACTAAAATAAACGTAAATTGTTTTAATTATTATGATCGTGTATATTTGTGAATATTCGCATGCATTTTTCGGTATTTTGATAGTATGTCTAACCCGATATCTAAGCCTAATTAATCATTTGTTTGCCGATCATTAATGACTGCTATAAAAACAAAACCCATCTTTTTAACACGCTTTTTATGACTAATGATCACTCCTAAGGAATCATTTTGTAGAAACTGCACCCAGCAAAGTGGCGGGAGAAAGTTATTGACTTCACATGCTTATTGGAAATTAAATTGAGTGACATGTGAAATGATTGCGAATGAAATTATAATAGGCGATAATATGATGATAATTAAATCTATATTCATAACGATATTTACTTGTAGTTAACTTTTTATTTATAGTCTATCTACAAGTAAGCGGACATTACTTAAATAGCAAAAAACCTAAAGTAATATTTTTTGTTCAGTTTAAAAATATTTTAAAATTTGTAACAATAGTTAACTATTGTTTAAATTTAATACTGTTTTATATAATCGTAGCTACTTACCAACTTACTCAAATAAAAAATCTTATCAGACCTTTATTCATTTATAACCAGAATTCTTCTTTCGTCATACAAATTGCCTTTAAAAAAGCAATAAAAAGTAGTCGAATGCTACGTTCAACGCTTCGTAACCACATATGTAACGAGAAACAAAAAGTATAATTACCTCATTTTCATTTTTAAACACACAAAAATGTCCGTGCAACACTAATTAAAACTTCAAAAAAGCGCGCGAAACGGCCGGAACGCAATGGCGCAGCGGGATCTGCGGGATACAACTGCGCGGCACCGTGCTTTCTCCGCGCTTTATAACTTGCAGCAAGCGGCCGCTCGATGGGGGCAAAGAAATGCAACCGTTTGGCAATGTTACGCGAATCGAACGAATTCGATAAAATTGGTGAACTCAGATAAAATATACGAGACCAAATACAATTTGCCTCGGATGTCGCTCAAGTGTGAAGCGAAAGACGTTTAATATCGATTGATTTATTGAACTTCCGACTTCGAAAGTTAATTTGGCGATGACAATGCGAAACTAAACTTTTACATTTTGTCTTCCGATTCGCGAAATGATTTTTATTTTATATAATAAGAAATTAATAAGTAACACTTTCATACGTCATAGCATAGTGGTTGAAACTCGGCCTCTCAATCGGGGGTCCACGGTTCAAATCCGACTTTTAAAAGTTATGTGCGTAGAATTTAAGTATCACTTGCTATAATGGTGAAATGAAATATAGCGACGGAACCTACATACCTGAAAGATCAGAAAAAGTTCTCAAGGGCGAGGGATTTCTACCAATTGGCCAAGTGGCAGCGTGGTGCCCACTATGGTTACAACATATCGGAGGCCTTATAGGCGACATGATACGTTTTTCGTAAATTCGCGAGGATGTCTTCTTGCTGTCGGGGATGGTGGTGGTGGTGTGTATGTGCTATTTATATGCTTTTTCTCTGAAAGATTGGAGAATATGACGTTGCCATCTTCATTACAAAAAAAAATCCCTAACAAACAAAAGTAATAACATTCGCCCAACTTAATAAGTACGCATACATATATCTTATCATGTCTTCCAATACGCTGAGTCTATAAAGTTTGTCAATCTTTCAACCTTTGTTTGTAACAGTTCATATAAAAAGCAAAACCGTTTTTCGTCAACTGCAAGTTTTAAAATATACCTAGATACTATATTACATACACTGCTTTAATAAGTTTAATGGTGTGGGCGGGATGCACATTATTTATTCATTCTAAAAACCACAATGATATGTTAATTTTAAGTTTCGTTGGATGTGTCGGCAACATTAACTTCAAAGTCATAATTCTTCAGGTAGAAGAATTCGTCCGCCTTAGTAAAGCTCGGGCAATGCTCCGAGTAATATTCCCTTCCAAGGACACGTAGAGGCCGCAAGGACAAAGCTCCAGGAGCATGGCATTGAGAAACTTATACAGGCTTATGCTCACGACTTGGTTCACGAGAAAGTTTAATAAAATTTATGTACCGACAAGTAATAAAGAACTTACGTTATTTCACAAATACCAAGTGGAAGATGAGTTATTTGACCAGAGGATTATTGTTTAAGTACATATTTTTATATGTAGTCCGCGATACAAATAGAGACACGTTAAAAAATAATAGTGATAAATCATTTTGTTGCGACTATACGAGTATGTACCTAAAATATATTCGAAAATTCTCTTTTTTATCGAACTTTTCACAAAAAAGCCTTTCAAAAATTAATAAGTTACATCGCATTACGTTAGTATTCGTTAAAATAATCATAAACCTTACGACTATTATTTAACCAGACATTTAATTTTCTTTATATAAGATATCCTTTGTCAAAAAATGACAGTCAAGTTTTGGATACCATTCTGGCTTAGAAGAATAAGCTCATTTCTAGATAGAAACTTATCTTTATTATATGGGAGTAGCAGACAACTATGATGTTGCCATACTGCCATACTGTAAAGAACCCCAGATAAAATGAGATTCCTACCTGAGGTCGGTCTCTGGTGCGCCGCTACCTCTAAGGACTAAGCTGGAATGCCTCGATGGTCGCGTTCCGATCCGGTAGTAGTTTAAGAAAAATATTGTAACTGCCAATTCGTAAGTGCCGTCGTTGGCCTATAGGTACAAAATATTTCTTTTTTTTTCATTTCATTTCGAAAAAGTATGTCTCCCCCCATACCACACCTTTCTAATCAAAACACATACTGTTATTAGCTAGAAATTGCTGTGTGCGGCAGTAGTGCCGGAGTCGAACCACAGAAGGTTCTACCACCTTATAAGTGTTTATTATCTGGATTTTTTTAAAGTGGGTCATTTTTGAGAATCTTTCAATATATTGTTTTTACATAAATCATTTATTCTTTGATTGTTTAATACCGTCATCATGTCTACTGTTTATAAATAGGTATAATATAATAGTACTTCCATGTCGGATGATCAGATATTTAAGGCGTTAAACGTTGTGAGTAACTGCAAATCCTAAACATTAAATGATTGCATCTCTAATATGTATTATTGTACCCGAGGAAGGATGGTAGGCGGGTTACCCGACACTTGTTTCACCATGGTAGGTCTGTAGATTTCATATGGGAGTATCTATAGTACTTAAGTAGTATAAATACTAAATATTATAAATATGCGCGCGCTGTCTCCTAATTTGTGTAAATCGTGACCTATCTACCAATCCAAAGTTAAGCAATGTTAGGCGTGGTCAACCCATTGGTCCCAGTTGTTAAAATTGAATAGAAGTATTTAAACTTTGACAGAAGCCTCTTGTGGGATTTGATAACATTCGGTATGGGTTGGGCCATTATGCCACTAACCACCTCCTATCTGCGTTGGAGCAGCGTGGTCGAGTTTGCTCCAGGTCTACCCTTTTGTTGGCAGTAGAACATATAATAATTTGCAGCCAAGCTGCTGCTTGCTGCAATATTTATATGCTGCTTGCATGGTGGTGCTCCACCAAAAATCTCGTTTTAAAATTTTGTTTCATTGCTATTCATTAATATCAGGTGTTTCGGTGTGGTCTCATCAATACGGAGTAAATAAAAAGAAGTAAAATATACAATTTCTAATAAGAAAATATGTCTCTAAAATAAAATAAAAACAAATTAAAAATCTTTAACAAACATTACAAAATTACTGAATATTATTTATTCACAAATAATGGACTTGTATTTGCAAATCACTCTATACTCTTTTTATATTATTTTTTTGTACAATAAGCGGAATTTTCGTCGCGCAACTGCTCCATTTTATAAAGACATGTACAACAAGGACAAAAATATAAACGTAAAAATCTGGCCACTTTAGATTTCGTAGTAACTACGTCATTCATTTCGCTATCCGAATTAAAACGTTCAGTGCCGTGGTGACTGCACGTGGCATCAAAAACCTGGCATTCAGTTTGAAATTTTAAATAATCACTCGGCTCATCGTTTACTTGAACATCTTTTGTTTCACATTCTACCGCATTTTCCCAAGATGTTAGTGGTAGCAAATACTCCTCCAAATTCAGGCTATGTTTTGAGGGTGGTTGCGACTTTAGTATTAAAGTGGCCAAATTCACCATAGAGGAACTGTCCTGCTGGTGCAGTCCATCGCCGGGAACAACAGTACCCACTTTTTTCTTAACGTCGTTAGTTAAGAATAACTTCATTCTAAGAACAGTAATGTCAGAGTCACTCGGCCAAGAAGTTATGTCTGGTAATGAACACTTGCGACGTTTTGACCGTGTCTTCTTACTTTTCATTTTAGTACGCTCACTTTTAACTTTCGATAGCCCAGTTTCCAAGCTTTTCGCTAAACTCGCAGAAATTGTACTGTCGGCTTTGGAGGGTAGGTTGAAAGCAACTTGACGAACATTTATATTACCGTTGGCCTTTTGTATGTCTATAATGTCTTCGATTTTCCTTATATTGATTTCTTCGTTTCTTATGTTCGCGTCCATTTGGAGAAATATTTTGTTATTATTTTGTTATAATTTTCTATATTAATTTTTATTTGATTTATGGTTCGTCAAAAAAATGTTAGTTTAGATTTGACAGCTGTTGCTATTTTTTTCTTTTTGAGTTTATTTATGATTCTCTTACAAAATATATGATGGTTTTGAATAATAGACGCATTGTTGGTTTTGACATGACAAATATATTTTGAATTCTTATAACTAGTGCAAAGAGTGCAAACATTTAATAACTATCCTTATAGGTTGGTTTTAAATTACTGTCTATGGAATATTGCGTATAAAGGAACGCTGACTTCAAATCTGTCAAATGAAATTCGTTCATAATGTACGTACGAAAAAAAATAACTTAAATTTCATTGTTTATAAATAAAGAGTCACATACTTTTTTATTTTAATGTTCATTGAATATAATTTTATATATTTTTAATTCGTAAAAAAATAAGATTCCTTTATTTACTGTTCAAATAAAATTATTAAAATTAAAATTACAGTCCTTCAAGTTCCTGAACTTGACATCTTACTGAAAAATACGAAATGTCATCACATTCTCTCGGCCAGAAGGATGGTGTAATGTTTTTGCTCGATTAATTTTGTGTTTCGACAATGGAATCCTTCAGCCCCGATGGGGATTACGACGACAAGTCTAATCTGAACGGGGACTGTTCGCCGCCATCGAAAAAACAGTCCCTCGACTTGAATCATACCCAAAATATAGATGACATATCTACGCCTTCTGAGTTAAAGTTCGATCAAGGTATCATAAACAAATATTATGGCTTTTAATCGATTTTACTTCCTATTACTTCTCCAGAATGTACATTTTATGATTTTTACTATTTATCAATATTATTAATTATGTAAAGGTTAAATTTGAGTGAAAGTTGGCCACAGTTGGTGCTCATTTAATATGTTTCAGAATTCGAATTCGAGGATCCCGATGTGACGGCGAAGCGGAAAGAGATGGAGCAATGTCTCGCCAACCCCGACTTAGTTAATTTAGAGAAATGGCAGCTTTTTGCAACGAGCAAAGGAGGATTAATATGTGGTTAGTCATTATGTTTTAATGTCAGTAATTTTAAACAAGCATTAATACTTTATTAACACGATTTGAATATTTTCGCAATTTGGATGGGTAATTTCCATGATATTGTTCTTTTTATTTTAATCATATAAATGTAATATTAATTCGGGAATTGCAATTATGATAATATTATACTGCATTTTTAGATGAATATAGAAAACAAATATGGCCATTGTTAGTGGGAGTGACTCAGGAAGAACTTACAGACCCCCCTTCACTCGATGAATTGTCCACTCACGCAGAATATAACCAGGTAAGTTCAATTGTTTATCATAGTTTTGTGTAAATTTGTAGTTATTGCCTCACCAAGTATGTTATAATATATTTCTATCTATGTAAGATTGATATGTAAGAATTGTAGAATATATTATGATTCAACTGCCTCAAGGCATAGAACACCTAATATTAGTATCTCTGCATGCATACTGTGGAAGTAAAAACACAGCAGCTCTACACTCTTTTTATAAGGCTAAAAAAAGTGTTACTGCTATTATTTTACCACCCTTACCACTCTGAATATAGAAATGAATTGCATTGCCATAGCAACTACACCTGCTTGCAACAACTTCAGAGAGGACTAGCAGTTTGGCGATAACTATACTATGGTGCCACTGCAGTAAGAAGCTAGCTTCAGAAATGACAAATCCCTTTTGTTTTTAATTGTAGGTAGTACTAGATGTGAACAGATCACTCAAGCGGTTTCCTCCCGGCATTCCATATGAGCAGAGGGTGGCCCTCCAAGATCAGCTAACAGTGTTAATCCTACGAGTTATCATCAAGTACCCACACTTGAAGTATTATCAGGTCAGTAAACTATAAACTTTTCATGGTATATATGTACAAGTAATAGTTATTACTTGTTCTTTTAAATTGAATTCTGTTACAATAATATTGAAATTGAAGGGTGTCTTACTCCACAGTCCATAATGAGATGGCTATGATTTCTATTTGATAAATAAGCCCACAATTTTGTTTTACTAGATTATGATGCTATTGTGCAATATATGAAATGAAAGAGAGAAAATTGGAATGACAAAATGTACAATAAGAGGATTGCTTGTTGTGTGAGTTGATAACAGTAAAGTAATAGTCATTTATAAATGAAGTCTAGTGGTTAGTGGTAATGTCCACTCTTATTGAACTCCTGTTTATTGATATGCTCTTATCTGTAATTGTATTAGAAACATGTGTACTTAAAGAAACAAAGTACTTTATGTGTTGAATGTGATTTCTTGATTTAAAAATCAATAAATGAAATGCAACAAATGCAATAAATAAAAAAAAAATGATATAAAAATCATGCATATACATAAATAACATAAATTAGGTAGATTATTTTTGTAAAAAATTGTATTTCTTGACACATATACATGTTATGTAATTGTAAAAAGTTACACAATTCTCAAGCTGATTTATGGAATAATAAGTTGTAGTTCCATCACCAGCTTGTTTGGGTACTTCTACAGTAATTGTTTATAATTGGCTACATGGAGCCAATTATCTGCACCTTTATTATGGGTAATTTCAAAATTCTATGGACTTCTGATGTTCTGATTGTCAAGGGATTGTTTAATATTCGTAAATGACCATAGTAGTAGAAAAGCTGGCGGTCCCTCATAACTGTATGTATTTCAGGAAAAAATATGTTCCTGAATAATTTTGTATATGAGCAGCTGATAGAGAATGGACAGTTCTCAATTTCATCCCTATGGGGCTTGGCTACTGCCAGTAGAGACCCCTGTAATTTAGGGTGATTTCATCCCTGTAGAGTATAAATCAATAATAAAATCTTATTATATTTGTCCATGTCGCAGGGCTACCACGATGTGGCGATCACGTTACTGCTGGTGTGCGGGGACCGCGCGTCGTTCCCGCTGCTGTGCCGCCTGTCGTACGGGCCGAGCGCTCCGCTGGCGCCCTTCATGCAGACCACCATGCAACCCACGCAACACCTGCTCAACTACATGCTGCCCGTCGTGCGGAGAGCTGATGATAGGCTTGCTGAGTGTTTGGACAAGTTAGTACCTTGTAATACGTTTAATTTTTTAATTAATAATAGTTAGCTATTATAGCTACTATATACCAACAACAAAGAACATTAGATTACTTCATGTTCTTATTATACTTTGAGGTAAATATAAATTGAGATTTGGAGATACTCAGAATTATATCCGTCAAGTTTGATGGGTATTGAGACTAAAGAAGTATTAGAATGTTTAAATTTGATTGCATATCAAAAATTAAGAAATATGTAATATTAGTAAACAGAAATAGTATTTTAGATTACATAAGAAAATATTGTTTGCATATCAAATGAAACATTCTATATCACAGTTGTGGTTTGTGGTTAATAACTACTATGTGGAATCTGTGTCTTCATAGAACACTTATGATGTCAGAGACCTCAATGCATTTTTGTATTTTTATGCATGTGCCGATTCCGATCAGATTGCAGAGGCAGAAGGAAAACGCCTTGTCAGTTTTAAGCGCAAATCCTTCTCAATTTCCTTATATTGTCTTCTCTGGGAGACACATGCCCAGCAGCAGTGTTGGATTAAGACCAATTCACCACTGTGGGCTATCGGTCTTAAAAAAATCATTGAAACATGCAGATTTTTGAACAGTCTTACTTTTCGTGTGCTAGCAATTTTTTTTTTGCTGTTTCTAGTGCCCCCCAAACAAAATGCCCTACACACTTGGCTTAATTTCTTATGGACTAATACAGCACGGCCCAGCAGTGTGATAAAAATGACCTCACAAGGGCAATAATTCGCAGGGCAGGTGTGGGCACGATGTTCGCGCTGCCGTGGTACCTGACGTGGTTCGGGCACAGCCTGAACCGCTACACGGACGTGGTGCGGCTGTACGACTACTTCCTGTGCGCGCCGCCGCTGTTTCCGGTGTACGTGACGGCCGCCATCGTGCTGCAGCGCGCCGCCGAGGTGCTGCAGTGCGACTGCGATATGGCCATGATGCACTGTTTGCTCTCGAGGGTTAGATGGAAATACTTTAGCCAAATTATTTATTGTTTTATACATATACCTAATTTTCATTTGTGTTGGATATTGTGGATTAACTAGACTATTTATTTACTAGACTGCTTTAGGTAACAGTTTGGCACAAATATGAATTTGTAAGGTAACACATACATACATATGTATGTGTTACCTTGTATTGTAATGTATTACATTTAGTAACAAAGCAAGGGATTTGTTTGTAGTGTAAACTTTTGTTTCTATTTGTATTTCAGTTCATCTGATTTTTTTAAATTATTTATTTCCAGTTACCAGATGACTTGCCATTTGAAGACATCTTGGTGACTGCAAAAAAATTGTACGAAGAAAACGACCCCACTGATCTCGAAAGTGAAGTCGCTGCGCTGGAGAGGCGAGAGTGAGTATTGAGATTTTCGCGTGAAAATCTTATATTGTTATGTTTAATTTTGTACATATTACCAGTTAACACTAGATCATTACAGGTATTGAATCTTATTATAGTGTAGTAAACAAACAATGGCAAGAGGTATTCCAACTAACAGTTTAATTGCAGGTGTTTTTGCTCAACAATACTTATCATAACAATACTTACTTATCATAATTAGTAATTATAATGTGAATCATGCTACATAAATACATAAATTATGCTAATGGGCATCACACATTTATTGTTCAAATAAAACTTTTTTGGTCCGGCGTAACACATCATTTATTAATAAGTTTACATTAAGTACTAACAGGAAACAAATATTATATTACTAAAAGATGAGTAATGGGATCGAAATAAAAGTGATTAGTCCGTGCTATAATGTCCCTAAAATATTTAAAATACTTATTTATTTATTACGTAAATTACGCAGGATTAGTTATTTATTCGTAATTTTTCTTTAAAAAAATTTTTATTTGTGAAGAATCTCAAAAATAACTGACAAATCAGCCTCTTGGGGCTTCATTCAATTTCAAGGCGGCTATGTATCTTTACTCATCAATGGTCCGGCGTGTCATTGCAGGGAGGAGCAGCGCAAGCTGGACGAGGAGCGCATGCGGCGGCGGCAGGCGGGCCGCTCGCCGCGCGCCGGCCCGCTGCTGACGCGCCTGCAGCGGCTGCAGCGCTACGTGCCGCCCGCCCTGCGCGCGCCCGCCGGCCGCCGCGTAGCGCTGGCAGCGGCCGCGGCGCTCATCGCCGTCTACGTGTACTACCGCCCGGACCTCTTCAGGTAGCGCCACGCCTATCAGTTTGTCTTGTTCCGCTTGTAGGCGTGCGGGGCTCGCCGGCCGGTTGGGAGTTCGGGACTGATTGGGGTGTTTGCATCTTGTGAGCGAACCGCTGACAATGTTGCCTTCGATTTGAAATGTTAACAGCAACAAAAAAATAACAGAGCAATAGAATAAATATATTTTTGTTTAACAGGAGCTTTTTAACAGGACTTTTACAAGTAACAAGTAGTAGTTAAACTAATCGTCATTTTAAATTTTAAAACTAGCATTATTTTTCTATCCATTTGCTTAAAATTCGTTCACATTGTGTAAAACACCCTTGAATCAGTTTTACAAAATACTTATTTCGCAACTCCCCCATTGGTCATCATCGCTGCCTCATTGCCATATATACAGGAATTGGGTTGTTGGATTTCACCTCTCTCATATATATCAACCCTTTACCCAAACCTGATTGATCATGAGTCACTAAAAATTGCTTAGTTTAAAGATTAATTTAACTTTATTTTAAAATAATAAAGTTTATATTAACAAGCATTATAAAGGGCTTTTATCAACAACCCAATTTCCTAGTCCTCGCTTGTACCCAGTCATGTTTCGAATATTGTTATATTTTCTATGTTAAATATAAATATAAGGTTATTTACGGCTTGTCAATTATTACACGATTAATAAGAGTTGTTTTTTTAAATATTCATTGTTTACTGAACATGTAGCCTGTCATCAAATGAACATGCAAATATAGAAAAAAAAAGTAAAAAAGAATAATGTCAGAAGATAATATATGAAATAATCATATTGTAATTGATGGTACAGCCAATATGTTTTATTGTTACATTTTGTAATCATTCAATCCTTCCAAGTTCTGTTGATGGGAGACTACTATGTTGTTATTATTAAGTATATTTTTATTCTCATTATATACTGTGTTAGTGTTTAAGTATTCTGTTCTATTGAGACATGGTGCTCGGGTAGCGTGGGGACAAATGTCATCATATATCATTCGTAAAACGCCTGAAGACGGAAGACAAACTGATTAGGAAAAGGGACAAATTGTACTATGAACTGAGTGAGTTCGTGTAGTGACGTTTTAGATGGAAAGTGTTAAATGTTGTACGTAGATGTTGGTAGGAAATATTATACTCAACGGCTTTATATCAGTGTAATGGTGTATCTAAACGAAATGTATATTTATGAAAATAATATTTGTATGAATTTCGGTGGCGGAATTCCATTTTAATTTTAAAAATTATAACCCCTAATTTTTAGAATCAAAATTATATTGATTGTTATATTAAGATTAAATGGATCATGATATCCTTGTGAAGCTACGCATCTAGTTGTAGGACTAAGTCTTAGATGATGCTACTAATGGACATTTCCAAAAATTGTAAACACATTTTCTATAGCACAGATAGTTAAGGATAGAGCGTTTAGGACCACCATTAAATTGTAATCAAAGTAATGCTTGCTAATTAAATGCCTTATAGGATAAGAATTGGCGATATAGTATATAAATACAGCTAAGTACACAGTATAAATATGAAATATGGTCTGAAACATTTGCAAAATGTTAAAATTCATAAACAGTGATGAAAACAGAGTGAGTAATTAAACAGGTTCTGAATGTAAAGTCGTTTTCAATAGTAATTTTAGATACATTTGCTAAAATAGGTTTAAATTTGTTTAGTTTGAAAAAGAAACTATTCCGTCAGTAATCAGGCGTAAATTCTGGAAGTGGCAGAGTCCTGATTTTATGAGACTATCTATTACTGTAACAGAATATGTTACTTTGGTAAAAAATGAAGCTTGTATTTTGTAACGGTAATTTAACAAAAAAATATATGTTCATATACGAAGTGGAACACTACAATGCAAGTATTATTAAGGTATATAAAATGTTTAAATTTTAATGTAATGCAACCATTTTAAACGTTTCAGTAAGGCATTAGGTATGTGATGAAATTGGTCGTTTTAAAATGTATTGTGGCGTGAAAGTGTGTTGTATGGTAATTTTAGCTGCTGAAACAAATTTGTGGAGTGTAACATTGGTATGTCCTCTGTACAAATGTGCTGCCTTATTTTCCATACATATACTTATGAATATCTTCAATAATCGTGGTGTGAGTCAGATAATTCAGTAGCCCTTGTAGCTTTTGATTATAGGAGTAATATATTCATAAAGTATAAGGGTGGGGAAGTCAAAATTCATGTAAAAAAATTACATGATGCTCTACACACTTCATTTAGATTACACAATTTTTGTACCTCACCCTACATACTACTAATATTAATCTTAATTCTAATATATAATGATTCTCAATTATTTCATGAACATGTTACCTGAATATAAGCTAACAATTTAATTGAGGTGTGTCGAAATTATTTAACCAAAAATGTTCAAGCTATGATTTAGTTATGTACTTTAATTTATTTATTTATTTCAATGTGTGTATATTATGTTCTCTACTAAATGTGATAATGTATGATTTCTTTATTCTAGACATAAGTTTGTTTAATGTGTTTGTTTCACTCATTCCTTGTTTATTCACCAAGTGAAACTGCAATGTATCTGATTGTATTATGTATTATAAACTGTAACAAATCGGGGCTTACGTAGAAACTTGTCACTGTTGATACTGCATCTATTGTATTATGTGTGTGTGATAAAATATTTTTTCAAATTATTTTCTTTTCTGATCGATACAAGTGTGCCAAACAAAATGGAATAAAAAGTTTTATCTAATCCATGAATTTGCACCTTCTGTTCTAAGTCTTCTTTTTTTGTTTAAAACCTTCTATAATATACCCAATGTATTTTACTACGAATTAAGTTTTTATAATCTATATAATATGGGATCTTAGCATATTTAGACATCCAAGAAAAATGCACTAAATATAAATTATCACCATAATTACATATGTAAAAATGTATGTATTGTATAATTTAAGTTGAGTTAGTATTTATTTCGTTTTGTAGTGCGAATGGTGGTAAACTTAGTGTAGACTGGTATATTACTCTAGGAACAAATGTAAGCATTTATTAAGTATAATTGATATTACTATAGTATCAGATTATGTAACGTTCATCCATTTATTCATTATTTCATAATCTCATAGGCTTACTAACAAGGAGAGAATCGTTAAAAAATAAAACTTGATGTTAAAAATGTACTTCCTTTGCAAGTAGGCGTTTGAACCATAACTCTTGTTGAATATTGTATAAACTGTTAAAAACTGTTGCAGAAATGTTTATATATAGAGTATTATATACTTAATAAAGACCTTCTGGTGTTAAGTTATATATACCACAACTATAACATAAGTATCTCGTTTAGTTTTTTATACTGAACAATGAATATTAATACATTTGTTTTAATCTTCATTAAAAGATAATTAAAAATGTATATTGGTGCCCAATGCATATTCTTTATATGATTAACACATTAACCTTTGGGTGTAGACCATTTATTAAAATTACAAACTGCATAACTCAATAAACTATCCGACTATATTAATTATCTATGTTTTCGTACGGTGGAATCTCTTTTAACTATGAATGAGAACCTCTCAAACACCTTAGCAGCACGCCTCCCTAAGAAATCTTAAGTTTCACCAAATCTGATAAATGTTTTATTAAAAATCGAATCTATGTAAATCCAGACCTCGTCTGGAGTCAATAGATAATGTCTGAAACCATAAATTATTATTTTTAGTTTATTAGTGTTATGCAGTCTGTGATCAAATCATCTTGTTTGTCATAAGTTCGCAAGTAAAAATGCATGTATATTTTATCTTCCATTGTTATTAATTAAAAACTGGTGTTATCTTTTAAACATCAATAATAGTAATATCGGTACTTATTTTTCCTGTTACATAATTTTGTATTATGTGAATTAAAGAGCTCAAATAATTTACAATTATTATTTTATTATTATAGAAAACACATTGTAAGATCAAATTTAAAATTATTCGGATATAGGGTTCGTACACAAAACTGCGATGCGACGTCGCATCGCAAAAATCTGCGAGCTCCCTCGACGCATCGCAAGAACTTGCGAATTGATTCGCATCGCACAGTGGTTGTTGTTGTTGGTCACCCTGAGAGACGCTACGCCGCACGATATCGCATCGCAGCAATTCGCATCGCAATTTTCTGCGTTGCGAATTCGCATCGCGTCGCATCGCAGTTTTGTGTTCGAGCCCATTGACAGTATCAGTTTAGATATAGATATATCTCAAGCACTCGGTTGTCCAATCAGATTATTATTAAATGCTAATCAAGGCATCTAACATTATTACACCCTTTAAGTGATAGGATACTTTCATGTAAAACAACTGCTGTATAAGATACAAAAAATGTCACCGTCACGAATGATATACTTTGATCTGTATCTGTATAGAATTAGGTTCACATTATAGTCGGTCACTAGAGCTTGTGATCTTTCATATGTTTGTAATTTGTAAGTTTTGTATTGCAATTGTTGGTTAGGTTTCGAGAAATGTTGATGTGGACGAAACTGGGCGTTTGGAACATTACATACCTATTTATTACGACTTTTGTGTTTTATTGGCAGAACTCACACTTTTTTAAATTATGTAAAATATATTTTCTAATACGGTGGGGTCTTTTCCAAAGAGATCTAGAGCATACGGTCTATAACCCTTTCCCTACTAAATATTTTTTATGTTTAACGTTTGTGAAAAAAGGAAAATTTGATTATGTTCGTAATTTCCAGGAAATACGAAGATAATCCGGACGGGTGAAGTTTCATTAAGGGCACCCCAGATACGGAAGCTAGTCAAGTGAAGTCTTCAAACACTGAAACCAGTTGGGTTGTGAGATAATACAAAATGACGGGCAAATCATAAATTAAATTACAGGTTTTTTTGCTTTAATTTTATATAAACGTTTTTGATAGTTTTTTTAGAGTAAATTAATTGTACAATAGGTAGTCGTTGAACCAAGCTCCCACTGTTACCAAGTAAGTATTCCTGGCATAACACATGTTTAGATTTATTTATCAGGGGTTTTGGTAACCCTCCCCGCCAGCTCAGATTTATACCTTTGAGCGGAGCAGTTACTTACTATGTTTTACCACCAGACATATAATAAACAAAGAAGTGCTTGATAATGCGGCAATAATCTGGGACGCCCTTACAATGTTACCAGTAGATTGTTAAATAAAAGTGCATTTTATTCATAGTTTTCTAACTTTATTCTTTAATCAATTCACATCATACTTTGACAATCAAACACGACCTCTATCAATATTATTGTTTCGACTCCACATAACAATAAAAACATGTAACAAAAACGTTACCATATAAATGATTGACTGAGGGCTAACAACTTCAAATCTGAACATTTTAATGTATTTAAAACGATGCTGGTGGACATCCACCACAGCTTCGATTAAAATGAATTAGAGAACTCAGACAAAAAAACTATAATAAAAAGAGTAAATAAAATCATTTCACAGAGAGGTCACATATCACAGCCGTAAAGCTTCAATTACAATTAGAGGTATTACATGACAAAATATTGCAACCTACACAATAAATATATTTTATTTTGATTAACAATTAGTAAAACACTTTTACAATTTAAGTCTACGGGGATGTTTAGTTGAATCTAAATTATTATGTGCATTTATATAGGACTCAGTAATTTGCAACTATTTGATAAGAAATAGGCACTGGATCTCATGGAGAGTTTTATTATTTTATTAAATCTGCTAATATTTACCCATCACATTAATGAGAACATTTAATTACACATTATTTTCTAAAATTACATTTCTGTAATGTTACTATACGCATTATAATATTTCCTAGTATGTTCATCCTAGAAATGTCATATTCTACATAATGATAAAAGTTCTAGATATAAAGTATTCGTCGATTTCATATCCTTCAAAAACGAATTAAGTAAGCACCTTTTTATTCTCAAGTAATATTTCAATTAAATATGTAATTAATAAACGTTTTATTATGAGATTCACATAAATTTATAAAGTAACTTTCGTACCAGCAAAAGTCCAGTACTTTAATCCATAGAATTTATAAATTATAACATAACAGGTAATATAACCTTAATATAAAAATTACTAATATAAAACTAATATATTATGCCATTGTTCTACCAAAAAAGCTAGAGAGCATTTTTATATTTTGAAACTTGATTTTTCACTAAACTTTTAAAAATAATATCGTACAACAAACACTTGTATTTGAAAATGCTTCAGATTCGTATAATTGCATTTCAAAACTTATTATGATTTTTATTCTAATTGGAAGTAAAGGGTGTACTTTATTTTTAAACATTTTATAATCCTATTTAAAATCCATTGTTTTCCTTTCCTTTCTAAACCTACAAATAAATTGAGCAAAAAATATTGCGGATATGCCACACTGAGAGGTTGTTCTTATATATAGCTACCATGAAGTGAGTATTTTTAATGCAATTTATGTACTATTTATATTTTTTTATTTGAAGTTCTATAGGTTAATAGATTTAGGTTGTTCGTAAAAGTATTCATTGACCATTTTAATATGAAAAATATAACAGAGGTAAGTGTTTCTCTTACTAGGTAACTCTTTTACATTGCATTTCCCATTAATTAAAAAAATCTTCATGGTAATATTATTAAAATACTATTGAAGAATTAAATACCTGTTCTAATTCATTTTCGGTTGTGTCAGTACCTGAAAATAAATAAATGGCAAATTATACGTAAAATGATCACTGTACACTCCTACCTGCAACCTACAAACAAGGTCTATCAATTCTATGTTTTGGATTTATTTTCTTATCAGCACAATATATAACTACCCATGATTAATATTATTATCATACCAATCTTGTCTAACTGCTATATTTCTATTATTTTTATACTGGTGATGAAAAAACAAAGATGAATCGTTAGAAAGATTTGACATTTTTCATCGTTTTACTTCTTATTTATACAACATGGTTAAGAATATAACATGGTTTGAAGGTGGTAGAACCATTTGTGGTTCGACTCCGGCGGCGGTATTTCATAACATGCCTGTGCTTTGAAGGATGTGGTGACGGAGGCATACTTTTCCGACCGCGTTCCAGGTTAGTCCTCGGGGGTAGCGGCGCATCTGTGGCCGACCTCAGGTAGAGGAATATCTAATCCTATCTGGGGTTGATTACAGATATCCATGGGCGGCAGTAGCCACTTACAATCAGGTGGACTGCATGCTCGTCTTCTACTCTATAGTATAAAAAAAAATCTACCTCATAGTTGCATGACAGTGACGACGTAGTCCACCACGCGCTGGTCGTGGAGGATCTTGAGGTGCTCGGCGTTGGGCAGCGCCAGCGCCTTGACGGGCTTCCCGTTGAGCGTGGCGCGCGCGCGGCGCTTGGCCCAGCGCTCGCACGCGGCCAGCGAGCGCGCGTTCACGGTGCCGTCGCCGTCGCCCGCCGCCAGCGTCGGGTAGCCGTCCAGCCACGTGCCCGGCTTGTACACCAGCCTGCGGGATGGTGCTCGGTGTTATGGCGAAGTACGGATCTTTGGCATTAGGAATTTTAACACGTTTTTCATTGCGGTCGCACTTGCAATTCACACTGGTTAAATATTGGCTAAACGGTCAATTTGATGAGATCACACTTGCAACTAGTAAGCTTGTGTTTGATACGTTAGTCCATTAGGAAAATGTAGGGATAGTCTGGTAATATAGGAAATTACGATTTACGAAGTGGTCTGGTTCATATAAATAAAGAGAAATAGCTTAAAAAAATCCCTCTTAAGAACAACATGAACAAGATGCAATCCATTACAGTTTAAAATAATCCTCTAATAGTATTCATCTAGGAGAACATCGTAAAATTGGTACGAAAAACTCACTTCTCTACTGTCGATATGTTATACCCGTAGAGGCAATGCAACTCGACGCCGGGCGGGCTGAAATCCTGCGTGTACTTCTCTGTATCCTTACGCATCTCCCACGCATTAGGCACCTCCATATCACTGGAAAAAAATTATTTAGAATGATTTAATACTAAAGATGTTCGGTTTTGAATTTTGATATTATTTAAAAGATAACGTGACATATTTGAACTGAGTTTTACTGCCATGTCATTATTTAGGATTAATATAATTATAACACTAATATAGGGGCAATTTATAAGAAATAGATCCTCTAATTAAAATGCGCCGAACTACAAGAGCACTTATAAAAATTAACCACTACTACCGATACTAACATTCCTATATTCCTATTCATTCCTAAGGAGTTACAACACATCTGTGACCATGAGGTTGGATTCCCGCCATATTATGCAAACGACCAGTAACTACAATAATGTCAAGCAAAATAAAAAAAATAAGCCGTTTTATATATCCAAGATTTGCGAGACTCACGTGAACAGCTTCTGCAGGTCGCTGATAGTGTAGTTATACTTGTCGGTCTGCACGAGCACCTCGGAGGGCTTCCAGAACAGCGGCGAGGGGATCAGCCAGGCCAGCGACGGGCACGTAATCTGCTGCGTGCGCAGCGTGCTCTCGCTGAGCATCATCGAGCCCAGGTCGTCTCCTGGAATGCATAGAGGCTTACAGTTATCGATAGCAGGAGAATTTTAGACCTTTTATTCGTCATTTATCGGCGAGACTGCGGACTGCCGCCCTATTTCTCCTTAAAGCAGCAATGATATCACTATCAATCTGTCTTATAGACGATTGTCTTAAAGATATACCTACATACTAACGTGATTTTTAAACCATCGAAACCGTTTTTACACTTAATGCTGAGCTCTGATTGGAAGGGTGTAGTAGCGCAATTTATCTTTGAAGATGTCATCTCGGGCCTTAGGAGGAGCATTTGTGACCAATACTAGGTAAGACGCATTGCGGTTGTATTTGCGGTTGGGTACGTAAGTCCGTAGCTGGCAGAGATCATAATCTTAAGCTGCATACTCTCTTGCTTCTTTAATTACATAATATTATCACACTTTTTGAGGTCTACCATACTCATTCAACATACAAACAAAGATGTTCATAGTACGCGTGCTCATACGATTACAATGAAGTCTCTTCTTGTCTATCCTTGTTATTGTTTTGATAGAGTTACAAATATAAACAGTTGTAAACAAATTATAAAGGCAATTGAAAATAATTGCAATGTACGAATTAATATGGAAAGATACCTATTTTTCCATAAACCTACGTACCATATATTTTATATATTCTATGCTATTAAGATGCATTTCCGTGAACCCAACCCTCTCAGTTATAATTCAGTTACATCACTCAAGCCAAGTACAATACATTTAAATATTTTTCACATTTATAACGATTTTCTTATAATCTCGGAATTATTATTTGAAATGAATGATGGTTACCTGCCTGATAACAATGAAGAAAATGAAGAATAAGGTCTATATTTAATACCGATTTACATTAAAGATTGGCAAAGACATTAAATTGCAATTAATTACCTGTCCTGCTCCACATTTATTCGGATTATCAGGGGTTAGCGCAATAATTTAAATAATATAAAATACCTATTTAACTAACTTAATAATTTTCCTACATTTTGGATTACAATTAAGCATGCGTTTTACGTCTGCTTCATATCAAATTTATTAATATTGTTATGTTATTCATTTTATTTCTATTCTTAAGTAAAATAGACAATTTTATAATAAACAAATAACAGATAAGTTCGATTTACGCAATACTCGTAGTAAGCAATAACTTTGTTATTCATTTTATCGATTCTATATTATAATTGAATACGCAAAATAAAATGTTTATACGTATTATAATGTCCGTCATATTTTTTATGTTTCCTTCTTATAATTAAATAAAATGTTCTATTGCTTATTTATAATTCTTTAATTCAATTATTCTACGACGGCATAATACCATTTATATTGTTTTTTTAAGCGATTGGTATTTAAGCGATAAGTCATTATTTTGAATAAGTCTTATGTACGAATAATTTAATTTAATATTTCAGATATAAATTCTACCTATATAACGCGAGAGAAGACGCGGTATAACCTACATTATACAGTGGTATTTGTTAAATAAGGTATATTACATAAATTAATTGTATTCGATTCGCAATTGCAATCTGTAACTCATAGAATTGCTTATTCAGCGTATTTAGGTCAAGAATAGTGCGTACTTAGACTTTGACCTAATTTTGTGTACAGTTGACGTAAGAAATGTTACTATTGCTTTTATTGCGACAAATTACTGATTTATCAACAAGATTATTTTAGTCATATACCGAAACATTGCGATTTAACAAATTATTTCTGTATTAAATTTAAACAATGAATATTTTTAACTGTTGAAAAGCTTCAAAAATAGCCGAAAAGCTTGAAAAGCTGTTGAGTCACATAGGTACTCCAAAATGTTCTCAAAAAGTGTTTGTTGCTCCTCTTATTATCCTTATTACAAATCCCAATGTAGAGATCATGGACCGTGATCATGATTATTACGCTCCCAATAAAATAAGGATACAAGATTTAAAAATGCTTCTCTTTCATACCGTTTACCACAAACTAGGTTGCAGGGTAAACAAAAACATGTTATGTATGTGCAATTGTTCACACTCACTATTACTCAGCAGTTTTATTGATAATGCAACTGATTTTCCTTCACTAAAGGATGTGACTCAAACATTAATTCTAAAGAAAAGTAAATATTAAGTCCTGCTTGTTTTATTTGAGGAAAAATTTGTTCATAAATAATGCATAGTCAGACTGAGTTGCAATATAAATATTATTTATTTTTTGCACTATATATTTTAAAGGCATGTTAAGAAAAGACCGGTTATTTAATTTTAAAATCACCAGCGCGTGTACAAAAGTTCTAAGAGGGAAATCTGTATCACGAGTTCTATTCTTTACGCATGAAATCCACGTTGTGTCTTCAAAAATTCCGTCAATTTTTAACTTTTAGTGGTTTTATGGATACCAGTTTTGGACGACCTTGATAAAGAAAGATCGATCGATCAATCGTCAAAAAGATTTCATACGGACGAATTAGTCGTATTATAACTATTTCGCTAAAGATATTCGTTTAGTGTATAAATAAAATGAAATCTTTATTGCAAGTGTATCGGACTATAATACATAGGTTGTTGTTCCAGTATTCCAATTCTGAACAATTGTATAGATAATACATAATCTATGAGATAGTACGAAAACTATGTAGATCCTATATATAAATATGAATCCTAATTTGAACGTATGTTTATTATGCATTGTTCACTAAATCAATTACAATACATAAACGTGCGTAAGTTTTATAAATTCAAGTATAGGTGCATAACGGTAAAATACTTACGTTAGCAATGCATGAGAAAATGTAAGTGTGTCATGAAGTAAATATATAATACTATATACAAAGTTAGTTACTGTCCGGCACTTCAAACACGTGAAGTATAATTATAGAATAGAGTAGACATTTGCGATCATATCTGCGATTCCTGATACGATCGCAGATGCGTGTACCTCGTTTCACGGATTGTAGGGACAATTTTTAAAATCGGTTTTTTGCTTATAGTATCATTTGGTAAAAAGTATAAGCTAAGAAATCGAAATAATGGCAAAACTGCAGGACATTTTTGTGAAAATAAAATCGATTACACACTTTCGAGTTCATCCTCATCATTCACATACACATTAACAAAATTGAATTGAAATAGGTTGAGCAGTTTGAAATTTACTTAATTTTTTTGAGGCAGATTAGTATTCAATATATTCTTACACTAGTTGTCATAGCTAGACAACATTGACAGGCCATTGCACAGTGACACTAGAATTTATTTGGAGTGTACTTACTACAGGCACATTTTTTTACTTACCAATTGCAAACACCTTGAGAGCCTTCATAGCACCACCCCAGGGTGTGGAGAGGGAGATCATGCGCCTGATGTACTGGTCTTTCCAGCTTTGTGTCTGCAGGCGCAAGAAGTGCAGAGCCATGGAGCCGCCCATGCTGTGCACCACCAGCGTCACGGCTGTCTTATTGTTCATTGTGTATGTCTCTTCCACTAGTACTTTTAATTTCACAAAGAATTCCTCGTTTTCGTCTGTTATCAAATGAATTTGAGATTAGTTAAATATAATTTAGGCATAACCAAATTTTTATGTTACCAAGTAAAGAAGTATTTCACAAGGGAAGTCGCAAAAGTCATGTACAAAAATAACTCTTATTTTAGCATGTATATATACTTACTTGGTGCTTTCCTAAAATCATAAGGTGCTCCTCTAAGAGATACATTTCTGATATATCCAATTTTGGCTAAAGCATCAGCTATAGTATTGAAGTACGCCCCACTAGATTCGTGTGATGGATCGAGCCACTCAACTGGCTCCGAGTTGCCCCAGCCCGGCACCCTGATGTCCACACCAACAGGTGCCTTGGTGGTTCTAGTGACATTGTCGTACTCCAGCCGCAGGTTGTCCACCCAGCAGTCTATGACGAAGGGCACCAGCAGCTCCAAGTTGAGCCAGATGTTGAAGAACTCATTGGAAGTCTTTGCACATATGTAGTGCACTACACTTGATTTATTCAGCTTAGCTTCTAGCTGACTGCCACCATCTCCAGGTACTTAAATGGAATGATTCAAAAAAATAAATGAAATGTAATAAATTATTGCATATTGTGCCCTGGGCAGTAAAGGATTTAATAGTATTTTGAATAATAACAATTAATACAGCACTATCCGAAATAAATAATGTAGTAATTGGAATAAATTATATCATAATAAATTCACAATTAATTGATTAGTTATCAAGACTTAATTAAAGGCTTAAATTTTATCAAACTAATGATTTCCAAGTAAAAATTGAAATACATTTTATTTTGATTATTTTACATTATGTATAAATCTTATAAAAAGAAAAATAATAAGAAATAATTTATAATTTTACTCCATAATTACACTATGTTCATAAAGTCACTGACTCTTAACTTTATCTCCAGCATTAATTAATATTCACATGAAGAGATGTTGGTGTCAATGACCTATACATTACATGGATATTGTAAATACATCCTAAGGTGGCCATAAAATATTAAAACTTTATTTGAAATGATGTTGTATTTTTTATATGAACTAAATGAAATTTATAAACTAAAGTTATTAAACAATTATATAAATCATTTAAAAAAACATAAATTAAAACATGTCGTCATTACAAAAAAATGTAACTTGTTAGTTATATCTTATCCTTGACAATCACTACACATGACACGCACATTCTAGAAAGGTGTTACTAAGGATATTTAAAGAGAGTACTTACTAAAAATAACCGGCGAAAATCCAAAAGAATTCTGCGCGAATAAACAACACGCTAATAAACTTAATAAATTCCATTTGGACCTGGGCATCTCCACACAACAGTATAATTTATACACGTATAACTTTACCCGCTTCTCGGTGGTAAATAATAAATACACGGCTACGGTATCCTCTATTGTTTTACGTAATATTTTAATCGTATTAGCGAGAATTTTAAAATGACGTTAAATCGCGCGATATCCCGACGTCCAAGGAGAAACTGGTACCGATAACCGCAAGCCGCACGCACGGCAATTTGTTTACAGTCTCATAGTTGTTTTGATATTAAACCACTAATGAATGCCTGGTCGCCTTATCGAGATAACATCGATCATAATTTTATTGAACATTGGAGTGGTGTAAAATATAAATGGACTAAAATGACAATGACATTTTAAGAAGTTACAATTGACATTGACTTTATCCTTACATTCCGTTTTATAACAAAATGTTGATTTACTTTCCATACTCTTATGTTTGGTTTAATTAATATATAATGCATTACTATTGTATTGTGATGAAATTATAAGTTACATTTACTTTTTTTATTTTATATCAGCTTAAATAACTTATTTTCAAGTATGTAAAAAATCATATCATATAACATCATAATTTAGATTATGGATGCGATGAAACGTATTTCGTTCAGAAATATTTTTATAATTATAAAATAATTCTAATTGTACTAGAATATTTGAATTATTTATAGAAGTTATTGCATAACTTTTCATAAGACGTATATTACATAGTAAAATACATAACTAACCCTTAAGACAACCTGGAATAAAATTATCACATAACACAATACAGACAATTTTTGGACGATTATTAACCGGCAGCAACGCGCAGTCGCAAAAGCCGCGCATGTTTAAAAAGTCAAAAAATGAGAGGGCTATAATTAGCACCTTATCATTTTCTTATAGTATTTATCATAGTTTTATTAGATTTAAGTAGAGTTTGATAAATTAAGAAGGTAAAATGTTAGGAAATCAATTAAGTAAGGGATCAAAAAGGAGCGCTTTTCGCTTTCGTGGTAGAAATTGAAATGTTTCTGCAGGTACGGGCGAAATGCAATGGATCGATAAAGTAAGAGGGACAGCTGTGCACTTTACTGCATTGTTTGTTTGTTGGCAGGGTCGCGTTATAATTGTTTGGTTATCTTGGCTTGTTGGCGGCATTTGTGGCGTTATCATTCTTTTAATTGTTATATGTTACTGCCGCCTAATGCCGCGACACCAGAAATCGTTTGGTGAGTTTAAATTGCAAAGATACGTAAACGGTAAAATGTTGAATCGATGACAAATTTATATACCTTAAATATATTTTTCAGACGAGCAATACCTAAAGGAAAACTATACCATCAAGGAAGGCCATGGCTATAACAACCCAGAAAGTTTTAGAGTTTCTAAACATACAGAGGTAAGAGTAGGTATATAGTGTGAGACACAGTATCACTATAAAAATTTTGTTCAGTCCATATTATTCGTAGTTATACCTTATTTATTATATAATTTTTTATAATTGAAAATAATTGTTATGCACATATTATTGTAATAATCTGAAATTCAGCATACAACATATATAAGACAATTTATATCTCATAAAACACCCAAGAAACATAATGTTGATTTAGTAGATGTATAAAACTTACCTATAGGATATTTAAATTACATTACTTTTAAATTACATAGTAAAACTACTCTATAATAATTAATATAAACATATTGTATAGTGTGTTGTGTGATATAAATGCATGAATAAGAAAATATAAATGTTTTAAAAAAATACCAAGTAGTTCTAGTAATTTGCTGTTGTGATAAATAGGCTAAGATATATTGGTTTAAGATTTTTTTCATTTTTGATGTTCTCTTTTCTATTCTGTTTTGTAGTTATTGGAGTTATAAATTAAATTATAAATTCATTAGGCGAAGCCTAGTTATTTGAATTGGTTGAATCTATAGTGTTTGTAAGTTTTGGGCAAAGATATAGCTTTGTTAAGGCTATTCAACATCAATGATGTATGAGGACAGTGATATGCCCTGGACCGCTGGTCTGAAATAAATAGTTTGAAATTTGTGGGCAAAAAAGGTCCTCCTGTTTTAGGATTTGTTCTTGTCCTGCTTCGATAAGGGAGACACCGGTCCCTCTAACTCTTCCCCCGGGTGGCAGGTGCAGATCCAGCGGCACGCGCGGCCGGCGAGCTACGCGGGCGACGCGGAGTGCCGGCGCGCGCACGGCTACGTCAACCGCGTGCCCGACAGCCCGCGCGACCACGCCGCCGCGCTGCAGTACGCCTCCAGCGGCAGTACGACATGCTTACACTATTATTAGCTGTACCGCGTTGTAGAAGTTACTATTAATCTGTATTATACAACTTATTTTATAGCAACTTTGTAATTGACGAGTATGTAGTAGAGTTACCATCATAAAAGTGGTAAAATCTATCCACTACTACACCTATGTCTACTATAAAATATTACTTCTCTTTCATTAGAAGGAAGTATTAAAAAGTATACTTAAGTTAAATATCTCCCTTAACACGTCCTTTTACGCCGAGGTACTTAGCCCTCAGAGGTAGCACTGTTTCTATAGTTGACTTCAGCATTCGAGATTGCAGAGTAAGAATTTTAAGTCCTGCACATGTCCCTTATTAGCCTTGGAATGGAGCTTACCTTTAAAGAAAATCGGCACGTTAAGCCTTTAGTTACATATGCGGTATACCGGCAGTGCTGGACGAGCTGGAGGGCGCGGCCAGCCTGGACGCGCTGAAGACGCGCTCGCTGCCCGCCTTCCTGCGTCCCAAGCCGCGCCCGCTCTCCACCGAGGACGACCTGCACCAGCTATACGCTAAGGTAACAAACACCATACTACATCGGTCACTCGTGCTATATATGACCGACCTGGCTGCGCTCTGTTTAACTGGTTACGTTTTATGCGGCGATGCATTGGCGACTCCTCTGGTGTTGCAAATGTTTATAGGCGATGTTGACTACTTTCCTTCCGTCAGGTAGTACGTGTGCCATATCGTTGGGCTCAAATATAAAAAAAAAATGTTTTGTCGATGTTACGTTGATACAAAAAAATGTTATTTTCGTCTGTTATTTTAAAATATTTGATTTTTAGTTTATTTAATAGAACAAGGAAGATTCTATTTGCTTTGAATACCGGCAAAAGTTACCTATATTTCACTATTGTGTAGGTACTGAAAATCACTTTGTCATTGTTATGTTTCTATGAAGTATTGTTTGTTTATTCGATGTTTGCGGTTGACAGAACCTTTATGGTATTTTTAATATCAGTCACAGGATTTTTTTTCAAGATCCAATAATTCGCTCTGACACCTCTTAGTAAATTATTATAACATTAATGTGTTCGTTGATCAGGTGAATCTGAGCAAGAAGTACAAGAACCGCATGCGCAGTGAGCACGCGGCTATCATCGCGCTGAGCAAGTCGCACAGCCAGTTCTTCGACGCCGACGCGGTCATCGTATACGACCAGCGCACTGCTCTCTAACTCCTCACATAACATGAGCCCCTCATATGAGCTGGTCATGCCATCTCAGCTAGCTAACTACCACAACTAAGGCACGTCATCTTATGACTTTTGATCTACTAGACTAATGGACCAATGATTAAATTGGAATGTCATATTGTGGATATTGTTGGTCTAATAAGCTAATGAGAGAATTAGCGCATTGTGAATTGGAATTGTTATTGAGAATTGGAGTATGTAAGTATTGTTTATTGGAGCATAATTCTAGAAGAATTTATGCCTTTAATAGGACGATATTCGTAGACGAGTATGCGACTCAAGACACTCAAGAGAGTAATTTATGTCATCATCTGTTGTTACCACCCTCAGTAAGTAACATAGTCATCATTTCTGACTTCCTAACGGAAAGTGAACTTGATTAGAGGGAAAAAAAATCTATACAAATATTGTAATTTCATAGATTTTCTACTGGCTTTTTGACATTCCTTAATACTTCCATCTATCTAATTACGAGCAATTAGAACATTAAACGCTAAATCAGTTACACTTGCGAAGGTAATGCGGTAGGTACTTGTTAATAAAATGTTTAGTTTCACACTTGAAAGAATGTCTCGCATTCATTGGAAGTTAAAGAAGTAATGTATGTGAAAGTAGATAGATAATTAGATGTGTTTATACCGCATCACCGTCGCATGTATCACGTGTAGATTCGTAAAATTCCTACATATCACCATAGATAAATAATATACTATTGTAAAGGGTTTTTGATATCTCTATCAGTATTAAAAGCTGTTTATCATACTAATACTTATATGTATGCAGTTAAATACTTGTAACAAACAGGATTTCGTATGCGTTTCTTTGTGTGGACAAGACTTGGGATATCTTCGAGATGTTAAACGTAAAAAGGTTCTTCTATGTAGTGTTAATAGTTTATTTAAAAACTTGAAATAAGAAATTCCTGCCGCCCTGTTCATAGTCCTCTTTTGAGCACGGACACTTCTAAGGGGGACTGGAGCATAGGTACCTACCTACTCCATCATTCCGCTCCAAAGCGCTTTGTGAAGAAAGGTATTTATCTTGTATCGAACATTTTCAAACTGCTCATAAAGCTTCCGACAAGCGGCGTATATACTGGACGCAAATAGTCATTAAATTTTCCAATTCGAGAAAGTGTCGTGCTTGCAAACGCATACTAAATTCAGAAGTTCTATAAATCCTTCTCATTGTAATGTTGTTGTAACTTACTAAAATTTTATCTTAGTTTTCTTTGGCAAGATTGTGATTATTGATCATGTGATATAATTTAATAACGAAATTGTGGCCTAATCCTAATATTTATAGATTTCATACAGTACAGTCGCGTACGAACATGTTAGAATAAATAAATTATATATTTATTAATATTCCAACAATATTGAAGATGGTTTATTTAAATATTTGTTAATTATTTTATAAAATTTAGGGCAGTGAGAAGCTGTCTTTTGTTTGGCTTTATAGAAGTATAATATAATATTAATAGCAAATTACGAATTGAATAGAAGAGTTGAATATTGAAAACAAAGGGACGTACTTTTAAATAGAAAAAAGTAGTTTTTATATAGCCTCTAGTCAAATATTAAATGTTGCTCTGTCTGTTGCGTTTCTAATATGTCTATGTATTTAAAGGAAATCTAGGATGTTGTTGCGCGACTGTGCTTCTTTGTGCGTCCCCTCACTATTTATTAGGGCTACAGAGCCTATAGATGTTAGTGTGCAGCTAATGCTATGAATGTATACATTTACCGCATTTGTATCATGTTTATAAATGTTGATCTATTGCAGTCGTAAGTAAGACTGATTGCTATTGTTTGTGTTTTAAACAAGTTTGTTTGGTTTACTATTTTTCTTGTACGTATTTTGTGTACGTAGTATTTTTATTAATGACTGTACTCATTTCTTTGCTCAATTGATACTTTAAAGACGGTTTAGTAATTTTATGTACACCGATTTAAATCATTTCTGCTCATTTTAAATCTACTAACTAACCTGTGACGAATAACTTTATAATTTATAATAATACATAGTTACTCATGTATACTTGAAACTGAAATTTAAAATGTTTATAGTCAATGTTTTTGTAAGTGGATGTTTATTTGTAATGAATTAAATTACTGAATATTACCAACCATTATTTACATTTCTTAACCGAACAACAATTAAAAATAAAATCAAACTTAAATCAATCTTTATTCATAAAAAAATAAACTTAGGTATACATAAGAACTCCTTTAACATAAGAATATTCCAGAAGGCAATTGAAAGTTAATAATTATGAACGTGCAATAGTACCTACACATGCCTACTAATACTACTTCATAGTTATGTATAGAACTGCAAAAATATGTAGTAAGGAGGTACTTCAATATGTAGTATTACTTTTTACATACAGGAAGAACCAAATTTTATAGCCTAGTATCTGTATTTAAAGGGTTCGATAGCTGGCCAGAGTGGGGTACGTCTTCAAGCGTAGCAGTTCCAACTCGGTCTGTAACAGAACAATGGTCGTATGGTTGGCTTGTACCTCGCGGATTAACTGGCTACGGCACACTAACGTCTCCATTCTCTTCTTGAAGATCCTACGAATCCGTATAGGTTCTAGAGGATCCTCGTTCAACCTCTTCTCAGAAACCTTCACGTTGAGGCTGATTATCAACTGCTCCAATTTCGAGGCTTGAGCTTCCAGCGCGGTGATCTTCAGCTCCAATTCCTCGACCCTCCGGATCTGCTCCGAGAGGATCTTGTTGACGGAGACCTTGGAAGCTTCCATCTCCTTCTCCATTCGCACGAAGTCCATCTCGTCCGTGTAACCGAGTTCCTTGTTTTTAAGGTAATATTGCAACTCTTTTGGTACCTGGAAGTTTGAAATTTATTATTGTAAATTTTTATTGCGAATACAACTTTATGCCTTACCACGATTTCTTTTAATGAAACATCAGTGACCTGCTCGATAATAGGTTCCAGTATGACTTTCTGTTTCGTACTGGGGATTGAGTGTAAATTCTTTTGGATCCTGAGACTACCACCTTTTTTTATTACTTAGACATTTTCACAAATAATTCAAATCATAAGTATATCACCTTAAGGCGGCGGTAGGATTGCAGTTCCTGCTCCATGTGGCGCAGCTTCATGCGCATCTGCGCGTGCTCCCACTCTTTCGCCAGGATGCCCTTACGGAAATCCATCTGTTTGCGCATCATGCTTAACTTCAAGTCACCCACTCTCTGTAAAAGTACAATAAATAAACCGAAATGTATGTAACAAACTTTGTCAACGGTTTTCTGCTTAAATTCATCTTTCTAAAGCTGTGACTAGTTTTGTATCTGTATTGTGAGGAGAAAGACGTGGAATCTCTATTCAAAGTAAACCCATTGCAACGATTGTCAATAGTAATTAATAATTCATTTTGAATAAAAAAGAAAAGAAAATTTTTGCCACTTTTGTTTCTTGGTGGCATTTTATAAGTATTTTATCACTTCTTCCATAATTGTACGTATTTGCTTATCACTTTATACCTTGGGAAATAACAGCTATAGTCTTAACTAAGTATATCTGCCAAGTTTTAAAACTTAAAGTAGATGAATTTACCAGGATGACTTCATTGATCCTGTCGATATCTTCGCGAGGGATGAGCGCAGCATCTTCAAAGTCTTCGAAATGGCCTGTAGTTGTGATCTCCACCTGCCCCGCTGGCAATACTAGCTGCAATTTGCTTATTTTTAATAAAAAAAAATCGTGTTATATTTTTGGTTGGTTTGGTTGGTTACTTTATTTATTTTTTATAAATTTTAAAGTTTAAACTTGAAAGTTGTTTATTTATGTAAAGTAATGCAAACTGAAACCACAAACTTGAAGGCGTTTTCATAAATTCAACGGCAAGAGTGACGAACTACCCTCAAATACATTCTTTTTAGCGAAGCGTAGTGTTGATGGGAGCTTGGCGGCCATTGAATCGACTCACTTTAATTCCGGACGGCGTTAGTGTACCACGTCTGTAGCGACTCGCCTTGATTTATAAGAATTTAGAGTTGTAAGTTATTGTCAGACGTTAAACAATGTTATTTTATTAACTGTTTCCCTCATTAAATTTATAAATAATGATAAACTAGGACGGTGGCCCCCGCTGTTCTTAGATTTAAAGTTTTAAAATGGTTATATTATTTACTTTAGCTAATCTGGAACATGGAACAACTTTATAGGGTTTTTAAAGTTTCGGTTACGGCTAAACGTGGTGATAGCCGAATAATCTGTTCAGTTTCGGCTTTGAGCATCCAGTTTCTGTGATGCAGTGAGTAACCTACCTGTACGGTCTTGTTGCGCGCGTCGTGCTCGGCGCGGCGGCGGTGCGCGTGCAGGCGGTCGCGCGCGCGCGCCAGGTGCGCGCGGCGGGCGGCCAGCGCGGCGCGCCACACGCCGCCGCCGCTCTCCACGTACGACATCTCCTGCGCCACCGCGCGCATCTGACATAACACGGACACATGTACACACAACACACCAGGTGACCGTTGTTCTAATGAAGGAAGGTTCCACCCTAGTCGAACGTTGAAGTATACTGCAGAATGCTTATCCTCATTGAGAAAAATACAAGAAAATGATGACATCCATCTATCCATCCATCCATAATCCTTAACTAAAACTCCCTTCACTCTAGGAATATTCACGTTTCACATTTTATCTTATTCTATATCCAACTGTCCCTGACTGTGAATATAGATATCTACCAACCGGAAGAAAACTTGAAAATCTTTACTAATCTTTGCTAAAAAAATCAGTATCATTACAGAAATAAATCTGTTCTCTCTTCCAAAGAACTATTTTTGTTCCTAATTTCCTATACATAACATACATAAATGTTACATCGATTTTTTTAATTTCTTTGTCTTTCCTACATACATATTTTTAATTACTTAATATAAAATAAAACAAACTCTTATTTCATTCTCAATTTTGGCTCGTCTCAATTTGCACATAGTGGCCCACAGCCCTTCATCCATCACGGGTGGCATGTTGCTAATCTGGTCCAATTGCTCCACCCTGGAAAACAAACAGAATTTTATCATATTTTAATATTTCAGATTAATTACACATATTATTCGTGTAGTGACTACATAACATGAAATGGACAGGTCGCTCGTAGCTTTGTTTGTATTTGAAAGTAATGAAATCACCCTTTGAAGAAGTCTACGCAGTCAGCGTGAAGCAGTGGCGGCTTGACCCCAGTGAGTATAGCTGTAGCCAGTTCGTACAGCACTATTGGGATCATTGACGCTCGCTGCTGCCATTTTGGACGTTTCCTGTAAAAAAATATCGTTTTCATTATAAACTTATAACGAAGTATCTAAGTGCGAGTACTTATATAAGTTTTGGTTTATGAAATTTTGATTTATTTAGTTCATTAATTACTCAAAATGAAAAAAGATGACACAATATACAATTAGGTGGTGGATTTTAATTTAAATCTATGTACATCGGTCATTGGGTGTCATCATCAATTTGCATTCGAGAAGTACGATGAAAAAGCTTCAGGACTCCTAGTCGTCAGGGAAGATCCGTGTCGAGTAATGGAATATAAGCTATTAACTCGCTTGCGGATTCATAGAACAGCAAAAGTTTGTCAAATTCTCTGCGGCCACTAACTTGAAGAACTTGTAGCACTGGTCGACGATGATGGGCGAGAGGTCAGCGAAGTGGTTCTTGAAGGTGCGGTCCATGTAGCGGTCCTTGCCGGCGAGCGCGTCGTACGCGGCCTGCGCGTCCTCCGCCTGCGCGCCCGCCAGCGCCAGCTCGCGCTGCAGCGCCTCCACCTCGCACTCGTACTTCGCGATGTCCTCCCTGGAACATGCCTCGATGAATGGATTGAATAAGTTATTTGAATCGCAAGCTACGTACTCGAACAATTATTTCGTAAATTATTTCAAGTTTATCTATAAGTAAGAAGATAAATTAGTGTTTTGTAAGATTTTTTGTTAATACTTAGATATCAATGAATTATTCTTTTCATTTCGGACGTATTCAGTTCCTCGAACAGCTCGAAAAAAAGATCGGAAGTCCTTAATGCAATTACAAGTATTAACGTAAAATCGTTGATACTTACCTCATTTCTTCTAATTTCTCAGCCATCTCGACACGATCTAAATTGGTCCTGCGTAGTCGCATTAAATTGATATTTTCTTGGCCGATTACAGAATCTACTCTTAATTTCATAAGCCACATTTCTTTCACCTGAAAAACAGAGTAGATTATCTGATGTTACGTTTTGAAGATACGGCACACTATTGTAACTATGCTAGTCCAGCTAACTCTCCCGTGTTTAAATTGTTCTTTTTGTCTTGTTAAGCAGATCCAGTAAGCTACTTGATACGAACTTGATGCAAAGATGCAAAAGCATCTCATCATCATAAGTTCTGCATCTCATCATCATAAGTTCTAATGGAAAAAAAGTCCTATGGACCAAAATATTACAACATTCCATCCTCATTCTCCTGTGAAATTCAATAATTTTAAACTTAACCTTCTGGTTAAACTTAACGACGCCCTCGTCCAGCAGCTGCGCCAGCTTGGCGTACTCGGCGTGCAGCATCTTGCGGTACTTGTCGCGCTCCTCGCAGCGGAACGCCACCTTCGCCTCGTAGTCGAACACGTACCGCAGGTCCTCCTCGTTGAAGTGCTCCGGATCCTTCTCCAACTACACGGAAAGAAATAATTATTCTTTAACCGGTGAAATCCTTATTTGCTTCACTCACTGCTACTGTTTTTAGCCTACTACTGAAGACAAATCTCTCTATTATTGGTAGAGACATCAAATGTTCTCCAACACGCAACTAAATTGCGGAGTGATGGAAGAAGATACAGATGTACTAGAACTGTCCATATGATACTATTATGGCCTGTGAAAGTTTTATGACTGTAATCCAATAAAAAACATCGGAAAGGACTGCTTAACCTTCCAAAATATAGAAGCATACATTTTTGTGACTAACAATTCCGGCTGAAAGTGGATTGGTAAAGCTTTGTTGACCGTTGAGAACTTTTTACTTATTAAATAACAATTATTTTCTCTTCCTATTACTATGTAGAAAGGTTTCCAAGCTCACCATGCACTGGGGCATCGGTATGGGCTTCTTGATCTCCTCGTGCCACAGCTTCTCGAGCACGCCGTCCATCATGTCGATGAGCGCGCGCTCGCGGAAGTCGTCCTTGGGCTTGGGCTCCGGCGGCGGGATCACCACCTGGCTCGGGCTCACGTACGGCTCGATGCTGCACTGGATATTGACTTGTATGTTTACAACAAAGCTGATATTTTTGTCGATTACTTAATTAAACACATAAATTACTAAATAACAAAAGTTATTTAAAAAGAATTTCGATCGATTTATGAATAAATTTTTACTTTTAAAATAATACCTACAATACAAATGATTCGAGTACAGACGTACGAGTACAGATAGAAATATGTTTAAAACGTTATCTACAAACCTCTTCAGGATCAACTTTGATGAGTCTATGAGGCTGTTCCTCTTGGCGCCATTCAGGGTCGTTGATCATCATGTTAAGGTGATGGAAGCTGCCACGTAGATCGGATAATTTATTCAATTCTAGAAAAGGAAATTAATCATTGAATATCGTCTCTTACTCACTGGAATGAACTAATTTAAATTTCAATTTGATTCAAAAACGATTATCTTACCATCTATGATAAATCGTAAGCGTGCATTCCTCTCCTCGACCAACCCGACTTCCCTTTTCTTCTGGTTCATAAGATCATCGAATTGTTTATTAAACCATAGCCGCATGTTTTGTACGTTCAACTGAAAAATTACAATTTTTATATTCATCTGTTATACTTCTCCTGAAAATCTAATAAGCTGATAGTCATATAACACCTGAAAAAAACATTAGATTCCAGCGACGAATATAGTGAAACTCTTTTATTTTTTTAATATACAAATAATACAGTACATTAAAAAAACTCTTATCTGGGTGAGTATGTTTGTCTCTGCGTGACTGTTGTTATAGATAGAGCTTATTAATTCGCTGATACCTTAACAATATGCTGCAACCAGTCCATCTGCAGGAAGCTAAAGGCGAGCGTCTGCGGGATCATGAAGGTGGGGATGGTGACGAACTTGTGCGCGTTGGTGCCCGACAGCACGTACGGCTCCGACATCTCCTCCTCCTCCGTCATCTCCATCATTTCCAACATCAGCTGGCTCTCCAAGCTCTTGCGCGGCATCGATATTACCGATTCTAGAGGCCTGTACAATTGATATGTGATTATTCCTCTAAGTAACCTGTAAGTTTTCAAGATAAATACATAAATTACACTACTAACTCATCCTTAAGCATATGAAATTACTAATGTTTTTTGACCCACTTGTTACGGCCTATAGATCGCTATATCTAGAACTAGATCACTATAAATATCGATAGGAAATTTAGATGCTCGTATTATAAGATAAAGGCCATTAAAATACCACAGGTTACGTTTAAGTCAGATTGGGCTTGCGAGAGTCTCCATTAAATTGAGAATCAGTTCATAAGTCTACATAGCATCCTTGGAAATCAAACTATGTCACAAGAGCATCGCTGGTCTCACTGTATCTGTGACTGCGCCTCCTCGACGGCGGGCGGCGGCGGGGGCTCCTCCCACGGCCGGAAAAGGTCTTCGTCGTTCTCCATCTCGATACTGCGGAGTGCTTCGATTTGCTGCAGCTCCGGCCAGTTCTCGCGCTGCGTCGGGAGCACTGCGTAGTTCTCCACCTGTTTTGGTGTTTTTTTTATAAGAATTACCAAGAGTGTGGAGAAGGCTTCTGTCTTATTCAGATCAGCAGTTGAATTCCATAAGCTGATGTTGATATGTAATTCCAGTATAAAATTAGTTGTAACCTGGTAGTGGCTGAAGATGGCGAAGAGCTTGACGCGTGGCGTGAGCATGGTGTCCCAGCAGCGGTTGCGGATCCACTCCGTCACCTTGTCCTGAGCACGGATCCGAGCTTCGGTCTCTAGACGGATTTGTTCCCGTTCTTTTTCCGCCTAAAGCAAGAGAGGACAAGGAAATGCATATTAATGTCAAACATTTTGTATTGAACAAATTTGGAAAAGTGCGATAAAGCATCTGTGTTAGGTTAGATGTCGACCACTTGTAGTGATATCAGCGAAGGCTAAATTTAAGGTTATTTTTTAATTCAGTACCTATTTGTATACCAATCACACACGCATTGGCTTTTTTGAAGAATGCATCTTAGTCTTCAAAAATTTTCTTCCGTTGAAACGGAACAATTGCGGCCCGTAAAAAATAAGTGCGCTGGTCCCACCAGGGTGGACTCCCTCCCGGTGGATTAATGCTGGTTCCAGCAACTTCATATTCAACCACGCGGTAGGAGTGACCTGCTTGTTCCTCTCCTTCTTGTGCTCGAGGTGCAGGTTGAACTCGGCGAGCGAGAGGCGGTGCAGCGGCGGCGCGGCGAGGTTCTCCTCGAGCAGGCGCACGAGCCGCAGCCGCGCCGCGTCGAACGCGCGCAGCACGTCCTCGCGCGCGCGCCGCGCCTCCGCCGCCTCCTCGCGGACCTTCCTCTCCTCCTGCTGCTCCAGGTAGTTCTCTAAGTGAGTAGCGGCAAAGCGTATCAATGTGTTCTTGTTTAGATTGCTTTATACAGTAGCACAATAGTTGGAATTGAAGGTGGTGGTGAACCCTTTGTGATTCGACTCCGACGGCACACCTATTTCTGCCTTGTAACAGCGGTGTTAAGCGCTGCTGTGTTCTGGTTTGAAGGAAGTGGTAAGGGAGACATAGTTTTTCGAAGCTTAATCCTCAGGGGTAGCAGCGCATATGTGGCCGACCTCAGGTAGGAATATCTAATCCTATCTGGGGTTGATTACAGATGTCCATGAGCCACTACCATCAGGTGGACTGCATGCTCGTCTGCTACTCCTATATTACATAAAAAGCCTTAATTTATTTAAATAAATATTTATTTGAAAATAAAGAAAAGTAAATTCAATGTTTATGTCGTTTAATGAGATCAATATTAGAACCTGCATTTATTGACATTATGTAGCTTCAGGGAATGGCATAGCACAGCAATGCTTGTCGAGTGACGCTAAATTAAATATGCAAAAGAATGCAATATTTCAAACACAACATAGTGTAATGCATACTTACTATCAGAATAATTAATGATAGTGAGCACGTTATTGGCCCGCTCGAAGACACTTGGCTCTGGCGGCTGGTGGTGCGGCTGCAGGTGTTGCTCGTCGTGGCGGTGCGGCGGCAGGCGCAGCGCGGCGAGCGCGCCGTTCCCGGCGAGGTGCACGACGCAGCCGAGCGCGCCGTCCACTACGGCTTGCTGCACGCCGCGCTCGTACCGGTGGGACACTATTAGCTTCATCTCTGGAGGATACGGTAACTAGATTGTGTACTTAAAAAAGCTAAGGTAGGAATAGTATAAGAAATTAAAGAAGATAAACGATCAATCATATATAGGTAAGTATATAAGATTTAATGTGGCTGATTCTACTATAACAAAATAATAGCAAGAAAACTAGCTGTTGTTTTAGCCTTAAAGATTTAGACAAAACAATCACAACTTAATACGTAATAGCAACTTTTCAAAGTTTATTCAATATCAATAACGTAAGGACAGTAACATGACATGTCACAATAATAACAAGAATTGGATTAATAATTTCGCTTTAAGCATCATACCGTACTCCTCAGGTGCGGTTGGTTGGCGCAAGATGACGGTGCCATCATAACTGAAGGTGAGCAGCGCGTTAGAATTGTAGAACGCGTTGTATTGCTTCAGGTCGTGCCCGGACTCGAACATCGAGCCCATCTTCACCGACACCGTCACTCCTTTCTGAAGTGATATGATAAGTTTAAATAAGTAAAATCAATCGTGTAACGATTACGCTGATATTACCGCTTAATCTACTTCTGTCTTACATTTGCATGGGACTGCTGCTAAGTTCTAGCAAAAGTGAGAAGCCAAGAGATTTATAAAAATTATTTCAAGGAAAGGAATTTATCTGTAGAAGATCTTCGAGAAGAATTTAGTAGGGGTTAATCAGAGATACCCTGGTCGGCAGTGAGTACTAAACAATGACTAAACTACGAGTACGAGTAAATTTCACGTAATCAACATGGTACAATAGTGCTTGAACTGTTCTTTCTGAGAGAAAATCCCAAGGATACTAATGAATCGTAAATGAAGATCTGAAACACTTAATGCTCGATCTCACATCGCCGGACAAGTTGATGACGTGTAGCTGGCCGGAGAGGTGCGGCACGGCGAGCCCGGTGTCCCGCTGCCGCAGCGGCAGCAGGCGCGTGTAGGGGCCGGCCATCTTGCCCGCGAACTTGTTGTCCTTGCCCGTGTCCGCGTTCATGCAGATTATGCGCTCGCCTTTACCGAACAATAGGTACAGCTCAAGAAATTGTTGGCTATTGTGTAATAAACTATTTGTTTTTGCTCTAGGGATAAGCGTGCATTTAAATTGAAACATCTAGGCAACCATTGCGTTAATCATTAAAGTCGCATATTTGATGACGAAACAGTTTTTCATCCGCTAGCTCGGCAATACGATTTAACGAACTTATGATAATGATTGGAATTTTCAAACTGTTCCCAGTCGCAGAATTATTAAGTCGCAGAAGATAAGGCCAGAATAAATTCTACAAGTGCCCACTATGTCTATCTGTCTGTGCTACACTCTGTTTGTAAAAAGCGTCTTACCCATGGAATACTTATCGGAAAACAGCACAAGACTAAACACTCGCATCGCCTCCCCAACCTTCATCAGGAAACAATCTGCCAGGCCTCTGCCAAGCTCCGTGTATCTTACTAACGTTAGTTTATAATCTTCCGATAACTGTAGAGGTAAATGATATAAAAAGGTAAGTAAAGGTATAGAGGAAAACAAAACATGAACGTTATAAACACGATTAAAAATCAACAAGATTCAGAAATGATGCGTAAACAATCTCTAAGCAGTTCTATACCTTGGAAAAATTGAAATATTTTTCACATTTAAGTACTTGAATTCTTGATGTCACAATTTCTACGGCTCTGAATCCTAAGTATTGCACATGAGTATCTGAAAGAAAGTATCAGCCGAAAAGCCTGCCTTTAAGATAAATATGTGTCCAGCGGACATGGCCCCGGCGACCATTTCCCTGCCTGTCGGGGAGAAGACCACGTGCGACACGATCTGGTGCGTGAGGCACATGCTGCCCGCCTTGCGCAGCGCGCCGCCCTCGAACGTGAACAGCGCCAGCCCGTAGTTCTGACCCACCTCGCCGAACACCACCAGCAGCGGGTCCACCGGACTCGCTTGGAACGAGATGTCGTTACCTTCGATGTATTTCATGAGGACCTGGAATTTCTTTCTGGTTAACTTCAAATTATATAGCCATTTTATTTCTACTTCATAAAATTTACGACAGGTCAAGAATCATTTAAAATATCAGAAATTTTAAATAGAAGTTCCATAAAAAATATTTAAGCATTATGAAAGGAATTTCGAAAATTCATCTCATAAAAGTCTAAATAGATGATTGTAAATTTTAAATAAATTTTATGGAACGCTCGAACGTAAATATGTGAATAGGATAAACTTACAAATTTAGCTGTAAAAACTTCGTAAATACAAAGAACGCCACTATTGTTGATAGTCGCGAGGTGCGTGTCATCCGGAGCTATAAATTGGATTTTGGTAATATTCCTGAAATAATAAAAGGTTAACACCAGAATTCATTGGAAAAATTAAGAGTTTTTCAAAACTGTAATAATATTTAGCAACTCGCGTTTCTCTTCGTAGTTCTCAAAGATGTGGAAGTCATTACAGTTGCTCGTTGCTACTTACTTCAATTTATTTAAAATACCTTTGTTTGAAAGTGAAGAGCTTAACATCAATCTTGTCTTCTGTTTCCCCTACGATCTTGTACACGAATCCGTTGGTCGTCCACATGGCGGCCTCCTCGGAAGTAGCGTTGGACAGCAGGCGCTCCACCTCGTCCTGCGGCGAGTACTTCCACACCACTTGCCACTTGCCATCGTGTTTCTTTAACGACTGCATCCAATTGTTGTCTTAAGCTCATTGTTCATAAAAAATACTAGGTATGTATTTTTTTATTATTTTTGTAACTTACCTAAGCCTTAAATAACTTTTTGGTATAAATATTTATTTGCAAACTAAGTGTTCATCAAAAGTCATAAAATTTTAGATTTGCATATTAATTACTTTACACTGTTTATCTAAGCGATATGTAGATACATAAGGAGGTACATGAACAATTATCATCATTTAAATAAAATCAGCATCAAATCAAAAAAAAACTTACTCGAAGACACATATCGGGACCATAAATCAGGATGCCGTGATGAAAAGAGCACATTGAAGGCTTTGCAGAACCATTAAGATCTTCTGACCACTCCACATTAGTCAACATTCCTATACCATCTGATAACAGCTGCAATAACAATTAATGAATTACTGTGTTGGTTGAATTAATTGGTGTAAAATCTAGAAAAGAGCAATTGGCTGAATGCCCTATTTTTAAAAGGACTACTTACGCTATATAAAGTGGCTTGAGCATCTATCGCATACAACTGTCCTTCGAGACTCCAACAGACGCCCACTAAAGGGGGGTCCGAGACCTCCCAGCCCGTCACCTCCTCCTTGGCTCTCTTCATCATTAGGCACCGCTTGTAGCACTGCGCCACCTCCCACACGATCAAACCCTCGCCCCAGCATTGGCAAATCAACATGTGTGAACGGCTTGACCTAGTAGATAGCAATGATGTAGGTATTATGAATAACAATTTTTTGGATGAACAATATGTCATAGTTCTTCACGCTGGTGTTAGGTTAGTTTGGTGAATTCTCACCCACCTTTCAAAACGTATTTTTATAGGACTATCAGAAATGTATGTCAAGTATGTGATAAATAATTCCTTGCGTGATTTTATTTGTTTCTGGATTTAATGTTGAACCGTGGCTCCCAATGAAAGAAATCGAAAATCACACCGGTATTGCTGAGTAACGTGGATCAAGTATACTCCGCGCCAAACTGCTAGTCCTCTCTGAAGTTGTTGCGAGCAGATGTAGTCATACAATTTACTATGGTGACGCGATTCATTTCTATATTCAGAGCTGACTAGCAGTTTTACGCGGACTATAGGTACTTATAAAAAATTCAAGCTTACATAAAAATCTGATTGCGCCTGACCACTCCAGTCGGTATGGACAGTAGCCGATGGTGGGTGCGCCAGCTCCACACCGAGATCATGTAGTTAGGAAACCCACTGAACCCTGCGATCAGGTCGCACTCCATCATGCACAGACCCTTGTATCGGTTCACGTCCATGTCTGAATTATACACATGAAGTAAGAAGACCATAAATATAATGTGCAGAGTTGCAGCGGTGTGGTAAATGATATAGTTGCGCATCAATTTAACCGATAAGTAGTTTTAAGCATTTGCGTGTATCTTTTTTATTCGTAGGTAAGTAATGATAATTTTTATTTTCTAGCATAATTGTAAGCAGAATATTTTCGGGCATATAATAGTATTTATGTTTTCTGGGTATATACTTATGTTTTCTGAACTATTGATATCACCTTTTAGTTCTGCTAATATGTTAAATGTGGGATAGTTGACTACGAAGATTCTTGCGTGCTTGGTCTTCTCAGCAAATGCAAACAAATGGGTCCTATGACCTGCAAATATAGTACATTTGAAACTTAAATTGTCTAAAACCGACTCATACATCATTCAGTCATTCAGTTCAATGCTGTCACAAATTACATCCGTCTTTGACTGTCTTTAAGCAAATTACTTTAAGAATGTTCTTTTTAGTATACCTACTTGTTAATGAAAATCGAAGCGCCAGCGACGCGAAAATAGCAAATATGCACAAACACAGACGATCGCTTTACCGTTAAATATTAGGTGAATTAGACTGACTGCGAGTTAGACCCAATAGCATAAACCTCGCAGACGCGCAATCATTGTATTACTTACAAAATAAAATTAAAAACTATGACAAACACCTGCTATAACATCCACACCGTCGCCTTTCTTCTCGTCGTTAGCTACGTATACTAATTCAGTATTAGTCTTAAAATTTAAAAATATTATATAAATATCGTGTGCAACTGCTAGTATTTCTTTCCCGACAAATGTCATGAAGTCCAGTCTTTGCGGAATGGCCCATCTATAACATAGTTTAAAAGAAAACAAAGTCACTATAGTTAGATACTTACATAGATCATACACAAAATATTAGTTTTTATTTTGTGGTCGAAAACAACTTATGATTGTGAGCTTGAAAAATAATTATCATTATATAAGTACCGAGTAATGTTATAATTAAGTACTTTAAACAACGTTAATTTGCGAAATTATTAAGTCGTTATAAGAAACTATTACATAATTTTTTTTAAGGATTTGTAACGAAAAGTGACTGTGACGAAAAGTGAGTTGTAATTAACGTGGGGCAGCGGGCGCCACGTTGGCTTGCAATTGCTGTGCTGGGTTTGTTATAGGTGTTTCAAAATGTACTTGTATTTGTAGTCTTCCACCAGGACACGAGCCAAGCAAACTAGTGTTTTAAAATGTTTTGGATTTAAATTAAAAGCAAATGTTCGGCCAGTTAATACTACATTAGTAGGCGTAGATAATATATTTTTTGGTACATTATCATGATACTTGTTAGTATAGTGTATTAATAAAGTAGGGTATAGCGATTGGCTATTTTCAGAAACAGTCACTAAACAATATTACATCAGGTAAAGCGCAATAATTGTTTGCTATCAATAAATTATGTGTATGTCGCATGATAGCCAAATATTAAAGAATTTGTACACTTCAATATTTACCTATTTGAGTATATAGTACATAAATAAATGTGTTACTTACCTTACTTTTGGTTCAATTTCAGTGGCCGATTCTTCATGATCAGCATGATGTTGTATATCATGTGTATGTTCGGTCATATTTGTAAATTATATTATAAAGTATCTAGTAGATATTACAGAGCTCTTAAATTATTAATGTATGCCTAATTCAAGAAGAGTAATTGCTTAGAGTAGTTTAGTTGCTTATTTCATTACGTTAATAGTTTTATATATATAATTGAAGTAAATAAACAAGTACGTTTCTTAGCAACATTTCTTTATTTTTATTATGATTTTTAAAATAAGAATCTTACAAGCCAAGAGTACACATTAACCTACAAATTAATTATATTTAAATAAAATTTAGATTATGTACAAACCATATTATACGAAATTAATCTTAAATTAGAAAAATATATTAAGAAAATAGATCTTAAGTTTGTAAGAAATATATATGACGTGAACGGACGGAACGGTTTGGTATTTTTTCATAATAACGTTTCTGTATATATATATATATATATATATATATATATATATATATATATATATATATATATATATATATATATATATATATATATTGAAGTAATACATAACTAAAAATGATGAAAAATAGGGTTTTATCTTTATTCAATATTTATTTAACTAGATTTTTACTACTATTAATATGTAGACTACATAATCTGTGTTACGAACCACAGAGTACTAAAAATATCCATGCGAACCAAAAGTACGAACTTACGAAGTAAAACGAACTGTCAAAACGAAACGATGGGTATTGGGCAAGTGATTGCAAATAAATTGATAAGAAACATTAATTAGAAATGCTCGCCGTGCCCGAATCGGTTTCCAATTCAGCTTTCCATTTAAGATGTGAAATAATTCAGTGAGGGCCTCCATTACCATGTAGGTGTTTACTGCGTAGTGCTTTGGTCGATATTTGAGGAAGTGTATTGTGACCTGTGACAAAGGGTGTATTGTTGTGAATTTGTTCGTAGGGATAACTCGAGCGGGTTCGAGGAGCCGGTGGCGGAACGATGGAACTCGTCATCAATCGATTTCGCGGAGATCACAATGGACCGCAACTTTGTGCTGCTGCTTGTCTCGCTCACTTCGGCGGTGCTCTGGGTGGTCTACATCACATATTACAACAGTCGCGTCCTCGGCTACATCCTCACTAGACTCATCAACAGATTCTATTTCCAAGATGAAAACTTTAAGATTGGTGAGTGCTCATTCAATTTTGCTTTTTTAAATACAATGCCCTTAATTAATGAAATGTTTATGTTATATTTCAAATTGTAATGGTAAATAAGAATCTGAACATTTTGTTAAAATCAGAAAGAAGTATCAGACTGTCATTATAAGATGTAAATAGTATTATGCCTACATCAATACCACAAATTTTCTCAAGACAGGGTCAAAAAGACAAGCAACAATTTAATTAGATTCAATTTTGATGATTCACAGATGTATGCCCATAGGTCAAATAAACATTGTTCCAATTACATCCTACAGCTAATGTTTGATAATTACGAGCAGACCATATAGATTCTGATTGTACATAATTCCTTAATAAGAAATTTGGCATTGAACACCAAAGATAATAATGTGAGAACTTAGGACAATTTACTATTATTTTGTCTAATTATTTTTCACACACAGCTTGCAATTAAAATTTTATTAGCGGAAGGTACCTGTAAATTTGTAAACTAATTACTGATGTCATTTATAAAGATATTTTATGCTAATACTCCTAATGTTATTGGCATTGTTTACCTTCAAACTGAATAAATTAGCCTATAGTCAATGCTTTAATATGTTTAGCGTCTCATTTTACATTACATCTCTCATGACAGTTTATCATAAAGTTTTAAATATAAATTACACAAAACTAATGGTGAAAAAATAATAATTTTTCTTAATCTAGTATTATTTTGTACTAGTTTATTTACAGTAAGTTAGGCTTGGAAAAAATGATTGGTTTAATACATATATTTATTAAATTGTCTAACTTGATTTGTTAAAGTCAATTTATAACTACATAAACAATAAGGTAAAATAAAATAGATTCATACAGAAATAAGAAGATCATCTAATTATGTTTTAGATAATTATTTATCAGTAAATATCAAGTATATACCAGTAATAGGTCCAGTCAATTGAGGGGGAGGAGGAGTTCTATGTGAAGGGAACAACTTATTGGAAATATTAGCAAGACATGTTAAAAAATATTGTTGCCTAAATATTATTTACTTTACACATTAAAATTGTTGCCAATGAACAATTCAGTGAATTGATAAGATAAAAATGATTTTATTGTGATAACTTAAAACTGCTATGTTTTTCATTTACACTGATTTTGTTTTTTCATTGTAACCATTAGTATGATGATTACCTCAATTATAACGATCGTAGAGATAACCTTCAGTGCTTGACATTGCAAGGTTAGTAGGTTTAATATTGTGGCTTCATATTTTACACTGGTATATTTTTGATTTGATTTTTCCAACTTATGTTCATGTACAAAAAAATATTCTCTTGCTATTATGGTGAAGGAAAATGTTTTTAAGGTGTATAAAGTCTACTAATCAATAAGTTAGTAGCGTGGTGGACTATGACCTAAACACCTCTAACTCTGAGAAGTTACCCATGCCCAGTCCAGTAATTGGTTGAGGAAGCTACAACACATTTGTATTTTAACTAAAGCATGCTCCAACGAGATTCTCGCAAGATTATCACGAGAATGCGAGGAAAACCCGTTTCGTATAGGGTCCACATTCTCGTTTCTCCTGTTTTTCTCGCGTTCTTGGGAGATGCTCGCGAGCATGTGTAGCGGGCTTTACAGTTACAAAAATGGACAAGCACTTCATGTGCCTACTGCAAAAAGATTACAATCATAAACATCTACCGCTAATTTACTTACAGATCCCATATTAATATGCAAATCAATATGAACAACATAAAATATCAATGTAAAAATTATAATAAATATAAAAAATAAATAAATATTCTTTTGTTGATTTCAGGGTCTTTCACTCTCAATGCCCTCTCTGGTAAGATCATGTTTCGCGATATTGTCTACATAAACTATGACTACACACTCCGCATACAAGATGGATACTTGATATTCAGGTGGTGGCGCTCCTATGTGCCAAAGGATGTATCAGAAGGTAAAGTATGTCAATAATATTGAATTTCCTATCTATAACTATTATAATAAAAAATAGACTAATAATGTATATTATACATTTCAAATAAATATCCTTTAGTTAACAGTGACTCACTTATTAATTGTGATATTACAGATTTATCACACTCGGACACTCGCCTCTCAATAATGTTAAATGGCTTCGAATTACATTTTTATAACAGATGTGATTTATACAGTGAACTTGAGAAGACATTTGGCTTAGAGCCTGTCATTAAACAACAGAATGAGGACGACTCGGCGGACCGCGACAAAGCTATGAACGATGCCAATGAGAAGAGAAGAAGAGCTCAAGATACTGTCAGATCTGAAGCTGCAATGGCAAGAACTTGGCGAGATCTCATTCCCGTTATAAAAATCGATGTTTGCACCAGTAGAGTGGTATTTGGCAATCGCCTAGTTCCCACTACATTGTCAATAAGCGTTGAAGAAGCGCATTTAGTGTACAGCACAAAACCTCCCGCGTCAAGCTTAGATCACCTAATGCACTTTGTTAAAGCTAAAGCAGAAAACTGTAAAGTCATGTTGGCTCCGAGTCCAAATTACACGTCAATGGTCGATGAGCCGCCTCGATATATGGGCGAGGGATTTGTTATCATGAGCTCGAACTACATCGAAGTTTATTTCTATATGGATGAACCAGGACTGGTACCGGAACAACCGGTACTTCTTCAACTGGCAAATGGTGATATTGTAGAGTCCGCACCCCCTATCTGGGGTGTCGATATCAAATGCGGCAAAGGTACTGATTTTAGCTATGGGCCGTGGGCAGATAGGCAGAGGGACCACCTATTCAAATTTTTCTTCCCACCGAATTACAAAAATTTAGAGGTCACTCCACAGCCAAAGCCAGGCGACAGAAGACAAATGCAATCATTCGACATTAGGTTGTCGACACTAAACGAAGCTACGATAGACATTCTTTTTACTAAAAACAAAGAAACCAACGCAGTCCATATAAATATCGGCGCCGGATCATATTTAGAAGTCACATTGCCATGGATTGTGCTACAAGATGGATATACAACGAAAATCACAGGGCAATTACTACATTTAGAAGCAACAACGAGTCTCCAGTACAGAAGTTTAGCTGAAAGTGAGACACTTGAATACACAGTTAAGTGTCACTACCCCTTAGTGTGGAATCATCATCAGAGTTGGCAGCTGTCACTGACAGGATGCAAAGCGACAGCACATTTTGTGTATACCCATATAGACTTTTTCCAAGATCTTACAAATGACTGGTCTAATAAATCACGCCCCGACATCTTACACTTTGTTCCTTACACCTGGAAGATATCAATTCTACTCAAGGAGTGTGAAGTGGTTACAGTTAGTAATCAGTACAATTGGATAGACTGCAGTTCTACCAATCAAGAAAATAATCATGTTGCCTTTTGTGGTGACTTACTGGATGTGTCATTTGATCTCCCCTTTATAGATTTCTTACCAGATGTCATTCCGTTAAAAATATGGGTGCAAGGCGAGGCCGTTGACATGAGCCTCTACTTGCCTGAAGTAAACACTTCAAGACTCCTTCTCCTATCCATCGATAAAAACATGAAACTGGTGCCTTGCAGGCTAAAAGCGTCAAAGTGGCGAAGGAAATGTGTCAAAAGTCAAGGATGGGTAGATTGCTGGTCGGTCCCGATCGTAGCTCTGAGCGTCCGGTATAACTATCATCCTATTCCTCCACTAGGACCTGAACCTCAAGCTGACATAACTACTCCAGAGAAGGAAGAAATACTTCTATCTCCAATGAGAATACCAAGAATGCGTAAACAGCCACAGATCAATTGGGCAATGGATGGAAATAATTTCGATCGCACCACACTGCCACCAGATAAAGTAAGCGTAGAACTCGAAGTAGGACCGTCCATACTTTTAGCTTATGGGACAATCATAACAAGCTTTATGAATTTGCTGGAAAATATATTTGGCGAGGATCAGTCGTTCACAGACATGCAAAAAGCTCCTAACATGGATACATATTACTGGTCTAGCGAGAATCCAACCAAGATGAATGACCGAAGCAGTGTTAATCAACACACAGATATATCCATGGACGACTCGAGCGATTCTGGCAAGGATCCGTTCGATCCTCGCCGCTGCAGACCGTTGGATGTCACCGTGTCTATAATTATACACGACATTCAGGCACATTTAGTGAAAAACTGCAGTGAAAATGAACCACCATGTCCTGTCGTATTGATTGAGAGATTTGGTTTTGAAATGGACAAAAGTTTCAGAGAGACAAAGCTCCAACTTCTCCTGAGTCCATCTATACTAATTTCGTCGAATAGCACTTCGCGGTCCAGCTCTAACGGAAATACTACTCCTAGTGCTCTGCAACAGGGCCATTTAATGCTGTCCTCATTTCAGTTACGAGGAAATGGGTTCTTTAGCGACACAAATCGATCAGTGGAAGAAGATACCGTAGAGTATGCTTGGATGATGGAACTCCAACTGGGTCAATTGACAGGGAGGATGACATTACCCCAGCTGTATCAAGTAATTTCGTCATTGGAAACATTTTTGCTGCTTATTTGTGACAGTGAAAACGAGTTGGTTCCTCCCAATAATACCAAACAGTGCCATCATGGCTTAAACAATGTCATGTGCCCGGAAACAGATGTTATATTGAAGTACCGTTGCCCATCGCCAAACGAAATCAAGTACCGCATGATACGCGTGGCAATTGATCTTATTGATATATATGTTGCCGATTCCAACACAACACTTCAGTCATGGATATCTCCAATTAGATTAAGCTTTTGCAATCTGCATGGATCTGGTTTCGGTACAGGTATCACGGGACTGTTACCAAATTTAAAGTTTGCTCTCTACACCCAAACAAACATGCAAACAAATACCCATCATCACTCAAACGGCAGCAATAGCAGTAGTCAAAACAAACAAACTGATAGCGAAAATTGGGTGGGTGTCGGTTCCGTATCTTTGGGACCGGTCTTGATAGAAGCGGCATCGTCACTACCCCAAAGTCCCAAAAATCTGCATCTGGTGCAACAGAAGTTTTTGAAACTTCACGACGATAAGTTCAAGAGACTGTGGTTTTTGTGGCCAAATGAAGGAAAAAACTCTCAGTGTGGTTGTACTGGAGGGTGCGCATTTTTCGGCTCCAACAGAAATGGTCCAAACTTCCTGAAGCCGAGCCCTTCCGATTTGCATGAAGGTATAAACATAGCAATGTTTAATGTAATTGAAACATCACCGGGTGAATATGGTTATGGACAAAGCTTATTACATCCGGGCAACCTCGTATTCCATACTCCGCCATACAACAGTCTTAATGTATGTTTGCAACCAACGAATGTGTCTACCCTGATACCATCCCCACTGCCGCAAAATCTTAATAAATCGCCACAAACTGCCGAAAGGCGGAGTTTAACGAGAAGGTTCTCGTACACAAGTGCAAGCAAAGGAAGTAACAACGTTCTTGTGTCGAGTACCAAAAGCGATGTTCCATACGCTCGATTAGTAGACTCTACCGTCCCGCTTGGAACATCAAAAATCGACAGTGACTCAAAACTTAATAAGACAATTTTGAATGTTCCTCAAATGGAAAGTAGCGTGTCTGATTCCAAACTTGCATTAAGTTGTGGAGCTAAAGATAACGCTAACGTAACAACGAAAAAGCCCATTACATCTGAAAATGACGCATTTGTTGTGCCGAAAGTTCCAGCCCGCACCGTAGCTGTGTCTGAGTCTCACTACTCTCTTAATTCTCAGGCGCCTCACGACGAAGCCCTCAACCAAGAAGTTCAGAGAACCATGTCCATCACAAGCGAGAATCACTCGGAAGCTTTCTTTTCAGCAGACGAGGATATGTTCCCCAGTCGATCGTCTAGCTTAAAGCATTCTTTTGGCAGCCGTCATAGTAATCCAAAAGAAAAAAGTTCCTTTGGTATAAACGATATAACTAATGAAAAATGGACTTCATCTATTCCTCGATCCGAGGCCGTCGACGGACCTGACACAATCAGCAATTTGAGCGCTGGCGTCCAGCCTGATTCGGAAAGTGGATCTGTATCGTCTACTTCGTTTATTTCGGCGATATCCTCTCAAGAAGACATGACTCTTGTCAACCTACATATGCAAACAAATAAACCTATTGTAGACTCCCCGTTACTTATGTCAAGTTACATCAACAATTTGCCTCAGTACAAGTGTGGCAATTGGACCACATGTTCTTTACCCACCGGAGGCGATGTATTTACGCTGCCTCTTTTCAAGAGGGCCGAGGATGGTTCCTTGGTTTATATTGGTCAAAAATATCTTCCCTTTTTCGATGCCCAAGGAAAAGTGCACATTTTAAAATTGATTCCAAAGAAGGATGGACATGGCAGTCAAAATCAACATGGGCCATTTACAAATTTGACACCACACTTCAATTCACAAATAAAGGCTCATCCATATTCTCAAGGCTGGTGGGATCTGCCGCAAAGCATGCAGGACAACCAAGAAAATACCACAGATAAAAGCACAACTTCAACAGCGACGACCACGAGTGATAGTAAAAGTGGTTTGTTTGTAAAACTGCGCGGAGAAGTCGATGTGATGCTAACACCATTAGTTTTGGAAAGTACTCAGAAGTTTGTTGAGTCCCTAACACCTGTCCTGGCAAACATTCATCCCATAACAGTAATCAACCATCTACGTCTGCTCTGCATTTCTTCAGTCAAGACCTCGAATGTTCTGAAACAGAAACAGTATGTGTTAAACTGGCTTCCACAAATGCAAGCTCGAAACGAATCTAGCATACTGTTAGAAAAGGACGATAAATGTAAACTTGCTACGATACCTCAATCAAATGTATACGAGGAGACAATTTGTGATCAACTTCAGGCGACATTGACAGTACCAAAAGTGAATATTATTTTTATTCAGTCATCTGTTGTTGAAGATATGATATCATTCTCGGCATTGGACAATATTCAGGACCTGACATGCGTGTCTCTTTTCGGAGTGTCTATAGAAAATGTGGTAGCTAAATATGTAAGTTCTAAAAAGACTTTAGAATCAGTGCAGCTGTATTATAGGCCTACAATGAGGGCTTTAGGAAGCAAAAAATCATTTGGGATCATGAAAGGGCCTCGGGCATTAATATCGGCCCAGTCTTCTGGGTCTGGACGAAAGCGAGGTCCAGAGAAAGGTGAACCAGTATACATAGAAGCCTCTCAACAACAGTGTGAAGACACAACCATCACACTGAATATTGGTAAGTTTGATTTATAAAAATGTACTACTACTGTTCAATATTATATTTTTTAATTAAAAGGAAACGTTAACACTTCTGTCTTTCTTTTTATTCAGGCAAAGTCCATGGACAACTTCGACGCATCAGGAACGAATCTTCGCAGCTGAAAGACGCGACGATCACGGGCATCCCTTGCCAACATTCTAAGGTCTCGTTCAAGTTCACTAGAGCAGATTCTTGCACAAAAGGATGCGAGTCAATGGTAAATAAAGATGTTAATGAAAGATTTTACAATGTATCAAATATTAGATAATAATATATATTTTAATTATATTTTTTACAGTGTTGTCAAAATGGAGCTGCAGAGAGCCAAAAAGAGAATTCCATTGGTTACATCATGTTTGAATGTGGATTAGAAGGAGTATCCATCAAAGTGTCCCAACATTCCCAGTCTCACAAACCCAATGAAGAGAAGAAGCCTGTCAGGACCGACAGCGAAAGCTGCAGGGAATCTGTGAAGTCTGCCGAAGAACTCAAACCGGAGAAGGAGAAAACCAAGAGCTATCGGACGTCTGGCATTGAAGACTTGTTCAGGAAGAGAGAGTCTAACTCGAAACCGAGCACTCCTAATTTAGGCACCTCCCAGCCTCCTCCGGTGCCGCCCCCTCCCGAACCTTCCACCCCAGGACCAGACGATCCTAACGATAGTACCACGACTATGGTTCCAGCGAAGGATAATGGCAACACGTCATCTTGTGCGATAGATTTGAAGGTGGTGTGGTTCAACTTCGCAGCGCCTCCCCGAACGCCGATCACCAAGAAGATTGACTATACGAGGTAATGTTTTTTTTTGTAAACTGATTCAGAAAGTAATAAATGACTTTTAATCTTTATATACGAGGTAATGTTTTTTTTTTGTAAACTGATTCAGAAAGTAATAAATGACTTTTAATCTTTAAATTATGTGTTTGTTTTTAGATTGGACTGGAACTTGTTGAGCACAGCGTCGCCTGCGATCAATGCGTGGATGAACCCGTGCAACAGGCTAGGTATCCGCGTAGTGGCGCTGTACCGCGCGCGCGCTCGCCGCCTCGCCGCCACCGCTGCCAGCCTCATGGCCTCTGCGCTCGATAGAGCTCCACATCATACATTACCTAAGGTAAGTTCTAATTTTCTTCAACATGTTCAAGATTCTGTTCCAACTGTTCGCGATTCAGAATCAATTTGTGTTGGTATGGTCAAAAAAATATACTGGCTCTTGAAATAACACTTCTTATTAAACTTGGTTTACATTAATAGTTTTGAGGGTTACTCAAGTATTCAGATCGTTGGAATCTTCGAGTACATCTATATATCATACTACATTAGATTAATGATGTAAAGCTGCTGCGTTATATTGCAAACTTACAAATATGAGATGAGTGTGTGGTGACTATTGTATGATGACAATATATGAGTGTGCATCGCAGAGTCGTTACGGGCGGCACACGCCGATGGCGAAGCAGCTGCGCGAGGAGCCGTCGCTGCAGCTGTGCGCGGTGCTGCTGCGGTACGCGCTGCAGGCCGACGCCGCCGCCGTGCAGGCCGACCTCGCCGAGCGGCACCTGCCCAGCCTCTCCACGCTGCGACAGGTAACCCATCACCATTGCTTTGGGATATAGCTTTAGGCCGCTATGGATCTACGCCTTTTAATTTTCTATATATGATACTCAAATCGTAGCAATAAAAAGTTAAAGAAAGGTTACAATTTTACGCAAACCACACTCTGTTGCAAATTCAAAGCATACAGTAAGTTTATTATCACATAATAAATTTTGTTATATTACACTTCAAAATATGTAAGATTATTGATGTATAATCAATTTTACTGTTGTGTTTCAAAATATAGTGTCCACAAAAAGACTTATTTCATACTCAAACGTTCACGTTACTTCTTGTAAATCTTTATTATAAATACTTAATCTGCAATAAAATTTAAACATGAATTTTGTTCATCAGGGTGTGATAGTGCTAAGCCGTCAATGGAAGAACATCCTGTACACGCCGCTGCTGCTGGAGCACAACTACAAAAGCAAAGTCATGAAGCCTCTCAACGTCACCTTTGCGCTGCCCGATCTACTCGAGGTTTGCCATTTCATCTTCTCTTTTATTAAATGGAACTCAAATATATGAAACTCCAAATATAATAGATGGTTAGGCAATCCTATAAAATTGTAATAACGATTGCTTTCTTTTCATATCTGCTATAGGATTCAGTCGAAGGCTGGCAGGAATACCAATTGGACAATGAAGTATTGGATGAAAATTGTCTATTATTGAATATGGAAACAGATAAATTGTCTATTCCAGGTACGTAAATAATTTAATAGCTATTATTGTAAGAAGATTTACTCTAGATATTTTCACGCAAGTCTGCTTTTAAAATGTAACGGCTGGACTGCAGACATACTTTGATTCACTCTCAGCCTGATAAGTTGATTGGTTGGTTGGTATGTCTTGCGTAAAGACTGCAAAATGTATGGTTAAGTCCTAAACATAATTAGCAGCAAATATCCTTATGAATTTCATTCTGTATAGTAAATATTATTTATTTCCCGTTACGTGGTCTCAACAAGATTGTTATAACTTGCAATTGATTAGTTTTTAAGTATTAGTGTGGTTATAAATTGTTCATTTTATGTAATGTTGTTGTCTTATGTTTATAATGATCGTTTGTCGTTATGTGGTGATGATTTTTTTATATTATGTAAATAAGATTTGCTGACTATATTTAACTAATCATGATTTGTTGATATTTTTAAAACAAAATGAACCATTGACAAAAGTTTTTCTAATTCGTTTTAGTATAAACATATTAAAATGGTATCGAAGTACTTTTGGTTGAGTAGTCCACCGTTAAGAGTCAATTTTTGTAATCTATCACATAGTTTCGTTAGGAATCGCTCGACTTTATTTATTGTTAATATTAACTTTACGATGATATACATATCATAGTAAAGAAGAACTATTGTTGTTGTTATATGTTGTTAGCCTTAATGGAATAGTCAAGCTAATAGGTTTTTTTTACATTTTTTATGGCTATACCTTTGTACGACCGTTTAGTCTCTGCTACTAATGACAAATAACACCCTTGAACAAATGTTAATTGTTTTATGAAATTGTATTTGGAAAAGAAAGTTTCGACACTAAGGCCTTATTTTAAAAAATAAAATGAGACTACTCGAAATACGCTAAATTTTCCTTTGGAGGGTAATAATACATAACTGAATGTATGCGTTACGTGCAGCGGGCGCGCCGGCCGCCAGCCCGCGCCCGCACTCCTTCCCCTCCACGCCGCCCTCCGGTTCGTACGCCTCCGTACTATGCCGCGCAGGGACTTGTGTCTTTAATGCCGCCATGCCATACATCGATGATTGCGTGATTGCGTGATCGATGATGATGATATAGACCAAATATTGATTAAGCTGGAATTCCTACTTGGCATCTATTTCGTCTTGCTGACAAACTATGCAATAAATCATGTTGTAAGTAGAAATAGGGGTGACACGTACACACGTACGTAAACTGATCTTAACGGCATAAAAGTTATGCCGATAGTTGATAATATTTTTATACCTTGCTGATTACATTTGCATAAATAAAGACACAAGTTCCTACAGCGAGAGCACGCAAGGTGCAAGACTGCACTCGAATGTGTAACTGGCTGATTGTGTGTAATGTTTGTGTGCTAAAGTTATTTGTTGTTTGACGCTAATAAGTTGAATTTGAATCTTGGTTGTTGTTGCCACATGAGTTATGCCAACTTTTTGCACATTGTAACAAATGAACTCGATGGATCTTTTTCACAATTATCTGCATTTACGATTTCATTCTCACTTCATAATTAAATAACTTTATGGTCACTACTAGAAATTCCGCCTCTCATTTTATGCAACCATTTGCACCTGAAATCATTGCGTGAATAGTTACTGTCATCAATCATCAATATTTCCTATTAAAAATCCGTTAGTAGTATTATAATAAATTGTCCTAGGTACTTTAAATTCTTAGTAAGCTTTTATGCACCGATAAAAATGTTAGCTCGCTGCTTTATATTCTATACATATTTATTTAGCAATTAAAAGTATTATACTTATATACGCTTGAATTAAAATTAGATGAGCAGCAGCAGCTTTAGCAGTTTTCATTAGTCATTTAATGTAGCAAATTAAATTTGAAACTAACGCACATACTGATTTTAATTTTACTAGAATTGTGGAATTATTAATAAATCCAAAGTACACGACAATAATATTTTTAACAACAATTACGCACTCGCACGTTCGTCCAACGCACTATTCGCACGAACGTTCACGTTTCATCACATAAATAAACATAGCTTTAGAAAAACATATTTGTTGTACCATAAAGATTTCCAACCATATATATAATAATGTGTATAATGATTTCCATGTTTATCATATTGTTTGATTCACCAGTAGTTAGTTTATGAAATATATAACCTAGTTCATAGTAAGCTAACCGAGCGAGTGGTAATGTGTGGGGCAGTGCGCGGCGCGCAGAGCAGCCGCGCCAGCCTCGTGTTCCCGTCGCTGCCCTTCTCCACCAGGAAGACCTTCCAGGACGACGCCATCGCCAGTGAGTTAATCTTCATGACAATGCACCTAATCGCACTCATATGGTTTTACTTGCACAATTTTACTTATTGCGTCCTTTCTATCAATGCATACCAGGCCAAATTGACACCTCTGGGGTCTAAGCCTTTTCCATTCTGAGATGAGATCTCTGATCAACGAGTGTCCGTCTGTGAGACAACTAAACATGACATATGAAATATTCTACTAACAGAAGTCGTAATACTTAGGCTTTTCAGCTATTTGATTGCGCCAAATACATACATTTATCACCAAATGTGTAGAAGTGATTTATCATAACGTATCAAGTGATTTATTCATTAAAATGTGTTTTCGAATAGATTATGGCACCTTGAAAGAAGATTTACCAACTGTGGGCTCGAATCCGTCACTATACTCGCAGGGGAGTGCCGACAATATTCCCAGCGAGCGCGCAAGGGAAGATCTTTACCAGTGGATGGCCAAACAGGAACCTATTAAAGTGGTGAGTAAGAGATAAGCATATTTTGTATATGTGGTGTCATAATAATATGACCTTCTGTCATTTTAAGTGTAGCTAGCTGTGCCCCGCGGTTTCACTCGCGATAAAAAGAAACAGGGGCACAGCTAGTTCTAAAATATAAGCAGCCTAAGTTACTCCTTATTACATCAGCTACCTGCCAGTAAAAGTCCCGTCAAAATCGGTCCAGCCAATTCAGAGATTAACAAATAGACAGACAGACCGACAAAAATTGTAAAAAATGTTATTTTGATCTATGTACGGTATGTATATTCATATGCCTGTAGTAAAAAGCGGTTATCAATATTAAAACAAACACTCCAATTTTATTTATATGTATAGATTATTATTCCACTACGGCCAATTTAGCGTCTTGTTATGTTCGTGTGACCTTTTTGTTTAGGAGCCAAAGAGCAAGAAGCCGATAATCCCAGCGTCGAAGATGAACCCGCGCGCGATGGCGGCGGCGCTGCCGGCGTGCAGCCTGTACCCGCTGCAGGGCTCGCTCATGCTGCTGGACGCGCACCTCGTGTTCCAGCCGCTGCTGGCCGCGCTCGGCGTCTCGCCGCACCAGGTGCCGCACAGTGAGTACCACCAGTGCCCCCAGTGTCGCTCCTGACCTTTTTTATTGTTTAATCATAGATAAGTATAGATATCTCACGGCCTTGTTGTTGAAGGAAGCCATTAAATGGCTTCAACGGCTCACAATTCTGTCAGCCATTTAATGGCTGTCATGGTGTAATTTACGCGGAACAATGCCGACATGCGCAGTTAAGACACGAAAGTGAAGAAAAAGTGCATAGAAATATCGTTGCATTCCTAAATGATCTAAAAACTACAGATTTTTATATATTTTTTTCGACATGAAAATAGATGACAGTGACAATTTCAATTGTCAAAACTGGTTACATTTTCTTGTTAGGAGTGAGCAATCTTTACTAATCTATGGTTTAACCTAACGATGAGGCACGTGCTACCTGATGAAAAGTAGTTAACGCCGCCTATGGACATGTCAAAGGAGTCGCTAATGCATCCCCGATTTTGTATGAGAGCTCTTGCAATTTTTTTGAAGAGCCCCATGTCATAGCGCTCCGGGAATATCTCAGGAGGAAGCTCCTGTTGATCTATACACTAGGAATGGATGAGCCAATGCTTTAACAGAAATCGAATCATTAAGAGCTCTACCAGCAGACTCATCAGATTTTAATTCAGTATACATATTTCAGGCGAGTCGAAGAAGGCGGCGGGCGGCAGTTCCGGCGGCGAAGGCGGAGCGCCCGCGCTGGAATCGTTGGGCTCCAAGTTGTCGTTGCTGGCCTGGGTGGATCAATTCCGCATTGATATCGTGGTCAGCGAGCTACAGGGACGCGACCGCCGCCACCACCATCATAAGGGGAAAGGTGCAATAACCCAAAATACTATAAATTGTTTAGTATAATTATTATATTTGTACCTTAGAGTCATTTTTTTTTAACAGTCAAAAAACACTCGTAATTTTGTATTTTTCTATCTAAGATATTTGATATCCTAAATATTACCACACGTTATAGAATTCATTGTGATATAGTTAGTGTTGTAAATGTGATTTTTCAACAATACCCTAACTTAACGAATGACGAACCATTATGTCATTATGACGTAAGACCGAGCACTGGAGGGGCGGCTAGTTTTACAAGCAACTGATGCGCACGCGCTCCATGCGCACGGTTGAACATTGTCCAGTGATTAAGTGTGAGCTCATTGTGTTTCTTTTGATGTAACGATTTATTTCCTCGACCATATACCCATAAACCGCATATACATTTGTGATAGATAAAAAATCGGAAGTATGTATTGCTACCGAATACATTTTACAATGCATCAATACAATAAATCATCAATACAATAAAATTATACTACAAAATCATCATCAATACAATAAAATTATACTACAAAACACATTGTTATTTCTTTGCACATAAATTTTAAGTGATGGGGACTTTACTCAAAACTTCTATTCTTTGTAACAGGGAATCCGCCTCACACCGACATCCAGTCGGAGACGCCCGCGTTCTTATGCGAGAAGGTGTCCATCGACGTGGACTTGAAAAAGGTTGCCGATATGGCGGTGGAGGATCTCATCCAGAGACAGAACGTGCTCTACATATCCCGGGGACAACTCAAGAAACACATCTCGACTATGCTCAACTTTAATATCAGTATTCGATTTATATCGCAACAAGTAAGTTCGTTTTACATAGTGACATAATTTTGCCGTTTTGGTTAAGTTTTAATTAAAATTGGTATTTATAGGTGAACATGCCCCTGCTCCGGCTGCTACATCAAATCAGCAACATGTACCAGAATGTAAAAGATACGCAAAGTGAACTGCGAACGCAGACCAACATTTCGCGTCGCAATAAACATGCATCAGGTATGACCACTTCATTTCCGATGTGCGATTTTCCTATTCGGAATAATCAAATAAGAATTACATGTTAAGTTTTTTAGTTTTGTAAACGTTGTAAATACTAATTCTGTTTATATTAATTAAATTAAACTACATCATATTAATATAGAAGATTTGTTATTAGTTTCAGATTTCCGCGAAAATCTTGTGAGCGTAACGTCACTGGACAAGGCGGTGCAGGGTGTGGTAGGGCCGGTGGGCGTGCCGGGTGTGGGGGGCGTGGCCCGCGGGCAAGCCACTGGCCCGCCGCCGCGCCCGCGCCCACAGAGCTTTGCCCAGAAACTTCGCAGCACAGGAAAGACTGTCAAAGGAAAATTGGGTGAGTAGTTTATATTAATTTCATAATAATTTTAATTGACTGGTCGAGTAAAAAAAGCAATGTGTTAAATTTTAAACATTTAATCTTAATAACACGCCAAAAAGGGTCACTTTGCGTGTTAGAATTTTAGCCTTTCCAGTGACGATATATTGGGTAATAAGTGCACAATACAAGAACTCCTAATAAGTAAATTGTATGAATATGATGAATTTAGCTTATATGTCTGTATATAAATAAGGTGAATCATGAATAACTTAATGTTATTGCACCTAGTGGGTAGTGTCTTTTATAAATGAAGGTTGTGAAATCCAATAATATGTTGCAGAACGTATCGTAACTAGGAATGCAGTAGAATTTTTTGTAACCGCAGGCTACAGCTCGCTGAACGAGGGCGCGCACACGCCGATGTTCAGCGCGGAGGCGAGCGCGGCGGCGGAGGCGGCCGAGCGCGCCGCCGTGGCCGCGGCCGTGGCCAGCGCGCCGCCCGCGCAGCTCGCGCAGCTGGCGCCGCGCTGCTGGCGCACCGTCTACCTGCTGCTGGACCTCTACGCCAACATGCCCGATGCCGACACTATCACGCACAGGTCAGGACACTATTCTAATATACTGATTTTTTTTTTTTATTTATTTAATTCACAAAATCCACAGCTTGTAACAATCAATTTACAATCTAAACTTATAATATAGGTCTTGAAGCCAATTACGGATTTACAATATACTTATTAAGCTAAAAAACGTCACATAGTATTCATCACATTACTTAAGAATAAAAGCATGAGATTTATATATATATTTATATATTTCAACATATATATAAATAAACAAAGTGCTCGAGATTTTTTTTTTTTTTAAACGTGGAAGAGTGTGTATGCTGTGTGTGTGTGTGTGTGTGTGTGTGTATGTGTGTATGTGAGTGATTGAACGTGAAACAAAGTTTAATTATATAACGATATTTTAAAATAAATATAAACATGATGTTAATAAAATTATAATTATAATATAATAATATAAATAATATAATATAATGTATATGTATCCAAATAAGTACCTGCTATATAAACTCTTTTGCCTTTATGGTATTACAACTATTTAAGTTTTTACATTCGTTTATAATTTGAAAAATTCTTACAAAGTACCTTGGCAACTTCGCGTTTGAATGAAGCTTTACTAGAGTGAAAGATATCAGTTGTATTAAATGTTTTATTATAAATTTTGTGAAGCCTATTGACAATCGAATTTTGGGCATAGTTAGTTCTTTTATGGGCAGTAGCAAAGAGTGCCGTATGTCTCGTTCGTGTACTTGGAACACAAAAAGTTAAAATTTGTAAGGCTAATTCACAACAGTCTATGTAATTATTACATATGCCATGTAGAAAGGACATATCAATTAAGATTCGTCTACTTTGAAGAGACATGCAATTGTAGTGGAGGCTAGACTCGCTGTCATGTGAAGAGCAGCCGGTAAATCGAAAGTGTAGGTGCTTTAGAAATTTAGACTGAATATTCTCAAGCTTTTGAATATACGTCACATATTGAGGATTCCATATTATGCTACAATACTCGAGAATACTTCTGACATAAGCAAAGTATAGTACTCGTAGACATCCAATGTCTGAAAAGGGCTTACTGACTCGTAAAACAAAACCTAAATTTTTGTATGCTTTCGCAACTATTGTATCGATATGTTCAGAAAATGTCAATTTTGAATCCATTACTACCCCTAGGTCAGGTACACTATTTAATTCAGATAAAGTAAAATTATTTATTTTATAATTGTATTTAATTGGATTAGTTTTTCTAGTGAATGATACAAGACAACATTTCTTTAAATTTACACCAATACGATTTTCAATAAAATAACAGCTTAATCTATCTAGATCGGCTTGAAGGTTGATACAATCAGTAATACCTTTAACTTCCATAAAGATTTTCATATAAGTACGTGGCATATAACAATGGTCCCAGGATGGAACCCTGCGGTACGCCAGATGGAACTTCTATAAAGTCGGAGCGTGAACTACCTACCACTACAGCTTGAGAACGATTGCGCAGATATGATTCAAACCATCGCAACAAATTACCATGGATACCCAGTTCAGATAATTTACTTTAAGCACTTGCTTTAATGGGGAAGTAAAACTTCGTGAAAAAACCTTCATACGTGAGATGTCATAAAATAATAGGAATAAAATTCTTTAAGCATTTATTTATTTTGTATTAATTGTTTATTACTGAACTGAGTTACTGAACCTATTAATCTAACCTAACCTAACTTAACCTGAATTAAATAAACATTGATATTTTGTTTCAGATTCTCAGTGTCAACGGAGCTACCGGAGGCGTACCGCGTCGGACGTGCGGCGCGTCCCAGCTCGCGCGAACAGAACGCTAGTAATTCCTCTTCCAGCGGCACGGCCATGGGCATCGTTATTGTGGGCGTAGCCAGGTACGTGCAATGTTTTGATTTCTTAAAATATATCGAATTTAATTGAAAAGCAACATTATTTTTTATATCTGTGTTTCATAATATTTTTATGGTTTCTACATAGAATACACCGAACACGTCTCCTGGCTTCGTTATCTGGTTTAAAATTGGAAGCAGAGATCACATCGCTGCAAGGGTCCCTTTCGGCGTCGCGCGCTCGCCAGTGGGCACTGTCGGGCAACGTGGGCCGCAGCGCTATCGTGCTGCTCGAGGGAGCTGCTCCCCATCATCAGTAAGGAATCAGTTGATAATTGTAATGTGTACTTGTGATGTTTACGTTGGGTTGTAGTAGCATTTAGTTATTGCTTAGTGTTCGATTACAAAGTACAGTACTTTTATAAATACCGGTTTTACAACATAAAATTAACAACATCTGTTAGTAATCTCGCGAGTGTTCATAAAATTTTATGCATTTTTTAGTTATTTTTTGTTATTTTAATATTACGTGTTTGTACAAAAACAAGGGTAATGTATGTAAATGATGTGATATATACGTGCGTGTACAGGACGGTGGTGCGCGTGAGCGTGGGCAAGTCGCAGTCGGTGTACTCGTGGGAGAGCGGGCGCGCGGGCGCGGCGGCGCTGCTGTCGGTGGGCGGCGTGCGCGTGGACCTGCCGCAGCACCCCGTAGCGCTGCACGGCGTCATGACGCGCTCCAGCAGGCAGCTCTCCTCCACGCTGCAGGTCTAAACACTATTTACTTTGGGTCTCCGTTTAGTTACGCTTATCTGTTATTGATTATTTTTATCCTCAAAGTTTGCCTATATTCAGCAGAGGTCTAAATTATACTATTTTTAAAATACCTACATTTCAAAAAGTAAGAAAACAGCTTTGCTTTGTTAAGTTTTAGCTACATATTTTAATTTCTTACGAATACCTAAGTTAATTAGGTCGTTATGAAATTAGCAAAAAGTAAATTTATAGCCATTCCGATTTACTCAAATTAACTCATTCACAATTCACCGCACATTACAGTGGATATGGGTTTGGTCATTTGTTTCAAATAATTCAAAATTGGATCTACATTCAAATAGACATTAAAACGTCTTGGTTATTGATGCTTTTGTGTTCGTCTTTAATTTCAATTTGTAATAAAAAATACTGCATGTATAGCCATAACTATGTGCCGGTTCTGACATCGGTGGTGTGCAGGAGCTGGGCGTGACGCGCACGTCGTCGCGGCTATCGCGCGGCGGCGCGGCGGCGGCGGAGGAGGAGGAGGAGGGCAGCCCGCTGCCGGCGCCGCGCCCGCCGCCGCCGCCGCCGCGCCCCGACCCGCTGCTGCACCCGCTGCATCTGCAGTTCACGCTCGAGCTGCAGGTGCGCACACAATACACATCTTTCACTTTGTTACCTATTTTATTCTCATAAAGGATGAGTTTACCTAATTCCTTCTTAGGAGTCATCATAAGGACTTACTGTAAGAAAATCTGGACTTAATAATTTTCATATAAAACGTTTTTTAATATATTAACTTAAGTAGTATATAAAAAGTTTTATATTATAATTAATATCCGTAAAAATCAACGAAAAAGCTTATTAAGCGTTTATAAAATACGATATATCTCTGTTTGTACGCAAACTTCTTCCAAATATGATTAATAAAAATATACTTCTTCGTTAGTATCTCCATCCAAGGTAGTCCACAATGAAATCCATTACAGAGCCTGAGCATAACGGCGGCGCTGCTGCCGTCGCTGCAGGCGCAGTACAAGATGGAGCGCGTGCAGAGCTCCGGCGTGACGGCGGGCCGCGCGCACTTCACCGTCGACCTGCCGCACCACTCGCTCAGCTTCGTCACCAAGCTGCAGGTATACGCTGCTGCTGGATGTGTTAATTTAGACTCATCCACGTAGTTTACAGACATGTGTTTTTTTTTTTATGAAAGTAGTAAAGTAGCAGCTTGACAAATGATCACCATCCTCTAATAGACATCTTGTAAAAATCGGGCCTAGAAGTTTTACTATCGATTTAATTTAATTATCTACCATAAAGCATGTAGAGAATTTATCGGAAGTGTACAGTACCAGTTAACATCGTACGGTTGAGTGCAATGAAAGACGCGTTAAGTAGAAGTAAGTTTATTGTCGCGTTCGTCTCGCGCGGCAGTTATTTTTGCACTAACGTATAAAAGTAGTAATGTACGTAACCGTAAAGAAAGACTAATAGTGTGGTGCGCGTGCGCAGGTGACAGAGGCGAACATCCCGGCGGCGGCGTCGGTGGCGCTGCCCGCCGTGTCGTGCCGCGCGCGCGTCATCGAGTGCGGCGCCGACGAACCCGCCGACACGGCTGATGGTTAGTACATCGACACAGTACACACATAAGATTAACGCCATTTTATATAATATTTTTTATTTAACTTACATTTTACACATCATATTGATTTACATTGTTTATTGCGTGTTTACGAGTTTTTTACATCGCTTACATTTGTATTAAGTAATGTAGTTTCTTCTGTCGTCGTCATATTATTTTGGTTTGGAAAGTATTTCGTTAGAAAAGAAACTAAAACAATTAAAATAACTTCCAATGGGCTTGGTGGTGAAATCTTGTTCCTTTGTCTGTAGCGAGCGCAGGTGGTAAAGGAGACTGCGGCGAGGGCGCGGTGCTGCGCGCGGGCCGCTACCTGGCCGCGGCGGCCGAGATCGGCCTGTTCGAGCACACGCTCTCCACGGACCTGCTCAACCACCTCGTCTTCGTGCAGAAGGTCTTCATGAAGGTACTATTTATAAAGATTGATTCTTGAATATCGTCTTCTTCAGCCCCTGTCTGACGTAAAAATACTCGAGTCCTAAATAATGCATAATAATTAGCTATGCATTTGAAGGCACAATACATTAATAAGACGTCAACTGTTAATGAAGGTGAATTTATAGCGTGAACTTCATTTGATATGGAAATCTTCATTGACTCTGCTAGAAATAAGTATTTTAATTTTAAACATATTTGCAGGAAGTAAATGAAGTCGTCCAAAAGGTTTACGGTGGGGAAAAACCAGTACCCTTGTGGAATGAAGATGAAATATCATCATCAGCGCTGAGTAGAATCTTATTTTCTCTTACGATAAGGATTAAGGTAATTCGGTTTACTTATATTAGAAATTCAGTATTGTTTTTTTTTTAATAACATTCTTTAATTATACTTGATTTGTAATGTTTTATGGAAAATGATGAGAATTATTTTTTTAAATATATAAACTTTCATTTAATCGTGTGTAATAAGAAATATAAACTGATGTCAGGAATAACATATTTAGTTTATTATTAATTATTTTTATTAAATTGAGTGGCACACGTCAAAACTGGAAGCTATCGTTCAACGATGTCGTTCGTGTGGTTATCGCAGCGCATCCAGCTGACGGCGACGACGCCGAGCAACTGCGCGGTGCGGCTGGAGACGGGCTGCGTGGAGCTGGGGCTGTCCAACCGCGTGCAGAACGTGCACAGCACGCACGACGCCGCCGCGCCGCCCGAGCTCGCCGAGCTGCGTCTGTTCGCGCGCGCGCAGCTCGACCTCAACCTCAGCCTCGGGCAGCTCATCCGGAACGCGATGTTCGAGGAGGCCGAGCCCGAGTTCCAGCAGTATGCGTTCTTCAACACGAGAATCGGTATGTGTTTCTTACATTGCCAACATAATTTTGTATTTGGAAGTGTAACAATACAGTTGCTTTTAGTACTAGAATTGATTTGAGAACTACAACTAGAACAACTTACAATTTGACAATGCTCTTGTTAATCCTACTGGATTATATTATTTTATTTATTTACTCATCATATTAAGATAAATGTCGTATGTTGATGGATAAATCTATTATTTTTAGCAATGCGAAATGCGTTCCAAGACGAGATAGTATGCGGCGAAGACAAGGAGGTGGTGCTGATTACACTGAAACGACCGCTCATATACATCCAACCGGTGGCGGTGGACAAAGCCATTCTCGTGTGGCTCAACTACAAGAATGCGTACGAGTACTGGAATGAAAAGAGACTTAACCTCAATAAGGAAGTGTTGACAGCTACACAACAAGTGTTCGAAAAGGTAAGTGACAGTAATTATGTTGTACAGAATGTTAAATGATCTACTACTAGTCTACTACATATGAAAATCGTGGTTTGTAGTTACATATATTTATCGATCTAGCAATATTATAATATTATTTCCGACTTCATTTTTATCGTGATAATAACGTGATGGATTAGTGTATCCTTTTGGGTAAATTAATTTTAATATGTATGTAAATATTTGCTATTTTAGGTACAACTGACATCACAAATTACAACACCGCACCTGAGCACTCTATTTCTACAGTTAAATGTTGATGATATTGGAATTTGTCTACCACTAAATCAGCCGCCAATGGTAAGATTTTCATGTGTTTAAATTATTTGTCTTTATCTTTTTGTTGTTGTCCAAAAATGTTGGAATGTTTTACAGATAGCTAAGTCTCAAACGGTTTTTAATGATCCGTTTGTTTGTTAAAAAGTAATATAAGACTCGTTAATTTAATTAAATAGTACCTTGCAAAGCAGCTCATTGTTACTTAAGATTAAGTAAAAGCTAATGTGAAATAAGCCGTGTTGTGGTGTCCGCAGACGTCGTGGTCGCGCATGGCGGCGTGCGGCGGCTGCGAGGCGGAGGGGCGCGGCGCGGTGGTGGTGACGCTGGAGAGCACGTCCATCTCGGCCGTCAGCTCGGGCGCGCTCGTGTCCAAGGGCCGCTTCGTGGGCCTCTGCCTGCGCTTCGCCGACGACTTCGAGGCCTCGCTCGACGACTGGAAGCCGCGCCCCGACGAGCCCGCGCTCAACGTGTGCCGCGTCTCCGAGGGCACATACGAGGTCTGCAGCCGCACCGCCGCTGCCAAACACAACGGTACGTAATTATTCTACAACCAGACAATGTGACGACATTGTTGTCGTCGAATTACTTAAAGTTGTTATAATAATAATGTTGTTATAATATTATATCTTAATCCTTCTAAAGAACTTTTTAAACTTTTTATTTAAAATGTTTAATATTCCTAACAGAAAACGCAAAATGGTTCCTGAATGTATCGTGGCAAATGGAGGGCGTCGACATCCACTTGGACGTAAACGTTGGCAAGCAGCTATCTGCCCTCGGCCACACGCTCACCATGCTTACCGGTATGTGGTTAAAATGTTAATACAAACAATATTTCTCATAGGTGAACGGATTGTACAAGTATTTGTCTTCTATAGATACCCATTCGGAAAAGATTTTAGGAACTTCATACCCAAAACGGGTTTATTAAGTTATTTTTATTTATTTTCAGGTTTTGAAGAAGAAGACCCGTTGAAGATGGATTACGAGAGCGATCTTGACGATGAAGCAGACAATAGCAAAGATTCACAGGTACGTTATTTATGAAATTATTGTGAAATGAAAAACTATTGTATGTTACGTTACAACACAAATAAATGTGATAAATTGTGTGCAGGAGAGCATAGTGCTCCGTCGCAAGTACACAGAGCACCTGCCGTCGTTCCTGCTGGACCCGCAGCTGGACGCCAAGAAGCGGTCGCGTCTGATCGAGAAGGAGATGACGGAGCAGGCCAAGATCATCAGCGACCTGCGCGCGCTGGGCGCCTCGCACAGCACCGTCGAGTACGAGCTGCGCCGCCTGCACGACCTCGAGGCGCTCGCCTTTAAGGACTTCCGCAGGTAACGACTGTTGAATTAATGTTTTATCGACTACGAGTAATTTATGTTATCGTTACTACATCGGTCAGCTATAAAATTCTGTTCGATTCAATTTAGTTGCTTAGAACATTAAATTTGCTCTGGTTTCTGAGATTGTGTTTTGCCTTTGTATGTGTGAATAGTACTCATATTAGATGTCTGTACGGGGTCTGGGTGATTTTTGTATATGTATGTTTATGTGGTACAATGCTGTATGTAGGGATAGACGAGTGAGACATTTTATATAAAATAATTTCTGCTGAACTTATACATAAGTTAATCTTTAAAAATAACTAACAAAAGTAATCAACCTCATTTAAAATGCAATTTTAAGTTAAATTTTCAGTTTAATATTGTTTGTATTTTTTATATAGGGATATGATCCAGAAGTTGCGTCGGCAGAGCGTGCGCGCGAGCTCCATCACGAAGGGCAAGCTGGGGCTGGGCTCCAACCGCAGCCAGTCCTTCGTGGCGCCCGCGCCGCCGCTGCAGCGTCTCGACCCTGATCGCCGCGACCTCGACAGGTGAGTTGCGAAGAAATTCATTTACTTTGTACATATTCCGTGTTTTATACAACGACAACTTTAGGGATTACTTGTGTATTATGTTATGGACAGCATTATATACTACTTTAATATATCATTAGATATACTACACGTGGTACTCAGTGGCACGTGACAATATCTACTTATTAATGATTATGTTTGAGTTCTCATCATACTGAGAAAGAAGAAGAATATAAGATACCATGTTATTATTACTGTATCAAATGTCTGGATACTGTCAGGCTATATAATTTAGAGATGTGTGTGCGTGTGTATAGCTCGGTGGAGGCGTGCGAGGCGACGGCGGCGCTGCTGGCGGAGGACGAGGCGCGGCTGCAGGACATCATCGAGGGCGCCTCGTGGAGCTCCGCCGACAGCGACCCGCTCTCCGGTAACGGCATGTGTCCCCTGTGGTGGCGGACCTATATAATGCTTAAAGAAATTGATAGTACAACTAACTAACAATTATTAATTTGTTTGTTTTATACACTATAGGTTATATGAGTGTTCTAATTTAGAGAAATTAACTGGCTTTAACAGAAAACTTGTATTCTTGAAAGTTCTTCACTAAGAAGTGTGTGTAGTCTAACAATTCTCAAATTGCCTGATCGTCCAGAAGGAGACAAGTGCAGTTAGTAATGTGACAGTAATGTGTTGGCTACTAATATAACTTATGAAATTATATCTTGGTAAATTAGCCAAGCATGTAAAGAAGAGTTTGCATTCAATAAGCTAATGTGTGCGTGCCTGTGCGGGTGTGGTTGCAGGCGGCGGCTCCCGCGCGGGGTCGCTGCGGGTGCGCGGCGTGTCGTTCCAGGCGCCGCCCGTGCAGCGCCAGAGCTCGCTGCCCGCGCCCTGGCCCGAGCCCATCGACCTCAACCCGCCCAGCGATCAGAGGTTACTAAAACACCTATACACACACTTACACATATTTATAGGTCACACACTCGACAAGCGAAATCTTCGGATAAGTTAAAAAAAAAAGCCATTATTTATTAATGCCTCAAGTTGATTATAAAATAAAATAAAAATAAAAAAGCCTATTTATTCCGTTAATATACATATAAGTCTGATTACATTTTTAAAATTGTCAAGTTACATTATAAATTATTATTATTAGTAGTTCCTCAATTTGATTACATTGTAAAAAATGTTTAATTAAATACGAAACTTAAAATATACATGTACAAAACTATATACTACATGTACAAAAAGTCTGTACATTAATCTTTGAGAAATAATGTCGACATAAATTATCATTTCGTATAGCTCAAGCGGGGCTTCGGAAGGACATAGTCTGTCAGAAAACAAGCAGAGCAAGGCGAAGGCGGCCGAGCCGAACATCGACTTCGAGCTGGACGTGAAGGTGCACATCAACAGCGGCAAGTGCGTGCTGCACACAAAGGAGCCCGCTAGGGAGGAGGAAATCAAGATGTAAGTGTAGAATAATAAATTAATAAAGTTTATAAATATAGATACAATATATTCATAGATAATGGATATTCCTCTTTTTTTTTTTGTTGACGAGGGGGAAACCTTCAAAAGGTACCCATGGGAGTGATGCCGGGTTATGTGGGACTTTTACCGCACTAAAACCCCCCCGGCGGCCGTCCTCGGCGTTTGGTGGAGAACCCCGGGATCTCCAATGGAACACAACCAGAGTCTTCCTAATGCGATGCCCTTCTATTGGACTCTGCTCTGGGGGGGAGCAATTTATGCTCCTTTCACATCCCCTGGTGATTACATGGCGATATGCGACCACACATATCGCTGTCCTTCCCGGGGTCACTTGCTGGACGGTTTGAGCTCCGACTCTTGCCACCCGCAACCCCGGAAGCCCCTTTTAGTCGCCTCTTACGACAGGCAGGGGTTGCCGTAGCCCTATTCTGGTTCCGGTACTACAGGGACAAGATAATGGATATACCTAGTAAAAATCTATTTTTGTCACGGATAAAACTTTGCAGTATTGTGAAATAAAGTAAGAAAAAAATCATGACGTAAACGTAAGGATTATGACGAGCAACACAGTGCAACACATTATTTTATGTTGTAATTTTTAATGTTTTCTACAATTTTGGACATTTTTATATACACTTACACTTCTATGGATTTTAATTTGAATCCGATGTTTATTTGAATCGCTTATATTATGTAGCATGATTTTGTCCGGATTTACTTAATCAGTTATAGTCCGCGCCAAACTATTAGTCCACTCTGAAGTAGTTGCGAGCAGGTGTAGTCATACAATTTGCTATGGCGACGCGATTCATGTCTATATTCAGAGCGGACTAGCAGTTTTACGCGGGTCATAGTAATATTAATTAATTTGATTGTATCATTACGCAGCGCGCGTGGTCGCGTGGGCCGGTCGGCGTCCGGCGGGCTGGCGGCGGGCGAGGCGGGCGCGGGCGCGGCGGGCGCCAGCACGGCGGGCGGCTCGCCGGCCGCCCGGAGGAAGCCCCGCCTGCCACCGCCACCCGACGTCACCATCTTCCGAGTGCCTGGGCTGCAGCTGAAGGTAAATAGAGCTAGCTTGTAACTTGTATCGCGGCCCTTTTCAAATAATTTGTGCATTGAGAAGTAGCTGGTTCGAGTTGTAGGATGCTTCTTAACAAGGTGTAATTTTTTTTGATTATTATACATACTTATTATCAAAAATAAGTAGAATAACAGTCCTCCTTTTTATTTCTTTGAGACCTCCCAGAAGTTAGATTTTGTATACACCCTGCATGTATACAGAAAATAAATGTTACGGGTATAATATTTTTTTCTATATAACATGTTTAAAACTGCATAAATATTAATTTCTCCAAAATCATCACATTTAATAACTCTTCCTTATTCCCAGGTGCACTATGAATCGAAGACCCTGGCGGAGGAGTTGATGTCTCCGCAGATGACGCCGAGCGCACCGCCGGTTGCTCGCAAGGTGGGCACCAAGAAGGCGGCGCTGTTCGCCTGGATCACGCTGCAGAGCATCCCCGAGGAGACCGTCATTAGCCCCCACATACTAGAGTTCCTCGAACAGACGTTAGAGCCTATACCAACTAAAGCGTTTTCTACTCCTACATCGGGTGAGTTATTAGTTATTACATTATTTATTATTTTATTGAAATTACCCATTGAATCGTACTAAACTGTGTGTTATTAATCCAGTTTATCTCTGTTGTAGTAGCTAATATAAAACTTTCAACAGACGTTATTTGTTACATGTCATTTATGAAATTATGAAAATCATCAATACCATTGATACAGGAGTTACTTAAAGGCCCGGCCAAACAGAACGTGTATTCTAGCGCCGCGTACGGCGTAATTTACGCCGCGTTCTAGTGTCGCGTTGTGTTGTACTCAGCTAGTAGAGAGCGGTCACACAACGCGCGTACGCGTACGGCGTTCTAGTGCGGCGCTCGGCGTTCTTGTCGCCGGCCGTTGTAATTTTTTACAGATTTGCGTACTAGCGCCAGGCGTAATTTTGAAAGATATTTATATTTTCCGACTGAAAAACTAATATTAAGCGTACGGAAACACTACTGTATAATAAATCTTTATAATATAAATGATAATAATTATAAAACGATAATTAAATTTGAAAATTTCATTTTTATTTTTTCTTTGATCATGATAACCAAGCAAACAAAAATAATAATTTTTCTATATCTGAATCACTCAACATCTGAATAGCGAATCTATTGTCCAAAAACTGCCAAATACATGTGATACCAATGTGTCGGTTTTGAAATTAGTACGTTGGCGTGTGGCGTCCAATAGCGTAAATTACGCCTAATTCGGCGCTAAAGAACGCGTTCTGCTTGGCCAGGCCTTACTTGTTCTTAAAATATTTTCACAATGGCGTCATTTAATTGTGTGTCAGCGACTTTATCATAATTAGAGAGTTTTGTGACTCCTTATATTATTGCGATTATCTTTAGAAACCGACGCGAATGCCCGTTGTCGTTCAGCGGAAGGCGTGTCGGGAGCGTCGGGCGCGTCGGGCGCCAGCGGGGCGTCGGGCGCGTCGGGCGCGGAGGGCGGCTCGTACGGGCAGTACGTGTACGCGTCGTTCCCGGTGGACGTGATCGTGCACTTCCGCACGCGGCCCGTCGCCTTCCGCTTCTCGTGCCTGCCCGCCTCGCGCGTCGAGTGCCTGCTGCAGCTGCCCTCGCTGCAGATCGTCTTCAGCTCCAAACGCGCCACCGACGAGTCAGTATACGTTCTTTATTTATGCTATAAATGGAAACAAACAAATACATTTTTTGTTTTTTTTTATAAAATAAATTATATATGATATATGAAACGATTACATCTGAACTTAATAAAATACACTGGGAAGACAAGTTTAGTGGAAGTCTAAATGTGGATGAAATGTTGGAGATATTTTACAAAAGCATAAATGAAATCATACATAGATTTGTACCGCTCACCAAAATATCCAATCAAAAATACCCACCGTGGTTTACAAGAAATCTTATTAAATTACTTAAAGAGAAATATAAGTACCATTTAAAAGTTAAAAAATCTGGAAACCCTCTTGATATAATTAGCTTTAAAATTCTCAGAGAAAGGTGTTCACAACTCCAAAATATCTGTTATAAGAACTATACAGCAAGACTCGAAACAGCATTAAAACATAACCCTAAACTATTTTGGACACACGTAAAAAGGACGAGGCAAGATCACAACTCATATCCTAGCCAAATGTTTTTAAAGGATAAAGCCGCATCAAATGACAAAGACATCTGTAACTTGTTTGCTTCTAATTTCTCCTCTATATTCTCTTCCCCAAATAACATTACGGTTCCATTAGACTGTTCCTCAACAAATTCTCATCTCTTGCTGACCTGTTCTTTTTCGCAAGAACAAGTCTTAACTGCACTTAAAAAGCTAAGACCGTACAAAAGCGCTGGTTGCGATGATATACCTCCCATATTTCTTATTAAATGTGCTAAGCCTCTTTCGTATCCACTCAAAATAATTTTTAATAAATCTCTCCTTAGCGGTATCTTTCCTGCAGTGTGGAAACGGGCTCGAATAGTACCCATATATAAATCTGGTGATAGACAAAATATTAGTAATTATAGACCTATATCCATATTACCAACGATGGGTAAGGTACTAGAGAAACTTTTATGTGGACCGCTTACGTGGCATCTAAAACATGGCATGTCTAATGACCAACACGGCTTTTTGAGCAATAGATCAACGTGCACTAACTTGGTCTCTTTCATTGAAAACGTGTCTAAATGTGTTGACTCTAGATCATCTGTGGATACTATCTATGCAGATTTTAGTAAAGCGTTCGATCTGGTCAACCATTCAATCCTTGTAAAAAAACTATCATTGTTGGGTATCGGGAACAGTATCTTAAGATGGTGTTGTTCGTACTTGGAGAATCGGACCTCAGCAGTTGTGCTGAATGGTTTCACCTCTATAGCATACACAATGACAAGCGGAGTCCCACAGGGATCTCATCTCGGTCCTATATTATTTAATATCTTTATCAACGACATCACCGACTTTGTTCATCACTCCCATTGTTACTTGTTTGCTGATGACTTAAAAATTTCTAGGCGTGTTGATGGTCCGGATGACTCTCTGAAGCTGCAAAACGATTTGAATGGTGTAGCTGACTGGTGTAAGCTTAATAATATGGTGCTGAACACTGACAAATGCTATTTCATGAGATTCTCTAGAAAAAAAGTTAATAGTGTTAACAATATCATTACGTACAAAATAGGCAAAAATCCACTGAAACAGGTCAATGAAGTCCGCGACCTAGGTGTTACCTTAGATAGACAATTACGTTTTGATTCACACATTAACGCCATAACATCCAAAGCCTTCAAAACTCTGGGATTTGTCCTTCGTAACACTAAGGATTTTAAACGAGCCGAAACTACAATCCTACTATATAATGCACTAGTAAGAAGTTCTCTCGAGTATTGCTGTGTTGTTTGGAACCCATTCTATAAAACATATAAAGATCGTATCGAAAGAATCCAAAAAAAGTTTTTGCGGATATTATCATATCGCCAGAATGCTAGATTTCTTTTAAACTACGGCGATAGGCTTGAACATTTTAATATGATGACTTTAGATAATCGTAGGTTAGTGCATGATAATATATTCCTATATAAAATCGGTAACGGCTTGATTGATTCTCCACAACTGTTAGAACAAGTTAAAATTAATATGCCATCTAAAATTCCTAGACAAGGAAAATACAAATTATTTACTCAAGATCTCACTAAATCTAATCTTGGCTATAATTCACCAATTAATAGAATGACAAGACAGTATAATACCTTGTCGGCCTCTAATCAAACACTTGACATTTTCGGGGACACTTTAGGCAAATTTAAAAAAAACATTTCAGAGATCATTCGTCATAGCCATATTACATAATTTTTTTTTTTTATTTTATATACATATTAATCCAAAAATAATTTATCACATTTTAATTCAATAGTCTATAAGTAAAATTATTGTATTAGAAAAATCTATTTTTTACTACTGACATTATTTTAATTTCAATGTATTAATTTTAGATTTAATTTTAATTTCAATATATTTAATTTTTCTAAGTTCTTATTAATTGTATAAAATTGTGTAATATATATTCTTATCTTGTATTTAATGTAAATTGTAGTCTTATTATCATTATATTTAAATCTACTAGAGCGTCTATTCTGTAAATGCCGTGTTCACCTATAATTGTGGGTACACGACTTATTTTTCTAACTTTTGCAATGTAATTTATATAAGTGTATACTACGTTGGTGAACCTTTAATAAATAAATAAATAAATAAATAAATAAATATATAACCTCAAAATTCATTGAGGCAATGATGTAGAAATGAATAAAGAAAAAATAGGCAACTAAGGTCTATAAGTTATCAAAGATTACAAATAAAAATAAAATTATTTTATTTCAATTGTACTATATTTTTCGTTATCTTAATAATAGAGAGATGGCGGAACCAGCGGTGGCAATGGGCGGGTTGAGCGTGACGGGTTGCTTGGCGGATTTCTCCGTGTACATCTTCCACCCGTACGGCGGCAAGAAGTCAAGTCTGAAGGAGGCGCAGTGGTCGCCGCTATCGGATACAGAGCGTAAGGACTCGCTCAGCATCAACGTGGAATTCGTCAAGTTCCACCTGTCGCGCTCCAGGAAGCTCGACTTCCAGGCCGATCAGGATTCCTCCAAGGCTACCGTGAGGTTTTCAAGTAAGCACTTATTTTTTTTTACAATAATTGCGTTACGATATTAATTGAAAAAAAAAATGGAATAAAATAGGGACAGATTTTTATGGATACAATGCGATTCCGCGGAAGATGGAGTGTTAATATAGTAGTAGCAATCGAACTCAAAACCATTAGATGTCAAACTCGTGTAATATTCGTATTGTTCCACCTCGTTAGTCGTATGTTTTATGAATATTGTTGAACGTAATACATTTAAAATTTATTAATTTGTGTATGTGCAGCCATCGTGGACGTGGGCTCGGCGTGGTTCAAGTACGACATGCGGCGGCTGGGCGAGATCCTGGCGTTCCCCAAGGCGTGGTATCGCCGCACCATCGTGCGCCGCATGTTCCTCGGTGACGTCAGCATCGATCCTGCGCACAGGTCTAAATCACAATATTTTATAGCAACACACATAGTCACTACTCGTTAGTTGAAACACAATAAATTTTAGTTTAAACTTAAGTTTAATGTTGGTATTACCTCAAAAGCATCTTAGAAGTTAAAAGTACTGGTATCGCGAATGTATCTTGTGAATAGTGTGTTCACAATTTTCATTCGTGATAATCTGTTTAAACAATTCCAAAATAAAGATGGAACATAAAGGATACGTCAAACGTACAGGTATTTTAATAGCCGATGGTTTATTGAAGTTTTTGTGTTTCAGTTCGTCTAGCACTAACGTGCCGCTATCGCCAGTACTACCTCAGAGAGAGAAAACCAAGACTGTTGATCCACAAAAAATTAAAAGTAAGTACAAATTAATTATATCATTCTATTATTAGGTGATTGACATCAGAATTGGTAATATTTGTCACATTAATAAAATGACTGTCAGTCGATATAGACTATTTTTTTATTAATTTTGTTGTAGCGGAGAGTAAAACAACTGGAGGAGCGGCATGGGAGACGCTGGTGCTATTCGCGGTTAACTTCACGCGACTGAATGTGCACATGAACATGGGGAATGTGATGGGCAATGTCAGGTCAGTTGATTATTAATATATTTATTTAAACCTTGATGCATTATACTTTCGGCTTTACATAGTTTCGATTTTGTGGACGAAAATATGAATACAGAGAATTAGGTTACCTTTATTGGTTTGTAATTACTGAATTTGAAGGTTAATAAAGATGCAGTGCACACTCATTTCTTAATACTCAAATGTAATAAGACAAATATTTATTTACAGATACAAAATGTATACGATAATTTTTAGATGCGAAAGGCTTTGTCATCTTTTTACACTAAATTTTATGACCTTTCAGAACGTTTAAAGCCTACTCCACACTCTCGCGAGAATGTGGAGCGGGCTTAATAAATCTAAAGTAGCTCATGTTTTAGCTGAGCGTTATGAAATTTCGGCGTTATAGTGGTCTCACGGAATGTGTGTGTCGTGTGTAGCTGGCAGTCGCGGTCGCTGGGCGCGGCGGGGCGGCTGAGCGTGGGCAGCTCGCGGCGGCGGCACCTGGCGCTGCGCGTGGCGCTGCTGGGCTCGGCGCTCGACGCGCGCGGCGGCATCGTCGGCGGCGCCATCTCGCTCTCGCACCTGCACGCGCACCGTCAGTACACCATACACTACGCACAGTATTTAGACCGATGCTATATATTACAAGCATAATCCGTCTCGATTCATACATACATACGTATTGCATGTACGTATGTCGGACACACTACGCAGGCGATCGGTTGCCTATTAGCGTACCGCTCGACACTATCTGCCGTCAGGTGGCATATCTGCGTAATAAAGCGCTAGTCTCACATTTCTTTTTGGTACTCTTTAAACTTAGACGTGGGAATTAATGTTGTTGTATTACGACCGTACAGTGCACGTGGAGGAGGAGCCGGGCTCGCCGCCGGCGCACGTGTGCGGCGTGCGGCTGGCGGCGCTGGAGCTGCGGCTGGAGTACATGGGCACGCCGGCGCTGCTGGCGCGCGTGTCCAGCCTCAGCGCCGCGCTGCGCGACCACTGGCAGCCGCGCCGCAGCCGCCCCGCCGCCAGGTAACACACGCGTACTGTGGTACATGTGGTAACACACACGTACTGTAGTAACGTGTACATACTTACTATCGTGAAAACACTGCTGTTCTGCTATATACTAAGTGTATTTATAATTCATTTATAAGTATTTTTTGTGTAAATTAAATTCGTCCCAATTAATAGTATAATACAATTGAAAAATTGCTGACTGCAACATAAATATTTCAAATTCTTATTGTAGCCGGCCAGCGACTATCCTAATTGACGCTCAGCTCAGCTGGCAGCAGTTGCAAATTCTGATGAGTCGCAGCACCACACCCGACCTGCTCAAGATGCAGCTGAAGCTGGAGGAGTTCTTCACGCAGCAGTTTAAGTCCAGCAAGCGAGTATTCAGCTCGCTGCATCCCAACTATGGCACCATGCGAAGAGATCGACGGGACCGTAAGTTACTAATACGGAAAGTTAGTCGCGAATATGAAATGGTAAAAGTTATTCTAATTACTGTAGTTCGACTGAGGAGGTGCCGCTGTCATATCTATTTTTAAATTATTGAAGCTTGCGTTTGGGTTAAAGGTTATGGCAGTCAGTTGACAAATGTGGTGACCATGTTAGTCCTCAGGAGATGTAATGCATCTGTGCTCGGCTTCAGGTCGTGACCGGTTACCATCAAATAAACTGCTCGTTAGTTTGTTTAAAGTATATTATACAGCATAGAAGTGAAATGAGAGTGTGTCCCCGCAGCGGCGAGTGCGGGCGGCGCGGCGGGCGGCGCGGCGGGTGGCGCGGGCGAGGCGGGCGGCGCGGAGCTGCGCCACCACCGCCACTGGCAGCGCGCGCTGCGCCTCGTGGCCGGCGCGCAGCTCTCCACGCTGCCCACGCCCATGCCCACGCACGGTAAACGAGGATACATTTTACATATTTAATAATATATAAAAATTATTTAACGACTTTGAAGATTAAGGAAGAAAATTAATCTAAACAAATGTTATATCTCGAAATTGAAGTGTTGAGGCAAAAGAACTATCTGACAAGAACCAAAGGTTTAATATTAGAAGTAACTAAAATAATTGTGCAATTCAATATCCTAAATAGATGCAACCCGTTACTTTGTTAGTACTGAACAAACCTTGTCTCTGTAAACATGTAAATAAAATGTACGATTCACCATGCAAATAGCAACATATATAACATACTAGACGATCCGCGTGGCGAAGTGGTCACCTTACCGGTGTGATGCGCAGAGGGTCCCGGCTTCGATCCTCAGCCGGATACATACGTATCTAATATAAAATATAGCCTTTGTAACGCGTGAATAATGTAGCTTACGAATAGTGAAAGATTTTTTAAAATCGGTCCAGTAGTTTTTGAGCCTATTCATTACAAACAAACATACAAACAAAGTTTTCCTCTTTACATTTTTAAGATTAATACTTTATAAAATTGACATTATATGGGATTCAGGAACAGTATTGGGTGGCACGATGGAATTGCATGGACAGAATATCTCATTGGCCTGCTTCCACGGGAACAGCTTGAAGGCCAAGTCGTGGGCGTTGTTCAGCCTCAAGGAACCCTGCATCAGCTTCGCTACGGAAGCTCAGGAGCTGCAGAACGAACAAGGTAAAATAGTAAGATAATACAAATAATTATATATTTTTCTTATGGTTTTTACGTTATATAGGATAAAGGAGTTTCAAACATGTGGTAAAGGTTAAATAGCAGCGGCCAATTTTTGGAAATGTATATTAAATTCATATGTTATTGAAGTCCTACCTGAGGTTTTCCATAAATGCGTTATTATTCCTGAAGACAAATTAGAACACAACAACATTTAACACTGTTATTATTAAATAGTAATGGAATCGGTCGGCTTTGGCATAAGAAACATTTACTTCAACATATGCATGCATGTATGAATTATTTAATATTGATTTTTGATTTTTTGTAAATTACTAGTAATATTGAATATAAATGTCAGGCGAGCTGGAGGTGCACGCGGTGCAGAGCCTGACGGTGAGCCTGGGCAGCGCGGCGCCGGGCAGCGCGGCCGCGCCGCCGCCCGCCGGCCACCAGTCGCTGGGCACCGTCTGCCGCATGACGCGCGCCATGCTCTTCCCGCCGCAGTTCAAGACGCTCCGGGAGTGGTTCCAGTACGCCTTCGCGGACAGCGAGATTGATGGTATGACTACTTTGCTACAGTGCATTTAATTAAAATACTTTCTTATTAGTTAGTCTCCCAAATGCAATGGACAATTGAGGTTTCTAGAACTATACTGGTCTAACTGCATTTTACCTGTTTTTTCGTAATTTAAAATTGTTGTATAGTCCGCGTAGAACTGCTAGTCCGCTTTGGATATAGAAATGAATCGTGTCGCTATAGTAAATTCTATGATTACCCTTGCAACAACTTCAAAGCAGACTGTACACTTTTACTTTTCTCCATATTGTAAATCATATTTTTGTAGTTAGGCTATTTTAGTTCTAACAGCCTTAATTGTTGTTAAAATTGTTGTAATAAACAATATATAAATTATGGTCTATTTCCGTTGCCTTGAATGTGTATATGTATATGATATTGAACCGCAAGTTGCTCTACCTATTTTTAACCGACTTCAAAAAGGAGGAGGTTATCAATTCGGCCGGTATCTTTTTTTTTTATGTATGTACAGCAATTACTCCGCCGTTACTGGACCGATTTTAATAATTCTTTTTTTATTGTGTAGAGACGAGCTGCAAGTTGTTCCCATTTAAATATGGTTAGGATCCATCGATTGGTTCTGGAGAAAAAGAGGGGAACTCCTCCACCTATGTAAATATAACAACCATAACTTCGCCGTTTATGAACCTATTTTAATGCCTTTCATTTCGTGTGTGGACAATTGCTACAAGTTAGTCCCATTTAAATATGATGAGGATCAGAGTGGGTTCTGGAGACAAAATATGTAACTCCTCAATCGATTGGTATAATTGAGTTTTGTTTGAAGATATTTGGTGTAGGTTCTAATGAAATTGCAAAACCAGTTTATCATTGACTATTTAAGGGTCTGATAATGTGGCTCGGAGTCAAAATATGTAACTCCTCAACCGATGGGTATAATTGAGTTGTGTTTGAAGATATTTGGTGTACGTTCTAATGAAATTACAAAGCCAGTTCATCATTGACTATTTAAGTGTCTGATAATGTGGCTCGGAGTCAAAATATGTAACTCCTCAACCGATGGGAATAATTGAGTTGTGTTTGAAGGTATTTGGTGTAGGTTCTAATGAAATTACAAAGCCAGTTCATCATTGACTATTTAAGGGTCTGATAATGTGGCTCGGAGACAAAATATGTAACTCCTCAACCGATGAGAATAATTGAGTTGTGTTTGAAGATATTTGGTGTAGGTTCTAATGAAATTGCGAAGCCAGTTCATCATTGACTATTTGAGGGTCTGATAATGTGGCTCGGAGTCAAAATATGTAACTCCTCAACCGATGGGAATAATTGAGTTGTGTTTGAAGATATTTGGTGTAGGTTCTAATGAAATTGCAAAGCCAGTTTATCATTGACTATTTAGTTAGGTTAGGTTGGAACATATAAGACAATATAAAACTAAGCGAGCAGGGCGCGGCAGTACCCTGCGAGCGGGCGGGCGGTTCCAATCAATGTAAATTTAGACCTTACCTTAATTCATGATCATGTTTATACAATTTTATATTGTATTAATATAAATGTTATTATGTCATCACTAAAAAGGGTGAAAAAAATTTTTAACAAAAAATACAACCGACTTCTATGTCACTACAAAGTAAAAAATAATTCAAATAAATGTTGGTTTAGTACATATTTCTGAAGTCGGCGCTCATATTAGACACGCTGTTTACATTGTTATCCAACGAAATATATTGAGCGCCGACTTCAGAAATATGTACTAAACCAACATTTATTTGAATTATTTTTTACTTTGTAGTGACATAGAAGTCGGTTGTATTTTTTGTTAAATTTTTTTTATTAATTTATTCTATGTAATCAAAGCTGGTTCAATTACTTTGAAACTATACTAATAAAATTGCGTGAAATTCTAAAATGTACAATACAAATTAATTCGTTAATATTTAAATATTTACCTAGCATTGTTGACATCAGAATTGAATGATATCAGTTTTAAAGCTGTTTGTGTATCGATCGCAGCGATCGAGCTGTTCCCGTCGCTGGAGCGCGACGGCAGCAGCACGACGGGCAGCGCGGCGAGCGGCGGCGGCGGCGCGGCGGGCGGCGCGCGCGGCGCCGAGCGGCACGCGCGCGAGGTCATCTTCGCGCTGCCCGCGCTGCAGCTGCACATGCGCGCCGAGCACCTGCAGGGACAGAACCCGCCCACCGAGCACGGTCTGTACGACGATACATTGAACGTGTCGTGTCAATTAAAACAATATTGTTATGTACAATAATTTGTATTTATGCACATTGTATAGAACGATATTATTTTGTTTTGCCACATATTGGCATGCCCAACCAGTGTTTGCGCGGTAGTGTTACGGAACATATAAATACGTACACACTGTATAAATGGATAACATGATTTAGTTTTGCCATAATATATTTGCTAAACAATGTTTTGATAATGCCCTATTCAATATGTATGAACGTTTTTGTTTTATTTTTAGACGAAAAACCAGTAGTAGAATGCAGCTTCATCACGGAGTTTGAAGACCACATATTTGTGTCCGTGGACGCCGAGGCGTTCCTGTTCCTGCACGATCTGATCTCATCGTATATTAAAGAAAAGGACCGAATCGTAAGTTCGTTTATTATTAACAAAATTATTTATGAATGGTTATGTGCTTCAATGGTTATGCGTAAATATACATGGTACCATTTTAAAATTGGGAAAAATAAGTGAAAGAGATAGTTTGGTTGTCGCGTCGCCATAGCAAATTGTATGACTACACCTGCTCGCAACAATTTCAGAGTGGACTAGCAATTTGGCGCGGATTGTACCTAGTATTATCTTAAAATTGAGAATGTAATTTGTGTACAGATGACGGGCGGCGGCGGCGGCGGCGGCGCGGCGGCGCGCGGCGGCGGCGAGGGCGCGGCGCCGCAGGACTACCGCCAGTACCGCTGCCTCACCTGGCACCTCGAGCCCACCGTGCGGTACGACATGCACTAAAGCGCACACATACGTACTATAGTCCGATTGATCATTAGCTGACCAAAATATAAACAAAGGTGTTGACCTATCAAGAAAATACGTTTCAAATGGTAGTTTCTTATTTTTGACGATATTAAATTAATACAACGATAATAAAATAATAATCTAAATAAATTAAGATCAATTTACATTTTTTTTATATTTATATTAACTCAATTTCGTTTCATACAGTAATAATAATAAAAAACAAGGTTTATGGTAGAAAATTAAAATGAGATAATGGTAACACAATCGGGATCATAAATATTTTTTGTGCCGCTATTTTTAAGTTTCGTAGTTGACGTCATTCATTTTCGTGTTCGTGGTCGAACTCGAATGTTTTCTCGTTTTCATGCCGCGTTTGTTAAATTATGTGTTATTAAGTTTTTGTTTTTTGTTGAGTTTGTCAAAGTTTTTTGTTTTCGTTACTTTGTTAGGGTTTACTATACGTGTAATCGTATTTTGACAATAACATTTATTTGTTTACATTTTGGACACCTAATTATGAATCAGACTATACGCACATAAGCATGCCACACCAATAGTAATAAAATTGTTCATAGTTATTGACAAAATTGACACAGTATTAGTCTGAACATTAGACAACGCAACACGCACATCTAAACTATACTACTTGGATAACCATGGCAGGAACGCGACTGTACATATTATACGTGCACAGGTTGCTGTCGTGGGCGGGCAAGTCGATCGAGCCGTACGGCGTGGACTACATCCTGCAGAAGCTGGGCTTCTCGCACGCGCGCACCACCATCCCCAAGTGGCTGCAGCGCGGCGCGCTCGACCCCATGGACAAGCTGCTGGCGCTCGTGCTGCTGCGCCTCGTCGCCATCGTGCCGCACAGGCACCACTGACGCAGTGCGTGTGTATACCCGATATAATCATTATGGATTATCTGACGGAAAATTCGTCACGTATTATCGGTCGTGTTACGCTAGAACAGACAATTATATAATAAAACATTCAACCTTTCACACCTAACCGATGATGCGTTATTACGTCGAGCATACGACGTCTGATACGCTCGACGCATTTTCCGTCAGACATGTACCGACCCTATGAGTCTTTACATCGGATTGACTTTACAATATAGTTTTAGTGCCACCTGTGGTAATAAGTGACCCGATCTTGAAGTCTTCCTTCATTTTCCAACGCGTGCTGTGTTGATGTCGTTTGAATAGATGTCTAGCCTCAAGTTAAAGTAGTATAAAAAGTCTTGCCTCAGCGTGTGGCTATAATGAATTAGAAGTTATTCTACGGACCATCAATTGTGAACGTAGGATTTATTACAAGTGACCAAAAACTCTCGTGTATACATTAGACTCAAGTCGCGCGAGTTGCGCTAACGCACTCGCTTTGTACCAGGATGACAATTAGTTTCACAAAACTTAAATGCCACGTGATGTACATTCCTTTCACGAAAAAAACCAATACTTTTTTAAACTTATTAATGTTTTTGGCAGCTAATATTAGCGTTTTATTATAAGCAAATATGTTTACTCATGGAGTATAATCATACTTAAATAGCTTTAATCTCAGTTTATTACTGACTTGATGCTAATACCTTACTTGAATTTAAAACAAGTTGGAATATAAAAACATATTGGGATCTATTAATATGATTATAAGACAATTGTTAAATATGATTGGAACAATGAGATTTCATTGTGCTTTGACGGTAATTATGCCAAATGTTAAAATCGTGTAATTACGATTACGCAAGGTATGTCATATTAACCATGCTTCTCACATTCTATGTTATTTGTCTGTTTATCGCGAGTCTGTATTAGGGACTTGAAAATATAAAAAAAATAATGTTTTATAATGTATGGGAAAGAGGTGCTAGTTTCGTATTTTTATAAAAGCATTGCTTAAATTTATCAACATTTCAAAATGTCTTATAAAACGATATTTTTTAAAACTTGACCAACATCAGTCACTTGCTATTATAATTTGAGTACTTTTGAATTTTGTATTTATTTTTAAGAGTGGGTCACCCAAGTATGGGGAAAATCCATAATCAGTTGTGGGATAAAAAAATATAATTAAGTTTGTAACATTTACATACAATATGATATATCTTAACATGTTTTGTATTCCAGATAATAATTTATTTATTGATAAATAAATACTCTTACTTATAAAAAAACTTCAATACAATTCGTATCAGCAATAGATATGATACTGAATAGATGGCATACACTAGATGTCTGTGGAGTAGATGGGTGTAAAATAAATAACAAACAGTTAAATTCTGAATGGTATAATTTATATTATAAAGTTTGTTGGGCACAAGTGCCAATGAACTTTTATGAAACTTTATGTACCTAATTAAATTAATTCCATTGTGTACTCATGTGGCCTCTCTCAAAGACAAACTGTCCTTTAAATATTAACATCATTTTACAGTTTCAATGCTGTTCATAATAATAACTCCGTAGGTTTGTTTTTTGCTCAAATCAATACTCGATCGTTACTCATCGGTTGGAGCACGTTCCTTATATAAATATTGATTGTAAAACATAACAATATTAATGTTAGTATTTGTACACAAAGTAATTAATAGATCTCAGTAGTGGATTGTGGCTCGACATAACAGTCCGGGGCTCCGGCGCCGACGGACCGACGTCGTACACCAAATAGCGGGTGATATTCCCGATACTAACGTGATGATGGCTTTAAAATGATTTCTCTTTGTTTAGGGTTAATTAATAATAATTCAGTTGGAAAAAAGTTTAACTGAATTTCTGTTAGTATTACACGAAACTTTTCTTCCGGTTACTATTTAAATGTGGTAAATTTTAATTTAATCATCGTTTTAATAATATTCTTTTATTTTTTGAGTATTACTATTATATTAATAGCTTCCAGTAATCATGGGACGATTCGAAGCAAATTGGTAAATATATTTAATCTTTTACTTTAAGGGCATTGGGACGAATATTGGTGTCAGGAGCATAGTTTGGTGTTTTATCTTATTGATGTCAGAATTCGACTGAACTGCAGTCGGGGCCTATTAAGTGTAGTAAAACGTAACGATCGCTGCGGTGATATTGATGTAAATATTAGAAGAAAATGTTCTTATAGTTTAATCACATATTAATTAAGTAAAATATAGCAAATTATTTATTGATAAATAATAGGTACCAATTAAAGGGAATTGTCGAAAGTGTATAGTAATCGTTTTCTGTTAGGGCAAAAGTATTAAAGGGAAATGCCACTTTTATAAGCTTATGTTAATAAAATGTACGTTGAATATACATGGGGTATGAAATTATAACCGAAATAAATATATATATATATTTAACATTAATTTGTTTACAATGAGACTTGAGGTTGAGGAAGGTATTTTTTATGTGTAACGTTAAATAATTGGGAAACATGTTTTCATTTGGTTTATAATTCACTTTTATCAGTTGATTTGTCAATTATGCGTATTATTAAATATATTGTATTAATTTTTGTGATGTGTTTGATAGTTTTAATTTATATGTAATTATGTACTGAATATAATTATTTTATTACGGAACGTGATTTGTACATAAGGAATGTGATATGAATAAAGATTATTATGGAATATTCCTCATTTTATTGATGTGAAACATCTATAGCCGCACGTAAAACCGATTTCTGGTCCGTCGCCACGCTATACGATGGTATATATATACAGTCTATATGCAGTAGTGTGTACGGTGTGGCGACGCGTCGCCATGCGCAATCGACTGTGCGATTCTCTCCCACTCGATCTTGCCTCAGAGGCAACATCGAATATAACTATTACCGAAGTCACTGATTAAACGAATTAAGTAGTCACGATTTGAAATAAATTCGTAAATTTTTGTATTTAATGAAAATAAATGTTTATTCAATAAATAGTCATCGTTATCTGGAAAAAAATCGTAATATTTTATTTTATCATTATGACATATTTAGTTCCTTTCACAATATGTTCTTTTCTGCATATTACTTTTACAAAATAATGTCGATGTTTCACATCTGCCAGGCGTCCCGTGACGGCTCACATTTTTTTTACATTTACTATTCATAAAGAAAATAAAGTAGGGAAAGGTATGTTTATAAATTGATAATAAAAAAGACTTATATTATGGCAAAATATGTATATTTAAAAATGAAAATAATGCGAAATATTTTAAAAAGTGCACAACATGTGACTTAGGCTACATGATGATAATAATATCATTATATCTTAATTAAAATATCAAATGATACACAAATGTTTCCATCAGTTCTGAAAAGAAACTGTCTTTCTAGTATATAATTATATCGTTACAACATGAGAGTATTTCAAAATTTATAAAATACAGCAATATATTAAGCTATCTAAAAATTTACATCAAAGTTTACACAAGTAACTTATAGTTGCCAAATTATTTATCCTACCTTTTCATCTACGGCTCAACTAGTTTATATAAAGCTGAGTATAATGAACCAATAACGATAAATAATAAACTGAATGTTATTGCTCTTAAATCCATGTCGTTCCTAAAACTACCTTGAGCCGTAGTAACTGTATATAACATATAACTTGTTTCAAGAAAGATAATAATATTAACTGGCAGCATTTTCAATTACATTTTGTTCTCTATAATGTATGTGAGAGAAATATATTCACTTGCTTCTATTTTGGATTTCATTCTGTATTGAGTCAAGTTTTCCACACAATTGTGTTCCACACAAGTGTTTAGAGCGAGTAGTTTACGAAAATTTATTTGAAACAAGTATTATAACATTCATTTCTATTTTGAACGTGGCGAAACAGGTCTCAGTGATCTATATTCGACCCTCAAAACTCATAGTTTCAAAGTATGTATTCCCTTTAAAAATATATATTTTATTTAGGAATGTGTCCAAAATACATAACAGCACTGACATGTCTTTTACGAAATTAACATATGTACATTGTTTTTCGTATAAAAAATCTACAAACTCGTTTGTGCCGATGAATATTAGGTTAATGTGTTGTTTTTTGTAGCATTGACTAATGCAACTTCCAAGCATCGCTTGCATGCTGCATAATCAAAACTGAATGATTTAATTTCTAAGTATATATCTATATCTAATAACATATTGCAATCCAATATTTTAATTTATTTATTATACTAAAAACATTCAAATACATATTTATAACATAAAGCTAAAGCACGATATGAGGGTCATTGACCATTACAGCGCCGGTGTCGATCCGCGCTCGCTTTCACATCATATTATAGCTACCCTTGGATTGGTTCACTATAGTTTGAGATCCCACCAAGTGAACTGCATCTTTATAAAAATATATTTTTAATAGGTATATGGGAAAAGAATAGGGCGCGGATTGAGACTAGGACTATAGTACAATTTCCCATTATAGTAAGCTTTCTCCATCAATATTTATTTCCTATAATAATAAAATCCGAAAGCCACACCATACACATTCACATATTAATAATAATAATAATGGAGCCAATTTAAATAGAAATCGTAAGTTAAGATTATGACGTGGGTACAGAACACCCAAGCGACACATAAATTGGCATCTCAATATTCGAGTCTAAAATCTATTACGCGGGCCTCTAAATTATATAATTCTACAGAAAGTCTCCTCTGCTTACTATTCTTAGTTGTTTAGTAAAAACTTTTTTACTCTATTGTTTTTAACGTTTTTACTTTATTACTACAAATTTAATAACTGTAAAAAAGCAAGCTGAGATTACATATTAGTCTCTTATTAATAAAAACGTGATGCACAGATATTTTTTCAATCGTGTGTGTAATGCCCATGGGCTGCATACTTACACAAAATGTAAAAATAAAGTAAATGTTTGTACAAATGCCACCTGATAGACTTTAGTATTATCAAGTATAATGTACTCTAAAAATAACTAATGAATAACACACTGACCCGGCAATGACTGGCATGTTGCCGTGAGCGAACCAGCGGCAATATATGAACAATAACTATGTAATTATAACAATACAAATAAACAAATAGAAATGCTTCCTTTTTTACACACGTTAAAATATTCTGCTGTTGTCTCACGGTACATTAGTGTACTGTGGTACTTTAGTGTGTCCGAAGTATTACTAGTATTTTTATAAGCAGTTTTAGCGAAGAAAAGAGGTAAAATCTACACTTCGGTTCTCTTGTCCCATTTGGACCAGAAACCCTCTTGGTAAACTATTGTGGCTATACCAATAACCTTGTGTATGTCGCCAATTAGAAACAGTAGGTTGCAAGATTTTTTATTATGAAGTTACATAAAAACGAAACCAAAGTAACTTCTCCCAATTGCCAGAAAAAAAAAAAACACTATTACATTATGGTGAAAAAAAGCTAAACCACACTTACTGTAAACTTAACTAAGTAAATGTTATTTGGTTGTGAAATGCAGTCGACACGGGACCTTGCGGCCGATGGCGAATGGTGGGTGGTGATGATGGAGTTCCTCATGGAATTGAATTCTAAGATGACAGTGTAAAGAACAATCACGAATTGCTAAACCTTGACTAAACTGGCTTTTTGGTAGGGTAATGCTGGATTGAGGCATGGTGGTCGCGGTGGGGGGCAGTGGCGCGGTGTGACGGCTAGTTGATGGCGAAGTTTTGCGTGAAGTCGTACTCGATGGTGGGGATGACGGTCTGCACGAACTTTAGGAACACGATGAGGTAGGAGTGCACGCCCATCTCGCCGCCGCTCTCGGTCACCGTTTCTATTATCTTCTTCATAACCTCCGCGTGCCTGTGTAAATGTCTCATCAAAATTTTGCATTTTTACATGTGAAGCATTTTTAACAGACTTCATTAGATTTCTATAACAGCTTATGGTAATAAAATTATTATATACTAAAACAGCGTTTCCCAGCCTTTTTCAGTCCACGGACCCTTAGGACATTAAGCAAAGTTTTCACGGACCCCCTTAATAAAATAAACAGCGAAAGAAACACAATCCCAAATATCATGTTTTTACAGGAGAGCCAAAACAAAATTTGAAAAACCAATTTATATATTTTTTTTTTATAGATTAATAATAGTATTATACATCATTGGATGCATCTTTTTTATTTTAAGAGAATACCATGTGCTTAGATCACATTTTTCTAATAAAACTGGTTTGCTGATTTTTCGTGCATTTAATGAGCGATTTAAGTATGACCCAGAGATGACACAGCTGTCCGCGGACCACAGGTTCGGAAACGCGGTACTAAAAGATAGAAAATTATGTTGATAACGAATTATGTTAGGCTCGGGTGAGTTATAGGCTATAATTGATGTTTTTTTTTTTTCATTTGTTCTTCTGATAAATTATTTTCTGTATTTTAATTTTACTTTTTCCATCGTATTTCTAGTTTTGTGTTTATAGTTACACGAAAAAAGTTTTGTATGGTACTGACCTGCAAGGGTGCACTGATGCCATGCTGGGCCCTGACAGGTGTGGGTGGGCCTCCATGGTGACTGTCTTCTTGGCGTGATCCTGCGACACGTCCTCGTACATCTGCTCCACGCTCAGCAGGGTGCGCTCCTAGCAATGTGATAACAACGTCATTTTAGAATGTTTATTTTCATCACTTTTGGCTGCAGAAAAAATATATATAACATGTCCTTTTATTTGCCGTTTAATAGTATAGATGAAAGATTAATCGAACTCCACTTTTAAAGGTGGTAGAGCATTTTGTGGTTCGACTCCGGCGGCACCACCGCAACACCTATTTCTACCTTATAACGGCAGTGTTAAGCGCTGCTGTGTTCTGGTTTGAAGGGTGTGGTAAGGGAGACATACTTTACTGAGGCGTTCCAGCTTATTGCTCAGGGGTAGCGGCGCATCTGTGGCCGACCTCAGGTAGGAATATCTAATCCATGGGTGGCAGTAATCACTTACCATCAGGTGGACTGCATGCTCGTCTGCTACTTCTAATTTATAAAAAAACTGTCCTATAGTGTCAACACATACTGTCTGTCTGTTTCAGTCCAGTAATGAATTTATAGACTGAATATATAAGAATTGATAAGATATTAGTAGCCATAGCCAATATGGTGAAATACATGTATCCAATGCGGAAACGGGGCATACCTCATCATACCCGATGAGCCAGAGGCGGGGCGTCTGGTAGTACTTGTCGTACGTGATGTGCAGGTCGTACGTGCGCGTCTTGACGATGTCGCCGCCGGAGGGCCGCGCGCGGGGCGGCCGCCGCGCCGCCAGCGCCACGCTCTGCGGACATACACTACACTATAGTCCGATTCATAATTAGGTGTCCGAAATGTTAACAAAGGTGTTGACATATCCAGAAACTACGTTTTAAATGGTAGTTTCTTATTTTTGACGCTATCAAAATAACACAATGATAATAAAACAATAATTTAAATAAATTATTGAATTGATTTTAAATTAAAATTTTCCAATATTAACTCAATATAACAGTAATTATAATAAAAACAAGATTTATGGTAGAAAATTAAAATATGATATCTATCGGTATTCTAAGCATTTTTATTGCCGCCATTTTTAAATTTCGTTCAAAATGTTATTCGTTTTCGTAATTGAACTTGAATGTTTCAATTTTCATGTTGTTTCTTGTGTATTTGTTAAGGTTTACAATACGTGTAATCTTATTTTCACAATGACATTTCCTTGTTTACATTTTGGACACCTAATTACGAATCAGACTATAAATAACAATGAAAGCCACATCCTGTAACACTGGTTTAACGAATTAGGAAAACAATGTTAGACAACATACAAGAATTCTATTAAAAAAAAATGTGCAGTCTAGCAATTGCACTTGGCTAGCATGGTAGACTATGGCCTAATCTAACAAGACCTAGCCGTACTAGAAAAAGTTGGTGATAAGAAACTGTAATTGAAACTGGAAGCAATAAAAAACAAAGGTGGAGAACCCTTCTACTACTAATAAAACTTATAGATAAACAACAACTAATCATTAAACAACAAAGTTGTTGCATATTATTGATTAAATATATAATTAAATTTGCTTATATAGTATGTGTCCTGATAAGATAATACTATATGTTCTTGAATACATGTTATCTGTTTTGATTATAACAAAGCACATACTGGATCCACTTCATCCAGGAGTCCAGACTCCTGAAACTGTTCCATGTCCTCTGCCTCCCCCTCATCATCATCATCATCATCGTCATCATCCCGGTCTACTGTTCCACCCTCACCATCACTGTCGCCGGTCTCAGCTGCCTCCAGGGTCATTTCACATACCTAGATAGGATTAAAGCAACTTATGTTAAAATTTTTAGTGCATCAAATGAAATAATAAAATTTATAAAATTGAATATAAGTGATAACTTTCTGATATGTGCAAATGAACACCTCAGAATCTAAGTTCACTAAAAAATAAGTAAAAATTTGTAAAAGAATTTGTAGGAGAAAAAAGTTGTAAAAATTAGTAGAAAACTGAGAAAATCAAAAAAGTCCAATGATCAACTGTCCTTCATAACATTTATGTCAAATGCATTTTGCTTAGAATTCACATTATAACAATGTTACCTTCTCCTCCAAGGTAGGGGAACCAGCTGAGTCATAGTGGTGTGTGTCCACCCAGCCACCATCACCATGTTCATCTTCTATAACCTTCTCATTGTCCTCACAGTATTCAATCTACAAATTAACTGTATTGCTAGTGACATGCTCATTGTAAATAACAATTAGATAGACAGATGGTCATCTCTCCTATGTCTTCACCGTTATGCTTATAAGCAATCATGTAGACTATGCAGTATTGCCAATTGCAATCAAATATCAATGAAAACCAATAGTGTTTTATTAAAATGGGTCACAGCCACTCAGCATAGTAAACTTCAGTTCATGTTATTCAATTTCATATCTTTATTACATTTTATACTTTGAAAATTGAGATTGTCATATTATAGGTACATTTGCTCAAGAAATTTATTTGTTTTGATAGGTAACATCAGTGCCATATTCTCAATGTTAATTCAGATAAACACATGCTATTTGTCAGCAGAAATTAACGATAACACAACATGTGGGCTGCTTATCAAACCAATTACGGCTATATGTATTTAAATATGGAATCATATTGTTGTTGTCATTTCAATGGAAGATAATATTTACATAAATACACAATGATTTCACAATACACACCTTATTTTGTTGTAGATGTTATAGAAATTTTTAACTTATCAAATATATTGTGGTTCACTTTAACAAAACAAAGGAAAGATTAAATATGAGTACCTGCTTGCAGCGTCTATAACATGGCACATTTCTGGTGATCAGAAACTGCTTATCAGCCGGTAAGTAGGTGCGGATCTTAGCCTCCTCCCCCTTCGCCCACTGCCAGGTGGGGCAGTGGTGCACCAGGTGCTCACCAGCTGCCACGAACTCCTCTGGAGTTAACACTCCTGTCTCTTGGAATTTCGACTCCTGGAAAACAGATATTTAATAATAATTTTTTCTCATCTCCTGCAGCAGAAACATCACCATGCAAGTCTATAATAAATTATTATGATTACTGCTTGAATGAAATAAGGTCGGTTTGTTTTTAAAACTGCAATTTTTGAATTATTTTGAATGTCTAATAGGTTTGACCTACTACTACTACACCATTTTTAAATTAGCACTGCAAAATCAAACTATTTGCTTAATTATGTATCTACGCCTTATGGTCTGTCTATTTTGTAATGAATAAATTAGGCATTGATAAAGTTTAACAGACAAATGACCCACCTTCAACACAGGCGTGAGGTACCCGGCGACTCCCAGCGCAGTACCTTTTACGGTGTTGATGACGCTCTGCATTTTACCACCCGCCTATATTCTTCGTGGATGAATTCCTTTTGGGTCTAGCTAGAAACTGGGCTTTGTTGCGACAATTCAGCGTCAAATATCGAATACAAAAGCAATCAAACTCGAACAAAAAGTCGAAACTTCACATAACTGAAGAATGACAGTGACAGTCGACTTGACATAACTTCAAAAATGGCAATCTGGCGATGACAGTCAAGCTGGGGACGTATTTCCACAGAGTGCATTGGACACAATATTGATACAATATTAGCATTTTTATTCTGTAGAATATTATTTATAATAGGGAATATCAAAGAGTATAGTTTATTAGGAAGGAGGTATTTTTATGCATAGGTCAATTCAGAAATATTTAACTGATCATAACTTATATTGTTAATATTTACCTATCTTTATAATGTTATATTAGATTATAATGCATGTTGTGTATTTCAAATGATAGTGTTTCATGTAGAAGTCGATAAGTACCTAACGAAGTAGCTGATCAATGCAATATTTTAAAGTTATTAACCTAAAATTATTGTTTGTTACAGTAAATGCAAATGTTAATGCGATTTTGGAGATACATTATCTGTTTCCTATAATCATGCACCACTTTTTTCGTATTTTCGCATCTTTTGCAACAAAAAGAACACTGTATGATGTATTTATAGTAGTGGTTTTGCACAGTAACTCTAGGAAATATTTATAAAGTGGTTATTTAGCCTTTCCTATGATGTAAATATCGATGAAACCTGAAAACGTTAAATAATAACTTTATGTGCATACAGTTATCATCAATATCAATACAAAATAATCACGCTACGTGACGTCATTCAAAGAGCGCGTAAAATGGCGGCGTTAAATTAGTTAAAAAAGCTAGTGGTTAAGAAACTCGGCCTCTCGATCGAGGGGTCCGAAGTTCAAATCCCAGGCACGCACCTCTGATTTTTCAAAGTTATGTGCGTATTACAAATTAATTATTACATGCTAAACGGTGATGGAAAACATCGTGAGGAAACCTGCATACCTGAGAGATTTATAAAAAAAATCTCAAAGGTATGTGAATTCTACCAATACGCACTTGGCCAGCGCGGTGGACTATGGCCTAATCGTTCTCATGATGGAAGGAGATCCGTGCCCAGCAGTGGGACAGTAATGGGTTGTTAATGATACTACTCTTTGCAATATATTCAATTTAATTCACTTTTTTAACATCTCAAAAAAGTGGAAAGTAGAACAGATACGTAGTGAACATAACTTTGATGGGTTTCTTTTTCCGTTTTTTTTTGTTATAATTATAATGATTAACTTCATTTACTGTATCAATATGATGGGATATGGAATGTAAACGGTTTACCTATACCTATATACCTAGCAGTAGCACATGCCTAGTTTAATATTAATCAATCTGACATTGACAGTCTGTGGTCAACAATCAATGATTTAATCGACCTGTCAGTCTTAAAGAGATTCGTTTCGTTTTGTCAATTTTAGTCACCGACTCAATACGAATGCATCAAATTATAATCTGAAAATACGTAAAATAATGAGCTTTATCTTGATATCTCACTAAGTGCATTGGCGTCTGAATTTATTTATTTTACGAACTACAATCATGGAGGATGTTCTAGACGAGGTGGTTTCTTCGGAGGATTTGCAAGTAAGGGTCTATTGTTGTGCGTTTTAGTGAGTCATGGTGGTGAATCGTTGTAATCGCTGTTATCGTACATTGCGCAGAAGTTCGAGAAAGTGTTCCACGAGCAGCTGCACCAGGGCAAAGTGACGCACAAGGCCCAGTTTGAATACGCGTGGTGCCTGGTGCGGAGCAAGTACCCCACGGATATACGGAAGGTTTGGTTTGCGTTGTTTATATTCAAAGAAAAGTATTATTGTCTTTTGGCTTGTAAATGCTGTTAGTGTTATGGCTAATTTAAAAATTGCCAAGTCTTCCTTATTGTTATTATTACTCAATTCTATATTTTACAATTTAATTCGAAATAATTGATGGTAATGTTTTACAAAAGGTTTAAAGTCCATGAAACTATTGAGCATTATTACATTTATATTTTATTGCATTATATTTTCATAATTTTATACCATCTTAAAAATGGGTAATAATTCTTCTATATATAATAAAGACACATGTTTGTTGTTGCTGAATGTTGTGAAAACATTATTCTTATCTTAAAAGTCAACTTCACAAGTTCAATAACATCTAGAAAACTTGCCTATTTTATTTAACAAAGTAAAAAATTTGCGTAATATAAATTCATAATTACATCCTTTTTTTATGTACATACTTTATTAAGTACGTAATAAGTTATTAAAATAGTTTTTGTTAATTATTAAAATAGCTAACAAAAAACACAAATTTATTTCAGGGCATTCTTTTGCTTAAAGAATTAGCCAACTCCCACCCTGAAGGGAAAAGAGACTACCTGTTCTACCTTGCTATTGGCAATGCTAGGATCAAGGAATATAACAAGGCTTTGCATTATGTCAAGGCATTCCTAGAAATTGAACCGGCCAACCAACAGGTTTTGGCTTTAGAGGTGAGTCAGTCTACATTTACAATTTTTGTACTAACACAATACAATATATGTGAAATGAGGCTTTGAATACTAAAATAACAGTAAATTGGTCACTTAGGTGAATTAAATAAAAACTGTATTTTCTGAAAAAAGAACTGAAACTTTCGTTATTTATCATTGCAAAAATTGTTTCTTATAAGTGACATTCTTCAGATGAATACAGAATATCCTTTTTTTTCCAAAATAAAGTTGTTTTAATCCCCGCTCGGAATATAGATGTTTCTAAATCTTATTATACAGTTATTGTTGTTTTTTAAATTGTTCCAAAAATATTTTTTGATGTATATAATGTTATCAAACCCATTTATGTATTTGCAGCGACAAATCAACAAGCGGATGGAGAAGGAAGGACTGATTGGGATTGCAGTGGCCAGCGGCGCCGTTCTGGCCATCGGTGGGCTGGTCGGGCTTGGTATAGCACTAGCTTCTAGCAAGAAATAGCATATGGCCTTCTTGTGAGTATCTTATGTTTAATTTCCTACTCATTGACTATATTTAACATGGATAGATTTGAACAATTATATAGAGTTAAAATTTAAGACAACTTGTAGAAAACAATTATGACCATGTATAATAACATGTTCGTTATGGTGAGAGGAATTAGGATGTTTATTATTATTTCATTTAATTGAATTCATTCCTTTAATCTATTTAGACAGACAGAATTTTTTCATTTTAAACTAATTTTGAAACTTCATTAATAATGCAACAGAAATAATTATTTGTGAAAATATGATATTGTCCCTGGTGTGTGTGTGAGTTAACATTTATTTTTATGTATTAATATTATATTGTTATTTGCAGCAATGACATTGTCATATTTTGTTGCAAACTTTTATTATTCCAAGTGTGTTGCAGTTTAAAAATAAATTGGCGACCTCCCAAAATTTTGCTGAAATGCATTTTGAATAGCCATAAATCAATAGAACTTACACCCTAAGCTGGTTATTTTTATACAAATACAAATAAGTTTTCTGATATTACCTTACCTAGAATATACATTTTTCATTGTTTCAGAGTGAATGCTTTAATAGGTGTTCACTACTTTCTTACAAAGAAGAAAGAAAAAAAGGATTAGAGCAGCGTACCAGCTGAATACTATTATATATGGAAAAATTACACACATAGCTTTAGAACTTTTTGTACAAATTGAAATGAAATAGCTTGATCAGCATCATTTTTTAAATAAACTGCTTCTAGTAATAACAATGTTTCGTGTTATTCTTGAAAGTTGCAGAACCATAAACTTTTCGGGTTAAGACTAATTATTGTATTCATATGATACATTATAATATATTGTCTAGTTTATTTATCTAGCTTTAGGCAAAAATGTAGTTAAGAGCATGTGATGATTAATATATTTAAAAATAAATATTTATCAATGTATAATTCCATTAAATTAATTGAATAAATAATAATTTGTTTTCGATGTTAATTTTTGAAGACCATCTTTGTTAATTGTTTGTAAGTAATACAATAATCGTTAGATACAGTTTGATATTGCATAGAGATAAATTAGTTAGTGTAAAAAAGAGGATATTTATAAAAAAAGTTATTAATAAATGCACAGATAATTGTAATCTTCGCACGCTTTACTATGGCAATGGCTTGATATAATTAGACTAATTAAAAAATCAAACAACACATTTAAAACAATTATTTTTATTATTCTCGTTTATAATGTAGTGAAGCAGCATACAGCTAGTACACTAATGTACATTGGCGAAGGCGTGGATGATCAGAATCAACAAAAACATCATTCAAATAGTCTATTATTTATTTAAATACCATAATTGGTACAAAAATAATCTTGCGGTGGCAACACCATCAGCGGTCGTATACAGTAGCGCCACCTATACAATAACAGAGTATAATAATAATAAAAACAATGGATTAAGAGAATCAAATGTATTGCTTATAATTTAGTTTAATCTTGCAGTGGAAGTATACTCCGGTTGTAAGATACCTGTAGTATGGTTACATAACCGGTGGTATTAAATAAATCAAACAAACATGTCAACTAACGACTACTTGCATACAAGTTACACTTCGATAAAACTTAGTTTATATATTTGTGCTCCTTAACAAACGTAATTAAGAATCCTTTGATCACTCGTGGGTTTACAGAATTATTTCTTTCACAAGGAATATGCAACACTTTAGTATACTTATTTAACGCTTATAGGAATAAAACAGTGCTCTTTCTAAATATAACATTTCTATTTTGTAATGCTATATAAAATTTAATAAAGAAATATCCCACGAGTAAGCAAACAAGAGGAATCTTACTTGAAAGGCTAATGAGGTATAGTCGTGTGACTAAAATAAAGAAGAAACGCTAATATCGAACTTTCAAAGTTCACGAGGTAACTAAAAGTACTTTTTACACAATACCAAGAGCATAATGATTGACTTATAGTCCTAACTATTATAATTTCTTCACTGGTATTTAAAATATTAGTATAATCAACAACTGTGGCGGAGCGAGAAGGGACGTCGAAGGGTCTTGTATAATTTTGACGAAATGAAACAAACATGTAAAGCACATGTTAACTTAAATGCCACGGTTAATATATCACTCCTAAAATAGCCTCATCTTTTAGTTTTCTTACACGACGTTATCCTTCGACGACTCTTCGAGCCAACCGCGCTATATTTGATTTATGGCATGCAAAAGTGTGTATTGAAAAATATACATTTTAATCACATTCTGGTAACTGTCTATTGTATCATGTAATTGTGTGTGTGCAATATATATCTATTTAAAATATGCATTTTTCGTTTCAACATATAATCTAAATAAAGAAATCGATCTTCTATAACATAAAGATGATTAAGCACACCTCTCTCTCTCTAAACAATCAAAACTTATGTACAGTCAAAAAATAATTACTCACTATGGCAACACTGTTAACTGTCAACAAAGTTAATGTATACACAAACCAAACTAATTTAACTCTTCATCCTCACTAACACACTAAACAAAAATCATAATCATTCAACCCGTAGCACTTAATCTACGTGTAGTATATGAATCCGTCGCACGTAGCAACACTGGAGCGACAACTGTCACTTTTGACACATGCGTCTAGTGTGGCCACTCGATAAATTCAATAATCTCCCAAATGTCTCATATAAAAGATTATAATGTTTCACCTATTGTACTAATTTCTTAAATAACGTGAAATCTAACGTTTGGGTAGTAAATATCTTTTGTGACTCGCTTAAAGGTACACTTACGATATACTAAATAACTATAACATTGTACTCTAAAAAATATGTATAATTATCGAAGGCTAATATGAGATTGCAATCACAGTAATTGTTATTAAGTAACGAGCCCACATCATTACTACAAAATAAACCTTCTTGCTTCTAGTACTGTACGGCTATCCACTATCCGTCCACGAACCAACAAGCCTTCAACCGTAAACTACCCTCCTATATACAACTCGAAGGCAACATCAAGGTATACTTTATTATTGCTTTTTGTTACTATTTGTTATTATTATCAATATTATGTACTTTACATATCACCACAGTTTATATACAATGCGTTTTACGATACTGTTAAACGACAATTTGAACTCTTTATTTATTTATTAATTAATATTCACGAATCGCACGAGTCTTTCAAAAATGTATAACCTCTGAAATTAATATTCAGTCTCAAGATAGTAAGTAGATGTTGTATTTAAGATAATACCATACAAACGGTATATGTATATATGGTCATCGACTCATCGATGCTTATTTTTATTTGTTCGTCGGCGATTCTCAATACGCACATCGTAATAATATTAAATACTATAAGTACGTTTTAAGCTCTGTTATATTTGTTCGTATACAAAGACATATCTTTACTAAATATAGTGTGCTCCTCGATATTTAGGTTAAGTTGTAGTCGCTACGGTCGTGACACAGTCTAATGTTTCTCTAGTGAGTGCGTATTCTATAAAAAAATGGTAAAAAAAGTACCTACGGGCAGCACTAACAACCACCTAATGACTTGCATAATATTTACCTACGATATACTCTATATAGTATATATATAAATGCAATCTGCAAAATGCATAAAACAACAGTTATTATATCTATAAATTGTATAAAATATTAAATAAAATCTATTGAAGTGAGGTAGATGGATGGAATTTCACAATTTGTGTGGATATTTTTTTTAATTTATAACGACGCCGCATTGGCCCGAATGTTGAGGTAGTTGGATGGAATTACAATGTAAGAGGCCCTACTACGTGACAGGGACCTTACATACACGATACAAAGTCACTACTCACTAGTTATTATCTACTAAACAATCTCACAAGTGGCGAGTAGACGGTCTGCACTAACGTGTACGGGTCACTCTAGTGAAATGTGGCTCCGGGTCACATCGGGTGCGAGGGAACTCTGGAAGTCGACACTAGACTCTACAACCGAACTCAAAAGAGAACCTGACATGCATTCCACGCGCCCTCCGCCGCGGCCCGCTGCGACCGAGCGGGCTCCACCCGCTTAATCTTAAATATAAATTAACATTACATCGGCTAATGGCACCAACGACATTCCACGGGTCAACAATTAATCCGTCAAAGAATCAGCTAATGACGTAACATAACACTCAAGCACCTTTTGTAAAACCATCAACAAAACATTGTTCTATCGGTGTTCCGCACGAACATACTATGTGATAACGTCGACGATCGCATCATTTCATGAGGACGCGATCTTGTTGTGTTCGTCCTCCGAGTAGTCTCCCTCGTCCTGGCCGCTGTTGTCGTGCTCCTGCTCGGAGCTATTCACCCTATTCCTGTCGTCATCGTATGATTTGTTGTAATAATCCTTGCTCATGTCTTTGTCCATCGTGTCTTGCTTGTCGGGTTCCGTTTCACTGATGCTGTCGTTCCTCTGCCTCTCCTTGCCGAGGTCGAGGGGCTCGTCGGAGTCTCGCATGATATCGGGCTTCCCCATGGTTTCCGTGTACTGCCTCTGCATCTGTTTCAGGTAGCGCTGGTGTGCGAGGGTGGTCGGCGGCGGCGGGAGGGAGCCCATTTGCGGTGAAGGTTCGTCGTAAGTCTTTCTGTCCATGTGCATAGTGTTCATTTGTGCGAATTTTGCTGCGTTCATACCTGAAAAATAACACATAGAATGAGATCCCATGTATACAAACAAAATAAAAAAGTGTAATAAGTTATAGGCAGATGTTATAAATGCAAAAGTGAACTTGTTCCTTGTTGTTGTTGTTGGTCTTTTCGTGTCGCAAGTAATTAATTAACCCACTTCATTGCTTGCAAAAATGTAGGACGTAAGGTATACAACAAATTCGGGGAAACCGCGAAGTCCACCTTAACTGTTAATCGTTGACAAAACAAAAAACTGTCTGGGATGTACGCCATACGGTGGCGGACTCACCAAAGACGTTCTCACCGATGTACTGCAGGTAGGTGTCGAGCAGCGCGGAGCCGCCGCCGAAGCCGGGCGGGTAGTCGTCGTGCTTGGCGGCCAGCTCGGGCGCCTTGGCCGACACCGCGCGCACCGCCGGCACCTTCGTGATCGTTGTGTTCGCCAGGCTGTTTATGTCTGCAATCGCACACGACACTGTTAGAAAAGGTTGCGCGTTCATGGGTTGTAGCTATTGATGGAGTAATGCGATGATCAGCGACGAAGAAATGTTGAGCAACTAATACTACTAATAGAGATGGGAATCGTAGAGGTAATTGATTATGTTCAAGAGTCCGCTCTGTAATTCACTTAATACCTATAGAATCCGGCTCGGCGAAGAATTAACGATATTACTCAGTTGTCAATTAAATTCTACAATTCGGATTGTAATGTTTTGTCAATAAAGAAATAGCTTCGAACTTTAAAGAATGACCCGAAACTTCCTCATTAGGTACACAGAGCGGACTTCCAGAAACGCATGCCACCTAGATTCTAAAAAGATTTACTGAACATGCTCCAAAATTCTTAAAAATAAGAACTTACTGCCTGCCGAAAGCCGATCATCGGGAGTTCATGCGGAGGACATTGGAAGCGAAATAAAGATGGTGATTGCTTACTATAATATCCGTTAAGACACTCACGCGGCGGTGAGACGGGCATGGCGTCCTGGTAGCGCGACTGGCTGAGCTCGTCGTTGTCGTTGTCGCCGCAGATGGAGCTGCTCTCGGAGGCGGCGGATTTTGCGTCCAGCTTGATGTCGGAGCGCCGCGGGCCCGTCGGTGACGCCCGTGCGCGGAGTTGCTCAGGAGACACCTTTACGCCCGCTTTTGCTAGAAGTCTGAAAGAGTATGGTTCATTTAATACGGAATTTTGGTTTTACGTGATTTATTTTTATTTTGTTTTATAATATTATGTACTGTAAGATTTCATTTTTACAATATTGCTATTTAAAGCTTTACAGGGCATTATTGACAAGAACCTGATAAGATCGGTTAAGAAATATTTTGTCACCTGAAGAGTATTAATACATGAAACATGACTAAATGTTTGTGTCATTCGTTATTCGTATGATCCGTTGTTTCTGCCTTAAAACAAATAAAATAACTTATATTGCAGGAGGTAAGTATGAAAATAACTCACTGGCTGGCGAGCTCAGGGTCGAAGCGAGTGGGCATCTGCAGCACGGGAAGATCCTTGGTGGAGATGCCGCGGTGCTGCCGCGACATATGCGAGTGTAGAGAGTTGCGCGACTTGGCCACCGTGCCGCACAGCACGCAGCTGCAGGAAGGAACAACAATATGATATACCCGATAGTAAAAGGTGTTATAAGTTTATTTTATTTAGTGTTATTCGTATGAAATTTATAGTTTTTAATGAGTAATGTGATATGTTATCATTGTTTTTCAGGTAAAAATTATATTTATTTTGATGTTCAGTTCATTTACCAAAATGAAATAACATAACCTTCACGTGTTTGCGTTCTAATTTGTCAATTTAAACATATTAATCACTTATCAGAATCAGTTAAATGGTAGTTTTTAGAAACTTTTATTTTAACTTTTATATATTTAATTTTTTCATTCACTGAGAAATTAAATTATGTACAAATGTGAGAATTTTAACTTGAGTTGAGAGCATCATCGAGTTTGTTCCAGGCCTCCTTTATTTGTAGTACTTAATTGAGATTTGTAGTAGGTACATAAGTGGTACCGAAACCGTAGAATCTAATAGAGTTGTATTCAGTTCCTTACCGATATCCAGGGCAGACAGTGTGCTTGTCCTCGAGGTGTGTCCTCAGCGTGTGCGCCGAGCGGTAGATCTTGCCGCACTTGGGGCACGGCCGCGGGTCCGTGGCGCGCACGCGCAGCAGGTCCTGCGTCCGTCGGCAACCTCCTTCGAAACAAACACATCTATCAGGTATGATATTTACACATGCCTACGTTTATTTAATCTATCGAATCTGTCCTTACCTTAAATTTTCAGTATAACTATATTTAGGGAATGCAGAGATTAGATAGACGCTATGCGATATAATAGGGTTGATTCTAAAGTTAATAATCTATAAAGTGCTTAATAAAATACAGAGTATTTCTACTTCGTAGTTTTATTGTTTATATGTTTATATAAGCAGACATTTTTTCGGGTAAAAATTAAATTATTACGTATATATCGTATCACTAATACAATCGCAACTAGAATCGTTTACTCACATTGAACATTTGGTTATTGAGATGACTAATTACAATGCTGTACGCTTAAAATATTAATTATTACTAAAAGATATACGACATTGCCTCACAGGCGTCAGGAACAATTTCATCTACACGCTAAAGATTACCAATATTTTATTCGTCTTGGAGATCTATGCAACATTTCCTTCCTATCGCATATATTTTAAAGGCATCGTATGTCAACACCCGTGGTTGTATTCCGTAATACCCTAACAGTCTTTACGCGAAGGCTACACCATACAAGTCGCTCAAATCAGGACATACAACCACCCATGTCGTTAAATGTATATGTATGTACTATGCTATGTTTATTGTGCTTTGGCAGACTGGACATTATTGGCAGTTTTGTTTGTTGTTTATGGGTTTCAAAATAATAAAATTGTATACATTTATACTTCACTAAATAATCACAAAAGATATTATTATGTACTATGTATTTAGAATATTATTTTACTCTTTTGAGCTTATTTATTGTTTTGGGTAATTAGATATATACATAGCAATATAAAACTCTACCAAAAAAACTGTAAGTGTTCTAAAACTAGTATCAAAAAGAAATCTCTTGTTCAGTCTGCATTCCTATTAATATATGTATTTATGGATTCTACAAAAATATACTATGAAAGTATCTATTTTTCTGGAGACTATCTTGTCAACTATATGAAAATATATGCGAACGGAGTATGCGTTTTATATACAAAGTTTAAATAAATCCCTCGAGTTATATATAATTATGTATGTTCTCCTACTTGACTAGATATGTTTTAGATTGTGCACCTTGCCTACATGGCGTCTTGAACGTACTTTTAAAAAATAAACACTATTTCAAGTGAACTATTGCATACAAGGCATTCCAGTTTTTCTAAATATTTCGTATTGTCTTTATTTTATCTATGGTCGAAATTTCGAAAATAGAAGAGGTACGCACACATACAAAAGGCAGTTAGCGGTAGTGTTATAAGATAGTAAAATATATATTAGGCACCTCCAAAGCTAGGTATTGCTTTACATTTATTATTCTCTATAAAAGTTTATTCACATTTTGTCAAAGTTAAAGTATTGATGGAAGTCGAAGAAGATATTAACCCATTATAGATTAAACAGAACGTTCATGAATTACAAATAATGCAAATATGTAAGAAGATACTTGAAATTATTAGAATACCTAGATAAGTAAAAAACTTATATCATAGGGAGCAAATGTACATATAAGCTTAATTATACTGTAGATAAACATTACATTGCTGCCAGGAAACGTCCTGGCCGAGCCGTTACCTACCAGAGTATCACGCGTAGATTATACAAGAACATATTAAAACATAAATAGAATTTACAATCCAAAAAAAAAATAGGATTATGCGGAAAATTACGATAGGTAGACAGTAAGAAAGAATGTGCGAACGAGGAACATAATGAATAAATTAGGGACCTACAGCAACAATGGAAGTTACGGACACATTCGGAAGAAGAATGGTCGTGTTAGTTGCACTCGTAATCTATCAATGGCACCAATCATCACAAGTTATAATGCGCTTTATAAAACTAATTCTAACACCACATTACAGCAATTGGTGACGATATTTCATGCACACGACGACCTATTAACGTATAAAATGACCCAAAATATAATAACATCCATAACAACAATTCGAGCGTTTTGATATGTTGAAAAGGTTTCTACCCTTTGAGAAAAAAATCAACATCTTGCAAACCTTAATGATAAAGTCTGAAAATAATTGGTTTTGTAGTACTTAATTATGGTGAAATAAAAAAAATCGATCGTTCTTTTTCATTCAGTCATGGTTATATCGTCGCTAATTTGCCGTAATATAATCTTAGTTTTTCTTAAATAATATCAGTCTATACTACTACAAAAATAATTTTCAGTCGATTTATCCTACCGTTTATACAACGTTTACGTACGAATATTACTGCGGAATATGAAAAATGCATCGTGGAGATCATTCTCTGATTTACTGTAACTTATAAGACCCACTTATAGTTCCGTTTCACAGCCGTTTTTGCAATTTTAGCTTTCCAAAGCCGAATGCACGAGTCGCTCCTTGCCCTCTCTAGTCACCGATTACTTTCTCTCCTTCCCTCTCAGTTCGCCCACCCGCAACTCCATTTCAGCGTTTTCATCTTTTCCCACTGCTTCCGATGCTTAATTCTCATGTGATTGCGCACCGAGTTGGGGTGCGCAAAGAACCTGGCGCACGAGGCCACCGGGCACACCGGGCTGTCGCGCGGGTAGTGCGCCTCCAGGTGCGCGCGCGCCGCCGCCAGCGAGCCCAGCGCCGCGCCGCACAGCGGGCACTGCAGCCCGCGCCCCGCCCCGCTCGCCTCCGCGCTCGCCCGCAGGTACCTGAGCAACTCGCCCCCGCGCCTCTCCCCCTCGAGCCCCTCGCCCATCGCCGGCCTTGCCAACGCGCACGCGGCGGCATCTGCAATGCCGACAGCACCAAGTTACTCAAAATCGGAAGCGGTTGGCAAGGCCGACGGTCGGCGCTACGTCCTAAACGACGTCCACGGTAAACGCTCTAAAAATATTACGTTATGTTTGATATAATAGTGTGTCGGTGGGGAGTTCCGTGACGCGTGTGCGGCGCGAGGGTCACCACCAGGCGGGCGGCGGGCGCTCCGGGGTGCGCCACCTCTAAGAGTTCTGTCGCTGGCGGATGCCGTGCGCTTGCAGCTGGTGGTTGATGAGGTAGTGCTTCGTCTTGCACTTCTTGCCGCAGTGCTGGCAGGGGAACCAGTGGTCGCGGTCGGTCTGCGAGTGCACATTGAGCATATGCTGGCGCAGGTTGGACGTGGAGGAGTAGACTCGGCCGCATAGCGGACACTGCGGCCGGTAGCCCATCGCCGCCCCGCCCGCGAGAGCCGCCCCTGTAACACAGAGGCGGCGGTTAGTACAGTACAGGTCCGGTTGCGAGATCGGTAAAGCTACTGTGAGTGTATCGATCGCTGGGATCGGCGGACGGGGCGGGCTCGCGCCTCCTCTGCTTGACGCCGTGTATGGAGTTCATGTGTATCTGCATGTACTGGCGCGTCTTGAACCCCTTGCCGCAGACGGGGCACGAGTGCGAGAGGTCGCGCGCCGCGTGCACGTTCAGGATGTGCTGCTTGAGGTTGCTATTGTTGCTGTAGAGCTTGCCGCACTCGGGGCACGCGGGCTTGGTCAGCGCCTCACCGTTTCCGAAGGCGGGCGCGCCGTACGCGAAGCGCTCGTCCTTCACCGCCTTCACGTCGCCGCCCGCCCACGGCGCTCCTGGCGCTCCTGGGGCAGACGGAGGTCCGTTCAGTTCGCGCTCCTAGCTAACTTTCGCGCCTACCATTACCGACTACTACGCGGGAGGACGGTTGCCATTTTAATTTACTTGTAACTTCCATTGTTGCAATAATTCCTAATGTAATTCGCGATATTGGGGCAAGACAACACGGTATTGAACGTTTCGTTACAAATCCTAAGATAAGGTGTAAATTCAGTAACTATTTGTTAGTGAGGTTAGTGTTATTGGGTACGTGCAAGTACCGTGACTCAGTAATGTACAATTAATGGTGCAATTCGTGCCTTGGTGCGTTCGCGGTCGTTAACATTGATTGGAAGCATATTATTCTAGTTAATTCTAATTGCGTTTATATCACTTAGCGTTTATATCGCCGTCATTATTGTCATCATTGAGTCACGTTATAATGAGAGTATTAGTGTGATAAGGGAAGTACTCACCGAAGTTGTCCGGTATTCCTGATGGTCCTGGTAAGCCGGGGAAGCCTGGAAGAATTAATATAAAATGTTAATTTTACATTATTTTGTTGAGAACAGACACTAAATTTGAGATACATGCCTGGTAAGTTGAGTAGTCCCGTCGGGAAGTTAGGTGGGAGCGCTCCGTTAGTGTTGGCCATGGTCGCGGGGTCGTCGTAGTCCAGGGGTTCTTGCTTGGCTCTCGTCTCGCCTTCTGTGTCGCTCGCGCCGGCGTCCGATGAAGAATCCTCGCCATCGCCAGACTGTTCGGAAATATACTTTTTGTATACTGTTTTTATTATATTGAAGAAACAGTACCGTAGTTCTTATATTAATCGTCCACGCACGTTTGTGATCAATTATTTGTAGATGAGGAGCCCAATTCGAAACCGATGAAAGATACGGTGTTTGTTCTTTGGATTACTATTACACTAGAGAATTTATAATTTCGGCCTTACCAGGTTGTTAGAGACTGCTGAGAGGTGTGGGTTTTGTGCATTGTCCAAAACTTGACTGAAGAGCGCCAGCTCGTGTCCATTAGTGCCCAGTCGCTCAGGACTTCCCGTCTGGGCCGCCAACAGTTGTTCAGTTCTAAGGAAAATTACCAAAATATTAACATAAAATTTGAATTTTCAACGGAAATTGGGCAAATTTGTATAGCGTCATGACCCAAGTTGAGGCGTTTGTTAAAATCTCGAACATGATTAAAAATCAGGACATAGAAATTTAGTACTTTACTAAAGATAATAAAATGTGTAAAGTAATTAAAGACATTACCCAGTCGGTGATTTAACTCGTCCCAAGAAACTTTGTAAACCAAAACAGCATAATTGACCTCTCATTCGTTGCCTATAATGTATGAGCAAGAAACATGTAAAAGTCGTTTTGGTTTATATTTTTAATTGAACCAAGTTATATGTAGGTATCAAGTAATTTGTGACTTAGAAAACAAGTTTGATCTTTAATTACTTTAAATAAAATGGTTATACAATTTTCTTCACTGGTAAAATAGGTTTGGTCTATAAATTTTATTAAATGACATTTATTTTATAGCAGGTTTTAGATGACATTCGATATACAATAGAAATTTAGGAACATAAAACCTCGGTTGGTCAGACGCCATTACCGTCTCGTGAGTCAGCGAGGTAATTCTGATGAACACTATTATGGAAATGACTCCAGCTATTTAGAGAGTCAATATGGAAAGGCTAATTTGAATTCCAATTTCTGCGACTTTATACGGTCCATCGCAATTATGTACCGTTTCATGACGTCACCTGACTAGAGAATGTAATTGTTTGAAGATTTCTTTTATCCTTTTTCTACTAAATTTCTTGAGATTTCTCAGAGGCAAATTCGGAAGAAAAAAATAATTGGCCTGACCGAAAAGGAAGTGTTTATATAAGAGCCTGATATATGTAAATCATTGAAAAATGACATATTCATAAAAATCACTAAATTTGGAAAAGTTTAAGAAAAAAACAACATGACTCAATATAGCCGCCTTTAATTATGTCTTTGAAAGTATTAACTTATGTTTTTATTTTGTATTTTGCTTCCGTCTACATTTGTGGTCTATTGAATTCGATTGTTCAAGGCATCTATACATAGACATCGACAGATACATGATTTACATACCAACTTGAAATTTCGAGAGAACATATCGCGAAATTAAAGTTATAAATAATCAAGTAGTCGGACGCTGCATTTTATTTAAAGGCGAAATAATTATGAGCCGAAATGACTTGCGCGAAATCGTATACAGGACGTTTAACTCCAGAGGTGACAGACCACGTCGGCGCGTGGTACGTGCCACTTGTCGTACAAGAACATGTTTATAATATGTAAAAAGAATGCTAAATAGCAATAAATCATGATTTCGTCGCATTACGCAGTTATATAAAATATTGAATTAATATTTTAATTAGGTGCAGTGTAATGTCACGAAAAGAGAAATTTGCTGCTGCTGTACCTTATTTTTATGTACGGTTCGCGACCCTGTGTCGTAGTAACATTATCATCTTTTTTTTCACAGTTGAGTGGGCCTTTAATTTCTATATTTACTCGAGAGACTTAAAAACTATAGGTAGGTATCTACTGAAATTTTTGGTGACCAGCCTATGAAAATACAAAGAAAATCTATGTACACATTCTTTAAAAACGATCTGCATTGTGATTCGGCTTTGTTACATTACACAAAAGAGCTGTTGTAATTAAGCTTAAGGTGTATCCAAATGCAACTCTGAACCAAGTCAGTTATAAAGTCAAGTTTGGAGTAGCACCCTAAATCTAATCACAAACCTGGTCTTCATCTGAGCTTGGTATAGATCGGAGGACCTGGCTCTCTTGGGCGGCGGCGTGCCGGCCGCGTCCTCGGGCCGCCGCGCGCGCCGGCCCTCCCGGACCTCGCGGCCCTCGCGCCCCTCCCGGCCCTCGCGCCCTTCGCGGCCCTCCCGGCCCTCGCGCGATCCGCCGCTGCCGGTCTCCGTCCACGATGACGCTGACTGTTGGTTTATGAATAAAGTTTTAGTACGAATATTTTGTGGGAAAAAATATAAAAGCATGGTATTTTTTTAACTGTTGAAAATGTTATGTTACTTAAACATGATCATTAGCTTTAATTAATAGTGAACATTTATGTACTTCATTTGTTATTTCTTTTAATAAATATAAGATTTTATTTTAATAATAATGTTATAGCTTTTATTATTATACGAAACTAGTGAAATAAAACTTCCAAATAAAAATAAAATAAAAAGTAGGAAGTTTTTAACGTATCGTCAGATGTTCACTAACCAATCAAAAAGCCAGTCAGAAAGTAAATTTGAATCGGTCTCTTCGAATGAAAACTAAACAACCTTCATTTTATTTTTTTATAGATAATAAGCAAATGTTTACCTCAAGATTATCCTTTTGTGGAAGCATATAAAAATCATTTAGATTCATAATTGTGTCTACACAATACAATATAAGTTGGTATTCAAGAATATTCGATGAAAGTTCTATCAGCCATATACTTACTATATATACTATACTTTAATTTTATATTAGGTAATTAACTGAATCCTGAATGTATCTGTGATGAACATCAGGAAGTATACTGTCTACTTAATTTAAGTAGTATAATACTGGTTCCAGACCAGCCTACAAATATGTGGCAATAAAAGCATATGGCATTTAAATCTGACCTGTCTTTGACCATTCAAACTTGGTACCAGGCTTATTTTTAAGAGAAAAAAAGGTCAGTAGTAGTAGATCGAGTGGACCTCCGACTCACCGGTGAAGACTTCTGGTCGAGGGTTGGCACGGGCGCGGGCGGCGGTACGTCGGTGAGACCGCGCACCTGCAGCAGCTGCGCAGCGCGGAGGAACTCCTTCAGCTGCTCCTGCCCAATGTGCACCTCGCCCTGGTACATGAACCTGCGGGACACGGGTTCATCGTGATACTAGCTGTAGTGGTTCTAGAATAGAGCCACTGCTTCCGTGGGTGTGGTTAAATCTGGTTAAATCCAGGAGATGGATGGCGGGGCACCGGGTGGTCGTGTGTTGCTGTAGTGGTTCTAAAATAGCACCATTGCTTCCGTAGATGTGGTAGTGACTATGGGGTACACCCAGGAGATGGATGGTAACGTCTTCCAAATATTCATTTTGTTGTAGGAAACGAACAGGCTTCAATTCTGGAGATGGACGGTCTGTCTACGAAGTTCATCTAATTTGGTTATCAACTACTATTTAACCTCAGTGGCTATACCTACCAAACTTTCAGACGAAGACCAAACTACCTATTGCCAACAGAGAGCTACATAGGTCCAGTTTGACCCCTCAAAATATCTAGGATTTGTTTTATATTATTCCCGCAGGAAAAAAAAGTTTTTTTTTTAAATAATGTATACCTGAGCAGACTCTCCATGTCCTTGTCATGGACGTCCCGTAGTATAACGATGGGGTGCTGGCATGGGTTGGCCTTCAGCAGCCTCCGGAAATACGGGCTACACGCTGACAGCACCACCTTGGACACAAATATACATCTTAACTTTCGATCGAATATAAATATCACTTAATAATATCATCATTATTATGGAAATATATGAAAATCGCTTCTATAGGTAAATCAGAAGTTTTGCAGCAGATAATATCATAGCTGCCGATTGTGCTGTCAAATAGAATTTTGAAATTGCAGTAGCAAACGAGTTTTCAGTTAGCTTGATGAATTATCTCAAATGTAAGTATACATGCTAGATTCAATAAGTTGTGGAAGTTACCTTGTGTGCAGTGAAGGTGGCTCCGGCGCAGGCGAGGGTGACGTCCACGAAGTCCTCCTCGTCGCGCAGGCGGCGGAACGACGACACCATAGCCGAGTGGAAGTCGTTCCACCGCAGGGAGTACTGCTGCTCGCCGCCGGCCGCGACGCCGCCTGCACACAGGTGAAGTTAGTTTGTGTTGCAGATGTGTCATCGAATCCAAATATACCTAATAGGGGTTTCACGGAGACGTGGATCATAGAAACGTTTCTACGCCAAAGGATTGAGTTGGAGTGGTCTTTGTAAGATGTGCTTTATCTTTTGAAAACTTTTGTATAGTTTTAACCAAAATACCAGCACTATCTTATACTTTAATGCAGAAATAGACGTTGCGGTCTCTATGATATAAAATCTATTATAATATGTTTTCGTGAATGCAGCAAGGAGCTTACGATAATCTTCTTTTGATTTGGAATAAAATGAATTATCATTACTAGGTATAAATCCCACCGAAGTTCGCATAATATAAATACTCTTACTAGGTATGAAATTCTCATCTACCAAAATTTTAAAGCGATATAATTTCTTATAACTTTATGCTCTATAAGTAGACATTCAGTAGCCAGCTGGCTCATTTCGTATGTACATGGTATTATTCAGGACCTCGTATGCAAAATCTCGGGAAAAAAATGGGAGCACAACTTTAAAATTAAAATCGCGCGTACCGAGTTAAGAGGCGGGGATAAAACTGTATTCGGGATAACATCTACATGCTGCTCTAAAACATTGACTTTTAGACTTGAAGATCAAAATCAGTAATCACAGATTTCAAACTATTGCAGCAGTTCACGAAAAATTAATTTGTAAATTACTTATCTTTCATCAATATTTTTGATGAAATTCCTTTTACAGGCTAGTGTCGTTTAGGTTCAATGAATACAAAGTAGTAATAGCTACTCTTAGGCACATATTCATTCTAAAATAAAAATAAAAATAAAAAGTAATCTAATGTTGTTAGGTTTTACGCAATTACTTATAACTTAGCGGTTAAAAATCGGCTTCTTAATCGGGAGGTCCGAGGTTCAACCTCAGATACGCAACTAAGATTTTTCAAAATTATGTGTCTACTATAAATTACTTATCACTTGCTATAACGGTGCAGGAAAACATAGTGAGAAATACTACACAGACACACCTAAGAGATCTTCTCCAAGGTGTGTGAAATCTACCAATTTGCACATTGCTAGCGCGATGGATTATGAGTTATGATCTAAACCCCTCTCACTTTGAGAAAATAACTTTACCGGGTGGACACTTGACAGTATACAGGACACAATTTGAATTAGTTGGCTCTATAAATATTACCCTCCTGCACACGACATGACGTGACGTGCAAATATATTTTTTATATAAATAATTTATAAACAAAATTAAATCATATGTATTCAAATATATTTTTATTGTTTCCTGTATTTTATTTCAATGCTGCAACTTTCGTGGAAATACTTGTACCTAGCATTGGGTAAAATTACACTAAAGTGTTTTCCGTATTTTTAATGAATAATTTGGTAAGTTGTATTACGAACTAATGTTTATATAAATTTAGTTGTTTAAACTTAGTTGATGTGTTGTAATACTTGTAATGCTTTTATAGCAGAATATCAGTTTTTATTGTCTGTATCTGTCTGTTTGTTTATAAGTACGTAGGTACAGGATGAGAAATAAGAAATAGAGTACCTACGACCCGTTTTCCAACTACCCAATTTTTTGTGATAAAACAAATATAGTCCGCGTAAAACTATTAGTCCGCTCTGAATATAGAAATGAATCGCGTCGTCATAGCAAATTATATGACTACACCTGCTCGCAACAACTTCAGAGCGGACTAGCAGTTTGGCACGGACTATAAATTCCTCTAATTTCGGGGCGTCTAGTAAATAGGTAAGTACTAATAAATTAATATCCTTTTGTTAAATTATTAGAAATAGACATATTTATTTTCTTTGCCGTTATTTAAACATGCGTAGTAAAGTAAACTTACTAGAGTTAATAATAATATGCAAGTAAATAATTTACTAGTGAATAAAATTATTTAATTGCTTTAACTTTAACCTTTTATTACTAATTTTCACTCTAAATAGTTTGTTAATGAAGAAGCAGAACATAACAAAAAAATCTGCATGACACGGATAAAATGCGACATGTCAATGCGGTACTTATCAACCCGTACAGCGCTGGGGTCACTTCAACCCCTCTATAGAGAGCCTTTATCTACCACAGCCGCAGTCGTAGACCTAGTTTGCTTTTTGCTGTGCTGTTTATTTAGCACATCGATAATTCTTGTAATGAATATGACGTTTTAAGTTAACGAAGTATGTACCGAACTTCTAATTAAACAGATTTTTAACCGGATAATGTAATTGCATGTGTAGTTTATGGCTATATATTTTTGTTTATAATTTTGTATGAAAGGCAATTGTGAAAATGTTTACTAAAACACTCCTAAGACAAACACCGACAAATTAGAAAATCAATTCATAGAATAATCGCTTATATTCATGACTAGCTGACCCGGCAAATTTTGTACCGCCTCAAAATCTATTTATGAAATATATTTTATATAAAATATATCGTATGTTACTCGTGGATAATGTAGCTTTCGATTTGTGAAAGAATTTTTAAAATCGGTCCAGTAGTTTTTGAGCCTATTCATTACAATCAAACAAACAAACAAAGTTTTCCTCTTTATAATATTAGTATAGATAATACCTACACATACCCTTTAAAGCCGTGTAGGTAAGTCATATTCAGACTCAGTTCAAATGCTAAAAGAAAAATACACAAACAGACAGAAGTAGCCTGCAGTAAATTAAATCTGTGAGATAGAGTTGTTTACCGTGTAAATAGGGCGCGATGGACATTTTTACACGTCAACTGTTCCTGTTAAACGAACGCAGTTACGAAAGAGGAGCGAAAGTATTCGTTCATTTTCATTATTTTCTGTTATATTTACGTTTTAATAATATGCCTCGGATGTCGGCGTGTTTTGTAATAAGAATCATTCGAGTTGGAGTGTGAAGAGATTTCATGGCATATTCTTTTACCATCGCGCTTCGGTAATTCAATTTGTTTGTAGGTATGTTTTATGTTATGTTTTAAGCGTTGAAAGATTTGAAAAACAAAAATATATTGTCAATTTGTTTAAATCAGGCCTTTATAACATATTCAAATATATTGCTATTTAACTTTCTAATTTTCATTTTATTATTAACATAATTATGACATTCAATTTGTAGGTAGGCATAGATAGGCTGTGACGGTTGTGTTCATATATCGTAGTTATGGAGAAGCAATTTATTGTAAGGGTCATCCGGAAGCTTAGTCACTCGGCATGGAAGGGAGCGATACTTGATATTGCGTTACGTGATAGAATTCGCAAAAATGAAATTATTCGTAGATGTATGGACAAATCTATTCTATTTGTAGCGCCCTGAAACGGCAGAGGACACTCGGAAAACTCAAAACCTGACAACTGGTACATAAGAAAAGTCTATAGTGATGACTTTATGGTAAAAGAAAATAAGCCAACCGTAGACATGATGGAATGCTGTTTTTGGAAGATGGAGGATAAGAGAAGATGATCTACTGGGCAACGGGCGAGTGATAATGATGAATCTTACATTCAGTAGAGAATACAGAGGTATGTGTTACATTTATAAAGAAAGTAAAATATTACTGCTAACTGTCTGCTTGCAGTGCTGTCATTTGCTCCTACATGACATGTTGAACTACTAACTTGGATTGTTATTATTACTAACAACATTAGTTTTGAACCAAAAAATGTCAGACAAATTAATTTTTTATGCGCTACACAAACTAGAATTGGAAATCATGGTGTAATTGCGAATAGATCAGCGTTAAGACTAACTGTAATAAAAAAACTACTTAATAATAAAGACTTCTATTAAGTGCGTACGTTATCTAAACGACTAGTAGATAATATAATAAATCGATAAAACGAAAGACAAAAGCAACAAAGCGATTATGACGTATGAGTTTAGAGTGTGAATGCACGTCTCCGCTCCCTCCGGGCGGCGGGTAATGAAGATATCGGAGGGTGCTTCGTCCCTTAGATCTGGACGATAAAAACTGTTTTCATTAAAATGTTTTCGGTTGTCGACTGTGATGACAGGGCTGCTATAGAAAATTTGAATGAAAACTTTTCTTGTTTATACAGTCCGCATAGTATCACATGTATAGATTAATATGTCGTAGATTATTATTTTTATAGCATTATTAATGTGTTTAACTGAGTGACGTGTCAGAAACGTGATATCATTTGATTTACAATATATTTATCTGTAACTTATAGTAATTCTTTATATCTAACAAAAATGCTATGATCTCGTATAAGATAGGTGTGTAGCTAATAGCTATATATGTACCTACGAGTAAGTACTTATATCGTTTCAACGTATGTTGTTACTTTGTCAAACTATATTTTACTGTCACTCTTTGAATGATTTAGAATAAAATTCATACAGTTTCAGCGTAGAGTAGGAGTAACGAGGTGCTAGGTGCAAAGCAATAAATTACGTGTAAAGAGAAATTTTGACGCAATACAATATATCTCTCCGCATTTCAAAGCTGATTAATTTTGTAGCGGCATATTTTTATGTCTGGGTTTCATGAAAAATATAAGTACACTTAATGTTAGGAGAATACAAATTTTAAGATAATTTAAATACAAGAATTAAATGAAAAAGCGCGTAATATTCTATAGCTTTAAATGTAAAGAACGAATCCGAGATGAACAATGTTAAATCTTATCCACGAATCCATTTTCCGCAGCCGGAGCAAAATAAGAAAATCACACCCCCAATCTTGAGTAAACGAAAGCAACGTCATTAAACAAGTGCCGCGGCGATCGCCCTCACCCCCTATCCTGGGGGGATCATCCCAGGACCCGGGGGGAGGGGGCGAATATCAACGAACTCATGTACGTACGTGACGGGTGGACGCTTACGCTCGTCATATACATTCTGTTGGTAAACAACTGCGTATCGTTCGAGTAAAAGGTTACACTTTTTCGGCGTTGCCTGATGGCTAGGATTCATAAATTCAACCGACGATTTGATACTGACATCATATAAATGACTAGAGATATTCAATATCGGCGTTTATCTTGCTCTGAATGAAAAACAGAGAGAAGATCCATGTTTTTGATTAAATTAGCTTGTGTGATACAAAGGCGTTATTGATTCGCCAGGTTTTTTTCGAGAGGTCTTTGTCCAATGCAATTTACATAGGTGTTTTTTTTAACATTTTCCCTCTCTGGTCGCGATTTGGCGCAGAAAATTTCCGCTTGTCTATGGTCACGACGGTTTATGCAAAGGTAGAGCGGTCAATATATTCTAAAATTTAAAATGGTAATCAGCCAGTCTCTGAAGTTTGCTCGAAGGGATTGAGCGGTTTATTCATGGATTCTAATTTGAATTATCGAATTCGAATTTAGAATAAATTGCCTAGAACTAGTAGGTATAGGTGTACGTATTTTGTCTAAAATAAAACGAGTGAATTTTGGGTGAGCGTCAATTTCTTATTATTACTTTCTGATTCTGAAATGCGTTATAATATTAGGATTTAAGCTAATTAGTTCTAATTTGCAAATGTCAAGGAACTTGTTGCAGTCATAATATGTAATTAATGCATACACAAACTAGATTGGCTACATGATGTTTCTATATATTAATTTCCTGTTTTATTAAATAGTAGATATTAACCGAATGGTTTTGGCTTGTAAGTATCACCTACAAGATAATTTCGTACTGAAATATGTTGAGTCATCTTACCGGGAGGACAATTTATGATCATACATGATTTTTATAAATGATATCTGTAAACAAAAATAACTTTTCTGCTTAGGGTAATACAGGTTATTAATCTTACGTCGTCTTTATCGGAGTATAAGCAGGGGACAGTACAAACGTGCCTTAGTTTAGTTTAAATATGTTTCTCATTTGTTACAGAATTACAGAATTTTACGAGAATAACAAGGATTTATAATCTATTTGAAACGACTGTACTGTAAGTAGGTACTGGTTTTGAAATATTCATAATTATGATCAAAAAATGGTTCTTATTTAAATTTCGTTGACTAGAAAGGAATCGTTTAAAAAAAATCTTGTGAAATTTGTTTAAGCATATTTTTCGAATAGTTGACTATTGGCAGTTCACTAGTTTAAAGATATTAGTATTAACGATCAGATTTGGAAAATTTTAAGAATTAAAACAATATATTGGTAATTATTAGTAATGTTTGTGTACTTACCGGTCTCGGTCGCCATGGCCGGGTGCTCCGAGGGCGGCAGCGCGGGCTCGTGGCGTGCGCGCGCGCTATACGACTCCACTCCCGCGCATTCCACGCCTATCGCCGCCACTGTTCCGCCTGTTGTCACTTCTTGTACAAATATATCCGTGCGTATACTTTTTATTCTTTTACGTTTTGTTCTTTTCCTTACGTTTGTGCATGCAGCCTTTTTTATTCGCTTTTTAAATTATAAATAAAGTTACGTTTGAGTATTATTTTTGTTTGGATGTCCTGAAAGAATTTGTAGAGTTAATTACGGGGTAATATGAATACTATTTCATTGCATTTCAGGACGCGGCTCTGACGACTTTTCATTAATTAATGGTTGACGCTGTAGGGTGAAAGGGCATCTTTTATAAATGTTTTATTCGATATAAATTATTAATACCCGAATTCATAACTCGAAAACTTTTTGTAAATAAGAAATAAAAACGATTTAATTAATAATAAAACTATTCAAACTAAACACCCGAACGTACTAGTAATTTACACAAATGATCAACAAAAATATTAAGTACCATTCAATTGCACTTAATTGCATAACAACATGGCTCTAAAATATCACGCGTCGTTACAATCTCGTATCTAATTGTAGTGTTATTTAGGTAATCGTTTAACTTTGAAGTCGATTAATAAATAATTATGTCAAATGTGTAATGTACGATCGTTTACGAGTCGAAAAACCGTATCACGTACCCGAGTCCACGTGACGCAACTGAAAATAAAACTCAATTAACACATTGCACGCACCGCGCACTCCAGCGCGAAATGGGGGTCCGGGCGATTACGGCCGATGATCGCGGGGTGTTAATTTAGGGCCGCGGTGCAACGATCGATGGCGCGCCCTGCATCGCCACAATAAGGGAGGAGCGGGCAGATAGAAATCAATACGATGTCCATCATCGCCTGCACCCCCCGCGGCCGCCGCCTGCGCCTTGCACCCGGGAAGTGCATTTTCCGCGACGCGTCCGCTTTCACCCTGCCAGCGTTCCCGTCCGAGCCGCGTCCGAATCACGGGGGTATCGAGTGGTCGTACTGTTTTTTTTGGTGACGTCCGGTAATGAATGCACCGCCGTTCGCGCTCGTGGTGTGTACGCGCGTGCGATCCGTTGCGCGTCACGCGGGCGACTGTCGCCCCGCCACTCGGCCGAGAATAAACAGCGGGGGTGAGTGCGCGGGGCGGCGCGGGGGGCGGGGCGGTGCAGCCTGCACGCCCACGGGCCGCCCTGCCGCCGGACACTTGCATGAAAAGCTCGTGCCCGATGAAAGCGCTCTAGCGCTCTACACGCTGTAACGGCGCCTCGCGGATGGAAAACGGCCGCCGCCGTCCGCGCGGCTCTACAATCACAATCACTTTACGCTCGGCTAATGTCCATGCATTTTAGACATTGCCTACGTTGTATTCATTCATAAAAATAAAGGTCTTTAAAAATAAGCTATTCAATACTACTAAAAGACTTTATCTACTATTTAAATAACTCTATCATTGTGAAATAGAATTTGATTAATTAAATATTACTTCCGTCAATAATCTTAATGTTATACTTGATACCAGCTATCAAATGATATTAATAATATAAAAAAACGATTTTAATGATTTGTCTTAATTAAACGTGGAAATACATTGCAACGGCTGTGCTCTCTCCGTTCGTAGACAGACACCGCAGACAGCGCGTGGCCGCATTCAGATTGATATGCCAGCGTTGAATGAATTCTTTAAATTAATTTTTGACTTATAACTAAACAAGTTTCATCTCAGGTGTGATATGGCAGATTCACAAAGGTTTTAATATTCAAATGAAATTTATAAAATTTAAAAACAATTTAGTATACATGTTTTTATCAGTTTGGAATAATGATCCAAATGCTTATTGAACATTGTGTTTATAAATCACCTTTTGTAAATGTTACTTGATAAATAATAAATTAATTGTCATTCATATAATATAATTTAAACAGTGTTTACTAATTCTAAGGCTAGTATGTAAATCTATTAATTTTTACGTATGCTGGCTGTTATCATTTTAGGTTCTACTGCTAGGTACAGGTATGTCCCCACAGTTGCGGTAGGATTGGGACATTCTCCACCACGCCGCTCTATCGCAGATTGGTGGTAAACTATTCTGATATATTTAATTAAATTTTGTTATAATTATGTTAATTTAACTCATATGAAATTCAATCTAAAGCCTAATAACTCTTTTTCATGTACCTTCTATTTCTTAGGTACTTACAAAACTTAATTAAAGGCAGTTTTAAAAATATATCTTTACACTACAAAAGAATCAGTGTGCCCAAGCAAAACGAAAATCAAAGTTAAAAATCAATGTCGAGTAACTTAACATTCAAACACAGACAAATGCGGCCAATGTTTCTCGCAAACAAATTGGAATCTAGATGGTATTCGTGCTGGTAGTACGGCACAATAGCCGAAAGCCGGCCGATCATCCGTCACGCGGCCGCGGGTTGTAAATCTTGGGGTGGGGGCGAGTGGGGGGGGGGGGGTTACGTAACCGGAAGTGCGGATTAGGAATCAATAGTGGCGTAATGATAGTTGTACAGTAATGGATGTAACTGCGCCGTCGTGTGCGCGCCGTGTAGATGTAGGGTCCGACACGAGCTGACCGCTGACAAACATTGCTCGATTTATTGGAATTTGAATTGAATTTGCCATTACTGTTTTAATAGGTCAGTTTAATTGAAAAATCAAAACATATAATCATATAAATTCTTATTAAAATATTTTTATATTTATTTCGATAGTATGTAGGTACATATTGAAGAAGAATTGGGCGATATAGAGTCCTTTAGCATAACCTTTAATTATGTATTTTAACGAATTGAAATAAAACCATTTAAAAATGGGAACATGTTCTACTTGTTCGCTTATTTCGAAATATGTTATCTTTACATGTAGCAAAAATCAAAATATAGGGTCCTCATTCGAAACTATGTATACCTACGTTCACCTACGTTAGTGTATGCGTAGGTACCTATAAATATTTTTTTATCTGTTTAATGCATGGGAATTACGCTAATTTGCAAGAATGTAAAAGACAAAATAAAATATAGACTTGATAGAGGTCGTATGTATCTTGGACTCTACTTGGAAACTGTATGAAGACTTTCAATAAGGATATTAACAATCAATATCTTAAGGATAATTTAAAACGTAATATTCTCCAACTAAACTAGGTAATTCTTAAGAATAGGTGGGTATCCAAGCTCACCCAATTTAGGAATACGGATGACCTATTAATAATGTATTTTTCCATTACATAATTGACCAGAGGTCATGTGACGCAGTCATCTCTCATACACCATATCATAAACAACCAACCACCACACTATACCACCTAGTACCCCAACCTGCAATGCATAGAGTTTTGGGTTCGATCCTGAGTCAGGAAGACATTTCAAAGTCTGGGTTTTTGGATAGAGAATAGGTAGTAGGTACCTTAGCTAGATATTGTGAAGAGCCAAGCTTTAAATATTTAATTATAAAATATGACCGATATCTAATTAGATATTAATGTTTTTGGATTTGTTTTCTAGTTCTAGTTTACGTCCTCACATTTCCAATATTAATAGCATACTAAAATATAGCCCGTGGTTAGTACACTTATCCCATTTTCCTTCAACGCTATAAAAATGAAGACTTTAAAAATCTTTCTCAAATTTTGCCACGTGGTTTCAACCCCAACCTTAAAACGTAGCAACTCTGAACACCCCATTTACTGGAGTCGATTAAAAATAACAAAATTAGCAAGCCACGCACCCAGTGGCTGTTTCTAAACACGTTTTTTTCTTTTGTTTTTTTTTGTGGCTAGGGCCAATATATTTTGGAGATTTTTTAAAATCAAATGTTAAGTCATGTTGTATCTCTGTATGATAAGGGAGACATACTTTTTCCGAGGCATTCCGTCTTAGTCCTCTGGGGTAAGGGCACATCTGTAGTCGACTTCAGGTAGGAATGTACTCCTATCTGAGGTTGATTACAGACGGCCACGGGTGGCAGTAGCCACTAACTATGACAACGATTTAATGAGACTTCAATCGAAACGATACAATTAAGTACTTTGTATAAAACACTGTGTGCGCGTGTGAGTTTACAACAACAAGATATGTAATTTACAGGAATTACGATTAGCATTATTTTCATTTGACTACGCAAGAGAAATACTAGCAGTGATCAGCTGTGCGCCCGTCCGCCCGCCCCGCCACCCGCCCGCCGTCGCAGCGGTCATCCGTTACAGCGCTGCTGATGCTCTCCATTACCCTCTTCCACCACCCTTCATTCACTTATTTATAGTTTTTTTTTATATCAGTGATAGAAACCTAGATGTTTTGTATTCAGGATATTTTTTATTCAAGTGGTTTTTGTGATTTCAGGATATTTTAAATTAAAGTTTTGTACTATGTGCATTAGATACATTTATCTTAAAAAAAAATATAATATCGCGTCTACGTTCTCTGGTGATTTTATCATTCAAAAACTATATCGTTAAATATTATTATGTGTAGTTTTCATGCCATTAAAATTATCGCTTCGATTGCAGTTTATTAATAAGGTTATGAATACCTATCGAGTTATTACTTGCAGGTGCATGTAATAACTCGCAAGCAATAGGACGAAGCCAATGGTACGATTACCATGTTTTCGACTTACCCAACTTTTTATAGAATATATTTTTATTTTTATTCTCACACGAAAATAAAAAGAATTATAATTAGGCGTCGGTACGCATTACAGTAACACGTCTTTAGCCCCCTACCACCCCCTACCCTCCCGCAGCGGTCATCCGTCACGGCGCTGCCTCAAACGCCTCCACTTTCCCTATAACTTATTTTGGTATTCTATAAATAGTCTTAATCGTGTGACATAATAATATGTTGTAATATAGAGTTTAAGTACTTTAGTAGGTTCTTAGTATACTGATGTAAAGGGTACCTATATTTAAGAAAAAAAAAGACAACAAATTGTATAATAGAATTGAAGTACTTCTTGGTCTCGTGGGAGTGATTTTCGTCCGTTCGATTTTGTGTTATTATTAAAATGTACTATTTACGTAATGACAAATAGTATTTGGCATTAAAATGATATTCTTTCAAAACAATCTTATATCGTATCATAAAGCGATATCCGATTTTTTCTTGGTACTGTACCCTTATCATGAGTTTTCAAAACATCACACAATTTTACGTTACGTTTACTCAATCCATTATTCTGTTCCGTTTGCTTCAGTAGACTGAGTAAACGTAACAATAAGTAAGTGCTCAAGTCTTTTAGTCTGCCTCACATGTTCGCAAAAACAGAGACAAAACATAAAGCGCAATTTTGTCTTTATAGTTAGTTTATAGTTCTGATACAATCCGCTAGGGGCGCTGATTGGAATTTGTATGGGCAAATACGTAAACAAATACCAAAACAGTCATATTTTTCAAAACGTAAAAACTCATGGTAAGGGTAATAATCACAATCGCCATTATTAGCATTTTGTGTGTGTGTGTAATTTATGCATAGGTAATACGTAAATTGATAGCCTTTGATACGCTTTAATATCTTTTAGTTCATGTGGCTTACCCCTTATTTTGGTCAAAGTTATTAGGCATTGCCATCATAGCAAATCATTACAAAGAAAGAAAATATCAAGTACCTACCTATAAAGCTATATTACACACATTGTGTTACGAGACTGAGCTACCCCAAACACAGCTGTTGTACTTGTTCACACTAAAACCGAACCTCCCTCACCCCGCCGCCGGTCATCCGTCACGGCGCTGCTGCCGCTGACAAACGAGCCCCCCGCCCCGCTGCAAAGCGGTTCATTAACTTATTAAAATTGCAAAAATGCTTAGCATCACTTTTTACGAAACTGTTTTTTCCTTTGAAGATTAAGTGACCAGATGATTATTTTTTTGGAAATTAACAACTGATAATAATAAAGCTTTTACCAATCACTACCTCAGATCAGATCACTAAGATTGGCTGTTTGTGAGTGTCATGAACGTGTGCATAAATAAACCGATCCAGTATATACATGCAGTATATACAGTATGTACTTAAGTCTAAATTTGTTTATTCAATGTCCGTGCGGCCAGTTTAACTGCAACACATCAGTGTTAATCACAGATTTTTTCTTGTTTCTTCCATTAATATATTAATTTTAAAATGTTTAAGATAGGAGATGATTACTTAACTTCGTTGCTTTGCATCAGGATATAAGATCTTTCAAATTCTGAAGTCTGAGGACAGTGGTTGGTTTTATGTGGAATAGTGAATACTCACCTTTAGGTGGACCGAAAGGTAGGTGATTTCGTGTGAGAAACAAAATAATGTACATTCAACGTTCTTTAATTAAGCAATATCATAAAAGCCAGGTCTGAAACTTATGGTGCCAATTTACGTATTTGCAGGATAATATGAATACGTGAGAAGAGGGTTCGAGTGCAGGATGCTGACTGCGTTGGCCGTTTACACACGAGTGAAATCTGAGGGGAGATAATGACCTGCTTGTTGCTTTTTATGTCTGTATGCTTCGCCATTGCCTTTTTTACTTTTTGCACTTTTTGGTCCTTTAAAGGCAATGAATGCTGATGTTTTTTGACTAGGAAAGAAATAATTAGAGAACGTCTACACTCTACTGCAGTGCAATTAATAACTACGAATTTATAAAACTACGAACAGATACTTTATTTCAATATCACTGATAAAACTAGGAATAGGTACTTGATTTCAGTCATTTATATGGATACGAAACTAGATTAAAACTAAACCTAAAGCTCATGTAATACAACGCCGCCCGCCCGAACTTTTGATCATACATATTCAAGAGGGACCCGGAAGAGGACCGAAACGGGTCACTCCACAACCGACGAGTGTCCGCTACATGCCGCCAGCCTTTCATCGCAAATGAATCGGCGTATCGTTTGATGCCCGCAGCCTCTTGCCGCAGGGGTGGAGGGGGAGGGGGTGGAAATAGAATTCGATTGTAGAACGTCTTTTCTTTAAATCATGCATTTTCTTTTATGTAATTCTGTGATCAACTATCTGCTACATACCTTAGTATTCTTTAAGAATCTCTGAAAGTGCGCGTGACTTTCATCTTCAAGGGTAGGAACGCATCTAAGTACAATGATTCCTAGTTGAGGCGATATTGTTTGTGGTTGATTAGAGATTTCATGACTATTCACAATTAAATTTATATTCTAGGCGTATTCTTTGAAAATGAAACATTGATTGTTTCAAATAAAAGTGTATTTTTACTAAACGAACATCTGAATAGGTACCAATGGAGAAACCTGTGACGTTTCAGGCAATTACAAATAGGTACCTATACTACGTCTTACGCTAAGGTCTGGTATCGAATCCTTTCTTAGTAAATAAATCGAGTTGCCCGTTCGCGGCCCATACCGACCCCCGACGTCCCCCTCGGGGGTGGTCCAGTGCAAATATTATTGATGCGCGCTGGCCGGGAAGAGATATTGCCAGTGTAGATCGGATAGCCATAGATCGTGGAATGACATAGAGAGAATAATAAACGCTTTCTGTTTTCAGCTTCACACATTCCTGTGTAGATTGTGTAGCTGTGACTTGAAGCTCTACAATAGGATTCTTTGTATTGGGGATATCGTGGATGTTACACGAGGGGATTTAATATTGATATGAAACACAAAGACATAAAGAAGAATAGAAATCTAAACGCCGTTTACACGCTTGTTTGGCTAGGACATAACCGGGAACGCTGTATGTTTCAGAAGTATATAATTGAGGTGGTAGGTAGTATAACTAACAACAACAAGAACTCTTAGAAGAAATAATGACAACAATCAATTTAAAATTCATTAATTATTTTATTGGTTAAATTTCTAGACACCCTATAGTTTCAACGATACTCCTAAACTGTTATTTAGAAATAGAACAGAATTAGGAAACAATTAATATGTAGGTTTCTAACATTAAAAATGGATAATTAAGTACATACGTACAAAAGGGCTGAGTCTAATGGACATCAGACATCGTTTGATGTCCACATCCGATATCTAAGCGGAGGGAAAGGGGACTCTGTGCAAATATTATTGAAATCCGATGGCCGAGATAACGTATAGATAACTATAGTATATTGCCAACTTTCGTTCGTATCAAGCAATCGCTGAAAAATATTTTTGAGAATATCTTAATCTATACTTATAAAAATACTTCTCCTTATTGACTGATTCGTCATAGCAGTCGAAATGACTAAAGAACTGTGAAATTTATACAATGGTGCCTTTGACGTAAGCTCCCACGAATGAAGAATTTTTCAAATTCTACTCCTAAGGGATGTAATATACAGGTGGAAAGTTTCTTTGTTTGGAAATAATTAAACACCTATTTCACGGTTTTTATAAATCAACCCCAAACTGCTAAAATAGGAGTGTAAAGTATGTATTATTACTAAGATTAATACGTACAAAGTCTACTTCAGTCAGAGGTGGCTGTCTGTTTACAACTCTTTCATGTGTTCCACAGCTGAGCACGTGTCTCTCATAAGTAGGAGATTCCTGGAGTATACTTCACTACGTTGCTCCGATGCAGAATGGTAAAGGAGATTCGTGTTAGTGGTCCACTCGTGAAGATTGTTTAGGAAGCACCCATAATGATTCCGATATAATAGTGACCTACCAATAAAAACACATGGTTTCATGGTAAAAAGCGTAACGGTAAGAGTTGCATGCTTTACGCTAACTTTGTTGTAGAAAGTCATAGCATTCGGACAATTGCTTGCACTTTAGCAAGATTTGCAAGAAAATTTATTAGCTTGTGATGCTTTGTAACTATAACATACATTACATATCTTGATATACAAATTGAAGACTGTATTAAAAAGCCACAGTTTTAAGGTTTCGTGTTTAATTTCTCACGTATGTTGCGCGTCTACGTTTTCGGTGAATCAGTCCACAGCAAAGCTTTCAAAGTTTTCCCTTGCCAATACGTGAGTCATACAAATGTTAAACTGACAGGCTTATTCATTCCCTCATTAAAATTTTGCAAGGTTACCTGTGGGCTTTCTTTGAACGCCAACCGTATGTACTCGTAGGTAGTAGTCGTTTACTTTTTGCCATAAAGAAAATCTTTGCGAAGACCGTCACAGAGAACATTTTGCAAAAAAAGTTGCCATTATGAGTCTTATGGATTTAGGCGATGCTTCATGCAGATTCTTAATAATATAAGCTAAGTTATAACATCGGATTTAAAATGGAGAGATTAAGGAAATTTTAAAGACAGAACTTGTTAAATAAAATTACCGTTTCAAAGCATATTGGAAATATTCCAGACTAATTTTTTTAATTCAAATGTGTCAGATTTCTATCTGACTTAATATTGGAGAATCAATTTCATCTTCAGTCTGCAGTAATATTTTACACTGTTTGTCTGACAAATTACTTGTGGACGTAAATGGACGTAAAAACATCAAGATTTTGCCCAAACTTTGACATCAGTACCTTAGTATGAGTTTTTATGTTTTTACAAAAATGATTGTATTTGTATCTGTTTACCTATTTGCCCATACATTTCCAATCAGCGCACCTAGCGGCCTGTATCAGAACTGATTGGAAATATATAGGAAATACGCCAAAAAACACAAAAACAGTCATTTTCCTGAAAACTCAAAACCTCATACTACGGGTACTGATCTGATATGCATATTTAACGGTGTCAAATAACCAACAAACATTCCCACTGGGTTCGAACCCGGACCCTAATATTACAGTACCGCGCGACTCGGTTGTCGGAAAAGGTCAGCGAAACAATGTTTATGTTTGTTTTTGTTTATAGCATTGCTTTTCCGTTGTTTTCATCAGTTTGCGAAACGTTGACCGCGTAAACAAAACAATTAATTCTGCTTATTCGTTAATAACCATTTTCGAAATATACTTTTTCAGTTCATCGTATTAATATTTGTCGGGGTTGTTTTAAATATTGTTTTACTTGCTGTACAGTATCGATAGGCTTTGTACAGTTAGTTAGTAGTAGTAGGTAGTAGTATGCTAATATAAATTCATAAGTGCCTACTAATATTCGGAAAATATCGTTTTCGTGAAATATTTCTACTGTGTCTTTATTATTATTGTCGTGTTAATTATACTTGTATTTTACTGTAAGACATATGTTTGTATAAGTCTTACTGATATTTGGTCCATTAGTACCATCAGCCTTTAGACGGCCATAGTAACACGTAGATCCCGTCAAGTTGGCTCCACTTGCACTTGCCCTATTTTTTATTATATAAAAGTAGCAAAAGAACATGCTCTCCACCTGACAGTAAGTTGCTATTCCTGCTCATGAACATCTGTAATCAACCCCTGATAAGATTAGAGTCTTATCTAAGGTCGGTCTGCGCCATTATCCTGACTAAGTTGGAACGCCTCGGAAAAGTATGTTTCCCTTACCACACCCTGTACACTACAATATTCTCTGCATTCAGCAGCCACCAGTAGCCGATCCACCTGCTTAAAGGACAATCTGTACTTCTACTACTTTTAATGAATAGGAAAAACGTAAATATTTCCCATTCATAGCAAGTAACTCTTACGTAAAAATGTGTTTCCAAAGCCAATATACTCGTAAATCGTAGGAGGTTGTGCGGATAATTTAGACGCGTGAGTGACCATCTAAATATAAAATGTGGGGGCGGTTGTCGCGTAAGGTGTACTATTAATGATCCCGTCTATTTTTAACACCCAAGTATCCTTTTTTGTAACCTTTCATAATGAAAATGTGTATGGCAAAAATAGGCATGTGATTTACTAAATACCCAATTAATGGAAGAATTTGTTGAAAAATGTACAATAATAATTTGGATATAAATTGTTTGTTAAAATAAATTCATATGTAATTAAAGTAATTTCTTGATAACTCCTATTTTTCGGATTATAAGAATATTTTGTAGAGTTATATACATACATATTTTGAATGGAAACATTATATCAATCTCGTAAAGAAAACCAAACGTAGTACATCCGGGGCCAATATAAACCGCGAAAGGCTGTGCGGCGACTTCCGGTGCGTGAGTGAGCGCCCAAATATAGCCGGTGGGCGGCGGGTGAGGGGCGGGCGGGTGACGGGTATGGATGGCGTAGTGTTACTGTAATAGACAAGTTTTGTAACGCTGAAGTATGTTCTGTACTAAGTATAGATATTTACAATGTAGTTTAACGAAGTTAGTAAAATTAAAATAGCTAGGTTCGTTCTAAGTTTGTATAAATGTAACAATCTTTAACATTTACGACGTTATATAAAAATGATTTTAGTTTTATATTAGTGCGTTTTTAAATACCATTGAAATTAATAATTTTAAACCTATTCGTTAAATTTATATTTAGGAGCATGATCATAGGAGCATATTACGTCATGGTCACAATACTGACAAGATATTCAAACTTATTATTTTGCTAGTTCCGCGATCAACCCCGCATTCTCTGTATTCATCTCGATATGATGCACACTTACGATCTGCAGTAAAAAAAACACATATTTACCACTTAGATTAAATCGAACACACATATCGATCGTAATGATTATCAAAGTTTCTTCAAGGCTACGTTTCCACAACACCAAAGAAAGCCGTCATTACAGCTAATAAGATCGGGCATTAGATTTATCGGAAGTTCAGTTCCGGTGGGCACATAATTGCAAACGAGGCATCGCCGGGCACGCAGTAATTACACAATTTACGGGCCAATAATGCAAACCGTGGCGTGCGTACTTCGATAGGGTAGATGGGCCTGGGTTCCGCGAGGAAACACTTAAAATTCTTAAGTTTCACTTAAGTAGCTTTTGCTATAACAAATCATTTTAAAGATTTTTTAGAAGACCCTATTTATAATTAATGAGAAGACTGAGATTTGTTGTCCCAAAAAATACCATTTTGGATTTTATATATTATAGACCTAAGATTTTCCTATTTTATAAAGGAAGAGGTGGATTATATTGGAGATAATTAAATTCATAGTATTAATCATAAAATTCAGAAGGTCTTATTAGGTTTTTATATGTTGTACCTACAACATTTACATTACAGTAAATAATTAGGATAGCTTCCATGAAACTAATACTTATTCTTAAAGCTCGCTGTTGTAAAATTTGCGGGAACGACGTAACATCAATTTCAAAACTCGTTGCTTAGGTATCCTTAGGTAACAAGACTGTTTTCCATCAGTACCCTTACCAGGAGTTTTTACGTTTCGACAAATATGACTGTTTTGGTATTTGTTTACGTATTTGCCCATACAAATTCCAATCAGCGCCCCTAGCGGATCGTGTCAGAACTAGGAAATCGTATGGGCCAATACGTAAACAAATACCAAAACAGTCATATTTGTCGAAACGTAAAAACTCCTGGTAAGGGTACAGGTAGCCGGTCTGCCTAATCACGAGGTATGGTTATAAAACAAACTTTCATGTAGAAAGAACTATTATAATAGACGTAGAACTCTAGTAGAACGTTGAAAACCTACGGAACAGTGTACGCAATAGATCGTAAATTGCACCCTTATTGTGAGTATTTCAGCTCGCGTGCCGCGCGCCACGTTACACGCGCCTCCGATTGCTGTAACATGACTTCTATTTGCTTCCGCGAGTAAATTGCCCCCGGAATTACTTGCATGTAAAAATAGTTCGCTTTAACCACCCATTTATGTGAATTTTGTTTTGTACCCGCCGTTATTATGTAAGGTACCAAGATTACGGCCGCCGTAATTGGTTTCGTACGTGCACCCCTGTAAATCAACATAATCATCTCTGAAATTGCTTTTATATCGTTAATAGCAACCAAAGTCAGTAATATGTGTAGTTATTTATACTTACAAAACATTAGTAGATATACAAATATAAGACTACTTCAATGTATTTAATATATTCAAACTGATTTTGGATCGGTTGTGTTAGATTATAATAATTTATTGCTATTTTTTCCACTCCAAGTATTCTAGTATGTACTAGAAACTAGTGACCGTTATACATAAAAAGATACGATCAAAGGGTCACTCACTATACCTCTATAAACCGTCCAATTCATATACAAATCGACAGTTGAACCGAACGAGCCGACTCATCCTAACTCACCCGTCATTTGTGTTTGTTTACACAACTGTACCGCACGGTTGGGTACATTCGCGCAATAAAGCGCGTACAATTATTCTAGGTGTCCGCGGGATGAGCCCTGATTAGTGACGGTCAGGTGGGTGCGGTCGATATCCCCCACCCCCTAACTACTTCCCCCTGCAATAAACAGGGGGACGATCGCCTGAACTTAAGTATTGATTCGCGCGAAACGTGATTTGTACGCACTCATCTAGAGGTTAGCGGGTAGCGTGAAACTCATCGACTGTCCATCGCTAGCGCGCGCTGACCATTGCGGGTGACGTAAGCGCTCGTGTCGGGCAGTGTAATTGTGGGCGGTGAATGGATGTCGTATAGTTAGATAGTACGGCATCGTGGGTTTTGGCCGGCGATGGAGGTGCGCGGTGGTGTTTACGCGTAAACCGCGGTCAATAGGCCTCGTGCCGCACCTACCGTTGTCTTCGCTCAAACGCGCGTCCGTCACGACATCTAGCGAGTTATGGCCTGAGCTTTCGCCCGCTGTTTTATTTACTAAGTGGTTGAATACCAGGGCGCGGGGCCTTAATTGACGCCGTGATATTATTCAAATGACGTCTACTATTAGTCGTGGATGTGATTAGACAATCTTTGTTTTCTTAAAAACGGCGTGCAATCTTCATTTGAATGCATTAAAATTTATTTTACGACTTTCGTAACGTGAGAATGATTTTAATTTGCTTTTACGTCGACATCAGTGAAGGCTAAGATAATGATACTTGTAATATTACCATCTTTGATTAAAAATGTTAAATGTCAAAGACATTTTACATATTTATGATCGAGTTTTGTAATGTCTAAGCTTAAAGGTTATAGGACATTACATAAACTGCAATTTAGTTATTAATGTGTTTATATATATTTTTTATTACATTTCCACAGCTGGGATTCTTGACACTTGACCTACGTATGGGAGGGTTGTTAGTGTGACAAATTAGGGTTGCAAAGAGTGTTCTTATAATATACTAAAATCATCTATAAAAGAATTTTGCTTAGTAACCTTTTAATGTGTAAAATATATTTTTTTGGATTCCCAAGTAATTTAACATTATGTTTGTTTAGCATTCGAATAACCTACCGCATTTAATTTATAAAGAACATTAAAAAAGTAAAAACTAATTAGAAATGAACATTGAATTTATTGTCATATTTACTTTACTTAAAAATCTTTACATCGATTATCGATTCCCAAACTTTTAACCGTTAATATAAAATTTCTTTCATTTACAGCCCAGCTTTGTACAGAGCAACGTATCCACTGATTTAATTAAAATTTTAAATTAGTACTTCGCAGACCATATATCATCTATGTGGACCACCTGCGGATCAGTCGGTTGGGGACCAGTGACTTACGTAGAGCCGTAACGTTTTATAAAATCATGCGTTTCTTGTATCTATTTACAAAACCAGATAAAACGAGTTTCAAAGAATTATTTTTAGTAACTGTAAATAATTATTGACAAAATGGAAGCATGTTGGCGCCAGTTTATAAATATCTGGACAAGTGATTTACCTATATGCAAAATTAATCTGTTAAAGTAAAATTCATTAGTGAAAAAGTTACCGACTTAATTAAAAATTGAGATACTCTATGAACTCTGTAACAAAGTCAACTTGAATGGAAAATAATAAAGGATATAATTCTCGACCTTCTTTTTTTTTCGACGGGGAAACCTTCGAAAGGTACTTGACGACGTGGGAGGGACGCCGAGTTATGTGGGATTTTTACCGCACTAAAACCCCCCCGGTGGCCGTCCTCAACGCTTGTTGGAGAACTCTGGAATCTCCGACGGAACACAACCGGAGCCCCCCAAGCGCGATGCCTCGATCGGGCTCTACCCTGGGGGAGTAGTTTTCTCTCCTTCCACACCATGTAGTGTTTACGACGGTATGCAACCACACATACCGCCGTCCTTCCCGGGGTCGCTTGCTGGAAGGTTCGAGCTCCCACTTTGGCGCCCGCAAGCCCGGAAGCTCCCTTTTAGTCGCCTCCTACGACAGGCAGGGGATACCGTAGCCCTATTCTAGTCCCGGAACTACAGGGACAATACTAACCCAACTTACGACATACTAATTGACGATATGAACAAAACAATCTAAGATAAGTAGAATTCTGCAACATAAATTTAATGGTAACATTAATATTTTCTTGAGTTTCCAATAAAGATTAAACTGAATTAATGATTCTAAATTTAAGCATAAAGATAACTGTTTATTCGTATATAATGGTAAATAATTAAATGTTGCATATAAAATTTAAATTTCAAATGTATGTCCCCGCCTAACAAGATTATGGAGTTGGACAAACAAGTGCCTTTGACGAAACTATTTTAGTCGTAATTAATTCGTTCCACACACCGATCGTAGATCGTCACGCGATACATTTGTCATTAAAAGTTTGAATTTGTAATCAATGCGCCATTGAGAGAGCTAAATTATTCATTTTGTTGTTGTGTTGACTCGCTGTTTTTAACTGGATAATTTCGCTGTCTTATGACGATACTGAGTCCCTTATAAAATACACAAAGTAAATCTTACACGTACACACACACGCACACGCACGCACACACGCACACACACACACACACACTTAAACACACACACACACACACAAACACACATACACACTCACACACACACACCATACTTATTATATAAATTTATAGATATATATTTTATAATATTTATAACATAGATAATTTGTTACTTGATACAGTTTGTTTTTATTTCTTATAACTATATATGATGTCTAGTTATAGAAGAGCGGAGCCGCCTAACACAGACATTTGTTTACTAGGCGGCTCCAAACAACTTATTACGTAAACCAATTAATTGTTAAAGAAATAAATATTTTTTGTATTTTTTTTTTTTATTTTGTTCATTTGAATGAATTTCCCACACATCGGCTGAAGATATCTTAATATGGAATAAGTAGTAATTTTTTTATAAATTGAGTTAGTTATGAATATCTTTCAATCTTGTAGGATCTAAAAATCTTTTTAGAATAATACGATCCTTGTAATTGTAAAATAGATTTATGCGCTTGTTATAATTGTACAGTCTGAAAAATGTGTCTTCTCTTTTAGGCATAGTGAGATAATGTAAGTTCAAAGTTTAGGTCCGTGTTAATATAACATCAAATTTACGATTTCACTTTTGGGTAGCCTTAAATTTCGTGACACAGCATTCACATTCGATATGCGAATATCTCAGAGAATATGTAGAAATAGTTTTTAGTCAGTAAAACTATACCCACTCGAGTAACTCACAAAGATCTAACTGACAAAAGAATTTACAAAAACTATCATAACAAGGTACAGTCGCGCGCAGAATGACATTCACAATACCGTTACCCGACAAAGCGATCTAGAAACAAACCAGATAGTGATATAGTATCGATAGCACATTTAATATAAGCGGTTTATGCCTATCCAATTAATTAGACGACTGCTCTAGAACGATAATGTTTCCGGTGGCGTATGAAATCCGAGGATTGGTGTGGACGTTTGATATTTGGATATTGTTCAATTTTGGCACGGACCAGATGTTATTTAGAAATTGTTTTTATAATTTCTTGTATATATTTTTTTCTAAAGTTATGAGGGTATAAATAAGTATATTTATCGTAGAATAGACATGGGATTAGGATAAGGATTAGATCTTAGTCCACTATAGTGGCCAAAACGAATTGTTGGACTTCAAATACCTTTAACATTTTTTTCTCAGATTTCTTCGCAACATTTATTTTCACGGTGAACGCATATAAATGCAAAAAAACAGAGGTGATGTTATTTCAACCACAAACCCGCGCGAGTAGTGCATACCTGTAGGTTTTAACAGCTAATTACCAAAATACAATTGCTAATTCAGTGCGGAACTTTGAAAACATTCCATTACACCATTGTACTCGCTCAGACAATGAGTAATGATCATCGATTGACGAAGCTATAGCGCAGCTAAGTACGATTGGGGGAGGCTTAGGGTGTCGTGATTTTGGCTGCGAGTCACCCCCCGAGGGTGCACTGACGCTGTTCATTGTGTTAATTGACATGAAATTCCTATACCTGTCGGTAAAAATAGCTTTGTTTATAACTCACTTTTCACGGCTAAAAACGTGATTTTGAAAGAGAAGGTTTAGTAAGTTAGTTTTTCTCGAAAATAAGAATAAAATGGTTTGGAATGTGATTGAAAATAGGGACAAGATCTTATTAAAATCGATATATACAGTAATTGTATAGATTACCTAATAAGGCTAAATATATTATTAGGAATATATGTGAGAACTGAAATACTAGTTAAATAAGTAAAGAATTATGTAGCTTTAAATAAATGATTATGTAAAAGAGAGATGCAAAGATTGCTCAGTATTTTGGCACACAGAAGTATTTTAAGCACTGACAACACTACATCTAAATTGATTGTACAAATTAATTTAAGGTTTAGTGGCAGTGGCTATTAGGTACGAACAATTATTAAGCTTAACAGTTCACTTAATATCTTGTAGAGCATTTGTAAGCGGCTGCACGTTGGTCAGTTGAACGTTAGTCGAGACTCATAGTATATTAAAATCTATGCAAAAACCTAACTTTAAATTCTTGAATTATAATTCAAGCAAGCAAGTAATGCAAGTAAAAAATAAGCAAGCAAGAAGTAAACAGAAGTAAGGCATGGCATTAATTACGAAATACTAATAAAGTTTAAATTCAGTTTGGTTTATTTTGGTTAATTTGTTAATTTAAGTTTATTTTCATTACATCAAGGACTTTCAAACTTATTAATCATATAAGGACTATAAATTGAAATCTATAAATGGAAAGATAACACTCCCAGATACAATTTCTAAGTCACTAAGTTAACAGCTTTAATCGCCTTACGACTTCCGGCAGTCTCGTTGGGTCGCGGAGGGCGGGCGGGGCAAATGAAAAATAGCGCAATTAGCCTCACGGGCAGAGAAAAACTCGCTCATCAATACCACACTACGAATTCAGTAACGAACGATAGTGATAAACTAGAAGTCGAGAATTGATTAAGATAATGCTTTTAAAATCAAAAAATCTCTAATACAAGTAGTTAAGAGAAAAACCTTTAAAAAAACAATAAATTTGCTTAAACGCTAAAGTGGCTTAAACATGACATATCAAACTTAATAACAACAATAATATCTACTAAATTAACTAAGTTACTAAGTTAACAGCTAAGTACTACTTCCGGCAACGTATTTGGTTCACGGCGGGGCGGGCGGGGCAAATGAAAAATAGCGCAATTAGCCCCGCGGACAGAGAAAAACTTCGTCATCAATAACGATGCCGCACTACGAATTCAGTGGAAATAGAACGATCGTGATAAAATTATAGTTACTTGGACAAAATTTAAAGTAACATAATAATTATATTACGCCTTTGGGCTGCTGATGAAAGGTCATGTAATTTTAATGCAATCTTAGGTAATACTGAAGACTTTACAAAAATGCGTGTAAATAAATACTGTATTTGTAACAACATATCATTTGGTGTAGTAAGGAAGACGTACTTCTGAGGTATTCCAGCTTAGTCCTCAAAGGTTGCCCTCAAGGGCGTATCTGTCGTCGACCTTAGGTTGGAATCTGATCTTATCTGGGGTTAATTACGGTTGTCCATGGGCGGCAGTAGTCACATTCAATCCATCCAAATATGTACTTACACCATAGTTAATTAAAATGTTATGAAATGAGAAACTGTGAATGATAGTCCCAATACTAATCCTATCTAATCTATTTAAGGTTGTTACTCATGACCTCTTACCTCCATGACACTTTACTTACATGACCTCTTACATTGACCTCTTACCTGGGATCTTAGGTAGACTGAATGCTTGTTTTCTCTTCAATTTCTTAAGAAAACAAACTAATTGAATCAGTTGAAAACAGAAGTAGTTGAATTAGTTTTACGGATCGATACAAAATTAGCCTATCATTTATGTCACGATGTTTATCTAATTTTTGATCCTTGATATACTATTCGTAATCTATTAAAATAAAAATTATCTCAAAAATTGGTCACTAAAAATAAATTATGTTGGCCAACTTTGAAAGTAGATCTTTATTGCATTCGGAATAATGTGAGTGGTCTCTGAATTTTGATTGCAACAATTAACTTACTTGCTTATTTTTGTGCATTTTGTAAATATCACTTCAAAGTTTAGTCACAGTTTTATGAATGTTTTTAAAGTAACCGTTTAAAACAATATTTGCAATAATTTTAATAACATCTAAATTTATTAATATGGTTATGTTAATTTGAAGAAAATCCCACCAAAGAGGTATTTATGAGTCTTATTAGTATAACCATAACTCTACAGTAATTTGATGTGTTTTTAACTTTACTAATTAAGCGCCTATAATAAATTATATAGAAAAAACAGCACTTTGTTAGAGTAAAGCGGAGTTTGGTTCGATCAATCATTAATTTCGCGTCCAATAAATCAATAAAGCGACCATTAATTTCGCGTACCACAGTCTTGGATGCTGCTAAATAATGGACACCCATCAGGTTTCATTAGCGCCGAGCGGGGGCGCCACCGGCGACCGGCGGCCGGGCGCCGAACGTCTTCGCGCGATCAATACCGGACGGACGCGACCGAGCCGCTTCGGAAAACCCCGAAGAATCCCGAACTTCCCCGAAGTCGCACGAAAGCGCCGCACATGACAAATGTCACAGTGATAGGGTCTGCAGTTTCAGGCCCCGTGAAAATTCAGTAAAAAGTGCATTCAGTTCTGCTCTGTGATAAACATTTGTGTCGTGGTGCAATTTTCGTTGGGACATTGACGTTACAGTGTATAGTGTAAGTAGAATAATACGTTACCCGAGCCGCAAGGCTCTGTCAGTGTCCGTGTGGTGTATCGACACCTCGTTTTATCAATGATAAGAGATTTGTGATTGTTTGGAAATACTGTCGAGCTTAAGCTTGTAGGATTTACTTCAATGTTATGTTATGGGGTTGAATTCTATAGCCTAATCTGGTAATGATAGCGTTAGTGTAATGTGCTACTTTGTTTTATTTTGACGCTAAAATACTTGATCCTAGTCACAAAACTTTGACTGGTTATATTAAGGCTTTACAGTATATTTAAATTTACGTTATTTTCTACTAATTATATTGAAATACAGTGTTTAGTAAGGGTTAAATAAAGAAAATACAGCGTTTAATACAATTACAGGGTCGACCTCACTGCGCATGTCAGAGTTTTGAGCTTTGCGTCATGCATGTTTTAAACAAATGATTCTGGCAAAAAAATGTTTTTATACAAAATAACTACAGTAATATCTATAAAATTAAACGTTAAAATTAACATTTCACAGTAATTATTTTAAAATGTCCATACTGATATTATTAAAATATGAGTAACACACAACTTAATGATTAACTTTATTTAGTTTTAAGCATATAAATACTTGCGTTAGTACGATCCTAGAAACTAATTCTTAATTGAAATAATTACGTTACTGAGATGACATAAATTTAACAACAAAATTAAACATTGAATTTCTAGTATAATACATTTTATAGAATAATAGTTTCCAATATTTGAATAATTATAACTTATCTGAATGATCTTATCTGAAGAAGATTCAATGATATTATTATGTTTAAAATAGAATTGTTCAATATAAACAAGCTCTGAAACATTAATCCGAATTTCCTCTCTAATTAATTTTCACCTTTCATTAGTTATATCTGAGGACTGACCTTGACCGAGTAAGCTGAAGCCTCGTGAAGTGGCAATGCAGCTAAAATTATATTTAGACCTCCGAGAGCGGGAACTTCACCCCTTTGTCGCCTATTATGTCCCGCGGCTGGGAGGGGAGGAGGGTCATGTGAATTTGGTTGCATCCGAGCTGTCAAACTGACATTTAGTTGTCTCTAGCGAAATGAAAGGGAAACGCGTTGCGGAAATTGAAAAATGTCATGTTTAAATTGACATGTTCTAAATTCTGAATTTAAAATTGAATATTGCCGTGTTGACATTGTCCGCAAAAGGTTCCATTGATAGAAGTAATGTGGGTATTTTTCGTTACTACTGTTAAATTAATAACATGTTTTTAATATTAAATGGCGTTAATGTACCTACAATATAATCTGTCGTTCGTAGATCGTTTACGTCGTAGTCGTGTCGATAATAAAATTGTTGTTAATAGTTATTTTATTTTTCGTTCTGTTTTGTTTTAATGATAGTATTATACGCGAGGAGTTATTTTATTTTATGCATATTTGAAACCGGGTCGGTTTTTGAAGAGGTGATCTAATCTACAATTGAGTAGACCGTCGCAATTTATATGTATTGTTATCATAAACAAAAATAGTTACCGTGCTATCTGGTATTACCATTACATAAAACACCCACGTCTTAAGGCACCTTTACGTTATATAAAAATCCGCGTCTTAACCCATCTACATATTTTTCGTCAGAAAGTAATGTGACCCCGTAATCAGAGATCGCGTTGACACACGGCGTCGGGCGGACAAACAACTTTCAAATGTAAGCCGCCGTTAACCTTTGGTCCCGGTTCGACGCCCGGGCTGAACAGCGCTCATTTCTAAAATAATTATAAATTATTGGGCAGATGGCTTTAGAAAAATTACCTGTTCAAGTTGCTTGCACATTTTAAATTTTTAATGTCGTGTTAATCAGACAATGAATTTGAAAACAGCGATGACGTAATTTGCCAATATGGACCTAACTATTTGTATGTAAAATATTTGTATTAAAGAAATAATATATAGTGTTGTTATAATTTATTTATTTATTTAACATCATGTCTCATTTTACTATTCAAAATATTAATTGTATATATGATGCCCTCGAATCTTTTTTGTATAGGCTAAGCCAGCGATTACAGGCAGAGAAAATATAATTCAAATCGAGGGCAGAAATTTTTGTACCAAGGCGTACGGTATTTTACTATAAATATCGAAATACCCCTTGCAACAAATACCTATGTTAATTGTGTCTGTGTGTTTTAATGAAAAGTTGAAATGTGACGAGTTTTTATTAAGATATTCAATTATATGGTACATTATTAGGTACGTGTTTTTATAATGTGGTTGCTATAGACTTACATCAAGATATATAACAAAATAGATAATTGTATGGATATGACATAATCTTTATCGTAGCTGGCATTGACAATAATAGTATAATACCTATTTCAAACATATATCAACATTTGATGGTGGTAGAACCCTTGTGGTTCGACTCCGGCGTCACTACCGTCACACCTATTTCTGCCTATTAACAGTAGTGTCAAAGTCTGCTGTGTTCTAGTTTTGAGGGTGTAGTAAGGGCAACATACTTTTCCGAAGCGTTCCAGCTTATTCCTCAGGGGTAGCGGCGCATCTGTGGCCGACCGATTAGGAAAATCTAATCCTAGCTGATATTGATTACACATGTCCATGGGCGGCAAAAGCCACTTACCATCAGGTGGAATGCATGCTCGTCTGCTACACCTATATTATATATATAATAAAAAATCTTATGATGTAGGAATGAAAAAGTGTATTGTGTTGTTCATCTCACCGTGTGTTGTCTCCAGCGCGGGCGCGCGGCGTCGGGCATGCGCCGCGGCGTAGCATGAGCGGTGCGCGCGCGCACGACCGCGACCCGCCGCGCCAGCACCGCTCCCTCCACCCGCATCAGGTACCCTTACCATAAGATTTTATAGTTTTACAACGGTGAACACCGTCTAACTACGGTAAACTATCTATACCAAATGAAGGCGGTGGAACTCTTCGGCGTTAGAGTTGTGCACAACCGCACTAATTTCTGCTAGATACAGGTGGTATTAAAGTGTATAAGTTACACCACGTGTATGAAGTAAAGATGGAACTTAGGGTTCGACTGCAGTGGTGCACTGTACAACAACTGCACCTTTTTGCCTGATGATAGCGGTGTAAAGCTGCTGTGATCTGGTTTGAAGGGTGTAGTAAAACAATAAACATGAAGCGTTCCAGTTTAGTCCTCACGAGCTGCTGCTGATACATCGCTATGTATTCGCCCTCAGCTGCAACTCCTGTGGTTATTGACTACTGGTGATCATTTTATGTGAGGGGATTATATGCCTTTACGGCTGTCATTAAAAGTATAGAAATATCAATTTTTTAACAGATTACATAACATTACAGACCTGCAATTGATCTCTCAAAATGAAGGTCTTAATATATAAATAAATTCGAAAAGTATATATACGCTTCTGAATTTCTGGTCTGAACATGTATAATGATATTTTTAGTCGTGAGTATTAGGAACTAGGAAATCTGTACAAGATTTCCTAGTTCGGATTATGAGTAGAACTTAGTTTGATCTATTTAATAATTTATCAGTATGATCCACGAGTAGTTAAGTTAATAAACAAGTATTGTGCTTGTATGAGTAGCTTCAAAGAATATTATATTAGAAACACACTTTTGCATTCAAATAAGTATGGTACAAAGTCATAAAATAATTATTTATAATCTCAACAAATTGTATCTCTTAAAAATAATTTTACATTATTTCTGAATATATTATATTTTAAACTATATTTATTTATATTAAAGAAGATATATACAAATTATTTCTAATTAACAATATATACAATCAAGAGTAAAAAAGATAAAATCATAAATAAAATAAACCATCTAAAATTGCCGTGTGAGGCATGGTCCCCAAAACGCTGGCGGCGTTTCCTTGTTGAACGGCAAGGCTTAGCCTTTGAGCAAAGTAGCCGCCAGCTTTTTGGTCCCCGGAAGCAGTTACAAGCTTGGTCGACATATCTGACATGAATTTTTTCATGTCAGATGACCATGGACCCATTGTCTCTATTGCAAGCGCCGCAAACAAATAATTGTCTAATAAATTATTATATTTACGGCGCTTGAGAGTTTGGGCATGGTCGGCTGCGGCCCCCGCACACACAGATGTATTGCTTACGTGCGATGGGGCCAAGGTGTCTACGCACGTCGCGTCCCATACCAGGGGTCGTCCGAGACTCCATGGAACTAGAGTGATTCCATCGGGTCTCTTGCCATCGTCTCTAAAAAGGCCTGGAGGTTCTAACGTCGCAGGTATAGAGACGGTAGCAAGTGCCCGACGAATCAAACTGTTCAGAGTCCCGTGACGATACAACCTGCCGGCACTCCTGGTACAGGACAAGCCATGCCGACCCAACGTGTCCACCTCCTGCCCACACGGACAAAAATGAGGCTCGCAAATCCTGGCACCGAGCCGGAGACCTATGGAAATACGCAAAGTTATAGGATCCAGCACGGTGCCAATATTGTTGGACGGGAGTGCGTGTAACCAATGCCCTGAATCGCTTTGGGCAACAGCTAATAACCGGGCCCTATCAGTGTTGTCCGGACATCTTTCCAGAAGGCAGGCAAAAACAGATTTAAGACCCGGTGTGTCCCAAACCGATTGTTTGGTCTTTTCTGACATAGAAGTGTCCTCAGACGGAAAACGATCACTCCAGACCTCCACGGCCTCTGACATGTACGCCACCCGAACATCATTTAAATTAGTGTTTAATATTTCAGTGATGAGGGCGAGCGTACTATGGCAGGAGGCCAAGAAAGCCGGAAGTGCTAAACTTTCCGTCGTGCGGACACCTATGCCACCAAACCTAACTGGAAGAGTTGCCTGCATCCAGGAACGATCATCAAATTTTAAATTTAAAATTTTGGATAAGCAGTTTTGTAATAAAGTATCTAAAATATGAGTGACCGATGGGAATTTCCAAAATGGACAACAACGAAGTAAATACATGAATTTTGGAGCGAATAAGCAAAGGCGCAAAATGTATATAGCCATGTGAGGTTTTAAATCAAAAAGTCGTTCCGAAATGTTTTCAAAGTGATGTAATTTAGAATTTATAATGGGAGCAAATGCATCATCAAATATTGGAGCACCTAACAGTGTTAAATTTTCTTTTTCTAAAATAGATATATTAGGGCATATTGAATTGAACTGATCATAAATATTATGACATTGTTCCACAGATAATTTTTCCGAAAAAATCTCACATTTGTTAAAATTTAGACTCAAACCAATGTGATTAAAACGCTGTATTATTATTTTTAGGTCCTCCAATACAGTTGATGCAGTTCCCCCCAAAGAACCATCATCTAGGTACCATACATTAAATTCAGAATTTAGTTGTGTGATTATTGGTTGTATAGCCAAACTAAAAATTAATGGGCCAAGAGGGTCGCCTTGCTGACATCCCACACACGATTCTATAACATTATCGCCGAATAATAATTTTGAGGGGGTCCCATAAGATTGCCACATGTAACCAAAAATTTCAGGCATTTCTTTTTGAATTTCTGTAAGTAGGGCCCCCTTATCTACGGAATTGAATGCATTTTTGACATCTATTTTTAAGAAAACCTCATATTTTTTTCTATTCAAAAAAGTACGAGCAGCGTGTACTGCTGCTTCGCAGCCACCCTTGACTCCGAAGCCGAGTTGCCGAGGCCTAAACCGACTAGCCAATGGCTCGTTATAATTACGACAGCACAACTTCGAAGCCAATCTTCGTAGAGTACAACCTACAGCGATGGGCCTAATGCCTCCATCCTTTTTTTTAAGAGCAACGAGGTTGGCTCCATAAAGTACAGGTGTAATTTCGGGAGGAACTCTTCCTGCTAACATTAAATTAATGAGAGCAGTGAGCTCCTTCACCAAACTTACACCTGCTTCGCCTAAAAAGGGATCAGTTAAATCCTTCAAATGCTGTGGAGTAAGGCCGTCTAAACCACCAGCAGATCCGCTCGAAAATGAACGGATAGCGAACTTGGTGGCTTCCTCGCTGACTCTCAAAAATTCATGCTGCGGATTGTACGAAGGGTAAGGTAACTGCGAGGATGCCTGTGTGGGATGTTTATCGCGAAGTGCCCCAAGCGTTTCAGGTGAGCGCGTAGCCATAGTATCATTGGAAAATAGAATTTTTGCAGCGCCTTTCATATCTCCGTCGGAGATTTTATTTTCTATTAATTTTAAAATATTGTTTCGAAAAGGAATACAGTTTTGGTTATTTGTAGGGATAATAAAAGTACAAAGTACGTGGTACAAAGTACAATTATTAATTTTTGAAATGAAAACTTTGAGAGATACATTTTTCAGCCTGAAATTATTATTTTTGTTCTACTTATTTCACTATTAATATTTAAGATTAGCAATAGGGGTGAGAACCTTGTGTTTACCGTTACATTTAGTTGATCGTTAAAAATACTAACATACAAACGAATAATTAAACGTATTTTTGGAATCGACAATTCATAATTTCTGGTATTCCAAAAAGCTCGGTAATTTGCAAAATCTAAAGAAAAATGTATAAACTTTATGGCCATTAATTAAAAGTTTATTCGTAAAAGCCTTCGTAGTTTGCAATTAAACGATTTCGCGTATGAGTAGAGCTTGCCAAAACGTTCCGTTGGGCAATTGCCGTTTTTTACCTCTAATTAAGGGAAATAAAGCAATTTGTGCGCAACAACAATTAGAAATATTATTTGCGCGTCGACATTCGTATCGGAGTTACATAAAAGGTAATTTTTCGCCACCCACGCGCTTCGTGGTCAATGGGCGCGTTTATTGATTCTATGAATAACAATTTAAGGGTAATTTATTTGAATAATATTAGCTTCGTCTTAAAAACAACGTAGTAAATTGGTACGTATTTACGGTACTAGTTATTTTTGTATTTTGTGGATCTAAACGTAATAGGTAATTATTTCTTTTTTATCTTAACTTTTGATTTAAAAATATTTTTTCGCAATGTTGGTGTTGTTGTAATATAAATTTTACAATAGCTTTGGTGTAATTAATATGAACGGTCTGATAAAGCAGTGAACATAGTATGAGGCGTTTCTACTTAGTTCACAAGAGCAATAAGTAACCTTCGGCATTAGTTAGAAATCTTGCCATTTTCGAAGGCAAAAAGTCGATATGAAAATTAAAACATATGTAATAAAAAAAATATGAATATAGACGATATTGTTGAATACAATCTACCATCAGGTTGAAAACAATATTTCCGTTTTATTTACAAACAATCGTCTTCGCCTTAAGCCTAGTCTCTAGTGAGGAGCAATTAAAATATTTCAATTGGCGAATTTTGCGCAATTACTTCAAATTATTAAGCGCGGAGATTATGGTGCGATTTGCGTTCTGCAACTTTATGGTCATGACCAGGGTTTTTTTTTGTCCAAAAATTTAAATGCATGAATTTTTATTTTGATTGGCCTCCACAATCTGTCCATAACAATTTTCTGTAATCTGAATCTTTAAATTTTTTCCGGTCTTATTTTAGGTAAGTGCGTCTATCCAACAAACAGTTGGATTAAAGGTTCGTTTGAATATAATTAATAATTGCTACTTTTGTAACAAAAATATTATTACACCTTAAAACCTTGCAACAAAATCAGCTAAACACCCAGCAAAGCTATACTATACCTACAACTCGTCTCATTGTTCTACCAAAGTATCGCTCCACATTTTTCTGAGGCGTCTCGATCTCCAGCCCTTACTCACACGGCCGTATCCTGTCTAAGTGTGCCGACACGAGTACGAGATGTGCATAAAATCTACGCATCTAACTGTGGGTCAGACGACCTTGTCGGTCCGATCGGCGCGCGCGCATCGCCACGCCTATCGGTGGAGGGGAGGGGGTGAGGGGGGGAGCTCGCTATGATTAATGCTGCATTGTCGTGAACGATCTGCTAGCGATCGTGATGATGAGTGATGAGTCGCTTCTGTATTGGATGTATCACGATTTTCGATGTTTATAACAGTGATGATTTGGTATGACGTGATTTGTTTGTACTTAGAGATTATTCGGTCGAGCGATTCTCACTCTATTATTAGAACGAGGAAACACTTCGCGCATTTGATTCACAGTTTTATCTTTGCGAATAATAGCGCAAAAAATGATACATGTCTAGCGTTAGTTGTATTCAAGGTTAGGTTAGTCGGTTTCCTATACACAATTATCAAATGTGAGCAAGAAGTTACCTAGGATTTTTGTGAACTAAATCTCTGTTCAAAAGGTTCTATAATAGGTTGATCACTTTCCAAGATTTCTCTGAATAGAAAACCAGACGAAAAATAATAACGTGTTTTAGTGTAGATAAAAGGATTGTACAATCAAGAAATTCTTAGAAATGGTAATTACTTTAAAATCGCCAATTCTTACCTAAGTATTTGTTGATGTTATTTTGGAATAACAGTACATTAGAAACCCTTTGAAATTGCGACGTAATATCAAAACGACAGATTTACGAGCCGCCAGGGCCCGCTTTTTTCCCACTCGTTACGTAAGAATAGCGAACATAACTGTCCTCTGGCGGGAACCGAACCGCATACCGCGCGGTCGCTGGTGCCCGCCGATTATTCAGTAGTTTCTCGGAAACAGTGGCGGCGTACAATAAATTTTGGGCACCCGAGCCTTATTATGCGGTACGGCCTACATTCCTGAAGCTACAATTTGCACAATAAAAAGTTGCTTTGTTCAGTCTATTGTTTTGAGTTGTGCAGTTAATAAGCGGATAGAAATGACTACTGTTTTCTTACATTTAGTTCCTGTTTTTTCGTGGCCTAATAACAATTTGTGACAATGGGAATACTTTTGATTAGGGCTTTAAAATGAACTTTACTATTAGTACTACTTCACCCTAAAATTACTATCTTTGGTGATCATTCGTTCCGTCTTAGACTCTTTTCCGATACAGGCCCGAAGAATTTTATACTGCCTTATATTTTCAGTCACCGGATGTGAGAACATTCAGTAGTTTGTACAGGAAAGCCTGGAATCATAGATTAGTAAAGATTACTCACTCCTAACAAGAAAATGTAACCAGTTTTGAGAATTGAAATAGTTGCGTAAAAAAGTTTTGCCACGTCTCCGTGCTAAAATGTCCCTAAAATATTTTAAATAATTATTTATTTATTATGTAAATTACGCAGTATTAGTTATTTATTCGTAAATTTTCGCTAATAATGTTTTTATTTGTCAAGAATTAAAAAAAAGAACTTACTAATAAACCGTTTGTGGTTTTATTCGATTTCAAGGCGGCGAAGTATCTTTGCTAATCTATGCCTGCAATATATTCAGGATGCTAAAACCAAAGCCTCATTATATGGTACAATTGTCAAATAAATTCCAAATGACCTACTTTGAACTGGATTGGACAGCTGACAATACTGTCCAATATGACAATTAAATTTAATAAAATATGTTCAAATTAATTAATTAATTTGGTAGACGGATAGATGATCTACTTTGCTTATTAATTGTACGTTGATTGGTTTTATTTCCTGGTTTAATTTATTATACAGTGATATTTAAGTTAATATGTTCAATCTACTCTATTTGACAGATTGTTTTAATGATCCTCAAACTGCAACGTACAAATTATTGGATCTATGTTTATTTATATAATCAACCTTTTAAATTGATTTATACATATAACTAGTTACATAGACGTTCCTAGTGTGAATACTATTTAGTATACAAAATAACTGTAATATAATATTTTTGGAATTTTATTCGCTATTAACTATGCATTTGGATTTAATTTGTTTAAAAATATCAATTTGTGATGAGAGATAATTGGTAGGTATATGCTCCAGGCCTAATCCAAGTCCACGTTCAACTTTAGGATACGAAAAGAGATTTCTGCGTATTCATATCGCCACTGAAAAGGCTAAGTGTAACACGCAAAGAAACCCCTTTTCCCCTGTGTTAGACTTTAAGCGTTTCTAGTGACGATATAATACCTACTACTATTATTGTATCTACAGGGTCCATTCCAGACTTTTTTCTTTGGGACTACTTGAAGTCACAAGTCAATCGCAGCTCTTAAAGAGAATATTCGACTAGAATGTGAAATGTTGCCGGCAAAAATCTTAAGGAAAGTCGTGGAAAATATGACAAAACGGGCGCAAATTTGTGTCATCGCTGGTGGAAGACACTTGACAGATATCATATTTTCAAATAGGCAAAAAAAAAGTTACAGGTCCTGGTAAAGTACTCTATTACTCAAAATCACTTTTTTTATTTAGTACAAAAGTTATTCAAAAACAAAATAGGGTGATTAATTTTGCGCCACCCTATATTATATTGATAAAACATCATTTTAAATAATAAGCCATATTTTATACAAAAAAGGCGTTGACTATCATAGAGATCAATGAATCTACAACCTCATTGATCTTAAAGCCACGCAACCAGATCACAGACGTGCTCTACCAGACTACACCGCTAGATGTGAATGACACAATATGAGATTAACATAATATATACTAAACTTCTTTCCATCCACAATATAATAAAAGATCGGTGTGATAAAATACCATAAAATATGTCACACAAATACATTGTACATTAGAGATGTAAATATATAAAAATAACTGGTATTTTTTTGTAATCTTTTTCTCGCTTAACATTTGAAACATCTGAATCTTATGAAGCTGTCGTTACGTGTCGAATCACGAATTAAATATGCGGAAATTATATAACAGAAAATTCTATTTAGTTAATGCTCTCAAAGCAAGCCAATAACTATCTATTAACTGTACTAACAAGGGTAATTAAATAAACCTAGTTACTCTAACTGGAAGCAAGACTCGTGCAATCACTACATTACTACGATACGATCAAAGTAACCATAAACATGTCGGATATTCCGGAAAAATCACCTCTGCACAATCTTTGACAACTGTACCCTTGCCATGAGTTTTTACGTTATGAAAAATATGACTGTTTTGGTATTTGTTTACGTATTTGCCCATACAATTTCCAATCAGAGCTCCTAGCGGATTGTATCAGAACTATAGCGTCAGTAACGTAACATTAAATGTCTAAATTGACAAATGGCGCTTTATATTCTGTCTCGCTTTTTTGCTAACATGTGAGGTGGACAAAAAGACTTGAGCACTTACTTATTGTTACGTTTACTTAGTCTACTAAGCAAACGGAACAGAATAATGGATTGAGTAAACGTAACGTAAAATTGTGGGATGTTTTGAAAACTCATGGTAAGGGTACTCTACAAGATAAAGATACTTTAAAAGACGACCGATTAAGCAATTTTCGTGTGCACTGTCCGCTCTACGCATTCTGAACGCGTTAATACGGAACCCGCGTTCAATTCGTTCCCAGCGACACTCGCCGCAGCGAGACAAAATAAAACCAACGACGAGCATTATTCTGGACATTTTTCTAAGTCAATTAAATGCGGCCGAAGATGGCGGCCCTCACTCCCGCCCGATTGTTTTTCGTCGGCGATTTAAATCGTTTACTGTTATTAGCAATGCTATGTAGCGGGATATTTAGATGGCTATGAGTTCCAGAATAGGTGTGCTTTTTGCAAAACAACGGAGTGACATCATTAGGTGATTTCCAATTTTTAGTTCACGATTTTGAATTTAATGAGCTCTAAGAACTCGGTTAGTTACACCGTGTGAGCAGATATACTCGGATATGTACCGTTAAATAATAAACATATGTATGTAGGTATTTAACGCTTTCTATTCTGATAGTTACATACTATAATTCTGTGTAGTTGATTTCGATTCTTGTCCCACGATGGTATGGATCTCTCAAAATGAGATGGGTAACCTTGCTTCTACCTTGATGATAGTCCATCTTGCTGGTCTAGTGCGAATTGGTAGACTACGTACACCTTTATTTAACATTTTACTTTAGTGAACTCTCCGGTAATTTTCCTTACAATCATTTTCCTAACCCTTAAATTATATTCACAAATTAATGATAATCTCATAGTCACAAAATATAGAGAAATCACGGGTGCTAGTTATCTAAATCATAGGATAACACGAGAGAACTAAATTTGTACCACTAGGCTATCACACTTACACCTTTTTGGTCGGGCCAACAAACTAGATTTATTTAGTTGTTTATCGAAATTTATCTATCTGCTGTTCGCCATGCACTTTTGATCACCAAAACTGTTATTTCAATAAAAAGTAGATTGTTGAATAGACAGATCTTTCGTCATTTCACTAGCTCGAATACTCTATTTCATTGAACTCTGCTAAAATGGCAGCGAAAACAATAAAAATTGTACACTTTTTTGGTCGCGCGATCATAAAGGTGCCCACACACGAGCTAATGAGTCGCCGAAGATTTACGAGCAATAAATAATGTTACTTACATGTAATGACCATAAGCGCACGAGTGGGTACGCGACTTGTGAATTTGTCCAAGAAGCGATCTAATGGCTGTTATAAAACTGTGTTTGATCTATTGTTATCTGGTGGCGTTTTGTCTAAAAACAACGCCTTTTACTTAATGTAAAGCAGCGGTAAAAGTATGAAGGTGGTACAACCCTTTTATGATCGCCTCCGCAATCACTATTTCTGCCTTATATGTAGGTGTGTTAAGCTGCCGTGTTCTGATTTGATCAATGTGGTAAAGCCTCGAAGAGTAAAGTACTTACTCTTCGAGGCATTAAAATTAAATCATCAGGATAGCAGTGCATCTAACTCAGGAATTCAACCCTGTTTGAAGTATCCTGTTTCATTATAGTTCTATCTCATAATAGCAGTGCTAAGCGTGGCTATGTTTCGAAGGGTGCGAAATGGGAGATAGACTTACATGAGGCGCTTCAACTTAATCCTCAGGAAGTCTCATCTGTGGGCGACAGCAGGTAGGATTCTAATCCTATTTGGGATTAATTGTAAATATCAATGGGCAGCAGTTTCCGACTAATTACTTAGTGCATGATTGTTTGTTACTTCAATATCATAAATAACTGCAACATTTATCATTAAGATTCACTTTAATTAATTAGAGGATATTACGTAGCAAAATAAAACCTACTTAATACGCCTTTCTTTAAGCGGATAAAGTTGTTTTATGGAATTTTCTATTAGTAATGTAAATGAGTCATTGCTTTACGGATATTGAGGTCATTAATTTGGACACAGCAATAAAATAATAGCCGTAAAGAGTTCGTAGACCCATGATTTACATGTATGTTGGTATGACACACGAATTCCAAAAACGATTTAATGTATATAAAATCTAATCTCTTGTTCAAGGAAATCGCTGTTTTTAAAACAATTTATCTTGTGGTTTGACTTCAAAAATGTAGGAGGTTATGTGTTTCAACTATGTCTTTATTTATTGTTCGTAACACCCATTACACAAAGGAAAATAAGTTTACAGAAATTTGTCATTTTTAAAATCCAGTTAAGTTTTAAGAAGTACTCGTAATATGAATTTTACGCTTCGACACTCGTAGCCCTAAACTAGGATACCCTGTGGCATGGTTATTATGTACACACAGAGACCATCCAGTCCCCAAATTTCATCATCGAGTATTTGTCCGACCAGAGTTCCAACTATTCCAGGTCTCCACCTTTTCGTGTCAAGTTGAAGTAGTGTCGAGTATATGACCGCTCCTACGACCCATCCTGCTCGCGAGTCCTGCGTATGTAACTATAAATAAATATACCTAATGCAATAATCTCATTGCATTCCTGCAGGGCGCTCTTTATTCTATAAAAAGAGAAATAATAAATAATAACTAATGGCTGTAAAAGGAGAATAACAAACGGATTTTCACTCTTAGCTTCCACTCACACGGACCACAATCTCATCGACGTCGTCTTTTATTTCTGAATGTTTGAAATAATAACATAGTAGCTAATTTGATTAAAGAGAACCACCACGCGAACCCCACCAAAGACTGCAATTTTTTGGGGTTATTCTTATAAATAAAATTCTCGTGTCACAGTGTTAGTTATTGTACTCCTCCGAAACAGCTTCACCGATTGCCACCAAATTTAATATGCATATTCAGTAGGTCTGAGCATCGGCTACTATCAAAAAGTGCAATATATTCCAAATACATATGCATAAAATAAAAAAGCTATGTACCTAAGCTATTATCTATTTTTCATACTCCTAAATGATAAGGTTTGTTCAAATGTTCACACTTAACATTTTTTTATTTATACGCCAACACAACGTTTGCCGGGTCAGCTTGCTAATTAAAAATTGTTTTTCGCAATAAATCTTATATATTTTTTAAATTACTTGAAGGTGTTGATTCAGCGACGAAGACATCGTATGAAATCATGTAAAACATCAGAGTTCTTCATAAAGTGTTCTAAGGTTTGTGAAGTTTAACAATTTGCGATGGGACAGCGTGAAGAGCTAAGGCCTCTGAAGTCCACATCCCGTCTTAATTTCAAAGGAGAACCAAGTCAACTTCAAAATGAGAAAAATAGCTAATGCAGAGCTCTATCCATTACTTATCTTACTGGACAAACAATTGGTATATGGGTAACCGCTGTGCTATTGTCATAAAACCGTCTTAACTTTAATACGACACTTAATAATACGTAGTGTTTTAAATGTAATTCCAAAGTAGTACATGTGTGTTAGAGCTCCATCTATTTTAAGGTAGATCTGCGTTCGGTGACACGACGCATTTGACTCGTCCCTTTGATGTAAATTGAAGTTGCCTTGCTTAAAATATGCTTTAATGAGCACTACTGCGACTTCTTGCACTCAGTGTAAGGGTGGGATAAGTGTAGATTTTTATTTTATTTTACCAGTAAGATACTTTTAATATAAGATGATATCTTTTGAAATGATACGGAGTAAAATCTTAACATTATTGCAACTTTTATGACCGTGTGTAGAATTGGAGCATTTTAAAAATTTAGGCTTTTTTTGTCATAGAATTAGCAAACAGGAGCCCTACATGAAAACGATCATAGATGCGTTGCCACTTCTAACGGCTACAATGAAACGCCTCGAAAGTGGGAAGCTGCCTGGACATAATTTTAAGCAGAATACAGCAGGGCTACATTGCTGCTATAAGACCTACAGTTTAGGTGGCGCTGCTCGCAAATGTCAGGAACTTACCATCTTTTAAATAATCTGACGAATTGACTTGGAAAAATTAAGTCATTGCCTACGCAATATACGTATAGAAATATAATTCTAATGTACAAATTCCAGATTTTGACATATTTTCTGATAAGCATTTTAGAAATACATAAGATAATTATTTCTACAAAATGTTGTTGTTATATTAATCAACAAATAATAATAATTTATTGTGATTTAAACTGTTTGTGTGTTAAAAAAGCGGGCGTGGCCGAATAAATCTGAATGGAAATAAAATTAAATCAGCCACCGCTGCTGAGTTACCGTCTGTTTGTCTACTGATTCGCGTGTAAAGCACCGTGTACACTATCCACGATACCAATATTATGTTCAAAACATTGATAAACATAAGTATCGGAAGATTTTTCAGGCTCTTTCTTTCAGGGCCATTTTTGATGGCAATTTAGGCTCAGAATAGTAGAGAGTAGAGTACTTACGATAGACAAAAGAGCGATTTGGCGTAGTATTCTCCATGTTAGTCTTATAGGCGAAGGGCTTGGGTTCGATTCGGCCGAAAATAATATGATACACTATTATTACGATCCGCGTGATGGAGTGGTCACCATACCGGTCTGACGCGCAAAGGGTTCCGGGTACGATCCCCGGCCAGACAGATATCTAAATGAAGAATGAAATGAATTTAGATTTCTTTTTCTGGGTCTGGGTGTTTGTGTATTTGTCTCTGTGTGTGTCCATGGCACCCACGACACAGGGAATCCTAGTGTGGGGCTGTGAGTGTAGAAAGTGTTTATTATCACTTAGTTTAAAATTCTAAACAATACTGCACGTTAAACGATGATCTAGTGTGTAAAGACGATGTTGGATCGTGTGCCACCCGCATAAAGCATGAATTATGCATGATCGTTTAAATCCATGCGCAAACCATGCGGTGGTAGGCCAAATGGTCGTGCTCGCTAAATGATGGTCGCGGCCATCAATGATCGCACTTTCTAGGTATTATCATAAATAACAAATGTTTTTGTGTTAATACCCTGTCTTAAAAATAAGCTGGTCATGTTTTGAACACATAACCTTTGTTTGTTTTGTGCTAAATTTCTCTACATTTTTATTGTCTTCTTTTTTATTGTATTATTTTTTTTTTATTTTCTTTGCACATGGTTTGTGCAAACTCATTTGATAGTTCAAAAAAAAAACAAATTTCGTCTACATTGGTATTAGAGGTATACTTAATAATAAATCTCTCTTACCACACATTACGTATATTTACCCTCTCTTAATTGATCCGAGGTTGTTTACAGATGTCCTTGGGTAAAAGCCACTAATAATCAGGTAAACTGCATGTTTGTTTGTTCCATCCAAATTACCTAAATAAACATCGCAAATTATATAAATATATCTACTATTAATTTTACTTACAAACTTTATATTTATGCTGATATGGCGGGGCTCTATGTTGTTGTTTTTTATTATGTTGAAATATTTTGCATATTTCGTTTTTTTTTTCATATATAACATTATTTACGATAAGGTACAATTGGGTAGCGTCGATTAATGAGTAGGTTAATCCAACTAGCATACAATGTCTCAATTTGTAAGTTATAACGTTATTAGCTTTTTTCCTGTATCATAATCTCATGATTGATAGCATAAGTTAAACTCCTCTATCGATTTTGCAGAATGGTGTCTGTTGACGATCAAGTCATGTGGTTTCACATTTGCATCGGAATTAGGTGCACGTCTGAATGTGTGTTACTCAATCATAAGTATATCAAAATTTGCGTATATACCATGATATTTTTTTGCGATATTCATTTTGCTATTTTTTTTAAGGAATGCTCTGTAGTAATCGTAATCTCATACAAGAACTTATAAAAAATCTACGAGTTCTTGTATGAGATTATGAATATAAGTTCACACAAGATTTCTTAGATCTCATCGACAAAGTACACAGACAGATAAACACTTATTCCGGAATAAATATCTAAAGTCATAATTTAAAATTACAGGCCAAGAATCGAGTATCGTCTGCGTGGCGATATTTAATGTTAATCATAGCAAAACGAATTATCACAGACTTGGTTGACTTTTATTATTTCTTGCGGTCATTAAAAAATACAGTCTAATTTAACTTACTCTACTACTTTATAACAATAGAGCAAATCACATTGATATTTATTTAAACGCTCAATACCTATATGTACTCTGTCCTTTTAGTACTTTTTACACCTAAGTCAAAAGATTAGTATAGGATAGACAGATATTCGGATATCATTATAAACAGCGTAGTAACACTAAAACCATAAAACACTAAGTTTCTATAATTGATAACATACGTAATAAAACATGCGATGCCAGGTCAAACAGCTAGTATAATGTTTTCCAATAGCACAATAGAAAGTCGTATATTGCGAGTGGACAGGAAATATATAAATAAGCGATATTACATTATAATATAAATAGTCCCACCTGTACACTGTTCGTATCATGAATATATTCAAATGGCGTAAAGTATCGCTCATTGGTTTCGCCGTTAGGCTGCGTGCATACTGTACCCTTGGTATGTAAAAAATACTTTTTTGTATTTGTTTACATATTTGCTCATACATTTTCAATAAGCGCCGCTAGCGGATTGTATCAAACTGATTGGAAATGTACCTATGGGAAATACGTAAACAAATACAAAAATAGTAATTTTTGTAAATACATATAAACTCATACTAAGGGTACTGGTCTTGACAAATAAATAATAACACTTCGATATATTTTTCTCAGATTGCAAAAAAATGAAAGGATACTTTAAGGTATTTTGTAATTATTAAAATGATTGTGATCATTCTTATTATTTTATAACTACACAATGTATATACCTTATATACATTATTTTTCGTATATAAAAATTATAAATAAATAAATCGGTGGATAGTCTACTCGTATTCTTGATCTTCATTTGTTATTTTTGTGCCGGGAATACTAAAAATAATAAATATTATGATTAAGTTCATAATTATCAGCTCATTAATCATATTGCCCCACTGCCCCACAATATTTCCAATTATAAATTTATAGTTTTTCTCTTGGAGAGCGCTTCTCCAATTTTTGCCATTAAAGAAATCAATTTTGCTAGGACACTGCTACGATTTGACGTAGGCTGTATAGATGATATAATGCATCGTCATTAACATATCCTTGGTTTTATTTGAATTCTACACACTCCATTATTACTTTTGAAATACAATTTGTAATAAAATGTTACGTACATTACGTACATTACATACATATTAGCTTCAGTGTGTATGTGCCCTTACCCGGTTACATGTATTTTCGGTACATTGACTTATTGGTCCGCAACAAATATGAAATGCGGAGGTTCCGGATTCGGTTTTCCGGCGGCCAATTTAATTTAAGGCTCTTAACTTCATGTCGCTTAATGCTGGTGATATAACGCGTGAAATTGTGGAAACTGTTTATAACATTATGCTGTGGGATTCGATACACGTTTTACTTCGACTGGTTTATTGGGTAAGCAATAAAATTGTTAATTTAGATATTTGCATCCACAGCAAGCAATAGATGCGGATCGTGCTTAGACATTCTGTGATAGTACGCTCTGCTTATAAAGTCTATATTTCTTAGCAGTTGCAGTTTACGATACTTGTACGATATTAATTGATCATATGTGTATTGGTCGTCGTTGTCTACCTTGCTATGGCTGTCCTATTGGGCACGGGTTTTCTTTCAGAGTGTGAGGGATTTAGGTCACAGTCAACCACGCTGGCAAAGCGCGAATTGGTAGGTTGGACACACCTTTGAAGACTTTTTTAGAACTTTTAAGCGTGAAGGGTTTTTCGCGATGATTCCTTCATCAAAACAGTTAAGCTATCACTGCTTTTTAAGTCCACAACGCTTATAGAGGTTTCCGGGTATAATCTAGACATCTAAATTATGATTTTTATATTTGTGCTTGGTGTGAGTTTTTGGGTATGTTTGTTTCATTCTATTTGTCTTTTTTACACGGGAACCCCAAACGCATCGAAGTTTGAAAATGTATCTACGTAATTGACATTTGCAAAGTACCTAATTAGAAACTGTGAAATTTGTTCTCTACAAGAGCTTTGCTCTCTCTTTTGATACGCGAAATACCTTTTGGTACGCAAAGTATATACACTTGCATCATTTATACACTACCCTGTGGTGCCGTTATTGTGCCTATGTTGACCCAACGAAAAAGCTCCCATTGGGCAATTTATATCAATCTCTTTTAACGTAGCCGCTACTTTATCGCAAAAAACTGCAGAACCATCAGTTTTGAAACAAAACAACTATTCGGTATTCGCTGCGAAAAATACTCCGAAAGTTCTCACGCTTAGAGATTTATATAAAAAATAATATGCATACTTGGATTTAGTTTATTGCACTTAAGTATTCGCCAATTCTAATTAGAAAGAATTTTAATTTATTTAAAGTATTCAACTCAAAACCAGCTTTACTTAACTAAGTCTTTTATGTAAAAACATGAACATTACCATAAAAATGGTATCGAAACTTTTGTATTATAAATTCGAACATACATTAAGTTGCCACCCAGCGTCCACGACGGAGCGACTTATCCCGTTTGTCAGTAGTCTATTGAGAAATATTTACAAGCTATAAGCTACCGCAGTACTACTGTATCTTCATCTGCATATACATATGTGGTCGATAGTACCGATACGAATGTTAATTTAACTGATAAAGTGAACCGCTATTTAATGACTTCTAGGAATTACCTTTAAACGTAGGCGGGCAACTGTAAAACTAATGAACATTTAGAATTTTGTAATTGGAATTTCAATATTTTTGTGCGATTTTTCGAGATGTTTGAATGTATGTCTCATGCTTTGCCCACTCATTTACCCTGCAGCCCAAACGGCTTGACCTACTGTAACATTAAGGGTGTCGAGATTCGTCTAAACCACTTAGGATTTTTGTTTTTATAATAATTACTAGGGGACTCGGCAAACGTTGTGTTGCCATATAAATAAAAAAAATGTTAAGTGTGGACAACCCTTATCACTTAGGGATATGAAAAATAGATAGAAGCCGATTCTCAGACCTATTGAATATGGATATCAAATTTGGTGAAAATCGGTAAAGCCGTTTCGGAGGAGTACGGTAACTAATATTGTGACACGAGAATTTTATATAATAATTACATATATTATTTAACACATTGCATATTAAAATCGGTTTATTACAAAACAAATATAGGTCTGTGGTTAATTATGAAGTTATTTTAGATTGTGTTAAGATAGTTTACAACAACAAACTGGGATATAAGTCATTCTTTGCTAGATGTATGCGAAATTAAACCACACCTCACTACCGACAAAGCTCTGTAAGCTTACCAAACAAATGGCTATCTATTTCAACTACCCTAATATACTCCATGAAATTATGTATCCCGTTATATGTTTTACGACTCCCTCTCTCGTGGATAATCCTGTGTGAAAGGCATTAGAGGCGCTCTTGGCCTCATGGCTATGGTCTATCTATGGTGTGTTAAAATCTTTATTACTTTACATTCAAAAGGTTCTATGGCGTACCCAAGTGTTATTATTATTTCAAATAATTATAATCGGTTCTAATCTACAAAAACAGTATCTAATGAAAAGAATAAATCTTTTCTCTGTTATTAATTTGGGAGGTTTCGCAAAGCTTCCGCAAGTTTACAGAATAGATACCTATTACGCTACGCTTAAAATGCCCATTGTTCCTTCATTTAATATTATTGTTTAAATAATGGTTTGCTGTTTAATCAATTTAACTTATGATTCATTAAGGCGACCCTTTAAGCTTGCAACCCCAACCTTTCCCAACTGACAAAGAATCGAGCCCGTGAATCGGTTGTACGCACCCGATCCTGTTTCAACCAGTTTACAAAAAGAAAGTGAAGTTACGCATGATACGCATCCCATCTGCTCGCCACGTGCTCCCGCGGCGCAGGCTCGCGGGGCACTGGGTCAGCGTGGCCTTGACTGCGCGCGCGCAACAAAAAGAGGAGCTCCCTCCCGCGGCCTTGGAGGGCGAGGCGGCGTTGCAGCCTGCGCGGGTTGCCAGTGCAAGGGACGTGCACTTGATTTGTTAATTGTACTTTTTAGTAGAGAAGGACGCGTTAACAACTCTGTTGTTGCTAGAAAGGTGCAGTTAGGTGAAATATAACGCCAACGAAGCACACGTCAAACTTGAGCAAAATTTTGTTTCTTTCTAAAAATAGTTTTATGGGTAAACGACCACATCCTCGACGATTTTGTGACGTTGCACGATGCGAAAAGAAATAAACGTCATTGTTAAAAAAGTACACTGTTAAAAAATACTAAACTGGCTTCTGTTATTAAAATTAACCATGGACGTTACATTTATGAAAGTAGGAAGCTAAGAGTAAAATCTACCTAATGATTAACATAGTACCTAATGTTTGATAAATAATTTGTACCTAAATGGGTACGATAAGTTAATATTTCAAAACAAAATGATTTCACATTTTCCTTTTTACTTGCAATGTAAGTTGCTCTGGCAACCCCAGCTCCAAAGGGTCACCTTCCGGCGGCGCAGGCGCACGCGATAATTGTTATTATTAGCGGGCGGCGGCAGGTGCACTCCACTGATTTGTGCGCCACTCTCAGTTTCGCACATGCTTTCAATTTCATATGTGAGGCAATTTTATACAGATAAAGGATAAAGAACTTACTTGTTTGCCGTATAATATTTAATTTCAAGTCTTTTTTATTTTTTATTTATTTTAGAATTTAATTGCATATGTCAACCTTATTATACCGTACAAAATCTAATTGTAATTATAAAAAATATGTTTGTTATTAAGCCCACTTGATGGAAAGTAACTACAGCCCATTGAAATCAGTTATCAACCACAGATAAGATTAAAGTTCTTCCTACTGTTGGCTACAGATGCGTTGCGACGCCTGAGGACTAAGTTGGCACGCCTCAGATAAGTGTATCTCCCTTAGACACCCTTCAAAGTGGAGCACGTCTGTAAATAGGCAAAAATGGAACTGGCGATGTTGCCACAGGAGTCAACTACATAAAGGTCTATCTTCTTCGAAGGTACATTCAATTTAAAAATAAACCCATAGAATTGTTGTTGGATAACATTTCTCCAAAAAAAATAAAGATTACTCTTAAAGAAAATAAAAAATTGAAAAAAGGTGCTCTGAAATTTTCAAAATTGTTAGTATTTGAAACACACATACAGACATAAACTTCACTTCCATCTATTCATACACATAAAACATTAATTCCGAAGAGAGTCGGCAATACATAGTTATGTAAAATACCATTAGTATTTTATTGGTCCATCTTAGCTATGTCTTGATTGCACATTTACTGCGTTAATTTTAACCAATAAATTTTAATTATGAACGGAACGATCACATGTCGAGATGATATACAACTTTTATATGAAACGGATGTTTTTGGAAGATAACTAATATATAATAGTTACAAGTTATTATGTGCTAAATAACTAAATTAACCATTGAAAGACGCCAATGAATAAAGTAACATATGTATTGGTATTTGCCAATAAGTTTGCTTGTAAGAATTTTGATTAATAATAATATGATAATTATTAATAACATACATTATTAGTTTTGTGGGAAACTTACGGGGAATATGATTCCCAAATTTTGAATGAAATATGTTAATACGGTCGTTAGATTAATAGGTACAAGACGTGTATAAATAGGTACAATTCATTATTATCAATTGATATGCAAATATTGGATATGCATTGATATTTTTATCAATTAATAAGGCTTTTTGTGTCGTATAGGTACCCTCGTATAATCGTAGTTCTAGACTTATAAATATTAAATTATAAAAATATAATATATTTGCATAATATTAGACTCGACGGTAAAATTAATAACAATACAGCAAATATATAAATCTACTTATCGTTTTGTATATTATTAGTTTAATAGCCATTAATAAGTGCATCTTAAAGTTATATATTTAAAATATTTGTACATTCAAATATTTTAGAATAATGCCCGTAAGCGTATAGTTAGTTAAAAACAATAAAAGATTACATACTTAGGCGGTTTTGAATATTAATATCAGCTTAACAACCATCCTTAGGTAATATTAACGAAGTTACGTTATCTGATCAAACCCAAATCGCTTAATTTGTGCGACCGATCGATCATTATGCTAACTTCTGTCGTGGGAGGAGCGCGGATCTGATCTTCGTCAAAAATACTTAAAATGAGCCTTCTTGTGCGACTGGGTGCATTCACGTGCGTTCTTTTTTGAATTTTCACGCTAGAACCGACTGTTTTTAATAAATCAGTCTAAGTAACTATTTTTTTGACTATCAAAGATGTGCGATAATTTCTTCCTACTTCAAATCTTCAAATTTCGATCTTTAGTAGGTAAATATTTAATGGATTGATTTTTAATTCCGGGCGTAAATCAATAAGCTCAACATGGTACCCACAGGTAACTATTAAAAGTACTCGTAACATGTTTTGAATCGTAATTTCAATCAGTATCTATCGTAAATCGTATGTACGATCGTAATTATACCGCGATCGATATCACGAAATAAAAATTAAGAATTCGTTCGTAATTATTCTCGATTCTTGGTTTCCGTGGGCGTAAGATCCACAGAGTCACAATTAGAACCCAACCGTTTATAACTTATAACTCAGCTGCGTATTTTACAACTCGTATTAATGAAATTCATTAGACGTCCATAAAAATTATGACTACATGAAGCCTTTGTCAAATTTGTCTTTAATTAATATCAGATGAATGTCAAATCTAAATTATCCAATTTAATTGTAGCCATAGATTACGTGTTACGTAGATGTGTTTAACATATTTAAAAATAAATACTATGTTTCATTACAGAATTAGACGGTGTATTTTCTATTTTTGTGACATTTAAAAATACTTATTTTATTCTACTCGTGCGATTATTTTTTTTACTTATGTGTTTTATTTTTAAATATTAACGCAGGAAGTTTCAGTAATTTTGAATGATAAAGCTCATTCTATAATGTTGATTCATATTTGGTGAAATGCAAAAAATAAGTAAATTAAAATTTAAATTAGGTATTTTAAAATCGTAAAAGCATTGAATAAAAGCATTGAATGAAAATTTGTCTATATCTTTGCAAATGTCATGTCTACGTAATGATGACTCTATAGTTTTAGTGCTATTCATGAGGTTGATTGGAGAGGATACTAGTTTCAAATAGCCTCTCTAATATACCACATATTTTAAGGAAGTATTCAGGTTGCGTTTTTATAACGATTCGATGAGTTTTTATATTAAATATTCCGTCTTCGCTTGTAGGTTACGGACGGGTCATACAGTACTATTTTTATATATTCTTGTTCGCATAATTTATTCATTTTGTTTTATAGTCGCCAATTTATTGTTAAGTACCCGACTAAGTAGCTTAATTTGACCTTTTGTTTTTATGTCGAATTATTTTACATTTGTACAAAACCAAATATTGGTACAACAGGATATGGCACCGTGTTATTATTTAATGTTCTTTTAGAGCTAAAACAATGTGGATACATTACAATGTGGGTACATTTTTTATGCTCTATAATAAGTTTATTTATGTTACACTAATTGGTTACTATCGTTAGATGAAGTAATCAATCCTTTTTCTAGAAATACAATCTATCTGTTGTCTACACGATATATGCTCTTATGTATTCATTTTGTCTGTTAAGTTCTAGATCGATAGTTTGACATAGGTGCACGACTTTTTGAAAATTTTGTAGAATTGAAATATTTTATAGAAGCTTAGGTAGGTAAATACATTTTCCATAATATACCTAAAATGCATGTGGTATAGCCACCAGATCTTGTCCAACGTCAATGTACCTAATTTACTCTTTTGAAGGTGGTAGAACCCTTTGTGGTTCGACTCCGGCGGCACCCAAGGCGTTCTACCTTGGTCCTCAGGGGTAACGGCGCATCTGTGGTCATTCTCAGGTAGTGATATCTAATCCTATCTGAGGTTGATTACAGATGTCTATGGGCCGCAGCAGCCACTTACCATCAGGTGGACTGTATGCTCTTCTGCTACTTCTACATAATAAAAACTGAATACATAATTATGAGTAGACGTAGAGTAACATTTAGTTCAGCGTAAATTACGCCGAACATATAATAAGGACGTTATTCAAATGAATAGGTGTGGATCATGAACTTAAGGAAAACCTGCTGGTTTTGGGAAATATCACAATAAAAAATATATTTAATGAATGTCTAATCATATGGACTGTAATTAAGTATGATTGTGAATTTAATTATTGAGTAGTTTTTCGTAGACATGATATGTATGTTTCTTTGGTTCAGGAATAGAACATTATTACTTTATGCAGTATTAAGCTCTGCTGTGTGTATTTTTTTATATTACATTGGAATGTTTTATGTAGGTAAAACGTTATACTACTTTATTACAATTTTTCTTTTTCCATATTATGTTTTTTTTTAATCACAATAGATTGCTTACAGATTGATTGCTTAACATCAGTAACTACCCTAGATATCTCTTCATCTCTTCAAAAGATGTTTGGTTTACGGGAAAGAAACAGCATAGAAAATAATATTTAAAACTGTTTTACAAAGGTCAGCTTTTGCCCAGGGAAATATATCTCACGTATTAGCAAAGATATTTTTCGAGAGCCTGGAGCTTTTGTAGGTACTATTTGTTTCAAGGAAAACTGGTGGAAAAGCTAATATCGGTTCACTGCAGGTCGGTAAAGAGTAGAAGTCCTGCATAGAGCAGTTATAATTACATCACAATGCTGGGGTTAGGTTAGGTTAGTAGGTTAGTTTGTAACATACTTCACAGGTACGGTCTTACTTCCAGATATATTATGCATCTTCGGCAATCTGAAACAAACGAACGGAACTTCACATTTATTAACCAGATGCGTTACAAAAAGACGTTTCACTCCGAAGTAGGCACAATGCACTCGCAGATCACACACAGGAGACGTATTTTTGATCACAAAAAACGAGCGAGCAAACACGGGCGCGCCTTAATAAGTTAATCTCGAAGCTCTAATGAAATATCACGCGGCGACAAAGACTCTGTCTCATGCCGTTTTTTTACAAATCCCTTTGCAGTGGTACACTTCTCTATTATTAGAACAGTACAGGTGCTTTTGCAGTGTTCCCTTTATAAAGATAACGTGGTAGATTTGGGAGGAAATAAATAATTTGAGTGGAAAGATGGCGCGATAAGCGAAGGTACCTGAGATTCGAGTACCGTGTGTAGGGCTGCCGATATTTAACGTTTTGCTTTTGTTCTGTGCTAAGGATTTTTTTATTTTAATGAGAAAGTGGAACGAGCGGGCAGTGCCTCTAATGGAAGTGGTAACTAGCGCACCAGGATACTTGAGATGAACTAATGTCAAAAACGAATTCGAATTACAAGAGTAGCATCAGTTTTATATACCTGTAGTCCTCGTGAGTTCACCGCGTAAAATGAACTAAGAAACCATGAATACAAGTATAGATACAATGAAACATAAATGTACCGCCGCAGTTGAACTACAAGTGCTATCAGTTTTAGATACCATTATGGCAAAAGTAGTAGCAATGCATCGATGATCGACCTCAGATAGTACTTCAACCCTATATAGGGTTGATCACACATGCCTACTTTCGCTACTGACTACTCAGCATTAGACAAAGTACTAATTTGTTCCCTAAACCAATATCAAAAACAGAACATAAAAAATTCAATTGTATTAATCGGCTCACTTTAGCCGCAGCCCTACTAAACCGTCATGCAAAAAATGATTGAGAAATAACAGAATTGTTATTAAGATTCGTCGCGCGCCTCCGACACCCGAGCCCGCGCAGGACGTAATGTTTTCATTTGTCCACTTGCTAGAAAGACAATGTGAATAAAGTAATTTGTGTTTATTCGTACAAGTATCCGAGTAATGTGGGTGGTAGGCCTTTGTGTAACCTGCTTGACTGTATCCGCTGCGTAGTAGGTATCTTGTGAAGTGGTGATAGGTTATATTTAAAATCTGTAATTAATAATTTAGAAATAAATGCATTGTGATTTTGTTGGGCTTATTAACTTGTTGGGATATTACTGATTTAACTTTTGCCCGCTTCTTTGTCCACATTTTTTAATAATTTTTGAAGCTAGTGGTTACAACGTATCAAGTATATCTGAAAAGTTGATAAATTGTAGTTTAATTTTATTCCTCTGTTTCATTCTTCCAAAATTTCATAACTGTAGATGATTTTATTAACATAATTTTAAGTTACGTCACCAGAAACGAATGTAAAAAATGTAAGTACGTGAATACCTACCGTAGAAAAATAAGTTGCGAAGAATGCGCTGCCAATTCTCACGTACTGCCCTCACCTTCATAAATTATCGGCTTGTGCGTATCTGATATGTTTACAGCACAATGCGAAGTCACATCCACCTGACTCCACCCCCCCTCCGCCGACCCCACGCCACCCCCGCGCAACAAAAAATAATATCATATCTCGTTACCGAATCTATCTTTTGTTGCTGCAAAGTGGTTGGATGTACAACGGCGTGGATGTGGCATTATCCGTTAAAAATACTTTAATTTTTTGAAGGACTGTCGGAGCTAATTGTTTTCTGTAAAGTACATCACAAAGAATCGATGTAAATGATATAAAATGATATAAATGAATGAAGTGAATGATATTAAATGAAATTCAATACAATATCAAATGTAGAGTCAATTTTAGCATAGAATAAATTAGTTTATTGTTTTTGTACCTTTTCACATTTAATATATATGTGATATAGAATGGTATGAGTATAAAACAGTCTAGTTAACGAGTGAATATAAAGTAAACTTAATTGGTACTACTATATATTACAACAAATTAAATATGTAATAAAAGTATGCAGGTCATATAACTTTATTATATTAAGATAAATATAAAAGATAATAAGGTAAAACGACTAAGAATGTAATATGAGGATGACATGAACTGTTGTTCTCACATGAAAGCAAAGTGAGCACGCACAAATGCCACATTCAAAAGTACGCGCACTTCTCACATCCCGCACCACATACTCCGTGATGCACTTTCGTTTTTATGCATCCCGAGTCACCACTCTAAATTGGACGTCGCGTCCTACGTGTGTTTTTTTCAAAAGGCATATTCAATTTATCTTACGGTCAATGTTTCGATGTTTTGTACGTCGCGTAAATGCGCATAAAAAGCCTCGGGTACCGATACGCTCCGAAAAAAACTCGTGGAAGTCACGTTTATAAAAAGTATAGTTTTTGAAAAGGATCGCGTCGTTTTTATTGTGCATTATGGTGTGGTTTTGTGGCGTATGCCGGTATTGTTGTGTGGTCGACATTTTATGTCTGTTTTGTTTTGTCGTACGCGTCCGTAATGTTGTTATGATTTTGTTTGCGGCCGGTTGCATATTTGTAGCTTTTTGGCTGCGGCGCTGTAAATTCTTTTCGTTTTTATGCTTTTAAAATTGCATTTTGGTTACTGTTACGTAAAAGAGTCATTAGTTTTCTTTTTAACGTTTATTTTGCAAACCAAAAATATTAATTGCATGTATTGACTACTTCTTGTTCTTGCCACTAATGTTTCCCTGCTGAACCAGTATTATATAGGAGTCATCTGCCAGACTCGGAAGAGTTAAAGCTGTAAGGACAGTCCTTCTGAAGCTTACAAATTTACAAATACAAATAACAAATACATACATATGTGCCTTATTTGTACACGTTTATTTTCCATTATTAATGTACACTTTCTGTTCATCTACTGAATTAAAAATGATAACGGAATAAATCGCCTAACTTACTAGCAAATACTTGTACATCTATTTGTGTATTAATTATTACCAACCAGTTTGATAGCTATTTTTAACTAAGGAATATTCCAACATCACCAAAAATAAATGGTAGTTAAATAAATAGCTCGAGTATATGCGTGCCGGCCTAAACTCGAACATATTTATGTGATAAACAGTTAACAGAAGATCCATTTATTTCATCTTAAGAAATAGTGCAGGTATTTATGTTTACCTTCATCAATCTTTTGTCCCACGGCTGGGCAAGTGTCTCCTCTCAGAATGACATGGACATGGTTAAGACTGTATCCAATATGCTGGCCAAGTGCAGATTAGTAGACTTCACACAGTTTTAAGGACTGTTTTCGGTAATCCTCGCGTACGTAGGTTTCTTTGCGATATTTTCATTCGATAAAGCGTTTAATAGTTAATTTCTAATGTACACATAATTTGACACGTAATAACAGCAGTGTTAGGCGCTGCTGTGTTCCGGTTTGAAGGGTGTGGTAAGGGAGACAGACTTTTCAGAGGCGTTCCAGCTTAGTCCTCAGGGGTAACAGCGCATCTGTGGTCGACCTCAGTTAGGAATATCTAATCCTATCTGGGGTTGATTACAGATGTCCATGGGCGGCAGTATCCACTTACCATCAGGTGGACTGCATGCTCATCTGCTACTCCAATATTATAACCCTCTCCTCCAATATTATATCTCAGACCCTTTGTGTGAGAGGTCGTTTATTATATCATTAGTATATCAATGTTTCTAAAACATCTTGTATTAGAGGATTTATATCATTTTACTTTAACAGTTTTTAGGCATAATTATGTTAAACGGCTCTTCTGTATATTATTTAATTTGTGCCACAATTTCAATAAACGACTCGAACGACTTCTTTTCATTCTAAAACGATACAACATTCCGTGGTATTTGCATAAGTGCGTAACTGTAGGCAACCAAATCTAACATTTAGAGAAAGTACATAAAAATGTCCAGAGAATTAACTGCAGTTGGTGTCAAACGCACACAGCCGACAATTCTAATGATATGTATGAATAAATAACGAATTATAGTTATGCAAATGGGGAAATTCATACTGTACAATACGCGAGTAGATGGATCTTGTTAGTAGTTGGTGTTGGATGTTTTATGCTTTATGCTGTTCACCGTTACAAGAGACATATTATGTTTGTACTAATAAGTCCCAAAATATGTTTTTATAGTTATGTTCTTCATTTTAATGAAAAGTATTTTAATGAAGTATTTAACATACATTTAGAGAATTGTTATTATGTTTCACGCAGCGCTTATTGCACTTATTTTTTTATTGATATACACAAAATACACAAATATTTCAAAAAATCAAACTGTAGGTACGGTTGATGTCCAAAAAAATTTAAAATGTAAACTTTATAGATTTACGAAACATGTTTGATAATAATCTACACAGTACCTACTTACCATAAAAATATTAGCCATTAAAACTTCAATTTCATAAGTGTATTATGAATATTTATCATTTACAATCCTTATTATAAGTAGGATGTAGAGAAATTATTAGCGAATTTTGATTAGAGGCAATTCAGAGTATTAGTAAATTAAATGGAAACTTTGATTTAAATACCGGTAAGGCTTAGTTGATCATTAGGCGAAATTATATGAATATATTAATACCGATCACGTCGTTGATATTATTTGCTTTCTACTATTGAGATTTTGAAAGGAGATAGAATTTGAGTCTCGACTGCGCCGCCACTACTGCGTTATCATCATAATGATTGGTTTATGCCAGCAATGGTCACGTTATTATCCTTACTAATATTCCTTACTAATATTATAAATCCGAAAGTAACTCTTTCTGTCTGTCTGGTTGTCTCTTCTTCACGCCTAAACCACTGAACCGATTTTAATGAAATTTTGTAAAAAGATAGTCTAAAACCCGAGAAAGGACATAGGATAGTTTTTATCCCGGAAATCCCACGGGAACTAGGGATGGCGACCTAAGATCGTTTAATCGGAGAATCGATCTTTTGAACCAAAACGTCGATTATTTTAATCGATATTAGTAAGGATTGAATCGTAAACTATGCATTTGATCAAGTGATGATGTTTAGCAAAGTTGTTGTCCATGAGCCCACGAAGATTTCAGAGTTGGTATGACCAATTTACGCCAGATGGCGCCACTGTCATTCCTATGAAGGTACGAATTTTCAGTTTTATGTATGTTGTTAGTATGTCATATTATTTTCTTTTAAACGCGGGCGAAGCTGCGGGCAAAAACTAGTTTAAAACTATGTATCAGTCACAAATTGCATGTCTTGCTCCGTGAATGTCGGAAGAGGTGATTAAATTATTAAATTCAGGAGATGAGCAACATTGTCTTCCTATGTAGTTATCCACCGTGGTCAAGTACCTATGCGCTCCCATTCAGAAGAAGAAATTTTATATTGAAACCAAAATTCACATTTATGTAAAAGTTGTGAAATTGTTTACACAGATAAAACCACAAACAGAAGCTTATTTTAAATAAGTGGCTATATATTTTTTTAGCTAGTTTTAGATAAGGTCGTGGGTCATTATCGGTGGCAATGGTACGTTCTAGTCGTTTATGACATTAGCATCTAATATATTCGTATATTAACACGAATAAGTTTAGTACGAGCAGAGATGATGTTCGGTTATGTCGCGGCCATAAATTACGGATATTCAAATGATATCGATACCAATTCGGTACCGCAATTAACACGCGAACTGGTTTGCTAGTGATGCGGACTAGTCGATTGTAGATTATCGATAAAATTTTGTTGTTGGTCTCGACATTATATATAATGACACAAAATGTATCTAAATTTTGCTATATTATTATTATATGTTATTTATCACATATTTTTATTAATATTTGTTGAGGTTTAATAATAGTACTATGATTAATATTATTTGAGAATTTTTAATATTTATTTTTTTGCGTATGGTTAAATGCTTTTTATGATCGAGTCTATATACAATTTGTACATAGGCAGGTGAAAGGTTGTCAATTAATTCCAATTAATTTCGGTAAATCGTACTTTTAGGTTCGTACCTGAACATGGAAGTGTCGATATATTTTTAAACATTTTACATCCAGGAAGCAACAATTATTTGCGTATAGTCTTACTCGCCAAAGATGTCACGAGATAAATTAAACAGCATTACGTATCACTTAGACGCTTAAGCGTGCTAGTTAAGATTCTTAAATCTTAAGGTTCACTTAGCGACTTCACTAAAATTTAAAGAAATTATATTTGCTTTTTCTGTTCGACTTACATATAAAACAATTAAGAACTTAATCATCGATATTTTGGTCTAAATTAATGACGGGCACATCACTAACACATTTCAGACAAGAATTGTTTTATTCGATCTCTAGCCAATAAGTGTGTAATGAATCCGCCGAGTACCAACGGATGAGATAATAACCAATTCGCAAGAGTGTGGGCATGGCCAGTTTTTTCGATAAATACACGTATTTTGTACCGGTTTTGTATCGTGTCACCGCACTCCTATAACCATTATTTATTTTTAACAAAGACACTTGCGCTCTGTTATTTTAGCCTTTATTATTTTGCTGTAAGACGGATAATGGTTTGACCTTCCTCAGCCTTACCTCGCATAGTCAACGCCAATTATCGTGCTTTATTTCGGGTAATTACATCACTATTTCTCGCTCCGTCGTTCGTTAGGTGCTGTTAATTTGGATGTTAATCAGATATTGTAGTAAATATCATAGTGAAGATAATTTTTATTGTACCAATAGAATTGCTTGAGTCTTCGACATCGACTTCTAATTAAACTTAGAAGAGTAAACATTGTCTGTGTTTTATTGTTGATTATGCTAACAATATTTGTAAATATGATAAAAACAAATAAGTATGATAAAAATATTAGTAAATATTTTGAATTTTTACGATCAAACTGCGGAGCAATTGAAACAGAACACGATTGTTATTAAATCATTTATTTCTACACATTTTTCGTTAATTTTCTTTCTCATTAAAATGTTATTAATAAACGAAATTTGTACTAACTGTTACATAGAATGACAAGTTTGTTTAATCGTTTTTTTTGCATAACTCATCTTTTATGATTATTTTATGTAAATAAATGTAGGTATTTAAAAGTCGATAAATAACTTAAAGGAGGTTGGACAATTTTATGTGTGGGAAAAGATCTATCTGCGACTTATGGCTGAAAATAAGATGATTGCGAATATTTTATCATAGGTAAGAGTTATTTTCGAATTTATGTTACCTACGAATACAAACAAAATACAGTATTAAGTTAATATTGTCTTACACTGTACCAATGTCTTATACCAACTACAATTTGACCATTTTTAACCGATTTCCCAAAGGAAGAGAGGTTATCTTCGCGTATATATATATTTTCAAAAGATTTATTCAATAAGGTTCGATTGCGAATGTACCAATACCACACCTTGCTTATTAGCAATCTCAGTTCTATTCCGGTTTGAAGTATGCAGAAGCCAAAAATTTACTGTTCATAACTTATTCCGTAATTGGAAATGATTAGTCATTCATAATAGCAACGCACGTTTGACCCTAAGACTGACCCCAATAATATTTCTATGAAGATAGATAGGCTGCAATGATTGCAAAAAATAGGTGAACTACTCGCAAAAAATATATGCAATTTCTCGAAGTTTGACTATGGCGGCATGTCCATCATAACTATTAATGCTTTATTATTTAAGTTAAATGCTTGCGTGCTTTGTGTGAAGTTGTTTTTTATATAAAATTGGAGTAGCAAACTAGCACGCAGACCACCAGATGGTACGAGTATGTCACTGTCGCCCATACACAACTACAAACAACTCCACATAAAACAGAAGTTACAGAGGTTCTACCTTAAGCCGATCACAGAGGCGTTGGGACTCCTTAAGAAAAAGATTCGCCGCTTCATATTGTAAGTCTATGATCGATTTCTGGTAGGAATTCTGTCACATTTGGTGTCGATCAACTATATTTAAGGGATGTAGGGACCATTTGACGAGAAACGGTTTACTAGAAGTGGCGTGCTACATTGCAGATTCCATAACATAAAATATACCAAGACACATCCATTACAGTTTCCCAATATTTACGATAGATCGATATCTTTGATTACTTCGCCCACACAGACATTTTAAATGATATATATCACCGGAAACATATATTTGGATCATCCGTGATTCAGTGGACTGATTTGGTACAACAAATTATTGTAATATATATCGTATTGTATACTAAATATCTTAGTATATTATGTGTTTGTGCTCGCGGATATTGTAAATCCACGCCCGCATTTGTTCTCGATAATCGATATTATTTAGTGATTGCCGGAGGCAGCCTCTCGTGTGGTCTTTTGTTTTAAGGATTATTTAGTAGATGTAGACTGGTTAGGTTTTTTATACTTTATTGGCTTTTGTATCAATACTAGATCACATAGTTGTATATTTAAAAACCTTATGGTACACTAGTTTTTGCCCGCGGCTTCGCCCGCGTTTAAAAGAAAATAATATGACATACTAACATACATAAAACTGAAAATTCGTAGCTTCATTGGAACGACAGTGGCACCATCTGGCGAAAATTGGTCGTACCAACTCTGGAACCTACGTGGGCTCATGGACAACAACTTTGCTAAAGATTCAGTCCTTGCCAATATCGATTAAAATAATTGATTTTTTTGGTCCAAAGATCGATTCTCCGATTAATCGATCTTAGATCGCCCGGGATTGGGATAGTGGGATTTCCGGGATAAAAACTATCCTATGTCCTTTCTAGGGTCTCTACAAAATTTCATTAAAATCGGTTCAGTGGTTTAGGCGTGAAGAAGAGACAACCAGACAGACAGACAGACAGATAGAGTTACTTTCGGATTTATAATATTAGTAAGGTTTAGTTGACATATATATCTTAGTCGTTTCTATGAAGATATCAGGTTGTAGTTCAATGAAAGCTGTAAGCTTGTAAAACATATTGACATAGTAAGAGTAAATAATATTTAAATATAAATAGGAAGACATGCAGGTTGTGTGAAGCGTACAATATTTTAACGCTTTCGCTCGCACAGCGCCCCTATGGATCGTATCTGAAATAAAATTCCACAGTATAAGATTCAAAAACGGAACAATAACGCTATTCAAACTAAATTAAATATATTTATACTTGTAAATTTTTATGTCGTTACAATTGACTATGCAGTTTCTTAAAACCCATAATGCGAAATTTTAGTTCCGATACGGTCCTCGGGGGCGCTGTATGTCTGAAAACATAAACGTCGAAAGTTTTCAAGCAAACGTAAAAAAACATATTAAGGGCGTTTATCCACCGCCGCCGTCACCGGACCGACACCGAGAACGAGATTATTTCGGGCCGACTTTAATATGTCATGACGGACATGTGGTGGACGCGCGGCTATAGTAAATGTACGTACCGTTACTTCAGCACCGTCATTTCGTTCTTGGAGATGGTCCGGTAACGGCGGCGGTGGACAAACGCTCATAAGAGTACTGTATTGTAGTTTTACGGGCAGTAAAGCGAAGGGTCGGCGTCGCGGACGGGCGGGAGATTTATGCCGCCATTACACGCGCCGAAACAATCGTTTACTGGTAACGTATAGATTGGACGAACGTTTGTCTATTTTGTTTATGGTTGAGGCAGTAATGCGGGTTGGAGTGAGCGAATTGTTGTACTGATTGTATGATTTGAATGTTACTTAAACATTATAATACAGAACGAAGTACGCAGTGATCGTGGTCTTGTCATCGTGTGCAGATGATAACTGTTCTATAAACATAAGCAACATTGAGCGCGGTTAGGAGTTGGATTGGTAGTTACTAGGTCATACACGATTTTGTACTTATGAAAAGCACGTTACGTCGGAGTCGGTTATTGTAACTGGATAGAAAATCATTAAATGTTTTCGATCTATGGACGCTTTGGAAAAACATTCGACATTTTTCCCTTCTTCACATTCTTACGGCAATCCACCGTGGAAGTTTCTTCAGTTGTAGGTTCAACCGTAAGACGTGAAAAGGTGATAGTCACTTAAGTATTCAATATACTTTAATACTAGTTCTTTCCAGGAAGATGAACGGCAATCTGTTCAAATAAATAGGTATGCAAATAATTAATATAAGGTGTGTTATGTTCGAGACCTGTGCAATGCGCTTATTTGTGTAACTATGATATAACTTGCAAAAAAATCTTTGTGCAATAAACGTTAATTTTACACTTATGTACTGGTATTTTTTTCAGTTTTCAACTATATACTGTTATATTAATCGTATGTATATGTTCACTATTCTGTCTTCACTAGCAATACTGTGTGCTTTACATAGACTATAGATGCTTTTAGATGCTACACGATCACACATTTCGACACTAGCTCCTATTCACCTTATAGTCGTATTATCTTGTTTATTTTAGTATATATTATTAATAAGTAGTTGTACTGTGTATCGGGTGAGTTATCCTCGTGATTCGTATAAACTATGAACATGGTCGTATTATTCGGAAAATAGTTTTTCTTGGATAGTTTTAGCGGTAAGGGCTTTGAAATTGAGACATCAGGGTTGCATTGATAGACAACAGTTAATTAAAACATCCTTTAAGGTTTATTATAGATATCTCGAGGTCCTTAGTAAACCTTTTAGAATCTATTTCTGCTTAATAACATCAGCTCTTTTGTTTTTTTTTTGAAGGGTGTGGTAAGGGAGATGTACTTATCCGAGGCGTTCCAGCTTAGTCCTCAGAGGAAGTAACAAATAAAAAGGTATAGGTAGTATCAATAGATATAGTACTCACGTTATACATTGCATCGTATACATATTACAGTAGGAAATACAACCCGCTTACAATACATTAATAATTACTTACTAAATAGACTTTTTTTAAACTTCCTTACATTCTTAAGTATTGTGAGCTGTAAGTTAATATTGCAGGATCACTATATACTACAAAATCGAAGGCTACATTTAAATTTAATACTTACATGTACTACTATATACTTGGGTTGTTTATATTACTCAGTTGAGCTAATATATATAAGAGAGGGTTAAAATCGTATACTCCGCGCCAAACTGCTATTCCGCTCTGAAGTTGTTGCGAGCACGTGTTATCACGCAATTTACTATGGCGACGCGATTCATTTTTATATTCAGAGCGGACTAGCAGTTTTCCGTGGACTATAGCCCATAAATTAGGAGGTTTACATTTCATAGTACATTTATATACCATAATATAATTATATGTATAGTAATAGAAACAAGAATTTTTATATTCGCGGTAAATTGGAACAAAAAAGATTAAATAAAATCAGCCTAGATACATTATCATAAATTCTAAAATCTTAATGCAGATTTCAATATAGTTATTTTTATTAATAAGGCCGTATGTATGCAATTAGTAGATAAATATTATGCCTAATTTAGAATTAATTAAGACATTTCTAGGAGGTTCTAGTTCTTGCCATTCAGCTTTTTATATAATTTATGATAGTATTAAACACGCATATGTTACCGTATGTGAATGAAATCTTATATTTTTACCTACTTTTAACGTTATTAGTATTAGCTTAGTATAGCGCAAGATATAACAGAGGAATTGTATCGATAAACATCATGGTTTTTAAACTGTCAATATTAAAGTAATTACCACTTACCATCAGGTGGACGGCTCTTCTGCTCCTCTTATATTATAAGAAAAAGTAATCGACGAAACATTGCATCGATCTAGACAGATACTTGGCGGTGTTAGGGTAGCATCGAAGTGTGTGATCGGTGGGTGGGGGGTGTGACACGTAGTGGTGTACAGGGAGGCGAGAGGCGCGGGCGCGGCAAGCGGCCCTCGGGCAGCTCCGCGTCGGGCTCGCTCGGCCGCGGCGCGCTCTCCGACCCCGACCTGCAGAGCAGGCTGCAGCCCAACCTCACCGCCTTCTGGGTTCGTATCTGCAATGTTTGTTGGAACGTGCTTACTGTGTGCAAGGGGAGGTCTCGTTCTGTGTATTGAATTTTGGTGAAAGTAGGTGACGAGCGGCAGTCCACGCCCGGTCGGTGACGGTCGTCAGCGCGGGCTGTCGCTCAAATATTATCTTACCGTCTTTTGTATGGTACCTCTCTTAGAATGAAGAAAAAAAGGAAACAAAAAATCTTGACTTCTAAAATACACATTCCGATAAAAAGAACATGTATTGTGTATTGTGTGTAGGACCACTCTTACGCTTTGCATTGGCTATCATGAATGCATTATTACAATGCTTGATTTGTTTGAAAAAATATAAGCTTTTTATCAGATTTGTAATAAAGCTTTGAAGTAAGGTTATTAAATGTGGCTATAATTTATAATATTTATTGTTCACTGCTGGGCATGGTGTTTCCAAAATTAAGGGGAAATCATTACTTATAATGTTATGTTAATAACATAAAAAATAACGATTACAAAATATCAGTAAGATAGCTTATGTTCAATTTACTCAAATGTCAATCTGCTATCGGTCTTATAAAGCGCATAATGGCCTGCTTTGAATGTTGTTTCCGTATCTTATGCTAAGTATTTGACTCACAAGTCACTCCAAAACCAAGCTTCATTTTAATAGAAATATGGAGGTGAGTTATGTCTTCATGTTAAGATGAAAGGCGGTTACAGAATATTAAACTGGGTACTTGTGAAATAGTGTAGTGAGTGAGTAGTAACAAAGTAAGAATTTTCCAACAAACTTTCATTGATGTCGTAATACACTTTTCTAATTGTGTCACACCCCCTTATTATAGACGTAATCAGAGGAATACTGTAATAATTTTGTGTTATCTGCCACCTCATATGCCATAAGTTTCATGTTATGGTCCTTCGAGCCGGATATATCACGGGGCTGTCAGCGAGAACTCCTGAAAAAAGTGTTCATTAATAAAACTGAATTAATTTTAAGAATATTTTAACGCCTTAATTTCTTTTTTTAGGCTTAATTCTACAAATTCTTCTAATTACCAATTATATTCAAGTAAAGCATTACTTACATTAATAAAATATATTTTAACACGTATGTCAAACTATTTTGACATCGTAAAGCGATTATATATTTATTGTACCATTTTAAAATTCAAATGAAGTTTTCAAAAAGTTTAATTTCTCATTGATAGTGGCTATTTTATGGCACAAAATGTTTATAGTGGGGTCGTAAACATCTCCATGGTGTTCGTCTGCTTACGTCATAAGTACAGCTTATTAGTATCACAGCACTGTAGTCTCTGTTTAGTGTAGTGCGTATCTTGTTTCACTTTTTATTTATTTTGTTATTTAATGTCTATTGTCGCTAAGAAGATGCTACGCCTTTTGTTACAATCCAATAATATGATTATACTAAACTGATTATAACTCTGTATAAAGGTCCAGTAAAATGTCTTATATATAAATAAAGATTCGTCTAATGTTTCTTTACATTATAGAACGTATTTAAGTTAAACTTGTTTACGCGTCATGAGAAGGAAAGACGTACTATTTGTTACGGAAACGGTTACGCTGAGGCGTTAAGTTAGTTTAGCACCAGAAAAAGTAAGATAATCCATTACATTTCTATTTTTGATTGTTATCTTTTTTTTTATTATATAAGAGTAGCAGACGAGCATGCAGTCCACCTGATGGTAAGTGGCTACTGCCGCCCATGGACATCTGTAATCAACCCCAGATTGATTGGATTAGGTATTCCTACCTGAGGTCGGCCACAGATGCGCCGCTACCCCTGAGGACTAAGCTGGAACGCCTCGGAAAAGTCTGTCTCCCTTACCACACCCTTCAAACCGGAACACAGCAGCGCCTAACACTGCTGTTATTAGGTAGAAATAGGTGTGGCGGTGGTGCCGCCGGAGTCGAACCACAAAGGGTTCTACCACCTTCAAAAATTCACAATGGATCATGTTTAGACCAGAGTCCAACCGTTTACTTAGGTCCAATCCACAGGCAAAGTGCTAATTGATAGACTTAACAGTAGAACATACATAACAGTACTTATTACTGTTAAAATTGCTTCTAACGTTTCTTAGGGTTCAGTACCCTTACTATGAGTTTTCAAAACATCCCACAATTTTACGTTACGTTTACTCTATCCATTGTTCTGTTCCGTTTGCTTCAGTAGACTGAGTAAACGTAACAATAAGTAAGTGCTCAAGTATTTCTGTCTGCCTCACATGTTCGCAAAAAAGAGAGCCAAAACATAAAGCGCCATTTTGTCAATGTAGACATTTAAAGTTACTTTATTTACTGACACTATAGTTCTGATACAATCCGCTAGGGGCGCTGATTGTAAATTGTATGGGCCAATACGTAAACAAATACCAAAACAGTCATATTTGTCAAAACGTGAAATCTCATAGTAAGGGTATTGATATTTAACTTGAAACATTTAGTAATGCATGTATAATACACTCAAAAAGTCGAAAAATGAGAATTAAGTGCCTGGACCTCCAGCGTTAGAGTTCAAGACGGCTAAAATTAGAAATACAGCTAAAATTTGAAAAAAAATAACTACAACTAAATGACACTACGAACTTATTCGACCGTGGGCAGAGTCGGAAGTAACAAAGTCAAAATTACTTTTAATCGTTTAATCTAAATGGCTTACATATTTTTTACTAACGAGCCACGAGATACAGCAATTAATATCACGACTAGTTCGCGGCACATCTACAATTTGTCCTTAAACTTTTGAACAAAGAAGACGCTTACCAAAAATTAAATTTTTTACTACCGATACTTACCAAATAAATGTAGATTTCGCTTTCAAACGAAATGGAACTCTACATGTTGGGAATAGAGGCGGAGAGCTCATTACGGCGCGGCTGTCCGGTCATGTTATTTATTGCACATTGCGTAGATAGCCGTTCCCAGACGTTATTCCAATATAATTCGTATATCGAAATGCCGAATGGTTTTAATAGAAATCACTGACATTGTTTATGTTAGAGTACCGTCTTCGTTGTGCTTCTCAAAGTTGGACGATGTTCCATTTTACTATTTCGTTTTTTTTTATGAAGGACTTACCGATTCTGTTATTATTTCTTTTTTTTTTCATTTTATTATTTATGGACATCTTTGAAGGAATTATATTATATTATATATTTTTATTTTGTTAGTAAAAAAATTAAGTAGCAGTTTAAGTGTGGTAAAAAGGACGGGAAAATAATAATCGTACATATATTCAAACTGAAATAGAGTTCAGTGAACTCTTTATGTATACAGTATAATATGTAACGAAACATATTATACTAAACAAAGATAACATAAAATATTTAAAAAGAGATCAAATATTTGGAACGTTACTAAAATAATAAATTAAAGGGAATATACGCACATTCAAATGGACAATGGCTATTGCGAATAAAGGTCTCCATTAATCTTTGTTATTTATGTGAGTAATGTAATTAAAACTGGTTCTTAATTTGCTATATACCACAACTAAAAAAAATACCGTGTTATTGTCGAATGTCAAGTATAATTCGACGCCGACCGTCTGCGTAGCTGCCTTCGACAGTGCTACGGCGTGTAGGCGTGCTACGAAACCACACTTTGAGACGCGCTGAAGTTTCTCCGAGTCTGGTGTTTTATGGCGTATTATGCTATAATAATATTTTTTACTTAGCACATTTGTCTATACCTGTTGCGCAGTGCTTTTATACATGTGTGTGTGAGAGATGCGCGGGCGCCTCGTTCGTACGTACTATATGTATGTATGCTTATGCGACAAAACGTGATTTTGTCATGTCTGTAAATTGGATACGTTTAGGTTGTAAGCTCGTGTACCATAAATATAAATGAAGCTGTTTCATCTCGCCATACCATATTTAATAAGATGCGAGTTTTATGGATCTTGTTTGTGAAAGATATAAAATTAGAATCAAGATTAAATTGCAAATTATTATTTTGCCTTTTCTACGAGTATATTATGTAATTTATTTGGTTTGTTTTATTAAATAATCCGTCTATCCAATATATCAGAAAAGTATAGAACACTTCCTGCCTACGATAAAAGAAACGATCGGTTTATGAAACTGTTGAAAATCCTTACATGATATTATAGTTCTGTTTTTATACGTTATGGAGTTTCTTTCGTCGTTTCTTCTTCATAACGAAACACCTCGTGAAGTGGTGTATTGACATTCAACAAGAGGTATGTAAAAAGCCTATTTTGAATAAAAATGATTTGATTTTGATTTGATTCATATAATTATAGCATATTACAGATATATTAATAGCTAATTATTGAATTACGACGGACGCAAAGTTGTTCTTATTTCGCATCGGAAATCAGTCGTCAGATATCGCTTTAATTTTACTTTTTTTACAGTTTACACTTTTTAAAAAGTTCTCAAAGTCATATGAAGTCTTCCAATTTGCATTTGGTTAACACGGAGGACTATAGAATGAACCCCCTCCCTCTGTGTGAGAGACTTTCAGTCAGACAGTATCAAAGTTTTAAAAAGACATGACAAGTATAACTTCATTAAATTTAAAAAAAACTATGTTACCTACGCTCATGTGCATAAAAGAATGTAGGTAGTGTGTGGAAACAAAATGTCGTTGTTACGGACACCGGCGGCGTAATACCGCGCGAGATTTTATGTTCGTTCGCGGTACAGTATTCAGTTACACGGTGGGTTCCGCTTTTTGGACTCTTTGTCTATGCCAGGGCTATGCAACCTAACATTTTGACTTTTAATTCTATTTTCTTTAGCAAAAAAATGATACAGGAAAAATACTTATGCACGTCAAAAATAAACAACTTTTGCCAAATGAATTGAATCTGAACTGAGAATTTACAAAGTACTCGTAACTTTTAATTATAAAATATCCTTTTTGAAATGTTATTTTATTAAATAATAAGACTGTATGTATTATAATGCATTTACATCAGGTGATAATTAAGATTGACAATTAAGTAAATCATATGTTAGTACGAGTAATAAAAAGTAGTAATAAATAAGCACATGTACAATTTCAGTGTATTAAAAGATACATGAATTCTAAATTTTGTGTATTTACAATCAAAACAGATAATGTATTGTATCTACCGTTATTCTAAAAAGGTTGCCGGCACCTGATCTACGAAATAGGGTTTTGCGTTTTCAAAATGGCGGCGAGGTTTAGTGCGACGGCCAATTAGCGATGGCGGTCAGTCTTTTGTTACAAATGATTTATGCACACATATTTCGGAATTGTAATAGCAATATATTATAGTTTTACCGGCGAGGTCAATTGCTTGTCGCGTCTCGATATACGCAGATCGCTCTCTTTGTTTTATTGTTTTGGATTAGTACAAGTCAGCTGGCACAATAATAAATATTATTGCGGTAAACTTGATTAACTATTGTCTATAAAACAAACTGTAACTGGTGTTTTTACAAAATGTAATAAGTTATGTTACATTTTAGGTAAAAACACTATCAGTGACTTGTATAAAATGTTGACAAATTAGAATGAAAATAGAAAATAAGTACCTACTTATATCTTGAGTCCTAAATGTGTCGTGTGTAAGAATATGGCCACAGTTATCAAATTAATTTTAGTTATTGAAAGTAATTTTATTGTTTTCGTGACGTTGATGCTACTTTAGTTAATGATAAAAAGCTGTACTGAAAATCACTGCTTTATACTACGAAAAAAATTTGAACATATCTGAATATCTCCTATAAAACAACTTTCATATGAAAACCAGAATATTTCAATCGCTAATAATTTATATTAATTCTAACAATGCTTATATTGACTTGGGGACATTCAAATACTTTTTGTTCAAGATTGATTTATATAACTACTATATGTACTACTACATATAAGTAAAATAAGTGAGATGACATTATAATACAATTTTTTGTAGACTTTAGCCAATTTTTACTTAATAGAATCATATTTCTTAAACTGATAAACTGGATGCTTCTGATGTAAGCTTTTGCGATCGCAACACGCTCGAGGTAATATGAATGTGTAACACATTAACGTCTCCATTTTTATTTATTACTTTTGATTATTGAAACTCTTGCAGACAACGTGAACGAATTTCATAATTAGGTATGAAGAGAAACGGTGAATGATGGCTTTGTAGCATTTATTATATAAAAGGAGTACTTTACGGGTAGGTAGAAGTACCTACCCATAAATTATATGGTATGGTAGGGATGTGGTTATTATCGCTCATGTGTATTCGTAGCCGACTGTAAGCAGAATAGAAGTGTTGGATTAATTTACAAAAGTGTTGCTAATCTCAAAAACAGAACTTTAAATCTTAAATAACTTAGAATGTTTTAATTTAGGTAGGTAGTATTAGGATTGATTCTGTGGCTTATTTCCACTGGAACATTACTGCTATGTTTAGTTTTACTGTTTTTATGGGAGTGTATGATAGTTATACTAAACAATGTTTTAAAAGATCGAAATAGCATCTTTAACTAAGAGCCGAAGATAGATAAAGATAAAACTTCCAGGAAGCGATCAATGGGAACTTGATGAGAAGTACAGTATTGCCGAACGATAATGATTCTAAGGCATATTCGAAAGTGCAGCGAAAATATTCAAATGTAATCAACTTGAAGACATCGATTGGCCGAAAATGTAATTAGGATTGAAGATTTTAATCACGGGACCACCGCGCTCGGGTATTACATTGTAAAAGTAAGAAATTTTCCGAAAATAGTAAAAGAAACATGCTCATTAAACAGTAAAAGTCCATTACTTGAGTTTAAGGTAGTCAATTAAAGTCGTAACGGGTGCGTCGCCGTGCCGTATAAATTAGACGAGTATCTATTAATTGGTAGACCACACACATCGGTCCCACTGTTTCATATATATTTACGTAGTCATACCATGCCGCAAGAAATGTTCGGATAGTTTGAAGCTAAATTGTTAATTATCTGAAGTAGTTATTGAACTCGTTATCATACCAATTAATGTGTAATGCTGGGCTCTTAATAAGAAGGTTTGGTACAATGCTCACCAAGGCTGGATTGGAAGGTAAACGTTACACCTTTGAGAGCTTAACGGAGAATTAGGTTTTTTCTTTAGATCTATTCCTATACTTCGACAACATAGTAAATTTAAATAATTTCTACTACATGTACAGTTTTTCGAAAAATCAGAGATGCGTCCATAAGTTTTGATCCTTCGACCTCCATAATGGGTTTCGTACTAGTAAGTTATAGTGAATAAACTGTAATAGTTTGGGCTCTTATATATTTGTAAGTTTTATGAAAATAAACATGTGCCAACAACACTTTCATAAATTGTAATCTGTATAAGTTAAGTACCACCCTATTCTCAGATATTAAAACTTGTAAGTCTTGCGGATTGATAGATACGTATTTTAGATTAAAACCACTTTACAATAACACTATTGAAGTGATTAGTAAAGCTTGCCTTTTTAAGGGTTTTTAACCTCTTAGGGTCTACACAAGTACAAAGTACCTACTTATCTACTCATTAATTGTAAATCGGGACAATCCCATTAAAATATTGTATTGTAGGGAACAGATCTTTACGTACAGACCCAAAATTAGAGGCTTATTAATTTAGCCGCTTTCTCGGCAATCAACGCCGAATTTCTACAGAGATATTAAACATATCATCGCGTGGAATTTATTTTATTTCCTAAATTAAAGCACATGAAAACTTTGTGAGTGATTATATTGATGAAACTATGATAGTGGTAAATTCTTTCATTTTTCGTTTTGTCTTGAAAGTGGTGAAACACTTCTCGTGTCGTGATATCTTATAAAAGCAATATTCCCAATTTCATTATTATAGGAGGTTGTTATGAGGATATATTTAAATTATTCGATATTTTTTTTATCGGTAATGAATCGGACTCGTCTCCATTGAAAGGACGATAGTCTGCATCCGCTTTGGAGCACATACATTACTGTTGCCAGATATTTTAATTTTCTAGATTATGCTTTTTTTTACTGGTAAGGAATATGTCTTCCTATTGAGGGTAAACAATTAAAAAGTAAAAATATAAACTAGTAATCTCTAATATACATAATAAAAGCTCTATTATATTAACATCATGGAGATATCTTTAGTTTTAAATGATTATGTACCAGATATCTTGGTTCAAATAGAGACATAGTTTAATACGAAAAAATATTTCAAAGCTACCTGTTTACAAACAGTGATAAAAAGCTTATAACATCGAACTTAACGATGCGAACAAAAGCGTTCGCTTATAGGGAAAACATTTCCCCATATCCCTGGGCAGAAAACGCGAATTAAAACTTGACGAATGTCGCCAACTTTCATAGTTGAAGTTTTTATACCGTAGCCAATAAAGCAAAGAACTTGGGTACCATCAAACTGGGAACTAAGAATTCGGGACGCTCAATTCTCCCTTTATTAATACTGGATTTATTGGGCCTTTATTACTGCTTACCGGTTTTATTGAACATTTTAACGATTCTCAATTTTACTATCGAATTTTTACGTACGCCTAGTTGGGTTAATTAGTTGGAGCGATTAAACGCTATACGATCTCTGATATCGAGGCTTCGGGGAAAGTGGGGTGCGCCGAGCTCCAGTTGTGATAGATGGGTTCAGTATATTTACGTCATCTAAATTAGCATACATTCATTGGATTGCTATAGAAATTTTTGACTATTGTTAAAGGTAAATAAATTAATATTTGATTAACAATAAAAAATAATAATAAATAATTTTCTGCAAATTTAGTTTTTAGGTTATTAGTTGAAATAAAAATGTAAAATTAGAATAAAATATTAGTGTAATTCTACTCGACCTACTAATAAATCTTTATATTTAATTAACCGACATCTTTTTACACAAATATGAAAAGTATGATAGTTTTGGAACACATTTCATTATATCCATTCTTAAAAGTTGTTGAACGGATTGTAGGACGAAAACTGCTCTCCCAGGGCAGAGCCCGATCGGGGCATTGCGCTTGGAGGACTCCGGTTGCGTTCCGTCGGAGATCCCGGAGTTCTCCAACAAGTGCTGAGGACGGCTATCGGGGGGGTTTTAGTGCGGTAAAAATCCCACATAACCCGGTGTTGCTCCCACGTCGTCGGGTACCTTTGAAGGTTTCCCCCTCGTTAAGAAAAAAAAGGTATGTTGTTTTCAGTTCTCACTAATTTCTGGTATGTTGCAGTTTTCGTCAAGTTACAACAGAACCCTAGAGCGCGCACATAAACCGATACATATTCGGTGGCAATGCTTCAGCTACTCGCGGTAAACAATTTTTATTCGAACCTTACAGTCTATTATCAGATGAGATTGTCTTGCGGCGTCCAATCGTAAACGGCGTTTATTGATGTTCATTCGAGATGTTTATTCGAGTATAATAACAGGAATGAGCGTTTTATTCGATCTGGATCTGTTTATCTTACATCGGGAATAGTTCGTTTTATATGAGGAGTGTATGGCGGTACTTGAGTGTAGCGTTTAATATGGATCGACTAATTTTATCGTTTCGTACTGGTTTGTAGCTGTAATAAAGGTGCGGTGAAGGATATTGGTTCATCTATCGCGTTAATAAGATATCGGGGGAACATTATTGTGGTCTGGCTGCTAAGCGTGTCGAAGTATTGTGTAATATTGTTTTAGTTTGTTACTAATATATGTATTATATTCTTATTAGTAGCTGTCAAGGTGGTAGAACCCTTAGGAACCACGAAACCACGGAACCACCGTTGGGCTCCGGAGTTACCACTCTCACACCTGTTTCTACTTAAAAACAACCGTGTTAGTTAAGCACTGCTGTGTTCTGGTTTAAAAGATGTGGTCATGGACACATACACTTTCCAACTTTATCTTCAACACGTAGGGGTAGCAAAGGCTTCTATTCATAGACCTGTCACAGCCCTCAATACAGGTCTGTGCTTCTAATCCTACCTAGAGTTGATTGTAAAATGTATCCATGGTTGACAACTGCCACATACCATTAAATTCCCTAAAATCCAAATAATATGAGCAATTCACTAAATTGAAAATCAAAAGAATTTATCTGAAATATTTTCTCAAACATCAAACTTGAACCCATTGTAAAACACGCCCACCATTCAGCGCCATTCATTCCACACAAACATTTGTCGAATTGCTCTAACGTAGACGAATGGAGTTCCAAGTATGTGATAGGTATAACGTGTTGTAAGTACCTGTAGCCTACATACATGCCTTATGAAGATTCTCGTTTGGGTCACATCTCGTTATTTCTGTTTTATTGTATGAATACGTAATGTAATGGCCGCGATGGCACGTTGCGACACCGCCAATTGCCGAACTTAACGCTTAGTACCGTATATTGTCAAAGAACATCTGTCTACAGAAGTACAAAGTGATTGACAACTTTAATGCCTATTGACCTTTACTTGCGTTGTCACTGCGACAATATGCACTGGCCCTGCATTATTACTTTTGCATTGATTTGTATTTATTTGTACACAACGACGACAGTCGATTGTGTGGTAAAAATTACTTGTGTGCTAACGCAATAACATATTGGTGAGGATCATAGCACATTACTGTTTTATTAAATATGTTAAACAATTCATATTGTTTTGACAATTTAATGATTCTGTTATCAGCAAGTCACAAGATATGTTATCAATTTTGTAACTCGAACATGTTATTCTTTAGTACAAATAATTTCCAGTTTCAGTGTACGTAAGTAGGCATTATATCGTTAATATAGAGTCTACTGCTCGTTAACTGATCTCTACCACCATTAGAATTGAATTTGATAAGTAGGTATGTGGCATATGCTTGTTTATGAGGATCCCATATCTTTATTATTCAAATTTCTTGTCCAAACCAGTTGGCGTTGAAGATAATTGCGTTGGTGTACTTCGTTCTATACAGCGGTTCCTCTCTTTAATTTATTTGTACGTAAATGTGTCTAATGTGTTTATTTCTCACATTAATTAGTTGTTAAGAGCCGAGCAGTACTAAAGTAGTAAGCCGGTTGTTCGCGAGTTATCAAGATGTACTTGATACTCGATTCTACTAACTACTTCGAATTGTTCAAGAATAAATAGAGGGTATAATTATAGTGATATGTTAAGTGCTTTGCACGTTAAGCTGTCGGTGCCAGTTGTTATTATAGGATTGGCTAGCATTAAATCCGCGGAGGGCTGGCCATTTAGTTATGCATACTTCCATCGATCCGCATTGGAACAGCGTGGTGTACTCTTCAGATTTTCACCAGTTTTATAGTTGGAACAGCGACCACGTTTATGCAAAATTCAGATTTTCGCTGGTCAAATAGACGGACATCTTCAAGAAGAGAGCGGCAAACCCATGGGTTGAGAACACACAGGACCGGTCCGGACCGAGCGACAGCATTGGCGTTTATTTTGGGGGGCTATATAGAGACTTAAAAATTTGATGGAATTTTAAGCATGACATTCAAATATGGTGGCAGTCTAGAGTAGCATCACTTCCCTTCTTTCTTATGGATGTCTTAAAAAAACATAAATTCAGGAAATGAGTAGCAGCGTCTTCAACCAAATTATTCAGTCTATAACATCACTAAGAGCATAAACATGTTATTAACAATTATTTTTGCAAATTAAGTGTCATGGTTTTTATGTTAATCGTTTGCACGCATCTTGCTACGATTTTGGGAGTCGTGCATGCATGTCATGGCAAATGTTTCCTGTACGAGTTACTGCGTTTATTTTTATTGCTCGTGCAATAAAAACACAGAATATTGTTTAAGAAACTCGAGCTGTAAAACCGCTTTAATAAATAGATTTTGCAGTCTTCGATTTATGTATTCTAATCGTGTTTATGACTTCTCTTACAAAAAATATCGTCGAAAATATTCGTAGTGTTGGCTATTTCGTTTGTAATGATTATTTGGTATACCTACCTATTCGTAAGAGTACAAGTGTTAAAGTTTTCGTTCAAATGGTTTCATATAAAAATGAAGAGATTTATTTCAAAATCGATTGAAGGTGGTGGAATACTTCGCGGTTTCATTACCACTGCTTTATATATTTTTGCCTTACCAAACACTCAGAGCAGTGTTTTGGTTTTAAGGATGTGATAAAGGAGAGATACTTATATTTCTCCATGGGTGGCAGTTGACATTTTCTGTCAGTTCGATTGATACTCTTTAGCTACTTCCACATTATTAAAGAGACTCGTGTAATCCAGTGATCATCATGCCTGTCTTATAAGCAAAGGGTTCCCGATTCGATACCCGTCAGGCAGACATGTTATAACTGATGAATTTTGATTTCTGGTCTGGGTTTGGGTGTATGTGTGTACCTATAACTTGTTATGTACAGTAGGAATAGTGTGTTGTATTTCGTTCAGGATTGTTTAAGAAGGAATCCTTTTTGATTTCCTAAACGTAATTGCTATCATAATGTATCAGTAGCTTTTATAATATATCACCCTAACTAATTGTCAATTATATTAATGCTTTCAATGATATAAAACTTGAAAGGCTTATCGATTCGTCATTAGGGTTTATTTTGACACCAATTTAATGGCCGACAATCGTCATAAATGTCGCCGGTGAGGGCAGTAACTGTCGATCTATAAATTAATCGATCCCTCATTTGTTTAAGATGTGAGAAAGTTAATGTTACTAAATGATTGTTGTTAATTTTGTTTTGCTTTTAAAATGTTTATATGTGCGAATAAAAGGTGTCTGAAAGGATCTCTCTTATCTTGATATGTATTTCGGGAGATTACAATTTTATTTGTCTTAAGAGGCCGCATCTTAATGATAATTTAGATTATTCCTTAGGGAATAAAATCAGAACCTAATCTTCGCGAAGATTAATACAATAGTCGAACTTTCTGCTGCTTTATTTGCCTTTATTATTACCCCCTAGTTTAAACTTACGGAGCAATAAGGCAATAATTTGCATTGACATTTTTCAATGCTATATTGCATATTTTGCTGTGCATATTATACATTTTATGCGGACTTAATAAATAAAATAGACATCAATTATTTTATTTAAAATAACAAATAAGTATTACTTAAAAACTTTAAAAATATAAAATACTTAAAAAAATATTTTCTCGTGCGATTGAAAACATACTCTTACTTGGGAAGCTCGCTTTCCGCCTCACGTCTCGTTAGTTTGTCCGGAGCTTTAGAAGGGGACATCTAGTAACTAAAGCCGCGAAACCGAAAACCGAGTCAATTGTGCCATAAAACACTAACAAGCACACAAAATATTACAAATACCACATATTCTTACCAGATTTCCATAAACAAGGCGGATATTACACGTCTTACAAGAATTGGTGTTATCGTGGGCTTGGCTTTATTGCCCGAATGCTAATGCGAAGCACAGAATGTAGAAATAATGCGGCATTTGTCATATTTTATGTTGTGAAATGAACTAGTTTTAAATCGATACGAACTTTGTCAATAAAATAGGTCCGTTGTTAAGTTATGGCGTGTTTGCGCTTTCATATTCTCTCACTTTAATTACAGATGCTATATTACTTTTGTAAGCATATGCCCGCTGCTACAAATATAATAATATGACCAATAACAATAACATAATCAAAAGTTCTTTTGGCGTTTTCATGTAACTGAAACAGTCAAATGTTTGATGATAAATGTGATGTTCTATTTGTTTGTAACAGCAGTGTTGCGTTCGTAGGTTTTGGATTGAAGGGTGTGGTAAGGGAGGAATCTTCACCTAGTTATACAAGGGTTTACAAGTTTTTTAGGCGTCCATCTTTCAGGCGGAACTGCAATCCTACCTGAGGTTGCTTACCGCTATCCATGAGCGGCAGGGCACTTGCCATCAGGTGCTCGTAGGCTACTTCTATACTTTACATAAATCTACTAAAACTTTGAAATCTAATCTATTCCCATAGATTACGAGATAAACATTTTATAAGTAAAACCCGTGTAGCATATTGCATCAGTTGCGTGCGTGGTGTACGGGACATTTCATATTAATTGCACCTATTCGTATGGAACAAGTTCTGGGAACTAATGCGTGTTTACGGTGCGGTTAATCTCGTTTGTGTTTGTGTGTATGCATGGAGAATTTCCGTAAAGCGTCGTTAAGGTAAACCTTTTATTTTTGACTTTCTATAATAATTATTGTTTATTTACTTTTTTTAGGTGAGTTGTATTGCGTACATATAATTATTCTATAAATTATAACGAAGTGCTTTGTATCATATTATACATTACCAGTATTTAAGAAATATACGTATGCACTTTCGACTAAGGTGCCTACTTAAAGTTACTGGAACGTACTTACATGACATAAGGATGTAGAATTATATTATCTTTGACGTAGGTATATCTCAGACACTTTAAATAAAGATAGTTAAAATGCTTTCAAATTTTGCAAACTCTTTAATATATCTTCAAAATTTTAACAAATGCTCATTTAGTATACTGTATAACAGTTGAATTTATTTTAGATATTTTATCTTTTCAACCCCTGACCGAGGTTGAATTAGTGAAGTGACATTTCCACTCTTAAAGAAGTACCAATCTCATTACGCAACTAAATGGCAGAACTAACGAGAAACTGCGATCCATAAAACTGTAAAGCAGCTGTTATCACGTATACTAAACAATCTGTTAAACGTTACATCTGATAGTCATCTTACACGAGGAAGATATGCATTTCTTCACTGATTAATTGATACAAAAATTTGCCATTATCACCGTGAACATCTAGTGGTGATAAATAGATCTGCCTCATCCACCGGCGATGTAGCCTTTCACTTCACTTTCCTATTTTATTGTGTTGTAACGGCAGAGCATCGCGCCTATAAACCATCGAATGAAATATATCACCAGTTTATTGTAACTTAATGTTGAACGAACTATGTTTGGACGTCGTCCGGTGGTCCAGTGCAGTGGAGAAGATGGAAAAGATGAAGAATATGTGTTCACAATAGCACACTTTCTGTATGACGACTATTGTAGGCCTCACTGGCTATTTTGCATGCATAAGTATGTATAATTGATTTAGTAATTTTAGAAATCTTTAATAGATTTTATAATTTTTTTCAAGTCATTTTCGAATTGAATAAACAACTAACACCCTGTACAGGACTATTCCTATCCTGTGAATAATGTCAAGACAACAATATTTTATTCATTTTTAAAATGAAAATAAAGTAATAGCCTAATTATTTCATTCAATATAAATACCCATAATATAGTTTCCAGTAAATCTGCACGCAGTAGGTAAAAATAAATCGCATTGCATCGCTTGGCATTTCACATTTTCTCCACGTCAGTGGCTTGCGGCCCTAACTGTGTTAATTCCAATTTCCGTGTACAGTGCCATATATATCTTTTGGACTACAAAATAATCGCCGTGTTTTTTGTGATTTATTGGTTTTAGGCACATCAAATGTAGCCGAACTTAATTTGTTAGACGACAGGACAGATCATCAAAAACAATCTTCGAATGCCGGTTCGGAAACTATTTGAGCGCGATTCTCTTTTATCTTGATGGCGACAAGGTCTAAATTCCAAACTGGTTTATTTACGAACTGCATAGCTTTTGTAGTTTTTAAATTACTTAGTTATGCGCGATTTTATTGCCCTGAATATTCAATACCATCAGTTTACACTGCGACACTTTAGAGGTGATTGTTTTTCTCACGAAATAAATAAGTTGGCATTTGTCAACCTTTCCTTTTTCCGTTTTTTCTTCATTTATAAGTCAATTGATTTACAAAATATTCTAGAGCTTTCTTCTTAATCGGCCTATCAACATAATTATTTTATATTAAAATATTTATTAAGAGAATTTGTCTATTTTACACGTCTCTCTTAAATAGCCTTTATATAAATCACTAAAGGTTATCGATAATGTTACGGAAGTTAAACGGATTCTTAATGATTATTAAATTAAAAATTATTATTTAATATTCATCAATCGCCGAACATGGAAAAATATACGGAAGGAAAGTAAGCAAAATTTAACCAAAATAAATACTTAGCGTTAGCAGTCGCCTCGAAATAGGTTTAGTTAAAATAATATAACTCACTTTTTTGTGTTGAGGGTAAATAGGATACAAATTTTAAGGACGGTATACAATTTACGAAGTTGTTCATCTTTTCATCATCATAATACATCTGTTAACAATATACAATTATACTTCTGTTCTAGATCAGGTTAGTCACCAATATCTATGGGTGGCAGTGACCTTATCATATTTAGGTCGTTTATTTATACTACATACTTCTATAATATACAAAATATAAAAAATTCCATCATGTGTCATAAAAAATCAGATCAATTTCTAAAATTCCATTTCCTTATCGCGTTACAGAGCGCGTATCTCAGTAGTTACGAACTTTTCTAATTCCGGTCCCAATACTGTACTTTCAAATTCTTCCCCATGGCACCACGATTACGAATCCCTGGGACTTCATCTTCACACCATTTTAACCCCTAATACCTTGGAACAAGGGCGAGAACAGCGTGAATATTCCGCATTTTAGGAGACACAGCTGTGGCGACGACTGTACGTTTAATTTTAAAATTCTGATTTCGTCGATATCATTTCTCTTAGCGGAAACACTTGGCCATTATGAGCATGTTACCAGTATAGAATGTCTCTCGAATGTAAATACACGTTCGTTTATTTTGTACCCACACGCTGGCTTTAAAACACATTAAAAAGCTACAATTATTTATTCTCATTGATACGTTTAGATGCTGCGTTTTTACATTAAATCAATCATGTAAAAGGAAAACAATTAAAGCACATATCAATTTCGTCGTTAGTTTTGTCAGTTTAGTTTTATTGATTTAGTAAATATCTTGGGAATATAAGGACAGGTAACTGAGATATATTTATTTCAGTTGCTTAATAATATTTAAACAATAAACAAACAGCAAGATTATGATCATTCGCCGAATCGTTGTTCACATAAGATTAGAATATACTTAGCATAACATTTCTCGTTAAACCTTAAAAAAAATTTTAGAGAGCAGTTCTAGACGCAACATCTGCCCGTATTTTCGCGACCTTGCGTGGTTTATTGGATAGATGAGCTATAATGTATTCAGATTGCAGATCTAATGATTTTAATTAAGCGGCCGATAGTTTTATGCCCAACACGCCTATATTTTCTCGTCTCGCTCAATAACGGTATTCTTCGCCATAAGTATTTTTCACTGCCTTTGTGTACTTATTTATTACATTGTCGATATTAATGGTATGCGGGGATTTTTCATTTAATAACACACTTGTAATAAAAGTTACCGAGGCTTGATTGCGTTCTCTATTAATATCTGTAATGAACCGTGGGAGTATTGATTGGGTTACTGTACCTCGTTACGTCTTTGAAGAGAACGCAGCTTTCTTGATTCTTTCAAGTATCTACGTACGGGTTAATACTTATTTGTAATGCTTAAGTACAGATGTAACAAGTTAATGTTAAGTGTCATCGAGTACACTTAATATTAAATGGTGATCATTATTAAAAATATTGTTTGACAATGATTATTACGTTATCATCATTATCATTGGATTTGTACTTTGTACCTATTGTCTTCTTTCAGAATGGGATTACAAAAGCATAAGCCCAATATAATCGTATTTAAATTTTATAAGTCTTTAGGGTGTAGTCGTGTAGAGATTAAAATTAATCAGTTTGTTACTAATACTCCACTCATGTAATTGCTGAGGACTAGGTCGGGGTGACATAGACTATTACGTACATTTTCTACTATTCTACTACGTTTTCTACTAGGAGATAGCAAAGCGATCTGGTCGCAAGGTGTGCGCTGATACGGCGTGCAATTCAAAGCTACCCACACTGTTGGGTAGGATCCGCCTCTGGATTCCCAGAAAGCGATGGACGCTAATGCCAATGATCACGATCTCTTATATTGGCGAGAAATTATAAAAGGATCTAATGCGGTCCGCTCTTAATTTTAAATACCAACAAAAAAATATAAATTGACATTCATCAGCCAGCAATTTGCAGAGTAGTACGTAAATTGTCAACTGATTCCAATCTGGCTACCAATGTAATTAATACGTAAACGTTAGCACATGTTCATGTAACGAAACGTGTTTGAAGTAATTTATCGTTACTCATTATGTGCAGGACATGTTTTTTGTGTACAGACAGATGGACGTTGTTTTGCGGATATGGCCAAATGTGCATCACGTGTGGCAAGTGCTGCTTGGGCTTGCATTGACGGATTGGGGTTCGGTGGGTCTGGGTAGGATGTTGAAATCTTAAATATAAAATTCTCGTGTCACAATGTTAGTTGCCGTACTCCTCAAAAACGGCATTACCGATCTTCACCAAATTTTATATGCATATTCAGTAGGAGTGAGAATGAACTACTATCTATTTTTCATACCCCTAAGTGATAAGGGTTGTTCACCCTTAACATTTTTTATCTATATGGCAACACAATGTTTGCCGGATCAGCTAGTAATGTATAAATTATAGATACACCAGGAAATAAGGCAGATGTTGTACCTGATTGAACGTAGTCGCATATGAACATTTGCAACACGAGAGGAAATCCTTCCCCGGTTTTATAGAAGAGCTTTTCAATATTCTTCAGATATATTCATATCAGCCCAAATGAAATGGATGAAATATTAAAAAGACAATATGAAGAAAGAAATATTTAGCTACGACGTTCTTCACCAGTCCATCGACATAATACCCCTTTAGAACTCTACTAATGGTTCGACTGTAGCGCCACTACACTTATTTTTGCACTGAAGTTCCACTACACTTATTTAGTTCATAGAAGTAACAATATATCTATACACTTTTAGATGAGGCCATATCGTAGTTGACATTTTAAACGCTGTAGGTAATTAAAGTACCTACTTTAATTATACATGGATGTCATTCTTTTTCTTTCTAAAATATAAAAGATTTATCGTGAACCTTAAATTGGAATAAAAATATTATAACCAAACGTTTACATACTTGATCGGTATACGGAACCCAACTTTCGTGTAAACACTACATGCATCCATTTGTCGTTGAAGGCCGCAGTCATCCGAACTTCAGTTTTTGCTCCACTTTTCGGAAGTGCAAGGAGCGTGCCATCTGGCGGATCGTGTTACACTATACTCTGACCCCCCACACCCCCTGCGACCCCCGCGCACCCCGCGACCCCCCGCGACCCCCCGTCCATCGTGACCTGACCCGATCGTATGTACGTCTCTTTGAACGAATCTGATGACGCCTGTGAACGTCGAATGTTCTTAAAATACTTATGCCGACCTCTTTTGATGTTGTCTATTTGGTTGTATTTGTGTGGTTACTAGCAGCTAGATCACTTTAAATTACTATTTAACTGTACTCAATATCTACAAGATTTGATTTTGGAAATTGAAACTCCTTATTTTTGTACTAGTTTTTTTCAGAAAGTTACGGAAGTTGTACGCTTCGATATAATAAACCATGAAGTTAGTTGTGCAATCCATACGTTGCTTATTACATTCTTTCATTTGACATTTCTTGAATAATTCTTAATCTTGTTTGACCGACTCACAAGTAACCCTCGAGTGCTTGAGCATGTTATAATTTTAATTATGAATTAAAAATGAAATTATAATATTTGTTTCAAATTTTTCGATACACAATTCTGTAATATATTTTAAATTAGTTTACTTTCTAACACGTGTACATCCGCACGCACACGCATTCATACATTGTATTTCAAACTGTAATAAATTAGAAACTTCGAGATGTAATGGTAATTGAAGCGTACTCAATCTACGATATGAAAGAGTATTACGTGAAACGTCCTCAATAGAATTAATTACTCGACAAATCTAGCGGCATTGTAGTCGCCCGATACCTGACACTATTATTCAATATGAAATAACACGACAATAAATGAAGATAGGCAAGGAATAAAGAGAAAAAAGTGCCATTAAAGACAGCAGTACGATTATAACGAACACATGTTAATTGCGGCGAGTATTAAGCTTTTTGAAGGCATAAAATTTTACAATCGCCGTGGATAGAGCGATATTGTAAATTTTTACAATCCGCCATGCCGCCCCGGCTCGGGGATTGTAATTGCTAATACGGTACGCACGTTTTTACATATTTTGTGTCAGCTATTACTGAGAGATTAATGTAGCTTGATAGGTAGCTACATGATAGCTTCAAACGTTTTATTATGGTTTGGAGGTATTAGTACCTATTAGAATATGGAGTTAGTTCGTTAGTTCGTGGGTGAACTGTATATTTGTTTGCCACTTCAATCTTACAAAAAATTGCATCTTATGTAGTTCTAGGTAATCTATTTTAGATTCAGAAACTTTTTCCTGGATGGAGATTGAATCTGGAGTGCTCCGCTCAGACCAGTATGCCATATGAATTACCAATATTAATTATTTATTAGTTTACTAGAGACTAATTCTAGTTTGAAAAATACGCAAGGTTAGAGAGACATCACTAATCAATAATTATTTTCATTCAGAAGATTGACATTTCAAACCCCAGATACTTCAAGTAAGGCAGGCGCATTGTATACTTCCGTCTCAAAAAGCAAATCTAAATCCGCAATATTTCACAGCGTGGAGACCTCGCTTATCCGACGCGCTTCGAATCGAATTTGCTAAATGTATTGAAACGCATGAATTCGTTAACGCGCACAAACCGACGCGTCGCTTGTTTTTATGTATTTTTTGCGCATAGAATAAATAGACTACGGATACCGACTACAGATGTCGTTTTGTAATTCAAGTGTTCTTTTACGTAAGTTCGAATTTAAAATATTTGTTATTTTTATGGCGTTCTTATTTATGGAGTACTTTATATTTATGTATTACACCAATGATCTTCAATGTGCGGTTGCGACCCCCTGGGGGGTCGAAAGCCTCAGGCAAAAAGAAAAAGAACACAGTGAAGTAATAAACTTGAAAAATATATTTTATATCACGGCGTGCGTAAATTGACGTTTTACGCACGCTTCGCGTGCGCAAAACCCCCATTTCCGACCCCGTAATATAAAATTTTATACAACACGCGGACGAAAAATGTTTTTCTGACTCGTGTGATTGCAGTCCTCGCCTGCGGCTCGGCCTGCAAACTCACACTTGTCAGAAAAACATTTTTCGTCCTCGTATTGTAATGTACTATTATATCACGGCGTGCGTAAATGGACGTTTTACGCACGCTTCGCGTGCGCAAAACCCCCATTTCCGACCCCGTAATATAAAATTTTATACAACACGCGGACGAAAAATGTTTTTCTGACTCGTGTGATTGCAGTCCTCGCCTGCGGCTCGGCCTGCAAACTCACACTTGTCAGAAAAAAATTTTTCGTCCTCGTATTGTAATGTACTATTTATTTAGCAAATGTCATTTAAAGGATATTTGCCGGTGCCGATACATTATTATAAGAATAATAATATGATATAATAAAATTCAGATGTGAAAGAAGAGAGGGCAAGGGGTCGCGAAATAGTTTCACATGCTTAGGGGGTCGTGCCATAAAATAGTTGGAAAACCACTGTATTAAACAAATTTTGTTTAGCATGTATGAGAAATGTCTTTTCGAATGTGGTAAATATTTACAAAGTATAAATTGACTTTTTGCTTTATATTCTACTACTAGACAGGCTGATGTAGGTTAAGCCCACTTCTAAGTGAATCGTAATAACCTACGCCGCACCTTTTATAGGTTTTATTGTTTTACAAATTGTATTTAGTACAAATAAATATACACGTTTATTATTTGATTATAAGTATATTGGAACTTGGGTGGTTTAAAGAGGAACTTACTTTTTAATTATCGCTTTTGTAAGTGAGGCATGTAGAGAGTAAGCGATCAAGGGTAGAATCAGTTTCTTTGACTAAATATGGCTGAGTTTCTACCATATTAATTATGGTGAGTAAAGATATCTTTGCAGTTGGAAGTAGCAGTGAGTCATAAAATGGGTTCCAGTAATAAAATTATAGGTGCACATAATACAATGTGAATTAACACAGGTGTAGATAAAGGTATATCTAATGCAGGTGAGCCTATTAACACTTTTCAACTCAGTATAAAGGTATGATGAATCCATTGCGTCATATTTTTTATAAAAATATCGTATCCCGTACCAGAAACCAACTTTTCTCACGTATGAAAAAATACCAAAAGTATAATTTTATTATTAGTATTTGAAACGGATAGAAATTGTGCACAACAAAGGCGAGGCGGACAATGGTTAAAAAATCGCCACCTTACCCCGCGTACCTGCGACGAAATTATTTAATTCGGACCTTCATTAATCATATTTTTTGTGTGAAAGTCAGGTACCGGGAACATTGCAAGCAATGCTTTTAAGCTCTTTTTAAAGCTTCCCCTCTAATGTCAAAGATACGGCTATGTGTCGGACGAGAAACGATCGAGTTGGTACGATGTTCCGTATAGTGATTATTAGTTCACTTTCGATTTAGGATTCATTGGATTATACAAAATTGTTACCATTATATGAGCTTTTTGAAGACATGACATAACTGTCATTACGGTGATCTGTTTTGAAAGTTCCTGATTTTGATTCTTGGCTAGATGTCTATTTCGTTGGGCACTATAATAATCACAGAATAGAAAATAGCTATGAGTTTGTTTGTTTATGGAAGTCTATTATATTACCACTTTTTGATTAGATAGATACATACTGAAAGTATTAGGAAGGAGCCTGTAAAAATGGGTACAAACTCCATACTCATTTCGAGGGCAGTGCAGAGAAACAGTTCTGCATTTCGGTGGAATTGTGAGGATATCTACTTCACAGATTCAAATTAAAAACGAAATGAAAGCAGTTCTAATACTTAATTACTTTATAACTTGAAGTCAATTAGACATAAATTGTTCTCGGCTTTTCATAAACCATAAACAAACAGAACAATGGGTTTACCGAACGGAATCCCAAAAGCTTTTTGTCCACACTATTTTTGGATAGTGAAACAGTTAAGGCCACCAGCGAAATCCTTTTAATAAAATAAAAAGGAACACCTATTGTCTCTGGTTTTTATAACGGATCGTGCGCACAATATTATGTTACGGGCTTACATCAACTGGTACCTTCGTCGTGGGGTTGGTTTTTTGGTATGCGAAGACTTACTGATACTTTTATTCCTTATTGACTTTATCCGTTTGGAAAAATATATTTGATATCTGTATTTATGATACGCTTAGACTTTAATATTTTGTTATTGTCTGTGCGAATAAATACATAGTGATTAAGACGAGTCAAATCGAATCCAACTGTTATAAAATTAAATGTTATTAATCAAATGTAATATAGAAATAGTGATCAAGTAAATGAAAACAAAAAATTAAATAATCACACTTTAAAATGATTTAATGATACTTATAACACAGATTATAATCTTCTAAATATGTGTAATACACACATACGGTTTTGTTAAAATAACTAACTTTTTGTGTATGAATTTGATTGAAATTAGTATTTGTTATATTTTTCTTCTAATTTTGTACGCGTGTCGCTCCTTTAATGATGCAATTGGATATTTGCTCAAAATTACACCTTTTTGGATCGAAATAAGATTGGATTTTGAGCAGTAACATCTTTAAGTAGCATTACTGCGCTCCCTTCACAGAATATAGGGTTGTCACATTGATTATGTCACAAAAATATATCAATTATACACTGCAATGCACTTAGTATTCTAAAAAGTAATACTTTATAAGAAAACTAATAAAATACTTCGAGTTAGTTCTTATGCACTATTAGAATCCTTATTTATCCGTTTTTATTTGTTTACAATGAAGGTTTTTATATACTTTAGTACATCCAAAGTCGAAAAAAGTGCCAAAAATAATATAGTATTTTTGGATACAAAATATTTTTTCGCAGTATGCTTATGCGTTATTTAGTACAAAACTATTTATTATACGAAATATACCCTGCAATGCTGTAGTGTAGTCCGATAATAATTTAATAAAAGTTCCGTTCCCGTTCCCGTAGGGAATTCGGGATAAAATATATAAAAGCACTCCAATATAGAAGCAACACTATGCAAAAATTTCAATTCAATCAGTCGACTATTTTTAAATTTTTTGTGGATACAATCATTCAGTAGCTGAATTTTTATGTACTAAGACCCGACGGTAGGCAACCCTAACAGAATATTCAATTTGGAACAGTTGACAGGCACAGGTAGTGCGTTTTTTGTAATATTTACGGATATAACACCGGGTCGTTATGACGGCTATTATTTCTTGTTATACGCGGCACTGCAGGTAGAATGATGTCAAGTAATTTTATGTATTTGATATTGAGAGGTGTTGGGTGAAAGCTTCAGGTGTAAAGCGGCTCTATTTTAGTGAGGGTAGCTATATATCAAGGGTTAGGGATTTTACTTTTGAGTAATAGAAGTGAAAACTTGCAATTCTTTTGAGGTTAAATGGTTAATATCGAATCTGTTACTTAAAGAATATGTAGTATGAAAATAGACAAAATAACTGGGCAAGCGCGTGTCGAAATCCCGACCGGACGGTTTCATACCATCAAATTTTCATTTATTTTTAGTATCTGTTATCTTTATCATGTAGAAAGGGTTTAAAAGATAAAACAGGAAAACGCCAAAAAATAGTGGTTTCTTGTATAGCTACTCCCATTTATTTATTTTAGTGACCACCATTGTACATATTCTGTGAAATTGTCACATTGTCACGTTGTATACATTCAAGTGTTTATCTATTACAGTTCCAGAGATAGATCCCCGTGACAGACGGGCAGACGGACAGACAGCGGAGGCTTAGTAATACGGTTCCATTTTTACCCCTTGGGTACGGAACCCTAATAAAAAGTATTTATTTAAGTTTCGTATGTAGACGTATTTAATTTTTCCATCTTCGAGGAAATTTAAATGCAGAGGGGACCTCAAGCTGAAACGAAGTTGAAATTATGTTTCACAAAGTAAAAGATTTCGATATTTTAAAGAAGGCACTGCATTTATACATCTAGCATTTAAATTTTGTTCTCCAGAAGTGATGTTATTGAATTTCTGGTTGATGTCTTATTATTTATATTTACTGTGAGAGTATTGTAAAGGTTGAATACGTTTCTTGTCTACGTCATTACGTGGAATAATAAGTACATGTTAACACGTTTATAATATATGAATTGGAGGTATAAGGATTATCCCTCATCAGGTTCATAGGTTATAGGATCATAGGTTTGTTTTTAAGACTTGATTCTTGATGATTCATACAGACAATGAATCTTAATAATTGCATTCTTCATTTTTAAGACAAAAACAGATATACCAAAACCCATAAGCGACCATATTATGGCCAGAATGAAGTCCTTTTGCCTAGCATATTGGCATGTTAACCAAAATATGAAAGGGATAATTTAGGATTTTATATATTTTTTTAATCGTATTTGCCAAGAGATAAAAATAAGAACATACCTAAAACAAAAAATACAAATCAAAACTCTATGGTATAAAACTTATAAAAGGACATCTTTACTCAAGATAGAATTAATTAGCATAGTCCATGGTCACGGGCGAAGCCGTGTACCGGCGCTAGTTTCAAATTCAATAATCGATAGTTCATTGCCCCCGGTGCGCTTCTCGTGAATTATTGGCGGGTTCATAGGTTCAATACTCTTTCGTTGGTTTGTCCGTTTGTATAAATGTCCGTTTGGGTGAATACTGGATAAGCTTGTTATTTGTCAACTTTCTTATAATTGAAAATGTGGATTTTATTGTTGTTAGAACGCGACACTATCAGAAATAGGAACTCTACCCTGCAATAATATTGCACTGCTGTACACTAAGATTCAAGGCGTTGTATTTTAGTCCTTAGACGAGTAAAACATCTATTATTGACTTCAGATTCCTGTTTTGATTTGAGTTGATCAGAGAAAAAAACACGCCAAACAGCCGTTTACATATTGCTGCTACGCTACGCGTATGCTGCTTCTACTAGGTGCAAAATATAACCAAAAATATTGATTCCTTATGTTGAATTAAAAGCAGCAGTTGAATGCGTGTCTAAATCTTGAAATGGGCAAAGCTTTGGAAAAATATGTTTGACTTTATAACAATAAATCAATTGAAATAATTCGATTTCAGGTTGTTTATATCTAAATATATTATTTGCCTACTAAAATTCACAAGCGTAAACAAAGAACATAAATATAGCGATTTGCAAACGTATCGAAAATCAGTAAAAACACGCACTCCAAGACAATAACTCGAATCCCCGCACTATATTATTCGGTGGTGGAAAAACAAATTTCTCTACCACTCTATTTCCAATCTTATTTCTTTCTCCATAGTCTCGTATTTCTTGAGGAGGAATAAGAGGAAGGTGAAGTCAGTTGCGACAATGGCGCGATTACGATTATATTGCGTTTATTTTTTGCGAGAAAAAACACGACGAATGTGAGGGTGGAGTGGACGCACTTACGTTAATGTCGTCGCGTTCGACATCTCTTCGATTTATCTTCGAAGATTTCTTCTCAACGTCTGGGAAGGAATACGTTTATAGTATTTGATCACGCATTAAGTACTTAAATACGTATATAGATATGTCTAATTACGTACATGGATTCTAAAATTTTAATTAAATGTTTTGGTCGTTACATTTGTCGTTATCTTTGATAAAATTTTGGTACGAGTAAGTCAAAACCACTTTTTTGTGTAGTGATGTGTAAAATTGTTTAGTTGTACATTTTTTAGGGATTTTGACATATTTTTCTATTTAAATTACAACAGATATTATATAGTTACGTACAAAGCAAAAAAAAAAAAATGGCTCATACAATTTTGTATGAAAATCGTGGAAATATCGAGACGGTGGTTTCTTACGGTTTTCTTTGTAACAATTGCCAATATACCCAGTATCAAATCCGCCCGCCTTGACGAGCACGCTCACAGGCCGGTCGTAGGGTGCGCGGGGGCGTCGGGTCGCAGCGATAAATCACGTACGGTGGCGCTTTTTGTGCTCGGACGTGAGAACGACGCGCAAGACGGTGCATCTGCACGTGGCTTCATGCGGACAACGCTTTTTACATATACACACACTTATTAAACACGTTTCGTTCTGTGTATCACTAGACACTTTGAAAAAAAAATGAAAATAGTATTATTTTTAAGGCGGTACAATTCAAGTTTCGATTGGGTTGCATTAATCCGCAACAAAAAGGTTAAGCGATCGAGGGTATATAGTGTAATTAAATATTTCCATTTACTTATGGCTATCATAGGTATACAAGTTTTCATGTTCCGGGGCTGGAATAGGGTTACGGTATCCCCTGTCTGTCGTAAGGGGCGATTATATGCTCACCTGGGTCGGAGTACGACGGGACAACGCGCCAAGAAGACTCCCGGAGTCCCGGAGATCCCGGAGTCCTTTACGCAGCGCCGAGGACGTCCGCCGGGGGGGTTTTAGTGCGGTAAAAGTCCCACATAACCCTGTGTCACAGCACTTTTTGAAGGATTCTCAAAAAATTATTAAGGATTAACAAAAAAAAGGTATACAAGTCTTCAGTTACCTGAATACATTAAGTACCGTAGCCTACTAGTTGAGTTATTTACTATCAAAATTTATAAGTATTATTTGAAAGATATTAAGAACTATAAGTAGGTATACAAAGTAGAACCAGAGGTTATGTAAATGAAAACCTAAGAAATGTTTAAAGTTTTATATCTTTGTCAATCTTAGCATGTATTCAGCTTGCATTCATGTAAATTGAATAAAAACAAGTGTCAAATCCGCTCTGTACGTAAAGTTGCTTTATGGCCGCCATTTTCGTTATTTGCTCGCAATAAAAACAAGTGAAACGCTAAATTCTACCTGCACCATTAAAATAAAATGTTGCGTTTGTACACAGACCTCGTGTCAATTAGAAATGGCATGCGTGCACAGTAAGAATGTTCATGAAATTTTCTAATTTGTGAAACATAATTCAGCTAGATACATCAAAGTATGTAAGTCACATTAATATTATTACAAGTACAAGATTATAGGACCCTCTCCCCCTTTGATTCAGATTCAGCACAATTTGCACTTTTGTAAACCGCTCTGAAAACTGGTTAAGTTAGTTTTCCTATATTTATTCCTGGATAAAGATTGGCTAGAGTTAGTCGCATCTGATAACAATTTTCAATTTTTAAAGCCACTATTTTTATACAGGATTTTTTCTATCCCAGCGCGTTAGTGTATTTTATTAATATAAAACACAGCCTTTTCGATAGGCGTTTTTAGTTTCACAGCAAATAATCTCTAATAATTGTTTTAAAACATTTCTGTGTGAAACACAGTCTATGGTTAGCCATGATATTCAGGGGGTTGAAAAAATGCCACCCTACACTATCGCATAATAGCAGTACAGGGGATATAATTGGGGTAAATACGGCCGGAGATTGGCACCGAATGCGACGTCCTAAACAAACAGTCGCTAAGGAACTGACGACACTCGCGTTATGGTGCTTGTATTTTAAAGAATTCGTAAATATGTATTTCGAAATTAAAGGTACTTTGAGGTATTCATATCTATTACACAGTATAAAAAGAAAATGGTACTTTAGAGTGCACGACGCCTATTTCATCCTTATAACAGTTCTCTATATTTTTGTGTCCTGGTTTGAAGGGTATGATAATATAAAAATAAGACGTTTCAATTTAGTACTCAGGCATAGTAAGAGATACAGGTAGAATTTATATTTTCTATAATATTTGGAGTCCATTATATTCAGGGGATGCAGTGACTACTTAACAATAAGTTTACTTCCATCTACTTACTCCTTAACACTTTGGAAAAGAGAAGTAGTGCAATTTCAGGCCGACATCATACTGTAAAGAGTGTAAACTTCATGAGAATACATCAACCTGCCTAGACATCAACCTGCATTAGAATAGACAGTGCATTGAACTATGAAGATATAGATGTTTCGCTCTTGATCAAAGACGCTCGTCACTTCTAGACATTCGAGCAACCCCTAACCTATATTCAGTACTGTTCAAGTGAGTGCGCCGTACAGCCTCTCCTCTGAAGCGTCGTCAGCGCCCCAGTTCCCACAAAGGGCCACGTGTCGCCGCAATGTAGTGACATTGAGACAAGAGGGTAAGATAACATTTTACTAAGTAAGTGCCACTATGATAATTATCCGGAAGGAATGGAATTAGCGTAGCGGGGTTACGGAGAGATTTCTTTTTGGAGTCGCGTATAGAGTTTAAGGGAACGTAAGTAAACGGGCTTTAATTAGAGATAGGAACTATTTTTTTTTATAATAAATGGGTAGCAAATGAACGTACAGTCCACCTGATGGTAAGTGATCCCTGCCGTTCATGGACATGCATTATCTGTGATTAACCCCAGATATAGAATCCTACGCGAGATGTGTGGCCACCTCTCAGGACTAAGTTGCGTAGCGTCGGAAAGTATGTCTCTCATACCATACCTTTGAAAGGCGTCAGGCAATGAACACTGCTATTATTTGGCTAAAATAGGTGTGGACTCAAATTAATTAACATTAATTTAGTGATTTTAAGCTAAAGTATTTGATTATCTTCTGGTATTGCGAAGGATCGGGAGACTGTAGCATAGTCTTCATTATCGTACCTTATTTATCGAACTTGTAACCTATACAAGCTGTCTGCGGTTTCTCGGAAGCCTCCATTCTGAAACGAACTCTTATCCTGGTGGTACAAAAACTTCGTAACATACCAGGTATTCGCTACCATTCAGTTACTCATCGCCAAGTAAATAAATACTTATTAAGCGAACGCTTCTGCACAGCCTTTAAAAGAAATATCGACATAATAGAAAGTAAACTTACATCATTTGAAATCTTACCAGTGGGTATCTAGAGTGTATCAGATTACAAAGCAAGTAATGTCAAGAGCTCTAACCTACTTCCAGTACTATTCAAGTGAGATAGCGCGAAGTTGAACTTACCTCGCCGTACAAGTAGCTACAGCCTGACTGCAACGCCCTAGTTCTTAAAACGTCCGCATGGCGCTCAAACGGACTCGTAGTAATTGGTTTTTATTACCTTTTCGGTCTTAAATCATTTGGTGCGTTTTTAAGTGGCAGACCGACTGTACTAGTATTATCGCTGGAGGTAAAGATAATATACCAAATTTTTGTGTACTCAATATCTAGTTTAGATACTCTCTAAGTATATGGAGCAGAGAATATGCCGACATACACAATTTTAGAACATTTTGTACTACAACTTCCCTAGTATGATATATCGTAGAAGTACTAAATTCATTTCTACTAACGGTGTAAACGTATTACTCCATATTTGCTGTATCTTCTTCTTCTTTCGTAACTTTAATTTCTTTCTTAGTCTAGATAACCATAATCTAGATGACAACCTGACGATCTAAATGTTGAATTTAGACATCTGTACTGGGTATGGGTGTTAGTGTCATCTTTGTGCGTGTCTATATCACCCACAATATAGAGAATTGCTTGCACACTGAGGACTGTAAGTGAAATCACCTATTCCGATGTAAGGATATTTTCCAAAATGTACTTCAAAACAAATCGCAAACGCAGTATAAACGCATGTCCTAATAGCCCCACTCCCGAAGTGGAGCAAGGTTCCGCTTTTGTGTTGCCTGAATGCTATTCTCGAGTGTACCGCAGTGAGAACTTGAGGGGTGCAATAAGAATTTGCTTACGTAAGCCTCTCTGCTCATATGAAATGTGATAACACTTGTGCAGAGATGTCTAAGTGCCTCGCTTTATTACGAGTAGACTTTTGAAATGAATTTGTTTCAGATGTGTTGGATTCTAATGGTTTATGTCATAACGTTATATGCCATGGTGATTGTTTTTTTAAAAGTAGTTAACGAATATGCATTTCACCTGATGGTAAATGTCCTCATTGCCATCTCATCGCTCGCCATCATATAGGATGAAGGATCATACATAGGAACATACATAGGAATGAGTTCTGCCTGGAATTATGTGTAGGAGGTTAGCCAGGAAAGCATTACTACGTCTGAGGACTTTGTTCTAAGGCGGTAGAGCCACGGGAGTCGGATCATAGAATATTCTAGCACTTTTTGTTTTCGACTAGAAAAAAACAATGGTTAAGAATTTATACCTTGTCACGCGGTTCTACATCCACACGTAAGCACGTAAGAGCTGCATTCTTTTGGCACGCATGACAGGAAAAGAATCTATGAATCTATATGCAAGTGGATAGTCAGGACCAGGTCCGCCCACGTGACTAAACCGCGTGATTGGAAAATATCCTAACTGTCTCTTCCGGTGTAAACGGACAGTTAATCATCACCTAGCAACAGCTTTCAGAAGTATTCAGTTCCTGAAATGTGATACAATGACCTCACCGCCACAACTCAATTGAATCGCAGAACAGAACTCGAATGATAAACGCACCGTCATTTGAAATTACAATACACGAAACCACACCTGATTAGGAACGTGGTTCATCGCCACCGAGTAACTATGAGCTTGTTGTGCGAGGTATGGCCTTATTATACTTTATATTAAATTAAAATAAAAACATATTATTAAAAAATATACATATATTTAATTGCGGACTCCGATATTTGATATTAAAAGAATTCTCCATCTATTGAACCTTGATAACATAGTACAGTCATGGTGAATCTGGAATTCGAGCCTGGGACTTATAGCGTGGAAAATTGGAGCTCGTTTATCTATTACTGCGTATATTATTGACCTACGTGCTGACATTTGTTAGTATCTTTTGAGATTTCATAGTTCCCCTTCATATATTTCTTTTATGGTAAATGTTTAGTTTAATAGTGAAATTAGTTCGCTTGTAAGCTGTGGAGATGTAATGTAATGAAAAATTATACATTATGTCACTGTTTATAAGACGTAAAGTGAGGTCAAAAAGTTAAAGGTAATATTACTGACTACGGAATTGTTATTCGTAGAGATTGATAAAGTTAACTTTCAAATCTTTCAGCTATTTATAATATAGTTAAATGAAATATAATTTAATTTAAATTAAATTAATACTTCTCTATGCCTTTTTATATGCTTTTATTTAAGGTGGCTTGAAAGATATTGTTGTTCAGATTAATTTAAGCTTTTTTGGTTCAAGGCATAACTTTTTCTGTATGTATTTACATTTCGTATTCTGCATTTTTTGTATTTCCTTTGGTATATTAGTATCTGTTTTCTATCAAAAATATCTTTAAATATTATACATAAAGGTCAAACACAAAGGTAAACGACAATATATTATGTTTTATATTGAAAAAAAATCACTTTCAGTTACACAACGTACAATTGCCGTATTAAATGCCTTACATTGAATAGATTTCAAAGGATCCATAGCGCAAAGTCCTTCGGTTGCACTAAGCTTACAAAAAGTACTGACGAATACATCTGTGAATTCTCACAAAGGTGCGCAAGTTATATGAATCACACGTATCCACGTACCGTAAAAAATTAGCAATTTTTTAATAGTATTACTACCCATTACCGTCTCAGTCGGTTAAGCGGCTAAACAGTGTAACCAGATTATAAATAAAATGAATCTTTTACAATGAAACCTATTTTATACTCAGAGTTGTGGGTATTTGGCCTTAATTTCGTTTAACAGTTGTAGTAAACCACTTATTTCGCGCAAGTAAAGTCATTATGCGTTAATAAAGCAGTTTTTTTGTACAGTTGTAAATATTTCGTAGCAGCTGTATCTATCTGATATTTTTTTTATGAATTCGGAAGTTTTGTGTTTACTTTATAGTTTTATTGAATCCTTTTTTTCAATATTTAAATGTACTATAAAATATGTTTTTAAATTTGTTATACTTTGAATTCTTAATAGGAAAGTTTGCAAAATTCGTTTAATAAGAATTGCGAATTGAGTTGCGGTTTATGAGCGTGTTATCAGCGATTTCGCTGCGGTTGCGCGGCGAATTTGATAATGGTCTGGTATAATTTTCCAGAAAAACAAGTACATTTTACATGACCACACTTTTTACATGACCCCCTATTTAAATTTAGAAAAAAAACTATATTTAGTCTAGCTTACAATGAATTCTATTGTAAGTTGGGACTTGGGACCCATAGGTAGGTACATAATTTGAGTTTAAATCAAAAGATAGTTAAAACCCTCTAACAACTACATTTCAAACTTGTGTTAGCACTATAAAAACATAGACACGTGAAAGTTTCGTCAACGTGTTAAGTGGGAACAAAACTAAAAGATAAGATAAATACAGATAATGTAGGTCTCCGAGGAGGCTAGGATCAAAGCGGGCGAGCGAGCCGCTTTGACCGCTCAGTTAGAACTGCATAGGCAAGGTCACTCGGCTGTGAGGCTACGTTTTTTCTTTAATAGGATGTTTTACAGCGATTTACCCGCTTTATGTGACTGGCTTTACTCTTTTTATAGAAGGTTCCCAGCGCGGATCCACGTGCACACTCGCGTAGGGATTTTCAATAGCCTGTAAAGTCATCTTGAAGCGCCAGTTACCGTTTTTCCGACGGTATTTTTCCGTCAAATTTAACTTTTAAAATATATTAATTTAACAAAGGTTATATAAAAAAATATTCTACTATGTCTGAAAGTAATCGTTTCGCAAGGTGTGCCAATCTTTAAGAAGATGCGGCGAATGAAAACCCATAACACAAATATTGACAAGTTCGCTGAGTAACTTGTTGCTTTTTCTCAGATTACCTTTCAGAATGCGATCTACTTTTTTTCTAGAATTATAATAATAAAATGTAACTGGCAAATAATGAATGCTTATGTGGTCTGTTTCTCTGATCATGGCTGCTATGAATTCGCATGACATGAAAGTATATAACTATTATGTTAATAAGCTATCTTTTGCACCATGTACGTCAAGTACATTGACGTCGTATGACTCACAAAATAAGGTTCCTACTAAAAAAACAAACAAGAGTACTTTCTCTTACTCACGCTTTCCGTAATTGGATCAAAAAGCACTGAATTACTCGGAAATTTACAAGCAATCGCTTAAATCCAAAAGGATATTAACGGCATCGCAGTATACGCGATAATGCCCCTTAGTGTCCGATTAATAAGAAGTATTTTCCTTTCAAAGCTATAAGGTGATACGTGATTGTTATGAAAAGTGATTGAGGAGGAAAATTCATCGCAAAGCCTGAATGAATGGCTCCCACCAGCCAACCTGTTTGACGCGGAATGCACTGCGACCCACTGCCCGAATGATTCATGAATTCAATGCAAAATGTATAGGAGTCAATACCTCCCTTTGAAAATCTAGGTTTGTACGTAACTTACGTCACACTAGAGACACTTACGTCATCTAGAAGTGTGACATGACGTGACATAGGAGACTTCTATTAGTCTACTGTATATTGGCAGTAAGTTGTAACATATGTTAACCTTTTAATGTTCTTCTCAAGCGAGCAGACAAAAGCAAAGCATACTTGATAATGAAGTTTATAAACAAAGGCATACTTAAAAATAAGAAATATCTACCAAACTACTAATCCAAAGCAACGCACCCAAATAATAATTTCAGCGGCGCATTTAAATTTGGAACGTTAAACAAAAGGCATCAACTGTACCCTCTTCATCCACTATTGCTCTTAATCGGCCGATTTAGTTTATACTTAGCGGCCGGCATATGTAAATGCACGGGTCCTTCCGAGAACGGGCCATGTTGCTCCCTAATTATTTTTAATTGCCGCAAGCACAGACACGACGTGTACGGCCTTCGGGAAATAAGTTTTTGAATTTTTTTCGCGTCTAGTCACCGGAGACGATTGCGCGGCAAATGAGTCATGACGGCCCAGGGCACGCAACGCCGCGGAACGAGCATAGTGTAGACAAACGTGTACAGTTTTTGCGTTTATTTACCGCTTGTGCTTTTTTGTTTAAGATGCTTAAATGTCATGTCTATAATGAGTTAGCGCACAATATGCATGTTGCATTTAAATTTGCATATGACGAAATCGCCTTAGAAAAACGAGGTGTTTGTGGAAAATCTATCGTGTTTTTTGTCTGTTTACAGGGATTAATAAACAATAGATGTTTTATTTATTTTGAGATCATCACCGTGATCACATTTGTAAACAAATACTTGATTCTCTCATTGCTAAGAATATGCTTACACTCTGTTTTTGACACCTAATTCTTAATTTTATTAATTAAATTTTAAATAACAGTACCGTTGCAATTGTGAGTATGAACCTTTGATATGCAATATATCATAAACGATGTCCGGTATTGGTACAAGAGGTTAAGATATGCAAAAAGATAAAGTATCTATGCGTCATTCATGCGAGTGCATAATATACGTACGCATGCGTCACAGGTACCGGCCGATACAGAGGACTATGAGAGGATATACCAAGTTTAATGTAAAAAAACAATCAGCAATTGACTAAGCTTATAATAAACCAATAGTCCGACTGACCGATGAACTGGAAATAAAGGCAACACCACATTATTACGCAGTAATCTCGATTGTAATGGCACCTCCCGGGGCGCAAGCACCGCCCGACGCGCAATTACCGCCCTCTATGCCGAAATTTATGCGAACAAACCCAAATAATAGGGCGCCATCACTGATTTACGATCGCCCTGCTATTCTACGAACAAACGGCCAGGTACAAAAACTAAATTGTTAAAGAACACAGGAACCGCCAGACAGTGATCAGTGTTACAAAGTTTTGATACCGCATGTGTTAAGTGTTATAACAATGAAATGTATCACATCTGTATATTTAGAAATGCTCACTTAAATAAGATTACTCCAATCTTTTCCAAATTACGATAAGATTAATATGTAATCATTTCTATTCAAATTCTCTAATTTATTCTATTCTATTCGATTTAATATGAAGGTGATACTGAGATGTAATGTTTTTTTTGGCATAATTGTCACAAGTATCCAGCATGGGCGAATACACTTTCGACTCTACTATATAAGTGCCGAATTGCCGATGGAATGGAGTCAAGATCTCTTCAAGGTTTGATTGTGACGGCAAAATATTTTCTACTCTATTAATGTTTGAAGATACTTAGCCAAAGTTACGATTGTACATATATACTGTATCTTCAATGCAAGACTTAAATCCACCTAGTTACATATAATCCAAGACAAGACGTATATATCATCCTCAATCGTATTGTACGATTTTCCCGCCATAATCCTTTAATTTTTATTCCAATGTATACAGCCGCTTGAAAATAATATGGCCAGAAATCCTTATCCTTACTCCTTACTAATATTATAAATCTGAAAGTAACTCTGTCTGTCTGTCTGTCTGTCTGATTGGCTCTTCTTCACTCCTAAACCACTGAACCGATTTTAATGAAATTTTGTACAAAGATAGTCTGAGACCCGGGAAAGGACATAGGATAGTTTTTATCCCGGAAATCCCACGGTAAGTAGAGATGGATCGGAGAATCGATCTATTGGACCAAAAAAATCGATTATTTTAATCGATATTAGTAAGAATTGAATCGTAATCTATGCATTTGATCAAGTGATGATCTTAAGCAAAGTTGTTGTCCATGAGCCAACGAAGGTTTCAGAGTTGGTACGACCAATTTTCGCCAGATGGCGCCACTGCCATTCCAATGAAGATACGAATTTTCAGTTTTATGTTTGTTAGTATGTCATATTATTTTCTTTTAAACGCGGGCGAAGCCGCGGGCAAAAACTAGTAATAAATATTTAAATATTTACTGTACTCATTGTTTCTTGTAAAGATATCATTGAAATTATACAAATTAAATTGCATTTGGCTATATGATGGGTGATATGATGTGATATTTGAACGATAATATAATGTATCCATGATTTACCTACTTCAAAAAAACACTACTTAAAAGTTCCTCGGTTTGAATACGTTTATTAGAATGTAAAAAATCTATTGAAATTCCATCTTAAAGATGACAATGGCGTATTCGACAACACGCCTCCGCGCTTCTCCCTCTGTTACGCAGATTGTCACTCTCCTCGTAGGAGGGCGTCCCACGCTGCGCTCGTTCTATAGACACTCTATTTAACCCGTTAGGTTAGGTTAGTTACTGTTATATAAGATTTCAGTTATATATTATAAAAGGTATCGATAGTATGACTTATAATGTTATATGAAATTCTTATGTTCATTGTTGTTAACTCATATTACTTCTGGAGAGGTGGATGGTATTCAAGTTCTTTTCTTATTAATCAAATTATCGAGACTACCCAAAAACATACTGGCTATTTTATACACAAATATTTTTGTTTTTATGTACGTAAGAAATTTAAGTACAATTAAAAAAAAATGTGAGCTGTCACGGGACGCCTGGCAGATGTGAAACATCGACATTATTTTGTAAAAGTAATATGCAGAAAAGAACATATTGTGATAAGAACTAAATATGTCATAATGATAAAATAAAATATTACGATTTTTTTCCAGATAACGATGACTATTTATTGAATAAACATTTATTTTCATTAAATACAAAAATTTACGAATTTATTTCAAGTCGTGACTACTTAATTCGTTTAATGAATCGCACAGTCGATTGCGCACGGCATGCGTCGCCACGCCAGAAATCGGTTTTACGTGCGGCTATAGATGTTTCACATCAATAATTTTAATATTGTAAGTACCATGTGTATGAAGATTATAATAATGTACCTACTGTTCAGAACCTTTTAAAATGATCTTCATAAAAATTTTGGGTATACGTAGCTCATTATCATATAAAAGTATATATAAACTGCGTATCTAATCCATATGTACACACTACACACAATACAGACTAAGTAACGCTACCCTTTACAAAAAAGTTCAAAGTCGATCGGCATCGACCTCGCTGTCTCCGCAAATTATAATAATACGTCGCTTATTAGTTCCCCGGCTCGATTACCGAGCAAACGTCAGTCAGGATTACGAAATCCGCTCACATCGGGACCCATCGCATTAACTCTTTGTTACTTTATGCGCTTGCGCATAGCTGCGGGCGTTTCGGCAACCCGTTAGTTGATATGTATGTAGGTAGGTTTTTGGGTATCTACTTTATGTTTTAGGCGGTTTGTTCTGCCCTTTTGTCTTGAGGTTTAATGAGATTACTTACGAGATGGCTTACCTGTGTATCTAAATAGTTAATATAGAAGTTAATTAATAAAGTTTTTCGCACTCATAGCTCCACAGTAGGATTTTTCCCATAACGTGGTTGACATGGACATATAAAGACTTAGATCTAGAACGGGTATCATCAATTAGATATCTGTCTGGTCATTTTACACTAAAAAAATCTCACTATTATTCCCATAAAATACATAATGAACATAAATTTATAAAAGCCAATTTTAGACAAATAAGTACAACAGAATTCGATAATCAATATTGTAAGTTTGTAATTTAAGATTATAATCTAATTAAACTGCTGAATTTATAATAAAAGATATTGGATAAAGAGTTTTTGTATCAAAGTCTTTGCTGAAGATAAAAATATATGGTTGGATATAGTTACATTAATATAATTGAATTGCCGCCAATCAATTTTATAGTTGAAGTAAAGCCTCAAATAGGTTTTGTATGTAATAAATTTTAACTTTGCAATTAATAGTTTGCGGTATTTTAGAGGTAACTTGGACAAGATCTAATGTGGAGTTCGATATTTGAAAGTAATTTTTGTGAAATAATATTATTACTACCTCACCAATCTTCTAAAGTGCAAGTTGGTAATTATTTACACAGAATGCAACTTTTAAATATTTTACAGTTCCAGCTTAATTATTATTTGATTTTCACATCTTTTTGCCGATATAAATGGATGTTTTTGTATACCAAACGTAATATATGGAGCTCATCTGATGATACAATCAGCCTTCCATAGACATCTGAGTCGCCTGAAATAAAGCAGAACTATCTCTCAGAAGTTAATACTAAGTACTTAGTATATGCCTTTATCTAGGACAATATTTCGTTGGCACTACCGCCTGTGTTTATTATCTAACTAATTACCCAATTCTTTAGTAATACTTATGGTGTTGCTGATTATATTACTACAACTACATTTTAACGTATAAAAGAAATCATGGTGGGTTTGGCTGATTATTCATGGAACACAATCTTATCACCTTAAACATTAAAAAAAAGAACTGTCATCTTCAAATCGTCCGTCAGTGCACAATGGCATTCGGCGACAGTAGCTCCCGCGTTTTTGCACGCTTTATTTTTTTCCTTTCGCCATGGTTTTTTTATTCCTATTCAGCCATTGTTAAGTGCGACTTTCGTCCGGTCAATTTGATTATTGTTTTCGAATGGACTTAGCGGACAGTACTTGTTCGCTTTGTACTTTTTTTTCAAAAGAAAGGCTTGTAATTGGATTTGAAATAAGGCGCAAGATACACAAAACTATTTAAATATGTTTTATTGTACATACTTTATACAGCCACACCAAACTCGAATGTAAGTAATTTAATGAGAAATACATGGACTAATCGATCTGGATTCTCAATTACCAAAAATATTAATTTGTGATAAATAATACAATTTTAATATTCAAACCATAGAAATATAAAGTGTGTTTTATTTCATTTATGTGTGAAAATCCTGATCCAAAAATTCTTTTCACACACAACAACACGTCTTGAGTTAAGAGTCTCAAAGCTCAAAGAATTAGCGAATACCCAACGGCCGACACTTAAAAAAATGTATTAGATATTAAGCCACACATAAATTCTCAAACTCCATTAAACGAAGACGATTTATTTCTTGGACCTTACCGTACATAAAATGTTATAACTCCCCTGTGTTTGCGCAAGTGGATCTACTCTACATCGGACAGTATCCGAAGCAATAATATCAGCAATAAAATTATTAAATTCAGTCCATTGCTGAACATTATACATTAAGACCACTACGACTCCTTACAAACCAGCAATGTACACGTTCCAAATTAAAATTGTTGCTTTAAATATTTTCAAACTTACTATTCGGTAAGGGCATATCCACACACACGCACGCATGCTGTACGCATAAATCACACATATGTAACCTCAGGTACCGAAAGTTAATTGCCTTCGTATGTTCAATGTTCATAATGTTTCTACCTGTGTGAGGTAGTTGGGTGTGGACAGGCAGGTTAGAAATAGGTTTTTTTTATTACTTTATACTCTGTACTCGCATTAGTCTTGCGCCTGCGGCGCCATTTTTTCTTTTGTCTCCTCGATTAACCTTATGGCGATCCCAATTAGCAATTATATTATCAGTAGGTCGTCTCGACATCGGGCGTTTGAACTAAAAGCAATAAATTATAAAATACATCTTAGAGTCCAAGCTTTAGCTTATCTCCATAGATAGAACGGAATGGCTTTTACGGAAGTATTGGTATAATATTACGACTAGTATTAGTATTGTAGTGTGAAGATATATGGAATATAATACCAGTGATAAATTTACTTTAGTTTATTTCAATGGCTTTATTTATTGTAGGATATACGGATATACGTATAAGATTCATTATTCAACGATTTCTTGTAGCAATTTTAATGTCCTACTCCGTTCAATAAGTAAAAATAAACAATTTTCTTACTTCAAGAGTAATACTGGTAGCGTAGGTACTCAAAAACTCATCTGCTATCAGCGTCACGGATTTGCTAATAGTTGTATTTAATGTATTTGTGGGCTGGCTACATTAGAAGAGTATTAGACGCCTGAAAGATGCCTGAAATATTATGTTTTTTGCATGCAGCATGCAGTCCACCTGGTGGTAAGTGGCTACTGCCGCCCATGGACATCTGTAATCAACCCCAGATAGGAGAAGATATTCCTACCTGAGGTCGGCCACAAATGCGCCGCTACCCCTGAGGACTAAGCTGGAACGCCTCAGAAAAGTCTGTCTCCCTTACCACACCCTTCAAACCGAAACACAGCAGCGCCTAACACTGCTGTTATTAGGTAGAAATAGATGTGGCGGTGGTGCCGCCGGAGTCGAACCATAATAATAATTTTACATATTGTACTATTTGCAACGCAAATGTCTGTACAGTATTTTTACGTACAAACCCTTCAAAATTACTTAATCGTACAAAAAAGTCTCTACTTCTCTTACTTCCCTTCTCTAACAACATTATTCCTTATTTATTACAAACGTTAAACCCTTTGGCTGCAATTTTAGGTCATAACATTGATTTAGCACAAAGAAAATAAAGATTTTGAGAGGTTCCGGCGGTCCGTTAACATAATAACAGATTATATTAGTACCGCATACCTCATACCCGCGGAGCCGAACGGTAAGGTTATTTTTTGCATTAACTATAGTTTATAAAGTAGCCTTGAAAAGAAGATTTTTGAAAAACAAAAGAAACTTAGAAGGTTGTAAGAACAGAATCCATGTATGTGGTGTTGTAGTTACTTCTTTTTTAACATTTATATCTTTTACTAGGACTGTCAAGAGTCGGGGCGTCCATTAAGTTATTTTTTTTTAATAATATAGGAGTAGCAGATGCAGTCCACCTGATGGTAAATGCCTACTGCCATCCATGGACATCTGTAATCAACCCGAGATAGGAGATAGAAGTCCACGCAAAGTTAATCAAGCAAAAGGGGTGCGATGTAAATTGTCCTATAATATGGTTTTATGTCGAAAAATATACGAAGAAAGTATAAATTGATTTTAAAAAATATAAAATGATTTAAAAAAAAATAAAAAAATGATTTCACAAGTATATTTTCTTTTTTGCTACAAACGTAATTTTTTGTAATGATACAAATATATTATATACTTGTATACAAGTATTATTTTAACTCTATCATAGTACCTTGAAATCTTCGAAAATTATTTAATTTTATTCGATACCATCAAATATAAACTCATTATAACCCTAAATAAATTCTCGTTTTCCGACTAAATAATTGTAATAAAACTTTACCAGCTTCAACAACCGTCTATAAAGCTCTACACGAACTCTAGGTAGAGACAAACGCTCCTTTTATTGTACGGGGTGAGTAACGAGTACCTGGGACCCTCGGTAATTTTTAATTGACAAAAAAACTCGAGCCGACCGATTTTATACAGGGAATTTATTTTATTACTCGTATTAGTTACTCGTGTGTGTGGGCGGGTGTGCCGCGTTACGAAAATATTTTAGTGGAGTATTTACCGACGTGGCTTAAGATGTGGCTTACTTTATTATTTCAGAAGATTATTGTACAATTAGTAGATTACAACTAGGCTGTTTTGTAACCATTAAATATTTCTGTCTTAATGAGTTTTAGCTTCAGACGCTTTTATCGGATTTCATCATCGCATAAAAATACTAAATAACGCTTAATTTAATCTGCGTAATGGCTGATTTCGGTTGATTGCACACGTTTAGTCTCATATTAATCCTTTAGGCAAAATATTTATTTATCCGACACATAATTAACTACTTTATCAAAACCAGCTTAAAAATGTGAAAAGAAAAATGTATCTAATCCGTTTCATTATACCCATATTTCAGTTTCTTAAAAAAAATGCTTAGGGCAAAATAATTGTCATTGTTTTACAATTTACATAAATTCGACGAATGTTACACCATTAGGTATATACATACATACGTTATCTTAGTTACATATAACATAAGTTAAAACGCAATCATCGTAAACAATCGAAAGGAGCAGTTGTGAGATCTCGATGGCACAGGTAGACGCGCCCGAACAATACCACACTGGGTCCGACGCAAAAACGCGGTAATGAGCGCACTAGCGGTAATGGCCGCCATTGTCTGTGCGGCGGGCTCTGCTTCTGCACTGAAAAAACACATTTTTGGGTCAGTTTTTTTCGAGATCCATATATTAAGAGTAATGTTTGGTGCGTTTTATCGATTTTGGTTATAATACTTAAAGATTACGTTCGGTGGTGCATTGTTTTGTAACCCTTTATTTATATTAAAAAGGAATGATACAGAGTGCAGTATTATATGAGATGACCAATTATCTTCAAATAATATTTATATTGTGGCGTATTTTTACTTTAAAGGTAGATGCCTTAGTGGTTCGTCTGCTACAACCCCACTATCACGATGCGGTAATGAGCGCACTAGCGGCCGCCATTGTCTGTGTGGCGAGGACTGCTTCTGAACTGAAAAAACACATTTTTGGGTTAGTTTTTTTCAAGTTCCATATATTGAAGAGCGATTGGAGTATTTTATCGGTTTCGGTTATAATAATTAAAGATCAAGCTCTGTGATGTTTTATTTTATTCTCATTTTCATATTAAAACGAGGGAAATAAAAACAATCTAAAATACTTAGGTTTAAACGAGCAATTATATCTTAAATGTAAGGTATTTATATTATGACATATTTTTTCTTTAAATATACGAGTAGATATATTTGTGGTTTGATGCAACCACCACCACTTCTAGCGGTTTATTGCAGTTGTGTTAAACTCTATAGTTTTATGGTTTAAACGTTATTAATGCAGATACCGATTTAATTTCATTATAGAAACTACCAAAGACAAAAAAGTACATAAATGCGTACAGACATTAATACATGTGTATAGTCAGACATAAACAAACACTTAAACAATATTCTCATTCAAGGAGAAATGAGTAAAAGGATAAATTTTAACAAAAATGTTTCAAATATTTTTATAACACTAACGTTTCCAAGAAAACATGTCTATTATAAAAACGCTTATAAGATATACTGTTACGAAATTAATTCGCAAAGTCAAAGTGTGTTTGGAATATTTTTTAAACGGTGTTGTAAATTAATTTGTCGAAACGTGACACTTGTTAATAATGAGGACTGATTGTAATTTAGAGTTGACATTTGGAAATTCAATAAGGACTTTCTATTCTAGGTCTACTTTGATATTTTGCACATTAATATAATCAAGCCTATAAAGATCCTATTATATGGTGGCTGCTGATCACAGCTGGTGGTTAGACGTGTTATTTTATGTTAATGGTAGGCATAGATGAATGAAAGGTGTTAGGCTGCTCGCAAACGGTGCTAAACAACGCCAGAGAAACGTATGTGCCGTGTATACGTATTTCGTACAAGTTTCTTTGATATCATTAAAATATGTATCTAATAATACTTGTCTTAAAAGTACAAAATATGTTCAGTAACCTATTTCGTTCAAAAATTCTTAACTATTTATTTGTAAGTTGTATGAACTTAGCTTAGAAGGTTTGAATGCAGTGTTGCCTGTGAGTGTTCATTTTTTTATATTCATTTAAATTTTTCACTGTGATATTAATTCCAATTAAACTAAAATAGAACATTCTGTTCATTACTGACAACAAATTAGGTACTTAAATCATCATAAAAATATTTATTCTTTAAAGTTACGATTGCGTGATTAAACCGCTTCAAAAACGACTAATACCTATCGACGCTACTAAAAGCTTCGCGTGTAACTAGCTTTATCTCGGGGCACGATGTAGCTGGACCAGTCAAATCTAGGATAAGACAATAAAACACTGAACTCGTCCACCAGGACTGGTTCGCTTACGTAAAGTGCACTCGATATTGTACGGTACCGGTATGCAAATAAGACGATCAAATGAAGATACATTTTTAATTAAAACCAAATTTAATAACTCAGCGGAAGCGAACCAACAGATTTATGAAATAATATAAAACGTTTCGCTTAAATAACCAATTATTCCGTTCATAGAAATGTGTAATTATGTAAATAATAAAATTAATGATGTAACTGTACTACGCGATTTGGTACATCACGTTCTCACCACTTATGGCTTTTTAATGTTTGTTAAAACTTGTATTTAATTAAACAAACTTGTCTTTTCACATTACGTGGTATATCCGCTAGACGGCTTACAGATTGTGGATGGCTTGTTATTGAACTGTGGTGGTGGTACCATCATCTAATTATATTTTATACGCGGTAGGTACTAACAGTCTTTGCGGTAATTTCCTTTGGTTTGAAGAGTCCAGGACGACATAATCCTGAACATTATACCTGTATGAAGTACCTATTCTAATAGCATTGTAACTAAAAATATCATTATTATGGATTTATCTACAAAAGTCCGTAGGTTACGGTGACAACTTATGTGGTATACTGCAAGGCTCTTTAAAAGATTTCTTTAAGATAAATAGCTCTATTTATTATTGCAATTTTCTGATGTACTACATTGATTACTTGCCATTGGATACTCTACATAGAGACCAAAGACAAATCACAAGTAACTTATATTAACATAAGCATTCGTAGGTGCTCCAAAATTTGATAATAAACGGGTGACAAATAGGGAAACACGATATGTTCACAGAACTGGGAGGATAAGATCTCTGATACCAATCAGGCACAGCCCCGCACAGCGTCACCTAGCAAGTGATATGCAAATATTTATGACGCGGCCGAAATGAGTGCTGTGTAAATTTCCATCTGCGGACATTTCGACCGCGAGGCTGCCCGCAATTGTACGGATATTATCGTCATTTTATGCTAATGCGGACATCTTCGACCATTAGACGAGCTCCGGAGAAATAAATTATACGATGCGCGGGCGCAAATTTAGTATTATTTCTAAATTTTTTAATTCTCGTAACGGTGATGCCGTGTATCTTGTTTGTAACGTCCAAGGAAAGTATGTTACGATTCTATTTGGTATTCCGACTTGAAATCGCTTTTCGGTTTTATCGTTTGCTTACGACGTAATTATATTTTCGACGCCATTTTTATTCATAATCGATCGCTTACGTAAATTGTTAAGTGCTATTAAGATGTTCACTCATAATATGATTATAATTGCAACAACGGTTTTGCAAAAATAAATTGATGTTGCAACATTTGTCTACCTCAATAAAAGTCCATAAAGGAGTCGTCTAATTGTTCATTAAATTTACTTTAATGTTTGGGTCATGATTGATCCATGATAGTGTTTTTCAATGTCGATACAATAATCAATTGAGCTGGCTCTAAAAGTATCAATTACTTACGACAAAAAAAAAGATTATTTTAACGATAAGAAGTTGTCACATTTTATTATGTCTAAATTGTATAAAGGTAATTGCTTCCCGGAATTGGTGTTCTGTATACACGTTAGAAATGCTGTATATATATATATATCATCCGAACATATTCCGTTAATACTTAATCAATTATTATCTGAAGCTAATAAAACAATTGTACCAGTGTTAAATAAAACCCCATACATGCCTATAATTTATAGACAATTTGTATGCATCAAATTAAAATATTTTCGAACAACACCAAAGAAGTGTAGAACAAAAAGCCGGCACGATCTTCCAATTAAAATTATTAGGTACTGACGCGTTTTTTACGATTTGTGGCGTATAATAACAAGTACAGGGGCCGATGCGCGATGTTATATGATCGGACTGACCGACTATAAAACTTGAATTACAAGCCTTTATGATTCACCCGTTTATTTATAAGTGCTCAATAAGATCTATACTTACGGCTAGGTCCAGCTTTATTACGAATTTTATGCATCACCGCAAAACCAACAGCAATACTTGCTAGGTTAAGGGCTAAGCTTGTATTGTAAATATTTTGATTAAAATATACATAGAGTGTACGAGTAGGCACGGTATTGTTTTCAGCCAGTATAATAATAATAGTACTTAACAAGCATTCTACGTCTCGCATTTTAATCAAATTTATATTTATGATAACATAAAAAATCTATGTCAAAGGTGACGTCGTATGTAAAACTTTGTGTCGGTTAGTGACCTTTTGTTTATAATATATTTGCATATATAGATAAAAAGACGAAAAACGTATTTTGCTCTACCAGTAGTACCAGTACCAATACAATTTTTTGTTCAAAGTATCTTTAAGTATAAGTAATCACCAGTCGCTAGTGTACTTAACAAGTTTTATTGTTAAATACAAAACATTAAAATTTTAATTCGAAATCCGGGGCGAAGACAACGGGCCGCTCAGCCTCATCTGTCAAAACCGCTCAATGTTTTTAAAAAGGTTTTAAGATCGCCCGACCTGACTTGTTATTGTTATTTATATTAAGACAGGCCGAATTGCCGGGACCCTTCGCACTTGGCGTGAAAAAAAATAACAATTACGACGAGCGGGTTTCGATTCTTATCGTGACCGAGCGTAGGTCGATTTTTGATCGTTTGCAAGTTTTAGTAAAATGTATCACTAAGAGCCGGTCCACACGGCGCGTTGCGTCAGCGTTGCGTCGACGTAGCGCTGTGGCTGCGTCGTTTTACATACTAATAATCATAGTGTACACACGGTGCGCTGCGTCGACGCAGCGCATACGCGACTGAGCTGCAGCGCACGAGACGAAGCGGGCGGGGGAGTACTCACTTACGGAGCGTTACGACTCCGTCGTAGTAACGCTGCGTTGGCGCAGCGCCCGTGTGGCCGGCTATGCGTAAAACCTTTGCGTTGCGACGACGCAACGCTGACGCAACGCGCCGTGTGGACCGGCTCTAAGGGTATGGAATGCAACGGATTGCGCGACTCATGTGTAGGTACGCGTTTTTTGTGCGCGCGGGAAAGAGACGCAAGATGGCGTAAGGGTCGTTTGCAAAGTGCACTAATGGGAATTGTATGTGAGATTGCGTCGTGATGTATTTCGACCGAGTTATGCGCGCTTCATTTGAGTTCGAAATTCAAGTTTCTGTTTTCGATTTGCAGACACCATTTTGTTTAGTCGTGATTGCACATCCTTTGTCCATTATATTTTTTTCTTGACTACTTCGTGTTAAATTAACAGGCGAAAGACGGAGCCTGCCAGTGGATGGTTTATTTTTTTCATTTTGACAGAAATAGATGAGATCTCTGTTAGATTAATAACCTTTTGTTAAATTTTGCTGAACAAGTGTTGAAGTTTTTATAAATAATTTAAATACATCTAAAACATTTAGATAATAAATAAAATAGTTACCTGCACATTTAAACGAAGGTTAAAATTTATTTGTTTCATAAGATTAAATGCAAATACGCGGTTATGGATATGAATCATCTGAATGTTTTATTAAGTTTCATAAGTAAATTCCGTGGTGAAAGGATTTATCGTGGTTTTGTAAGAGCGATTCGTAATTGTAATTTACCTACTTTCATTAGTCTACACATTAGTCATGTTAGTACTCGTTTCATATTTGTGTGTGAATCAGCCGTGCTTATCCGGCTCATAACTGCTATTTGGGGAACAATAAAACAAGAACCTATTACTTATTTTTATTTGTAATACTTGTAGGTACAACAATCACATTGAGTTTGTCATTAAAGTTACGAGTAGCAGTGTTAGCAGTGGGAAGTTAACGCAGATGAAGTCATGAACATCGATGATATTGCTGAATCAACGCTGTCAACAATATCTTAATAAAACTTTTTTAACTAAGATAATTGAGTACCTCCAAGCTTTTATTTAACTTGCCACATTAGTTCCATCATTAGTACATACGGATTAAATCTTGCAACTGAATTTTTACAGTTAATCCCATCCGATAGAGTTAAAGTGAGACTGATAGCTTAGTTAAGATTTTTTGTAATATAGGAGTAGCAGACGAGCATGCATTCCACCTGCTGGTAAGTGGCTATTGCCGCCCATGGACATCTGTAATCGACCCCAGATAGGATTAGATATGCCTACCTGGGGTCGGCTATAGATGCGCCGCTACCCCTGAGGACTAAGCTAGAACGCCTCGGAAAAATATGTCTCTCTTACCACACCCTCTAAAACGGAACACAGCAGCGCCTAACACTGCTGTTATTAGGCAGAAATAGGTGTCGCGGTGGTGCCGCCGGAGTTGAACCACAAAGGGTTTTACCACATTCTAAATCTAATGTAGCGGACGTCGCAAGGTGGATGGAACAATAACTATTTTGCATTCTCGTGTTATAAGTATTAACTGAAAGTCTAACCTAAGAAACCATAAGAATAATAAAAAAGTTTTTTAACTTATTTATATATTTTTTAATTTTACTCCGCTAATAATACCTACTCATTTATTATTAGATCTTTCATAATAATAATACTCAAATTATATCTAATAATCCTATAAATACTTAGGCACATAATATCGATTACTTTTTCAATACTTTTCTTTTGTTGATAATTACGAGCTTCCTAATGCCTCCATGGTCATCTTGCACAGACCATAGATAAAAAATGCAACAGATTAAAGCTAACACGAGGTTGCGAAGTGGCACAATGGGTCACATTGAGGAGTGGGCGTCCTTGGCGCCCGATATAGCCGTAGCCCACATATCGCCCTCGTGCAAACGTGTGTAAGGAACAAATTTACTATTTGCTCTTAATGTTACAGTATAATTATTATCTATGTATTACTACACATTATGTAGAGGAAAATAGGTAAATCAGGAGTTTAAAGTACTGTACTTAACAAATATGTAAGTTTAATTTTAAATCGCCCGAACCGTAAATACTATTTTCTCGTAGGAGTTCAAGATATTGGAATTTTTCTTTAGGTTTTTTCTATGAGTGGTTTTTCTTTATACTTCGATTATTTCAATTTTAAAGTCAGTACTGTTAGAGATAAATTAAATGGTTGCCTGATTTCCGTGAATACTTTGTTTTTATCCTTAAGTTTAGAATTTTAAATTTTTCATGGTCTTTTACAAAATTAATCTATAAGGATAAGTGGATGTACATTACCTTAAAAGTGAAGCTGTGTTTAGCAAAATTAAATAACTAATCCCTAATAAGTTAAACCACAGAAGCCTAAGGTAGTTAGGCTTCTGTGGTTTAACACGGTAGGTGTATAGGAGGAAATATTAAAATATTTTTTATGAACACTCTGAGTTACGTCACTTCGACAGACAAACAATGTTACCGTTAACGTAACCTCTGCAGCGAGCTGCACTGCGCACTGTTATTGTTCTTTATTCACGGTACAGAGCAACCATTACAAAGAGCTTTACAAAATTACGAATTGGTCTGCTCTACAACGTCACAATTTCCATAACCTCTGCATTTTCATTTACTACATAAGTGCAGTGGGTATTACTATTATTATTTCTTATGCTTATGAAAAATGATTTACTAATAAGAAGCTTATTTTCTTGTTCGATTCTATTATGTATAAAAATAATTACCACTAACTAACATAGTACCTATCGATTATAATATATGAATTGTTTACTTGGGACTTTACATAAAGTGTATTTCCGTATCGCTTCTAAGAAAATATGTCATTGTTTTCTAAGCACCCTTATTAAAAATACAGATATTTAAATAGTAAATAGGCAACTAAACGTAAAGAAAAAACTATGACGACACTTTGCTTGTGTACTTACACTTCTCGTTATAACTTCTCCATTATCCAGACAATGTTTTTACCAGCACTAAGTTGCATTATATTAACTTAGTCTCTGCGGCAAGCTACACTGTGTCCTCTTGTTCCTAATTCCGCGCATAAAGTGCTGGAGTGCTAGTTACACGGAGTTGAGCCTTTCCGGTTTCACGTGAACATTAAATGAAGGATTTTCCTGAAGTTTGCCTTTAACGTGCAACAGACGGGTAACTGTTTCTTTATTGTTTGTTCTTTGAGCTGAAATATAATCTAATATTCATATTTTTAGTGTGATGGAACATGAATTAAACTATGAAAAATGCATAGGCATATAAGTAAAAATGAATTGTCTTTCTGCAAGATTTATTTTGTCAATAGATAGATAGAATAGATAGAAGTAGATAGATTAAACCCTTAATTTAAATGTTGTCGTTGAACGTAGAATATTTTATGTTTATAACATTTCTTACCACGTCCTCTTGGAAAACAGAAAAATATATGATTAGGACACGTACCTATTTTAAAGTCTGCTACTGTAATAGAGTTCGCGTCTAACCATCTCCTATGATTTTATAAAATATTTACAAAAATAAATTGTCAACTGTTGCCTAACTTAAAAACTATTCAAAACAAAAAGATAAAAGTTAATACGCCCAAATATAAAATTGTTTTTATAGTATTTTTATGTGTCATCTCATTTTAATGGTACCAAAACATATTTTATAGTTCTCTCTGTTCATATTTACTCTGTGCTAAAGTTTTAGAAGGCTGTAAACATTTAATAGGGTAAGTTTTACGACGGGCGGCGGCGGAGGGTAAAGGGTAAGGGGAACTGTTAAATCTAAGCCTGTATTTATATTTTTTTAATGATTTTAACCTTACCGATACAATTGGATTTGGTTTTTGTGGTATAAGATGGGTAGAGGGTGTTTAGTATTGGCTACAACTCTCAGGAATACCAAGTGTATCAGTTAGTTATAGTCAGTGTTTTAATTTAGTTCTCAGGGGTATATGTGAGAGTGATCCTCTTTATATATGACTCCTAGGTGACCATGGGCCTATAACTATTTTATTGTAGAAAATTCGTATTCCGGTGTATTTGTTTTGTAAAGATGGTTAGTGACCATATTACCTCACAGTTTCAAGAAAACCAAATCACGAACAGGGTATAACTACAAAGTTATAATTTAAAATGAAAGAATTAAGCCAATCAAGATATTCATAGTAAAGTAAATCATAGTAGAAGGTACTTCTATAAAATGTTAAGAATTTTATTTTATGTATGAATTACTGACATGACCTTTAAGGAAATAAAATTATAAAATGCAGATGAAATTACGAATATTTAAAATGGAATTATTAGTTACAATGGTATTTACTATTTAATTAAATGTCTATATTTTGTAGGAAGTGCATTATGATTGATTATGTTTTGTTTGATGTACACAAAAACATATTATTACCAGTATGTTCTTTTTGCGAAGATACTGATAGTTATAATGTTAGCCTTTAATTTAATGTTTCTTATAAACATATTTATAATAGCCGTAATATTATTAACATCCATATTAAGATTAAACATATTTTTAAATATGATAGTGATAGAGATGGATATTTCAAAGTAAATATACTCGTAGATTCATGTACTTATTCTTAAATTGATTTTTTTTACCAAGGTCAAGTTATAATAGTTATTTAAATTGAAAAATCGAAATATTTTTAAAACAATCCTTAATATATGTATCTGCGCTGTAGGTATAAATAATATTCAAAGGTGGTAACAAATAATATTCAAAATAAAAATATGTTTTAGGTAGAAATACGTAGAACCGGAGTTGAATCACGAAGTACCTAGCACTTTAAACTAAAAAACTAGTCATTTCACATTTGAAAAACAATTTTAAAACTTGTCTAATATGGTAATAGATTTAATCAACCGCTCAATTATTGTTCAATATATTCGAATTACTAATAAACATCGGTGAATGAAAAACTAAAACAAAAACCAAGCGATCTATGTTTTTTAAGTGACCTCAGTGTCTCAGGCGCCGACGCAGGCAACATAACCTAGTAATTACGGACGACCTTTCCGACTTACATTGGGCACAAATTGTATACACAATGTAAACTGATTCGTATTCCTATGTATATGCATATTCACACGGTTGTTTTTTTTCCTTAAAAACGCTGTGTAATATCATAACTACACACTAGGATTCACGGTATCGTGGGTGCCATGAACATAAACAAGGACAAATACCTAAACATCCAGAGCCAGATTAGATTTCTAAATTAATCATTTAGATATCTGTCTGGCCGGAAATCGAATCCAGAACCTTTTGCGCGTCAGACCAGTATGGTGAACGCCGCGCTACACGGGTCGTCGTGATTTGTAAGAAGTAGTAAATAGTAGTTAGTATTTAATAGACAACTGATATTAATAGGAACTGAAGCCTATATATTTATTTATTATTTAGCCATTAGTACGAAATTATTAGAGATTAATTATCACTTGCTAAACGGTGAAGGAAAACATCGTGAGGAAACCTGCATACCTGAGAGAATTATAAAAAAAATCTCAAAGGTATGTGAAGTCTACCAATACGCCCTTGTCCAGCAGTGGGACAGTAACGGGTTGATGATGATGAAATTGGCTTTGCACTAGATGTTCAAGATTAAGCCGCAGGTGAGCATTTATAATTTTTTCGAAGTTATATTTAGATTTATTACAAATCATATAACTATAACTTGCTTTAACAATAAAGGAAAACATCGTAAGAAAACCCACATGTCTGAGTGTTCAACATAAAAGTTGGCAAAGATATGTGTACGTAACATTATTGTGTACATACAGATATAAATCTATCGTCGAAACACTCGAATTAACGACATTTACCTTTATATAATTAAACATTTAATGTGTACTGAACTACGCCGTTATAATTACTGTTGTGAATATTTAATTTTGAATAGTGCGTATTTTTGAAACTTTTTAGTTAAAAAATACAGTCGAAAAGAACCATATTAATGTCGGTTAAAACAGTACCACTATTTTTGCAACTAAACCGTATCGGCTAATCAAGCGAACAAATTGTTTGGGTAATAACCGATCTTTTGGCAAAAAGTGATTTATTTTTGCATTGCGTGCACCTGCCGAGGCAACTCGACATGTGGGCCATGTGGCTTCATTTTTGGGTCATTATATATTCTATTTTTTCGATGACCTTTTATTTTGACAATAGGATTGGATAATCTGATAGCTTGCTTATAAGTTGAATAGGGTTATATGTAATCTGCCAATTTGTACTAATCATGGTCGTATTTTAAATATGTATGACTATCCAAATTAATCGGTTATTTAAAAATATTTCAACGTATTTGAATACTTAAAGTTTATACGAGTATTTTGATAACCCTTACTTACTTCATTCAAAGTATTGGGTTCAATCCCCGTTCAGGCAAGCAGGTAAATGATAAATTTAGATTTCTGTCACGAGTTTCGTTATGTGTATTCGTCTTTGTATGTCTATGGCATTCACGTCACAGGTTTACGAATCTTATTTTGAATTGTTTTAAGGTCATTTGAATGCAGAAAGCACAAACTTGCAAGAATGTTCTTTTCACTTTTCATAACGGTCTTTAACACACAAAAGATGAAAAATAAGCAATAGTTCTACATACGGCCGATCATCAAAGCGAGAGCAATTAAAAACGCCAGCAAAGGAAGCCTGAATGAGCGGTCGGCGTTCATTAAAAAATCTCATATCTTTCAAATGGAAAAGCTTTGCCGTAACTGCAATAAATTATCTGTGAACGTAAAAAAGAAAGAAAAGAGTGAAAACAAAAAGTGTTTTTTCCGCTATGAAGGCACAGTTTTGATTGAAAGGCAGCGCCGGAAGTAAGCCTCCCGCGGTAACTGGGTCACCGCTTCCCGCCCGCCCACTGCCCGCCCTTACGCTTTAACACCTGAAAATGAAGCTATTTCACCAATTTTTTAATTGAAACTTTTAAATTACGCCGACAAATGTCGAGGTAATTTATTTTTATGAAGTGTTTAATATTGAATGCGTGGGCTGGTAATATTAATTTGTTATAAATGCGTTTTTGCCTGTTAAGATGGTTTAATTAATCACTTTAAATTATGTATATCCATTTTTATAGGACTGAAATAGCAAATAAGTATGCAGTGCACCTGATCGTAAGTGGCTATTGCCGCCCATGAATACTTGTTGTCAAATTCAGACAAGAGTCCTTCCTCCGGGAACACATAGGTACAGACCTATATGTACAGACATATAGGTGTGGCGGCAGTGCCTCCGGAGTCAAACCACAAACTCTTGTACAACCTCAATACACGAGTAAATCAATAAAACGTCAATTTTGAATACAATTCTCATATCTCTTCTTAGTATCCGAAAACATTGAAACTCGTATAAAATACGTTCTAATATAATATATTAACAAATTAAATCATGTAATATTTAAAATTAGATTAACGAATATGTCATTAAGTATTTCCTAAATTAATACTAGGAATATTTACAAATCAACTAATCAAATTCTGTGTTTGTTAATACCATCCAAAAGTTACGAATTCATTCATTCAAGTTTGTAATATAATCTAATGATCTTATCGTGTAGCAATTATGCTTAATCTTAAATCTTTACGTTTATTACATGGAATCGAATCAGATTTTTTCGTTATCATCGGTGATAAATAGTTGAACGCGCAGATTTAATAGTAAAACACATTTGCATATAAATTAATGTGCAATATTTTGGTGGTATTTTTCGTGTGAAGGTTTTGTTTTTCCTTAACTTATGTACACGTCATATGTAGTGGATATTTATTTAGGAACTCTTTAAAATTACGTCAGGAAAATTACGTGGATTTTATCTTAAATAGTAATGGTAACTGTGTTTTACGAAGAGTGTGTTCGATCACTTACATCTAATGTTTAAAGGCAGATCATATTGACAATCGCCTATAATGACAATGCTGTATCACCGAAATCTGCTTTATGGCCGCATTATTGGCCTGCTGTGGTGTGACTTCAATCAGGAAGTAGCGAAAAAATATCTTTTTTCGAGGTGTATCATCTTAGAACACAAGAGCGGTAACACATCTATCATCAATTTTAAGTAGGACTCGTAATGTTACAAATGTCGCCGGGCGGTAGTCACCACTTACCGTCAAATTGGTAACACGCTTCTTTTCTACTTCTATTACATAAAAAATCTTATATGACAATAATTGTACACTTCATTCCGTATTCTTAGAAATGCAGTGACCAATTAACATCGAGTGGACAGTTCGCTACTACTATTAAAAAAGTTTAAATCTTACACATGTATTTTGTTTTCCTCGTTTTAACCCGGTTCTGTAAGTACTCTCACGTCACCGTACGTAAGGAGATGTCTAGAGAATCGTATGTAAAATGTGTCATGTGTAACTCCAGTGTCACCCACTAACCCGGGGAGCTGTGGGTCAAGCTTTATCGTTCAGAGCTTTTTATCTGGCGAGGTCACGCTGTGTTGTTTTTATGCTTTTGAGCTACACACAAATCTTAAATGCTTTTTGAGCTCAATATTTGGACTGCAATCCTAAATACTTTCAGATTGACCCGAATAGATATGCAAATGTACAGACAATTTTTTTGGAGCATTTTAGCTTATTTATTATTAATTTTAGTACTAAATCAATATTTTTAATGTAAGTACCTAAAATACTAATTACTTATTATAAAAATTGCTTGAATAATAATAAGATTGTATACATTACAATATTCGAAACAATAAAACTAATTACTAATTTAAACTAGAAAAACACATATACAAATAACCTTATTATTATTAAATAAATATCTGGCAACGATAAAAAATCTTAGGTCTCGCGAAAGTGTAAAAATTACCTACAAAATATTATTTTCTAATCATCTAAGCAAATTGCAACAGAGAATGCAGTCCAGTCAACATGTTAGTGGACTGCATGCTCGGCCACTTAATGTTTCAATTTTGAAAAATAATCTTATGCTACGAGTATTTCTATTATCGCGCCACGGTTTTATTCCAACTATAAGTAGTATGGTATAGTTGTGATGTGTTTATGATGAAATTAAACTATTAAAACCGGATTTTGGAAATTAAAACACGGCTAAGCCTCTCAGACTGTTTCCGTACATCATTACGGCGGCCGTTCACGAATAACAAACATGAACTTTCCACATTTATATAAAGAATTTAAGATTAGCTCTAATGGGGCGAATTATGCATTCAGCTTATGTTTTATTACTCTATATTATGTTTATAATGATTACCAGTGAAAGTATGCGTTTTTTCATAGCTAGTTAATATACTACGGATATGTCTCTAATAGTGGATTATAGCACTTAATTCGAGTACACATTGATTTTTTATTTACTTAAAAATACATACTTATTGTTTTAAAAATGAATTGATACTCTTGAAGGAGCGAGAAAACCGGTTTCGGTTATTGATAATCAGTTTCCTTAAGAAAGTAATATAGATCCTACCAATCGGCATGTGGCTTTGTGAACTACGTCACTAAGGCTTCTCATTCTCAGGAAATCTGTACCCAATACGTTTTAATAGGCTATGCTTATTTCCAGTAGTAGGGTTCTAAGGCTTCTATTATTATTCTATTCTATGATCTTCTATTATATGATATTATTGTACCAAACATACAAATTCTATAATTGTCCTTACTATATCTAGAGTATAGTACTAAAGTAATGTCATATATTCTGAACACAAGCTTTATACATTTCCAAATTAAATATGAGCAATTTTTATTTCAATGTAATGTAATACACAAAATTGTAAAGTAAATAATTAATTTATATACAGACATGTCTACGAGACAATTTTGATTAAGTATACTTTTTTGAAGATTATTAGCGAAAGTATATGAGTATCGATTATTACGCAAACGATTGAACGTGAATCAGAGGTTACACAAATGTAACGCTCAAATTTTTCCCGATTATTCATACGATATCGATACCTATTTATTTACCAGTACCAGGACGGTAACGACAAAACATAATTATCTAAAAAAGCGAGTCAAAGATGTATCAAATATACAGTATGTAGTGATGTATTGAATTAAAGATAGTGACTAAAAATATTTAAATTGAATAATAATATAAATATAATATGAATAACGTGTGGTTTTCGAATGATCTAATTTCATAGAAGTACTCGTAATAAATAAACTGTGAAATTAGATCATGGTATATCCGACGATTCGGCAAATTATTACGTATTTGTCTATGATACACTTTTAATGTCCTTTAAATTAATTATTTCTTAGAATTCATAATATTATTGAAAAAATTATCTTATAAATAGCTTGGTTTAAATTTATCTGGACCTACATTTTTTACTAACAGGGCAAACCCTATTTTATAAGCTTTATTACGTCATGAGTTGCAGCAGTACAGACATACATTTTTGGGGTTATAGTGATGTTACATAGTGGACTTTATGTCCTTATTATTCGATATCGAAAAATCCTGTTTATAATAAGTCTGTGTGTGTGTGTGTGTGTTAATTTGTATATATGTGTGTACTGTTATTATCGTATCAAACGAGATTGTACACCATAATTGGGTTTTTACTCGAAGCTAATTCGGTATGATTCGTGTAAGGCCGGATTAATGTTAAATGTTACCACCTGTCCCTGCGAGCTCTGTTTTCGATATTCGATAATAATGACGAGATGCGAAATATCGATTATCGATTTTTTTTGTAAGATACTGGAAATATTTTAAATCATTTTAGTGAATAGAAATCTTACCGTATATAGACCTGTAGGACTACCATAAGTTTACAAAAGTATTACTCGCTAGCGACTGCGTAAAATAAATGTATGAAAAATTGTACAGCACCTCTGGTGGTTACTCGTAGAACTAAAATCCGTAGTGACGTAACTCGATACGTAAAAAACCTATCGAAATCAAATCGCTAGCGAATGTCATTATGATCTATTGCCATACAAATTCGGTCCCATGAGTCATTAATTTGACAGACGTTGTCAAGAAATACCGTAACGATAGTAGTTATGTTATTCACTAGCAAAATGACAATAGTTTTCTATTTACCATTTCTATAGTGGCGTTTCTATGCCAACTCATGGTAATGCTACTGTTTATAAATGCAATCACGATATATAAGCTCTCAACAAAATTAATTTATTACACGTTTTATTTTCATTACATTTACAAAACATGATATAGTGGCTTATTAAAACAGATATCGAGCATCCAACGGAGGTATTGATTTCATGATAGTCTCTATTTATTTTTGCAATAGCATTCCTATTTCTATATCAGGCCAGTGTTACTCGGTCAGGTCAGCTGTTCGTTATGACTATTGATTCTGACTAGATTTAGATTTCCATGAGCATTTAGAGTGCTTTAAACGATAGCTCTATTTTAAATGAGTAACAATTCATTCGATTAAATAATACATTGACGTAACCTATATTTCAGACTTTAAAACAAAAGGTTTTATTTTTTATTATTTAGAAGTGGCAGAGGAGCATGAAGGCTGGATGCTTTGCCTAATGGTAAATGACCACTGTTGCCCATGGACATCTGCAAACGACTCAAGATAAGATTAGTGTCCTACCTGAAGTTGGTCGCGAATGCGCTGCTACCCCTGAGAACCAATTTGGTATACCGCGGATAAGTAGCTCTACCCTTCATACCAGAATACAGTAGAGCTTAATGTTTTTGTTATTAGGCAGGAATAGGTATGGCGGTGGTACGAGTACTTCCGGAGTCTAACCACAAAAGACACTTTGAAAATTAAGTATGTAATTTATACTTAATATATAGGTATAAATTACATACTTAATTATCAAAGTTTCTTGCTCGTAAAAACAGTATTCATTAAATTAACTTGAATAAGACATAGAATCTATCACTTAAAAGCATAATGTTATAATTACAAAAATCGATATCGATTAACAAGTGCAATTAGGGCACATCTCTAGCAAATATCCACTGCGGTCATTTCAGCAATGGCGTGTCAGACAATGCATGCGAATGCGCGGGACAAGCTGTACCCAGCGCGGGGCCGGGGCGTGGGGCACTCGGTGCGGGCGCGGGGCACCGGCGCGGGGCGTAGGGTGCGCAAGGGCAGCCTCGTGCCCTTCGACGCGGTCACCTTGCCGCACCGGCACCATGCGCGTGCGTCTATTGTCCGCGCAACCTGACACTAAATATAACCTACATCCACGCCCCAAACCCAATACGCACTCTGTTACAAAGATGCAGAGTCGAACTCGCCTCGCCCGCGAACCCGGCGAGGGCATACGTTATTCTAACGAGTTTGAATTTTTTGAGAACCAATTGCATTTTATAGTTGAGCGTGACAGGATAATTTAAGAAAGGAAGAGTTTCGGTTCGGCCGGTTTCGTTTTAACTTTTTTGCGCGCCAACTGTCTTGCGCATGCGATTTTAGATTCGAACGTCGGTAACTATAGTTCGTGCGCGATTTTTTGCTATGCTTTGTTTTGATGTAATTATTACGATCCGTTTGAAGGCAATATACGCAATTGTTTATAATGTTAAATACTCGTTATATGGCGGATAATTGCGTTTCGTTTTTTGCGGGACGGTCCGTAGTGGAGCTTTTTGCTGGTTTATACGCGTTGATTGCTTCAATCTGTAATTAGTGTTTTATTTTTATGATCAGTGTGTTCTTCCGTGGATCTTTTTCTCACGCAAATAGATATTGGATCTTTTTTGTAATGGTTTATTGAGGAACGTTTATGTATTTAGTCATTATATACTGCCAGTAACTACTCGTACATTATTTTCCATTTATGATGATCTGTATTATATCGTATAAATTTTTACACAATTTTATTTAATGAAGTAGTAAAGTTTAACCTAAAAAAACTATTTTTAACATTGAGACAAACAACTGCTTACATATTTACATAAGGCAATCAAATAAATAGTAAATACTGCCTATTTAAATATTTTCGAAAAACTAGTTAATGGTATTAGAAAATGGAAACAGACGAGATTTGTATGTTTTAATGTTGGCTGATTTATTAATATAAGATATACATTAAACAGGCATTGTTTAAATTTGAAACATTGTTTTTGGTTTTGGGTTTCAATTTTTATTCTAATTTCAAATCAAATGAAATCTATTCCTGTTTGACTTATTTTCACCAACATACCAGAACATGAGATACAATACTACATAAGGTATATTCCATTATATTTTCGCCGTTGCAATAAACGAAGGCATCATCACAACTTCGCATCGAAGAGACAAAATATAAATTAAATTTTACACATCCCTATAAAGCCCTTCCACGTAAGCGAATCCATGCGAAAAATGTAGTAACTCAATAAAACATAACTTTGGGAATGTTACAGCTCATCCCATTGTCCCTCCTTTTCTTCAGATAGTTTCCCTTTCACCTGACGGCCTCGGGATAACAAAAAGAAGATGCCATTTCCTGAGAACTGATGACACATTTAACATTTTCCTCCTGGATACTGTTCACCTGTTCTCAGAAATGTCTGAAAAAAAGCAGTATTGCGATGCGCAATTGCGGATAGATAATTGATTTATGATCTGACTAATGTTTGAGTGAATTAAAATTTTCTTTGTCGATTATCCTCAAAAACATGTTTTTGAGGACAATCGACAATCGTTTGTTTTGTTTAAGAACGTAGATTATGTAATCAAAATAAACGATATTATTGTACACATGTACAATTATACATTTATTTTCTTAAATAAACAGCGTTACTGTGTTTCAGTTCAAAGGGCACAGTAAGGCGGAAGTTAGACTTCTTAGGAAGTATACATATAAGGGAGTGGTGGCACCTTTTGTGGCTCGACTCCGGATGCACCACCACCCTAATATCAGCAATGTTAAGCGCTGGTGTGTTCCGCTTCAAAGGATGTGATAAATGAGACACCTATTTCTGCCTCATAACAGCAGTGTTAAACGCTGCTGTGTTGTGGTTTGAAGGGTGTGGTAAGGGAAATATACTTTTCTGAGGCGTTCCAGCTTAGTCCCCAGGAGTAGCGACACATCTGTGGCCGACCTCAGGTAGGAATATCTAATCCTATCTAGGGTTGATTACAGATGTCCATGGGCGGCAGTAGCCACTCAACCTCAGGTGGACTGCACGCTCGTCTGCTACTCATATCAACTTAGCCCCGTGGGTATCTCTTGCCGATTTTTGATAGAACTATAATCTCACGTGGGTTTGATATTTATGGCATAATCCCTTAGCATCACGTCGACTGCACGTTCGTTAGTTCTTTCTGTATTATTTAAAAATAATCTATGTTACAAATATCTTGATTGGCTCACACGTTGACGTTTGGGTAAACACAGTAATTAAGATATGACTCGAATGTGTATTACTTTACACGTACTTTTCCTTTTACACCTTGTATACCATTACAAAGAGCTTAGTAATGCATTAGTCATTACTTTATGGAAGTACAAATGTAAATAAAAGCTCCCATATGTTTGAAAATATTTTTCCTCTGAATAATAAATAACCTTATCATTATTACCAGATATATATTTTACTCTATATTTAAACGTTAATGTTCATCAAATAATGGTTCTAATTCGCCTCATTCTGAAAGTGACAATATTAGGCTAGTATAGTCGGCGTAAAACTGCCAGTCCGCTCTGAATATATAAATTAATCGCATTGCCATAGCAAATTGTATGACTACATCTGCTCGCAACAACTTCAGAGCGGACTAGCAGTTTGGCGCGGACTATAATAGACTAGTTCAAAACAAAGTAAAGAAAGTAATAACAAACGTGAAGATTAGCATTGTTTAAATATGGTCACCCATTAGATATTATCTCGACAAAACGAAGCTAAGCCTTCTATCACCTGCAACACAAAGAGTAGCTGTGATTAAATGATCTCTATTAAAACTAGCCGAACTATCACCGGAATATGCTTTCACATTAACTTTAATGGAGTTTTCTATTTCATACCTGTTACTTTACTCGTATTCGTTTAGAATAGTTTATCTGTTTTAGAGTTCCGTAGCCGAACAGCAAAACTACAGTGTAGAGTAATTGTGAAATTAAAAAACATGACATACTATTTTATAGATGTAGTGGGGAGATAGATGGGGATGTATGGGGTTTCCAAAATGTATTTTGTAATTCTACACATAGTTTAAAATTACCTAGTCGCTGACTTGTCGAGTTGATGAGAGTCAACTCAAGATAAATAATTTAGAATTAGGTTGACGAACTTCCAGAAATAATGGGCTTGAATAAGCGTTGTGTAGATTTTGAGATGCATTTTGAGATTACCGACCGCAGAAATAACTTTGTTTTTCAAAGTGTCTTAAATAAATACTACAAAGTTATTATCGTTGCCGATTAAATAAGCTTTTGTCTCATCTACGGAACCTTTTACTCTGCGTGGCACGACACGCTTGTGTCCGCTTGTTTCGCTTCTGAAGCCTATTTAAATCCTGCTATTAATTTTTTTTTTTGTTCTGTCAAATTAAAAAAAAACTTTTAATTTTTCCAAATTCAAAACAGTGTCAATGCGGCTTTGCCTTACATGTTTGCGAATTGGTGTTGATATACATATGCTTGGACTGTTATTTTTTAAGTTCAAAATTCTTTACTGTCTTGACCGTTTTTGATTTTTGTTTTTTATTTTTGTTTCCCAAAAACAATTAAAGCAGGATACTTGTCTTTTGTTCCACAGGAGTCCTCGCCCACATTGACGCTTATTTCGTCTAAGGTAAGTCGAAAAAAGATCAAAATTTATCGCGGTCATCATCCCCATTTAATTAAAAATCATATTGGGCTAAAATAATGATACTTAATAATAATTGAATGACCCAAAAAATCATGTAAATAATAAAATAATAAGAATTACACTTTTCTCGCAAGAAACTGCTATATAGTAATAGTAGAACATTGCTATACCTAATAAATAACAACTGCTTTATGAAAGTTTATACCAAGAAATGGTAGAAAAAGCTATTTAATTTCTATCATTCATTTGATTGTATATCAGCTTATATTATAAATATATTCTGTAAAATATGGAAGCAGTTAAGTTAAATTTTAGTAATTGGATTTTCCCATTGCCGTGTATTACCGCCACCATTATTGCTAGATCTTGTTAAAGGAATATATTATTATCCTGCTATAGTTGTTATGTTTTATTTCTGTATAGCTACCATATTTTATATACTTGTTTTCCATTACATCCACATACTTATTTACAATTTATTTTTTGTGTAAATGTGTTTTACTATTATATTTCTGTTCTTAGTAAACTAGTGTGAAAATAAGAATTTTATTTTTTAGTTTTGTAAATATTACGTTTATAAATTGACAAGTAAATAAAGTCTATAGGCCAAATAAAAATAGATGGTTTATCTATAAATTTTATTTATTAGGAATAGACAATTCTTGATATAAATCTCTATGAAATATTCAATGTAGTAGCGCCATCTTTCGGCAAACTCTAGAGTACTTTAATAAGAAACAATTTTATTTCGTTTAGTTCCGTTGTCTGGTTTTTTAATATGTTTGTCATTATTATTACATTAATAGCGCCTCAAGCATTTCTTTAGAGAATTATAGAGCCTTATGGCCTCTCATTGATGATATATATGTTGTACATTATTTAATCTAACGGCTTCGCTCCGTAGTCGTAAGTTTTCGGTACATAAACATAGATGACACTATGCACGTAAGTCGGGTCGCGTTTGATTACGATAATTTATTTTAATTAAAACTGGTCATTTAGGCTTTTCGGGCTCGGAATTACACGTGGGTGATGTCTTATGGCGTCTTTCCCGTGATGTATTAGCCGGATTCTTAATTAGACGTGAAATAAATTAAATTGCTTTATGGATTGACGAAGTTGATTTATTTAATCGATGATACTTTAAAACTGGCTTTGATTAACTGTTATGTTTGTTGATGTTGCTTGGACGTCTATGAACTGATACGGTAACATTTAGGTTAAAAAGTAATATATTTTTTCGTTTTTGTTCTATTAAGGTGACATTTTTACCGCTTCGTTTCTAATAATACGTTTGTTTTTATTTATAGATGCATTGATATTAAAATGTATACATAATATGTGGTGGATACTCGAATAAATAATTTATAGTTATGGCTTTTGTTGCCTATATGTTTTGAATCGAATCTATAAAGACACTTTTCGGAAAGACACTAGTGAGGAATTCGGAAATACTCCATCAAACCACACCCTGCAGCTGATTAGAACACATCAGCGTTTAATTAATACTTCTGTTATAGGGCAGAAATAGTTGTGGCGTTCTTGCTTCCGGGCTACCATCGAGCTTTACCTTTTCCTTTACTATTTTTACAGTTCCTGAATCAAACTATCAATTTTAAGTACAATAGTATTTCCCTTATATGAGTAATTCACTATTACATATAAAGCAAACATACTTAGCCCATTTACTCACATGCAAGCCAGTAGTGTCCGGCACTCATCAGTAATTAATCACGGCGTCACCTTGGTAACGGCCACTCCTGCATTAGTAAGAATACCAAAATTATTTTCCGCGTACACTCTTAACCTCTAAAAACACTTAAAACCTTCATAATTATAAGAACGGCGGCACATTGACGGCAATTTTTATTTATAATGGATGACAGAAGTATATTGCATAACATTTCCATTTGAAGAAAAAAATCCTTTATTGAATGTGTACATACCTAAGTAAAAGATTTTTCGTTAGTCATTATTATAATCACCGCCATCTATAATCCTGTCTTAGCATTATATACCTATAGTTTTTTGGTTCAAACGACTTACCAACCTATGGTGATTTTTGGAAGTGGTTCCCTTTGTGGTTCAACTCCAGAGACACACTGACTCACCTATTCTTACCTAATGACATCAGTGTTAAGCGCTGCTGTGTTCCGCTTTAAAGGGTGAACCTTATGACCTCCCTGTCTCCCTTCTAAGGGAGACAGCTACATATTTGACGTATTCCAGCTTAGTCTTCAAGGCCAATGCATCAGTGGCCAACCTGAGTTAGTAATCCAATATCTATGTCGATAACACATATAAATAAAATTTCATTTCATTTCATTTCATATCCATGGGCGGCCTTCAAGCTCCCTTCATACCTTATGTTAAAGATTATTTATTATTTTCTGTATTTGTACACCCAAAAGCAAATTATTTCGTTAAAAGTTAGTTATTAGAAAACAAAGTTTATATATTACTCAGCAGATTAAGTGTACAGATAGATAGGCTATTAACTTAAACTGCCTAAGTAAACTAGGCAAATAGATTTACGCTGATTATTGACTGAGAATTTGTTGATCTAATAAAATTATTAGTATCGTTGTATATTTCGGTTTGAAGATAGGTATTCATGTTATTGATCGCACAACTTGGATTTTCGTATCATAGTAACCATACTGGCCAAATGTGGATTGGTAGGATCCTTGAGAGAACTTACGAGTATGTCGGTATGTACACGTCTGCATTAGCTACTGTCCTCTACTTTCACGGATAATTTTAGCACATTTAGGGTGGGTTGCATCGAAAGCCCGTTTAAAGTTTGCGTTAAAGTTAACTTTGACGGTAGCGATGGAATGTAAGAATTCTGTGTTGTACCAATTGATTTGTCATTAAAGTAATATGTGTCGCTGTCACCGCAAATTTTTAGTCGAAATTGACGGATAGGGACGTTGACAAATACAGTAACTTAACCGATTGAAATCGAGCGGTTAAAGTTAAGTATTAGTTATGACATAATTTCAACCTGAACTAAAATGGTGCCACGAATTATTTTTTAACCATGAATTTGACGGTTGGTTAGGCTTCTGTAAATGTTAAAGTTACATGATGAAACCCACCCTTAGTTGACTCATACTTAGAATATATTGCTAATGGTTAATGTCAACGGTCTGCGGCCATCCTAAGGTCAGGTAATGAAATGACAAAACCGGTAATGTTTTAAGTACGTTGTCAGCATAGACGTAGTGTCTATCTAGAGTCCCAATGCAAGAGATAAATAAACTTTGTTGAATATTGATAAGCAGTAGTATAAAAATTGACAATATATTTGTGTATCGATTGGATTATATCTTTATATTGGATCCATTTAATATATATTTAAAAAAAGAAATACGTTTAATTACAAAAGCAATGCGCACACATTTCAAATTTGATTTAATTGTCCGCTGACTTGAAAGACTACCGACTTATTTGTATGAACATTTCCATGCATCTAAATTTAATTTATGCCACCCGATATAAGCCTTACTACGAGTATATTCATGTTAAAGTCAGATTGCCACTTTGGAAGTTCAGTATCATGCAATAATCGTACACTAGCGGCTACACATGGCATTGTTTTGAAATGAGCAGGACATTTGCAATATTTTTTTTTTTTTAAATTAAGAGTCTATTAAGTTAGTTCGTCCTTGGTTGTGCAAAGTTTGATCGGCAATTGTTTCCGGATGCCGGATTACTCATCTCGCGAGCAATGAGTAACGTGATGTTACGCCCGAGGGCAGATGACAACACTCGTTATGTACTGCCGAAATTGTTTTGTTTTCTCCAAGTTTAACTCTAGTTTTAACTGATTAATTCCGGTTTTAAGTAGTTAAAATGTTTTTTAGCGAATCTAAAGGTTATGGAAAATTCAAAGTTAACAATTGGTATGCAAGAACCCTAAATACCTATATCATCAATGACAGTCATATTTTTAATTAATAAATAGGCATAAGGCCTACCTGGTCCTACCAGAGGTTGATCAAAATGCGCTGCTCGCTCTTAGGGCAAAGCTAAAACTCCTCGTGTACCTAAACGTTACTCCTTTACCACACTTTTCAAACCAGAACACAGAAGATCAACACTGCTGTTATAAGAAATAAATGAGGTGGTGTCTCTTAGGTTGAATCATGAAGGCTCTATCGCACTTAAAAATGCATCATGATTTTTATGCAATGTAATCTTTTCCGCTTTTTCTTCCTGATCTCAATCTAACTCGTTTAGATATGGAGCAGATTGTATAGTTCATCTTAATTAATTATCTGGATTCCTGGGAGCTGTAGACAAAAACCCCGTCTCGTAGGGCCGGCGTGGAATCTCGGCCCAGTGTTGTTGATGTATGCGGATTAGAACATTACAACATTTTCATCAATTATAATTTTAATTGGGAAATTAGTTATATTTTGTGTTATGAAATGTGATTGTTTTTCCACACTATATGTAATATTATTCACTAAAGATACATATGGAACAGATAGACTCTAGGTTAATTGATAGGAACCTAATTAATCTACGCCCGTCAATCAAATATTTAAATTTGTTAGTTTTTAGCAGAAAGAAGTTATCAAACTTCGATCTCTAATAGGCATAACATTTGAAAGATTGATTTTTAATATTAGATGTCTGCTTGGTCGAGCATAGTAGGTACCCGGAACCCATGTTTGTCAAGCATAATACTCGTCGCGCCATGCGGATCAAATGTCGACAATGTACTTTATACAATTTTAGTACCAAAAATAAAACGATGTATTCCTTTCTATTATCGAAGTCAGTCGTAAAAATACACGAAAAGTATCGGTCCTACAAACGGCCAGCACATAAAATGTGTCGTTTACTGGTACTATTATTCACACGTAATATTTTTAAACGTACCACACGTTGGAGGAGACTCGATACTGTTGTTGCGTCATGATTTCTGTGCGTGTAATGGTTGGGTTGTTGCGGGCGAACGGTGTATTACGGTTTTTCATTTAATGCCCAATAACCTCTATTACCGCATCGTTTTTGAAAGGTAGAAAGATTGACATGCAGTATCTGCCCAAGAATTACCTACTATATTACGGCTGAACTCAAGTTTTAAGTCAGAATGATAAGACCATAATCGACTATTCTGTTCGAGTGTGGTTTGGTAAACTTCATACATGTTTACTTCAAGTGATCTTCTGCTCTTAATAAACCATAGATAAGTATAGATACGGTGAGGTATCTATACTTATCTATGGTTTAATTACCTTGTAATTGACGGAAGCCATTAAATGGCTTAAACGGTTGACAATTCTGTCAGCCATATAATGGCTTTTATGGTGTAATTTACGCGGAATAATGCCGACATGCGCAGTTAAATTAAATTAAAGTAAAGTTAAAAAGTGCAAAACCAATAGATCGAAGAAAAAGTGCGAAGACATATCGTTTCATTCGTAAATGATCAAAAAACTAAACTTCTTAAATATTTTTCAAACACGAAAATAGATGACAGTGACAATTTCAATTGTCAAAACTGGTTACATTTTTTGGTTAGGATGAGTAATCTTTACTAATCTATGTACTAAACTAAATAATCACTGTGATACACTTAACTCTTACGACCACAAAAAATGGTTAGAATTAATTGGAATTATTGATCGTGATGAACCAACTCTATACACAATAGACCTCTTAGGGTCTACACATACATATCTACGTGGAATCGTCTTTAGTCGGTCAGATAAACCTTTATTTCTACTCTCCTAACATAAGCTTTTTTGACCAGTACCCTTAGTATGAGTTTTTACGTTTTATGAAAGTGGCTGTTTTTGTATTTGGAAATGTACGAGCAACTACGTAATCCAATCAGCGACCCTAGCCGACTCTATCAGAAGTGATTAGAAATGTACGGGAAATACGTATACAAATACAAAAACAGTCATTTTGTCAAAAAGTTATAACTCATACCAAGGGTACAGATCGAGGCAATTCTGCATCTTTTGTGGAGTGACCATTTCTTAAGTTTCATCTTAGATTTGTTGATATTCCTAAAACTCATACCACATCTTGACCAGAACATTATAGAGCAAGAACAACTGCTATAGGCAAATAAAATTGTAACTGGCTCTTCGGAGTCTAACCTCTAACGAAGTTTATTACTAACTCGTAAATTATACGGGTTGATAGGCATCCCAACAGTGTTTCGTGTGTTCGTACTACTTAAATACAAGTATATCTTCCCCGAAATTCTAAATAGTTTTAATTGTGCCACCAACAGGGAAAATAACCGAGACACGATCACAAATACCTTACCGCCCACCATTAAAGTTAAATGTGAAGAGTAAACTTCCACTTTCTAGTACAAATACTTAACTCTATATCAATAGAAATGTACTTATCGAATTAACGTAAAACTAATTTTAAAATTATAACAATTAAGACTATTTTAACCGATAATATTTTAAAAGAAATGCATTAGTAAATGACTTAATAAATAAAAGAAAAAAATATTTTTAAATAACTGTTATTTATTTACATCGATCATTACGTAAAATAAATCGATAACATTTTTAAACAGTATCATTGGACGGTTTACAGAAATTATGAAGTCGCAGCGTGGTCGGCGCACGTTCTATGACACGTAATGTTTAGTGTGTATTTTTGACCTCTCCTATAAATTCGTGTACAGCTATTTATTTGTTAATTTTTTCTCGATGACTTCGTGTATGGAATTACAGATAGTAATCGTTACGTCAAAGTATAATAGCCTCAATGGGATTAACTCTATTAAAATATATTACACGCCCGGTTCTCCGCTATTGCCTACATTCTGTTTGGAATTGTATACTGTTTGTATGATTAGCAATGAAGCGTTAACAATTTTATTGGCTATTTTTATTCTCTAATGCCTAATTTACATTCTGTATTAAATGACAAAGTTTATTGTACGGCATTCTTTCTTTGTGGATAGTTTTATTGTGTACATTTGTAAATGGAAATGATAAAAGTGTTGGATCGTAAAGATTTTGAAAAGGTAAATGGCAAAGATTGAATAGCAAAATTTAATAATAGTTACTCCGTTAATACAAAGAAGTATTTAAGAAGACTGGAAAGTGTAAAAGCGTAGCTGATAAGCCTCTTCGTCAAAATAGATTAACGTAGGTCGCAGTGACTTCAGGATTCTTTTTTTCAACTGTTACCAAAATAGGAAAGATACTTTCATCTTTTTTTTAAAAGTCATACTTTTAGATATTTAAGCATTTCTGAGTATTAATTAACGATTCCTTCTTTTATTACAAGGAAAAACAATGAGTAATCTCATACAGTACATACGCGAAGTATTTTAATACAAAAAGTAGATAGTGTAATTATAATGAGTCAACCGTAGAAGCTCGATGTTTTCATACGCGCCGGATGGCCAAGACTCGTGCGCATACCAAGATGTGTAGATCGAACAAAAAGTAGAACTGACACAAACCCTTTTGAGGTAAGGGTTTGAACCCAATGAGTTTTTATGTTTTTACAGATATGACTGTTTTGGTATTTGTTTACGTATTCTCACATACAATTTCCATTCTGCGCCTCTAGCGGATTGTATCAAAACTACGAGTATAGTGCCAGTAACTTAAGATTAAATGTCTAAATTGACAAAATGGCGCTTTATGATTTGTCTCTCTTTTTTGCGAACATGTGAGGTAGACAAAAAGTTCATCGTCACTTGAGCACTTACTTATTGTTACGTTTACTCAGTCTACTGAAACAAACGGAACAGAATATCGGATTGAGTAAACGTAACGTAAAATTGTGGGATGTTTTGAAAATTCAGGGTAAGGTGAGCAATCGTACACGTAGGTCATGTACATGTACATATCTAGATGTACGAGTACCTACATTAAAAATTAAATACTTTTAATGATATTAGTAGGAATAGTAAATCTCTGTAAAATCTGTTAAGTTCAATCAACCTCTGATAAGTTTAATCCTACTTGAGTCGAAATTAATGTGCCGATGCGGCTATCTCTCTTGACACTCAATTAACCTACCACCACATCGCAAAGTCTTTGGATGACAAATAATATAAGCGTCCCGTCTATTATCTTCTTTATACGTGTTCACAGATAGAAGTACGAGCGAAGTGTCCCTCCACTAGAAATAGCCGTACTAGGGACGGGGACGCCATTATACGCTTCCGTCGCGGGAAGCACGTGGCGCTTGCGTTTTTTTTTCGTTATTTTCGATGTTATATTGCAACTCGGGAGCTGAGTTATCTTTACACTTCGTATGTGTGTATGAGAGGATTTATTTGTGTGTGTGTCGTATTTGTTGTTTTGATTATTCGATACTTAAAGGCAAATGAATGTATTTAGTCTATTTAGTGATCACTATTACAACCACCCGTGTTTTAGAACCCTAATAGATGTAGAAAAATAAAGATTTTTTATAACTTGTTAAAATAGACAAACAAATTGTTTAAGTATGGATAAAATAATTTACGAGTTTTATTGTTATTGCAAGATGTAGGCACTTAAGGTGCTTAAGAAATTCTAATATTGATAGACTGAGACCCGGCATATGTGCGTCGTATTCGTGTTCTGAAACTTCTGAATACGATTTTTTACAGGAGTTCCATAAATGAGCGAAATAAATGTTAATAGTACTTTATTATTCTTTAAAAAATCTGCAAGAAAACTTAAAATTAGTTATTTAGTATTATATGAGTTACTGGAATTATAATATGTTATATAGACGTACTCAGTATTGTATTCCAGGTCCATTTCCGTTTGAGAGCGCATTGGGTGCAAGTCGGTGCTCCGCGCAGATTAGCGACTATGCGATTAGTCCGTTTGAAGTCACTCCGTGGACTGCGAGCCTTATGAGGCAAGGAGTGCAGTAAAATGCACTCATTTGTACTAGACACGCAATATGTCTAACTTTGTAGATTTAAGATTTTAAATTGATCGATATTTTTATTTAGCAAAAAAAATATTAAATTTTATTTACAAAATCTACGAATTAGTCTGTAATCAATCTCATTGATATCTACATGTATAACGCTAGCTGAAAAAAAATAACATTTCAATTTGTAATAACTTTACAAGCACCAATTTTTTTTTTAATTTGTCTTGTAAGGAAACTGAATAATGGATATAAGCTAATTGAGTATATTACTAAAAATAAATAGGAGTCCACATCTATAATCAAGCAAATCTCTATTTCTAATAAGAAAAAATAATTGTGATTCGTTTCATTGCAGGATGCTCTTAACCCAACCAACACCCTACATTTGTACCCTAAGAACTGCAACAGAATAATTTTACCAGGAAAGAGATTACAACTTAGGACTCTATTTAGTTACTAACTCTATGTGTATCAATTCTAGACGAGAGCGCGTCTAATCTTAATGCGATTCCTTCGCGCTGCACCCGTCCATACGATTAACCATACGAGAATCATCGGGATGGAACAGAAGATGTCTGTTTGAAGTCGCTCCGTGGACTGCAAGCACCATACATTGAGATGCATACGTTTATATCCTGGAAACTGAAATAGGTGTTCTGTAGAAATATCAATAGTGGTATTTAATTAATATTGATTGAAAATACAGTGATAGCTAAGTAGTTGAAACTAATTATGCCGTGGGGCCAAAGAACAAATCACAGTTCTTTAAAATAAATCTCAGAGTGAATTTTGAAGTCTACCAATTAGCACTTTTATAGCGTTGAACAACGGCCCAAAACCTTCTCACTCTGAAATGAGACCCGAGCCCAGCATTGGGATAGTTAAATATAAATTGACTACATTCATATTGAAATTTGAAAACATTTTGTATTAACGATTATTTATTGCACAAAGTCTTAGGAAAAATACCTACAGTTTAAACAATGAACAACTTTCTACCCGCACTTACATTTTTATGTAAAAGTCATTTGTCGTTTTAAGGACCATCCTGTTAAGATGGTCCTTAAATTAGATTAGTACTAATTTAGACAATATTAATAACAACGATATAATTTAACAAGGCAAGCTTAGCGCTGTTGAACAGGATTCTCAATACAACTTCGCACCGAGACAACTGTCCAAAAACATTGCTCATAACATGTAGTTAAGTGCCAGATGATCGAATAGTCTAATTAGAAGATCATTTGATACAATGTTGCCATAATGAGGGTGTTAAATTGCATCTAATTATTGTACCATGTTTGTGCGTGCACGAGAAATATTCAAACAAATATAAGTTTCGTTTGGATTTATATAAAGTTTAATTTGAACTGTAGATTTACAAAGACAGGTGTTCACTTTAAATATACGACTAAGTTTCGGATTTACGCTAGTAAATTGTGTTTGGGAATACGTTTGACTTTTATGTTGTTTCGTTTCGGACTGGTGTTGATTTCTACTATTTTAATCTATAGAAAGTATCGCAATCTTAAAAATACGATGGGTACTACACGTGCTGTTGACCTCAAATAGCGCCTATTTCTCTTATTATATATCGTAGGAGGCGTCGAAGAAATACAATTTAGGAGATTGGGGTTAATGTGTCCCCGCAAAGTTAGCAATCTGCAACATCCGTAGACCTAAGTCCGGAATCTCTAAAGCTCAATGGATGGAAAGCCAGATACAAAATAAAAAATGATTTAACTCCACCACCATCGGGTCCATTTTGCTGCTCTGTTTGAATATGATGCTTTTCAAAGAAATACTAACGTTCGTCAACAGCTATCTAAAAAAGACTTACAAACTGAGAAAAAAGACACTAAATTGTTTTGTTTTTGCCTATCTATTTAAAGAAGTTTTTGGCTTTGGGTGTTCGCTTGTAAACAAACAAGTAAACACTTAACCGAGATGACCGGGACCGTTCACGTCACAGGGAAGCTATTGGTGATACTCAAAATTAATAAACATATCATTTGCCATACAGCGTCGGTACTTAAACGCTACAAAATTTATTCATAGTCATAAAGCGCACACACCTTTACATACAATTACTCATCAAAAACGTACGTAACAAACACAAATGGATTCTGATCATGTTCCGTAGCAAACATTAAGCAGCCCACGGTACTATCCGTAATCTTTATAAATTCGAGCCAAGTCCGGTAAGTAGACGGGCGGGCATATATCACTGCGGTGTGGCAATACGGTCTCCAACGAAAATAATACTAAATGAGTGTGGGTGGGATGCACTCGCGGTCCATGGAGCTGCTAAGCAGGAGTGGATATGGCTGTGACATGATAAGACATTTGTCCTATAATTTTTTGATAGTGGTAGAACGCTTAGTAGAACTCTTTGTACCACCGCCACAGCCACCTTTTGGCTTAAAAACAGCCGTGTTAAATGTTCCTGGGTTTCGATTTAAATAGTGTGATAATAAAGCAGACTTATCCGAGGCGTTCCAACTTTGTCCTCCTTTAGCAACGCATCTGTGGCTAACTTCAGATAGAAATCTAGTCTTACCTGGGGTTGATTGCAGATTTTCGTCGCCAGTAGCCTTAGGTCGACTGCATGCTCGTCTGCTACTTCAATGAGTAGTATGTGTACCTGTCGTCACACTTTTCGAACTATGGGAACATTAGAAAAGTGTGATCGAACAACCACGTTTAATTCGGTTATTATGACGTAGAAATTAGTTTTACTCACAGTTTACGTTTTTACAGTTTAATTTACTATCTTTATCACTTAATGATAATGACGTACATTGTTTAAAAAATTTAATGGAACTAAAATTATAATTGTTAACCTAAAAATTCGTTTATTTTTCATTAAATAAAAATGCCTCATCCAATCTAAATGTCGCCCTATAGTTTCCTACATCGCAGTGATTTTATACGTCTTAGTAAACTTTATCTCGGTTCTAAGATTATTCACGAGTCCGTTGAACGATATATTTACACTTTTTACTTTTACTATTCCTCTTTTCGCTCCAATAACACGTTCGGGTCATATTGCTTTGATTGTATATTTAGAACTAGGTATCGCGTGGGTGCGCGAGCTGCAAGCAGCTCGCGGGGAAATGTCTTGTTTAGTTTTGCGTGCAAGATTTTTTACAATTTTTGTTTCTATATATTTATTGAAAATTTGTTAATTTTTGGGGCCGTTTGTAAAGGATACGAGTTAATATTTGCAAAATACCAAGAATTTGGGTCCTGATTTTTTTGTCTATAAACCATACATTTTAAAAACATTAAACATATTGTGTCATTACAATAGCTTGAAATATTACATACAAAAATGCTTATTTATAAAACTTGTTATTTTTTGCATGGCAATACTAAAATATTTTTTTACCAAAATGTGTAGTCTATTAGTACATACGCGTCATACATTATAAGGCGTTCAAAAATATACAGCAACTTGAAATATTACATAAAATAGTGCATATCGACCCGGGAATGCGTTATTGCTGTTACACCAAAAAGTCTGGAAATACGTTATATACATATTTGGAATCAGTTTTTTTTCTGTGTTGAATGATGTAACACTCGTGTAGCTCTAAGAGCATTTTAAATTCATTTACAGCGTAGAAAATTTCAATGAAATGTTTTTTTTCGACCTTAAAGTGTAGTAACCCTGTAAAAGTCCTTCGTTTTATTGTACTGCGCCTGTTACACTAATTTCACTATCAAAACATTTAAACACAACACGGGTTACAGCGTTTTCGCGGTCTGAGACTTTTAGTCCCAACTCAGTTACAGTATTTACGCGGTATGAGATTTAAAGGCGAATTATAGTTACAGCGTTTATATGGTATAAGAAATACAAATATGTCATATTTAAATCGTTAATTATGTAAAACAAATCACTAAACTTTTAATCTTGTAATGGACACACACATATAAATATGGACATAAAAACTAAACCTAATCACTTGTAATGGACACAAAAACATATCTTACAACATTTTAAAGGCATCCAATATTTAAGTTTCACAATATTTACGATATTTTTAAATGTTACTACGTGTGCTCGCGCCCTTTTGACGGAGGCGACGAAAATGTTCCATTTGCCGAGCGGTAGGCGAAGTGGCAGGACGTGTAAGGTGTTTATTAAAGTACATTTAATTATTAAAAATAAGAAGCATTTTAGGTATAAATTGAATATTATAATTACAGTCTTTGTTTAGTAAAAAAATGTAAAAATTTAAGCTATTAATGGCAAAAAGTGCTAGGTAGGTATATTTAAAATTATTGCTTCTACCCATTTTTTTAATGCGGAGACATCCAGAAGAGCATCCATGAGGATTCATGCATATCAGATCAGAAGATCGGGGAAACAGTGGTATGTCAGACTCTTACCAACTAAAACTCCGCGGCGTTCCTCTGGACGTTCAGAGACGGTTCACGAGAAAGCATTAGCATTACGTTCACGACCCGGCAATCAGACACTTCCATCCATAGCGCGAACCACCAGCACTACCTCTAACGTGTGCTGGGCCATCTCTTCGAGCCAATCGTCACAGCGATGGCATCTGGCCGTCGACATCCGCCCGATCCAGCACAAATAATTCCAGAAACAACCATATACCTAGAGTACGTGTGTCCGACGTAAAGACAGGACGCCCTTGCGCTTACATAACCACTTCTCAATGACGCACGAATTGCCTCAATAGTCCTCAGGACGGCTCTAGGATGCACCATCCTTGAGTTCCACGTCTCGGTAACCCATTGGCGCAGCTCAGCTCTGTGTCTCTCCAGTTCCTGTCGCACGGGCGGGCGGCTCCAGGATTGGTCTTTCCTCGCGCCAATAACGTAGCGACGAAAAGGTCATCGCTCCCAAATCCCAGAGCAAACTTCACGTAGGCTGCCTCACAGAAAATCTACCCAAGGTCGCCGCCGACCTCAGGCGCTGAGGGGTCCATCTAAAGCTGAGTCCGAGATTTCACCGGCTATCCAGGATGAATCCCAGATACGTTCGCAACGGCCTCACGTCGATATGAACTCCGGAGACGACGATTTAAGCATCCTGGGGCGCCTTCCAAGGGCCATGAAGCATCGCCATGATTGCCATGAAGCACAGTTTCGGATTTTTCAAGATTTTTAAACACAACCGCCATATGCGGCCCACTATGAATACCGTGCAAGCGGTGACGCGCAGGAAAGCATCCCTATGGTTTAGGCTACAGACAGTCATCAGGGTGTCGTCTACATAACGAACTATGCTGACACCCGGAAGGGGAGCTCATCACAGCACTCAGTTTTAGCCGATATTCCACAAAAGAATAGCCAGCATCAAACCTTGTGGAACTCCGCACCATATTTCCCGCCGACACCACCGGTCTTGGCCAGGGTATTCCACCATACGCCTAGATAAGTAGTCCCCGACAATCTTCTCCGGGAGGACCTCCGTGGTAATAGGACGCTACCCTCCTGCAATTCCAGGGGCGGGTGTCAAACTCGTTGGCCATATCAAGTGATACAGCCAACATTACCTCACCCCGGGTAACTGTATTCTTCGCGAGGGATTTCGCCTACTGTACCACGTCTGCGGTGGATCTCCCTCTGCGAAATCTCAACTGGTTGTCAGACAGATCCAGACCGACATCCTCGAGGTGCCCGTCCTCGTCAAGCAACACGACGGAACGGTACGCGGATGGGGTTGCGCTGGACGCTTTGCTTTCCAGGAGGACCAGACGATCTGTCTTCCACTGTTGTAGTATTCTGAACTGATACCCATCTATAAATCAAGGTTTAATGCGACTGTTATGAACGTCTTTGTCCATTGGACGTCTAGACTAAAGTATAGAGATTTTTTTGCGAGCTTTGATATATAGGTGTATCTAGAGGTTGTTAGCATGATCGGCTATTGAAACCACGTAACATACGCCAACGGTTGGTCAATGCTATCGTACCGAACTTACGGGCTTTGCTCTTCGCGAAAGGTCATGCAACATACCGGTTGACCCAGATACTCACCGGAAATTGCCGTTTCGGTGAGTTTAAAAAGGATAGAGGGAGATGACGGCATAGCACACGCAGTACTGTCCAGCGTGGGAGTCTCAGCGGCGGTTCCTCTTGACAAAAGTGGGACCGGACCTGTCTCCAGCACCATTATTGGAGCTATAGTTAAGCGTAGCAAAGCCTGGGACGGCATGATCACGTGCGACATTGTTATGTCCACGAAGTAAGACGCCGAGCGAGCTAGCGCACAGCTTGGAGGAGGAGTCGCCGCGGGCATACATAACTCCCATCTGTCCCTGTAGTTCCGGAACCAGAATAGGGTTACGGTATCCTCTGCCTGTCTTAAGAGGCGACTAAAAGGACTTCCAGGGTTGAGGGTGGCAAAAGTGAGAACTCGAACCGCCCGGGCAACGATTCCGGGAAGGACGGCAGTACGTGTGCTTACCTGGACGGAGCCCGACAAGGCAACGCGCTAAAAAGACTAAATTTCGAGGGTTAAGGTATCATTATATTCGTCTCAATGACCCGAGTGTCCTTAGATAGGTGTTAGAAAAAAAATCACAATGGCGGATTTTTGGCGCGAAATAGTAACACATTTAAAAAATAAAGTTAACCGAACCTATCGAGCAGGGTGTCAAATGAAAGGAAATTAAACGGAGATTATAAAAACATATTTGTATATATATAAAACAGCAAGGTGACTGACTGACTGAGTAACTAAATGACTAATTCATTTTTCGGAAATCAACGTACAGTCGAAACCACGGACCATAGAGTTCTGAAATTTTGCACATACGTTCTCTATGTAGCGTTAATAAGTACTAAGGAAGGCCTTTTGAAAATTCTACCCCTAAGAGGGTAAAATATGCAGTCATGTCAGTTTTTTTTTAATCCTTTATTTTTGAAGCAACTACTATAAAATTTAGTATTTGGCTTCCTGGATAGGAACAAGGACATACCCATTTATGCCCTTCCCAAAAATCAACTCCGTAAAGGATAAAATCGGGGTTGAAAGTTCATTTGAACAACCTTCAATTCAATTCAATTTTGAAGCAAACGCTATGAAATTTTGTATCTGGTTTGCTGGAAAAAAATAATGAAATTCTACCCCTAAACGAAGTAAAATAATGTTTGGAACTATAAATTACTGAAGTTATATATTTTATGGAGCATAAATTGTGATTTTTTTTTCGCGAAATAGTAACATGTTTTATAAAAGTTCTACTTCAGCCTTTTTAGTGCATTCGTATTTTTGATTTTTTAATTAAATGACTTGTTTTATATTTTCTTTCATGTTCTAACCTAACCTAACCTAACAAATTCTACATACCTACTATCTTTTTCTGTACTAATGTTACAAAAGTAAAAGATTATTTTTTTGTCATGATTCAAATATATATAGTGATTGAATGTGGTAGAGCATTTTCTGGTTAGACCTCATAACAGCAGTGTTAAGCCCTTCTGTGTTCTGGTTTGAAGGGTGTAGGTAAGGGAGGCATACGTTTCCGAGACGTTCCAGCTTAGTCCTCAGGGGTAGCGGCGCATCTGTGACCGATTCCAGGTAGGAATATATAATCCTATCTGAGGTTGGTTACAGACGTCCATAGGTAATAGCCACCCACCATCAGGTGGACTGCATGCTCGTCTGTTACTCCCATATTGTGAAGTGCAAAAAAGTGAGCGCTAAATGGCCGAATAGACAGGTGGTATCCCTGTATCATCAGGATTAAGGAGTTTAATATTGAATATATGCGCAAGCACAAATAATTTACTTTTATTAAGTTGAAAATAATTGTATATTAACAGGGTTGAGTAGGTTAAATTTGTGGTCAGTACATGGATGGGTGAACGCCACGTAATTTTATTTGTCTCCTCAAACGTTTTCGTGCTTTTGAATTTACGTTCAGCTGCTGGTTCCAGATGTTAACATATAAGTCTGGTGAAAACCTCAAAAAATATTGTTTTAAAAATTAAATGTTTTAATGTTATTGGATATTAACAACCACTGTTTTTCTTATATGAACTAAAGGATTTACTTTACCTATTCGACTTTCGTTATTATATCGGACCATCGAATCTATATAACCTGTAAGAATCTAGACTGTATTTTGAACTTCACGTCAAATTCAATTCTGGGAATTCTGGAATATCAAATTCTGGGAAGCAATGATAAATGACAAACTGAAGGAAAAGCGTAAATTTTAAGAATATACATATTTTTTTATATTAATTTGGCAGTTAAGTTCCCGCCATTAATTAATTTAAACATCTCGCGTATTAACAATGTTTTTGGTCTAACATTTCAAATCATTCAGAAGCGGACGTTTTGTTCTTCTAGAATTTATATTTTTATGTTTGACTTAGTTAAGGTTATTTTTAGGACCATTGTAATAGATTTTCAACTTGCTCTGCGCGGAGTTTCGTTTAATACAAATGTAAAATTGACAATTTGGGAGAATGACTTTTTCAAGTAAAATCCTAGTGATTACTTAACAAAAAGATATGTAACGTTGAAACGAAGTTGTAAAAAATAAAATATAAAAATTTACGTATTAATAAATTATCTATTTTTATTTAAAATATAAATCCTAAAATAAACTTAGTTGCCAACCTATTAGTTAGTCATACTAAGCCGTATGTCACGGTCATAACATCGAAGAATTAGTTGATTAACCAACAAATTATACAATGTTATGACTTATGTATACTTCTAAGAATTATACATAAGTCATATGTTATGTTATGTATAATCTTTAAGGATTAGTATGCCAATATACGAAAAACATATGTATTTTATTCAAAATTTTCCTTTTCCTTTAATTTGTCACATAACATTACTTCCCAGAATTTGATCCTTATAAGCGACACTATCAGATAGTGAAATAATATATAAATTTATTATTTTCCAAAATGAACTCGTTCGATTCTCGGCTAAGGAAGAAGATATTTTAAAAACCGAATGATGCAGTTTTAGTTTTATCAAAATCGGCCTCGTAACTCCTTTCAGCATTTTTCGCAAATCCTTATAGTTTCGGATTTAACCCTGAAGGCCTATTTAAAAAAATCACCCTGTATAGGTGTATCTGGAGGTTGCTTGCATCATCGGCTATTTGGACCACGTAACATACGCCAACGGGTGGTCAATGCTATCGTACTGAACTTTCGGGTTTGGCTCTTCGCGAAAGGTCATGCAACATACCGGTTGACCCAGATACTCACCGGACATGGCCGTTTCGGTGAGTATCTAAACAGGATAGAGGGAGATGACGGCCCTACGAGGATTCCGCATAGCACACGCTGCAGTACTGCCCAGCGTGGGAGTCTCAGCGGCGGATCCTCGTGTCAAAAGTGGGACCGGACCTGTCTCCAGCGCCATTGTTGGATAGCTCCAATATATAGCATGATCACCTGCGACATTGTCATGTCCACGAAGGAAGAAGCCGAGCGAGCTAGGGAGCGCACAGCTCGGAGGAGGAGTCGCTGTGGGCGTAGATAACGCCCATCTGTTCCCGTAGTTCTGGGACCAGAATAGGGTTACGGTATCCTCTGCCTGTCTTAAGAGGCGACTAAAAGGGGCTTCCGGGATTGCGGGTGGCAAAAGTGAGAGCTGGAACCACCCGGGCAACTACCCAGGGAAGGACGGCAGTATGTGTGGTCGCATACCGTCGTGCACGCCACACCGAGTGGTGAGCGTCATGCTCACCTGGGCAGAGCCCGACGGGGCAACCTGCTAAGAAGACTCCTGTTGCGTTCCTTTGGAGATCCCGAAGTCCTCTATGCATCCCCGAGGATAACTACCGGGGGGGTTTTAGTGCGGTAAGAATCCCACATAACCCCGTGTCGCTCCCACGGCATAGGGTACCTTTTGAAGGTTTCCCCTCTTGTCAACAAAAAAAAGGTTTATCTTGAGGGAAGTATTATAGCTACCTTTTTATGTAATATAGGAGTAGCAGACGAACATACAGTCCAGAAAGTAGCCACTTACCATCAGGAGGACTGATAAAGCCTTGTACTAAAGTAAAAATATTGTTTAGAAGAAACAGACGAGGAAGATGTATAAGAAGAGTGATAACGTAAGAGACAAATTAATCAATGATGAGATGAAAGTTTTTATGAGTTGAGTTGAGGCGTTAAAAATCAGAAAAGTTTAATTATAACGTTTAAGTGAAAATTATTAAAAAATACGATCTCAGTTTTTTAAGATCCCGATATTATGTACGATTTTTTTCTTAAGTCATTTCAATTATATTTAAAACGTTAAAGAATTACATTACCTGCAATACAAAATAAAGTAAGATTTTAAAGTGTTTTTAGTGTTTTAGTTTTAGACCAGATCCCTAAATACGTCTTTTTATTTTAATATTAATTTTGTTTATGCAACAACTTACAGCACTTTTTTCGCGTAAAAAAAATAAACTCATCGGATTATAGCTTTTTAAAGTAACAATGAGTTAAAAATATGATGTTTACAGCATATACGCTTCCCAAAAAAAGAGATTACATTGCATAGTGCATTTTTTTTCCTATGGCAACACTGAAATATTTTTTCACACATTGGTACAGTATATACCTAAGTACTATTAAGCGCCTCATACAAAAAAAATGATGTCAAATGGTGGAAACAGTCTGAAACATTCGATAATCCTGTTGAAAATGCATTTGTATGAAAACATTTCTTTTGATTATGGCAACATTGGATATTGTACTTTTTACGTAACGATCATTTTAAGTAAAAAGTTTATCCTCTGTCAACGGTTCTCCCTCAACTATTCAAAAAGTAAAAATCATGAAAAAAAATCTGTATGCCAGAGTTGCCAGTTGATTAATACGAAAATGGTCAAATGTCATTACGGCATCATGAAAATGTCCAAATATACATCATAGATTATGGGCCCTTCTTTAGTACATCTTATATTTTGACCCTCTTTAATAACTCACAAAAATGTAGAAGATTATTACATTTTATATCCTTTACTTGAGTACATACAACGTCCACAAAATCTGTTTCATTGTGTCTGTTAATAAATAATTATAAATTATTACGTAAGAAGAGAATCTAACATCTTACGTCCCTTCCCCATAGATTAGTAAAGATTACTCACTCCTAACAAGAAAATGTACCCAGTTTTGAGAATTGAAACAGTTGCGTAAAAAAAAATTGCCACGTCTCCGTGCTAAAATGTCCCTAAAATATTTGAAATTATTATTATAAATTATTTAATTATCATGAAAATTACGCAGTATTAGTTATTTATTCGTAAATTTTCTCTAAAAATGTTTTTATTTGTCAAGAATTCAAAAAAAGAACTTACTATAATAAGCCATTTGCGGCTTCATTCAATTTCAAGGCGGCGAAGTATCTTTACTAATCTATGCCCTTCCCACTATGTGCATGGTAGGGGTACACTCCAAAAAGAATAATCACGAGTAAAATTCATATAGGTAACGTAAGCCACAAACAATTTAACACATACAAACAATTTAACTCAAATAAATAGAATACTCAAAAACTCAAGTCATAAATAATTTCAAACCAGTTATTGCTTTCTTAACATACCAATAAGTTAGCTCATTAAGATTGAATCATATATGTACCTTTTTAAACGACTCATAAATAAATTTCGAAATATACTTATACTTATAAAAACCCTGTAATCGATAACCATTACTTCTCTCCAAATAATTTAAACAATTGGTCTTGCTTTTCTTCTTTCATATCTTATGACTCTTCTATGAACTCTGACTATGAATTCTTCTCCTCCGAAATGGTAACAAGTGATTTAAATACTTTAGTGTTGAATGCCCAGTCCATTATTATTACATTCCAAAGACCACAGGTATTCTCCATTGTTTGATCCAATATAAACATGAAAACAAAAATAAAACTTGCAATTAATTCTATTTAAAAATGTAACTAAGTAAGTACAAGCTGTATCCATACTTTTCCAATTGTTAGTAACGTAATGGACACTTAGAAATAACGCAAATAGAACAAAAAATCAATAACCTAATCCCTTTATTATTATTATACGGATAATATAATGTTAAACAATATAACATCGATAACTTTAAAAATCAATAATTATTTTCGAATATTATCAGCACAATAAGCCCTAGTACTAATATAGGACTGTTATAATTACTCATAATATACGAATAAATATTTAACACAAACTCCGAAACGTTAATAAAAAATAAACGCTTATAACATTAAAGTTCTTCTAAACAAATATAACATTTGCTCATAAGAACGGTACTTCTTCTATATAGTGTTCTTATGATTTATATCAAAATAAGGTAAAATGAAAACATATATATTTGACCCAATCAAATTCCTGTAAAACGGCCGGCTAGGCTATTTAATTTTAATAAATTCAGTTAGCACACTTAAGACAATCTGTACCAACCAACATTTGTATCGATTCTTAATTTGTTGTATTTAAATATATCCAATAAATTAACTTACGCAGTTTTACGCAGGCGATCCCACTGGCTAAATTGTTGGGGGGTATCTCCAATGAAAGGCTTGAATCAAGCTAGTTATTTTTATTTAATTCCAAGACCTCCACAAACATCGTCCTTGACATCTGCCGTTTCCCGCCATAATACCCTTTTGTTTTTTTTTAAAACACGAGTACAGCGTTTCAGTCAATTAAATATGGGGCCAGCATTATTTTTCGAGTGAAAGGTTTTAAACTAATTTTAATTTAATTTATTTTTATAATGTTGAACTAACGCAGTAAGGTATAATAATAAATGTGACCTTACAATAAATACTAAGAAAAAATGTAAAATGGTGCCGGTCATCGTGGTGGTGGTCATTAAAGTGAGAGAAGAGCCTGAAACATTGCATACAAAAATGCATATGTATGAAAAAATATTTTTTTGTTTGACAATTTTGATATATTTTTTTAACAAAATGATTTTTTTTCAGACTATAAATACCTCATACTTTGTAATGATATCAAAAGAATACAAGTTTGAAATATTACATACAAAAATACATGCATATGAACTTTTGTATGACAACACTGATATAATTTTTCACCATAATATTCAAACTGTTATAATCGACAAACACCTCATTAATTGGAATGACGTTAGAAGGAGACAGCAGCTTGAAATATTACATATAAATATGCATATGTATTTTTTTTTGTATGGCAACACTGAAATATTTTTCCACAAATTTGTACAGTATATATGTACCATTAAACGCCTCATACAGAAAAAATACGTCAAATGGTGCCGGTCATTAAAGGGAAACGACAGCCTCAAAGTTTACATCCAAAAATACAAATGTATGAAAATTATTTTTTTTTTGTATGGCAACACTAAAATATTTTTTCAAGAAAATGTAAAGTCTATTAGTACCTACGATCCCGTCATACATTATAAGGCAATCAAAAATATACAAAAGCTTAAAATATTATATAAAAAAATGCATATGTATGAAAATTATTATTTTTTGTATGGGAACACTGAAATGTTCTTTTACCCAAATGTTAAAACTGTTAGTATCTACAAACGCCTCATACATTGGAATGACATCAGAAGGAAACAACCGCTTCAAATATTACATACAAAAGTGCATATGTATGAAAAAAAATATTTTTTGTATGGCAACACTGAAATATTTTTCCACAAATTTTTAAAGTCTATAAGTACCAGTAAACGCCTCATACAGAAATATGACGTCAAATGATGCCGGTCATAGTGGTGGTGGTCATTAAAGGGAAACAACAGACTCAAAGTTTACATCCAAAAATACAAATGTATGAAAATTATTATTTTTTGTATGGCAACACCAAAATATTTTTTATCAAAATCTGCAGAATATTAGTACCTCTAAACCTCTCATACATTCTAATGATATCAATACAAGACAACAGCTTGAAATCTTGCATATAAAAATACATACATATGAAAATTATTATTTTTTGTATGGCAACACTTAAATATTTTGTTACCAAAAGGTGAAGTCTATTAGTACCCACAATCGCGTCATACATTATAAGGTTGGCAAAAATATAGTAAAGCTTGAAATATTACATACAAAAATGCATATGTATGAAAATTATTATTTTTTGTATGGAAACATTGAAATATTCTTTTACCCAAATGTCTTAACTGTTAATATCTACAAACGCTTCATACATTTTAAAGACCTCAGAAGGAAACAACAACTTGAAATATGGCATACAAAAATGCACTTGTATGAAAATTATAATTTTTTACATGGCAACACTGAAATATTTTCTCACCAATTTATACAGTCTATAAGTACCATTAAACGCCTCATACAGAAAACTGACATATAGTGATGCTGGGCATGGTGGTAGTGGTCTTTAAAGGGAGACAACAGTCTGAAACACCACATACAAAAATACATATGTATAAAAATTATAATTTTTTGTATGGCAACCCTAAAATATTTTTTTATCAAAATATGTAGAATATTAGTACCTACAAACGCCTCATGCATTGAAATGACATCAAAAGGAAACAACAGCTTGAAATATGACACATAAAAATGCACTTGTATGAAGATTATTATTTTTGATATGGCAACACTGATATATTTTTCCACCAATTTATACAGTCTACAAGTACCATTAAACGCCTCATACAGAAAACTGTTATTTAGTGATGCTGGGCATGATGGTGGTGGTCTTTAAAGAGAGACAACAGCCCGAAACACCACATACAAAAATACAAATGTATGAAAATTATTATTTTTTGTATGGCAACACTAAGATATTTTTTAATCAAAATGTGCACAATATTAGTACCTACAAACGCCTCATACATTCTAATGTTACCAATACAAGACAACAGCTTGAAATATTACGTACAAAAATATATATGTATGAAAATTAATATTTTTTGTATGGCAACACTAAAATATTTTTTTACCAAAATGTGCAGTCTATTAGTACATTCAAACGCGTCATACATTATAACGTTGTCAAAAATTTACAACAGCATGAAATGTAACATACAAAAATGCACATATATGAAAATTATTATTTTTTGTATGGCAACACTGAAAGATTTTTTTACACATTGGTACAGTCTATAAGTGCCATTAAGCGCCTCGTACAAAAAAATGACGTCAAATGGTGGCAACAGCCTGAAATCTTCGATAATCCTGTAGTAAATGCATTTGTATGAAAACATTTTTTTTGTATATGGCAACATTAGATTTTCGATTTTTTACATAGGGTCCATTTGAAATAAAAAATATCTCCCATACATTACTTATATGCTCTGTCTACGGTTTCCGCCCAAGTACTCAAAAAGTGAAAATCGTGAAAAAAAATTCTGTATCCCAGTGTTGCCAGTCGATTAAGACAAAAATGGTCAAATGTCATTACGGCACCCATAAAAAATAGTTCTGTGAAAAAATTTAATTAAAAATATTTCTCCTTCTACTTTTCACATTTTTGAATGAAAAGTTTCAAAAAATGTATGAAGCATGAAAAAAAAATCTTTACCTGGCAACACTTCAAGCCGAGTTCCATGACCGCCCAATACAAAGCGACTCGCTCAAATGTTGCCAACCTCAAAATATTTCACTTCGAAAAATGCATTTTTTCGTACATTCTACAAAATGGCTGATACAAGGTCCGCCATCTGGTTTAAAAAATATAACATTGCCATATGATAAAATTGAGGATACACTCCGGCCAATAAAATAAAAATGTCGAAAAAATATTAATAAAACCATCGCGCTACGGCCCCACAAACACACCTCGAAAAATGAAAGATTTCAAACGCAAATATCTCGGCGGCCATCTTGTTTTTCCAATTTTTTCTAATTTTATCGTAACAGTCGTCCCACAATTAGCCGAAAATGACACCAAGCTCAGGTAGGCGCGCAGAATAAAAAAAAAGTAGAAAATCGCAGGAGGGCCGCCATCTTGAATTTTGTATGTTTCCCATTTTTCCTATAACCACCATAATATACCGAAAAAATATCTCATACATTATTACTACCCCCCACCAATAGTTTAGGCTGGGCTACTCGAAATGTCAAAAAAGTGAAAAAAAAAATCTAGCTCCCAGTGTTGCCAGTTAATTTGGATGAAAATAGTCAAATGTCATTACGACCCCCCTGACAAATACCCATGTAAAATATTTTCATTAAAAATGTTTCTCCTTCTACTTTTTACATTTTTGAATGGAAAGTTCCAAAAAAAGTATGAACAAAGAAAAAAAAACCTAAACCTGGCAACACTTCAAGTCACGCTCCACAACCGCCCCATACAAGGCGATTCGCTGAAATGTTGCCAACCTCAAAATATTCCACTTCAAAAAATGCGTTTTTTCATACATTTTACAAAGTGCCTGATGAACGATCCGCCATCTGGTTAAAAAAATAAATAAATCCGATTTGGTTAAAATGAGCATATATCCGAGAAAAAAAACGAAAAAAATCAAAAAAATCTTTAAAAAAATACATCAGTGCCACCCCGCAAACACACCTCGAAAAATGAAAAATTTCAAACTCAAGTATCTCGGCGGCCATCTTGTTTTTTCAACTTTTTCTAATTTCATCGTATCAGTCGCCCTCAAGTTAGCCGGAAACGATACCGATCTTGGATAGGTGCAAAATAAAAAAAAAAGTTGCCCAATCCAGCTCGGCCGCCATCTTGAATTTTGAAAGTTTCAGATTTTTCCCATAGACACGGAGGCAAATAAAAAATTCCACTCATACATCAAACCCACCCCCCACCACTCCTTCAGGTCGAGGAAGTCGATTTTTCGTAAAACTGAAAAAAAAATCCTGCGGCCAGTGTTGCCAGTCGACATCGACGAAAATGGTCAAATGTCATTACGACAGCCAAAAAAAATATTCCAGTGAAAAATTTTCATCAAAAATATTTCTCCTTCTACTTTTCATATTTTTGAATGAAAAGTTTGAAAAATTGTAAGAGTGGGGAGAAAAAAACTCAAACCTGGCAACACCTCGGACCGAGCCCCACGACCGCCCCGAACAAAGCAAATCGCTCAAACGTTGCCAACTTCCGAATATTTCACTTCAAAAAATCTATTTTTTTCATACATTTTACAAATCGCCTAACAGACGACCCGCCATCTTGTTGAAAAAAAAAAATAAATCCGATTTGGCAAAATTGAGGATATATCCGAGAAAATTTTAAAAAATGGCAACAAAATATTAAAAATCCCAAAAGATACGACCTCCCAAAAACACCTCGAAAATTGAAAAATTTCAAACTCAAATATCTCGGCGGCCATCTTGGTTTTTCATTTTTTTTCAATTTCATCGTAACACCCACCTGAATATTATTCGAAAAAGAAACAAACATCAGCATAACGTCAATAAATGAAAAAGTTAAAAATTTTAAATCGGCCGCCATCTTGAATCTATGGCATCTCATATTTTTCCCTTTGCCTCGGGGGGGAGAGGAGAAAACCCGCCATAGACAACAAAGTCGCTCCTAGACGGCAACATGGAGAACGCACGCCATTCCTTACAGGATTATATATATACTAGGTATCGCTTGTGTGCGCTCGCTGCTAAAGCAGCTCGCGAAACGGTTGTCTTCTTTAGTTTTGCGTGCAAAATTTTTTTACATTTTTTACCCGATATTGAAGTTTTATTAATTCTGTTTGGGGCTGTTTGGAAAAGATATGAGTTAATATTTGCAAATTACCAAGAATTTGGGTCGTGATTTTTTTGTCTATAAGCCATACATTTTAAAGACATAATAAGGAGACTTGAAATATTATATACAAAAATAACTATTTATAAAAATTGTTATTTCTTGTATGACAACACTAATTTTTTTTTTACCAAAATGTGTAGTCTATTAGTACATAAAAACGCGTCATACATTATTTCTATATATTATATTATCTATATTAATTCTATACTTATAATAAATCTGTAGAGAGGTCAAATCTGTACAAGAAATATATTTCCAAAATAACTATCAGGGGGTATTTAGGGATCGATACTGATGTCAAGAATGCAATCATTAAATTTTTTGTCTGTCTGTCTATATAACCGTTATAGAAAAAAAAGCTACTCGACGGATTTTAACGAAACTTGATACAATTATTTTTCATACTCCTGAGCTGGTTATAGTACCTATACTTTTCATCACGCTACAATCAATAGGAGCAGAGCAGTGCAGAAAATATACCTCTTATATTATATCCTTCTTTTGTAAATCGTATATCATATTTATCCTGTCCATCCTTTGAAAATATCCAAATATACCTAATAGATTATGGCCCTTCTTTAGTAAATCTTATATTTTACCCCTCTTTTAAAGTCACAAAAATGTTGAAGATTAATACATTTTGTATCCTTTATTTGACTACATACCACATCCACAAAATCTGTGTCTGTGTCTGTTAATAAATAATTATAAATGAATACGTAAGAATAGAATCTAACATCTTACGCCCCTTCCTGCTATGTGCATGGTAGAGCTACACTCCAAAAAGAATAATCACGGGTAAAATTCATATAGGTAACTTAAGCCACAAACAATTTAACACATACAACGAATTAAACTAAAATAAATAGAATACTCAAAAACTCAAGTCATAAAAAAATTTCAAACCAGTTATTGCCAAATATTCTCAACATACCAATAAGTTAGCTCAATAAGATTAAATCATATACATTTTTAAACGACTCATAAATTAATTCCGAAATATATACTTATAAACCCTGTAACCGATAACCATCAAATTCTCTCCAAATAATCTAAACAATTTGTCTTGCTTTTCTTCTTTCATATCTTATGACTCGTAATTCTTCTCCTTCGAAATGGTAACAGGTGCTTTTAATACTTTAGTATTGAATGCCCAGTCCGTTATTATTACATTCCAAAGACCACAGGTATTCTTCATTGTTTGATCCAATATTAACATGAAAACAAAAATAAAACTTGCAATTAATTCTATTTAAAAATGTAAGTAAGTAAGTACAAGCTGTAACCATACTTTTCCAATTGTCCGTAACGTAATGGACACTTAGGAATAGAACAAACTTTCTATAACCTAATCCCATTATTATTATACGGATAATATAATGTTAAAAAATATAACATCGATAATTTTAAAATTCAATAATTACTTTTGGATATTATCCGCACAATGAACCCTAGTAAATATTTAACATATACTCCAAAACGTGAGGTGTTAAATGTATCACGAAATATTAATAATTTGAAGCCTGCAAAAATTGTCTTATAACATTAAAGTTCTTCTAAACAAATATAACATTTGCTCATAACAACGGTACTGCCATTTTATATCTCGACTGTGTAAGTAAGAACTTTTAATATAGTGTTATTATGATTTATATCAAATTAAGGTAAAATGGAAACAAAAACATTTGACCCAAAATCAAATCAAATTCCTGAAAAACGCCCGGCTAGGCTACTATATATCTATTTAATAAACTCAGATAGCAAACTTAAAACAATCTGTGCCAACCAACATTTGTATCGATTCTTAATTTGTTGTATTTAAATATATCGAATAAATTAACTTACGCAGTTTTACACACCCGATCCCACTGGCTGAATTGTTGGGGGTATCTCCAATGGAAGACTTCAACCTAGTTATTTTTATTTATTTCCAAGACCTCCACAAACATCGTCCTTAACATCTGCCGTTTCCCGCCATAATACCCTTTTGTTTTTTTTTTAAATCACGAATACAGCGTTACAGCCAATTAAATATGTGGCCAGCATTATTTTTCGAGTGAAAGGTTTTAACCTAATTTTAATTTTATTTATTTTTATAATGTTAATAATGTCTCGCCTGTCTATCTCGCTCTAACACATACGTATACTATGCTCTGACTCTTTCGGATTGCCAATCTATTAGTATAATATATCTATGGTTCAAACTGTTAGTAGCTAACAACGCCACGTATTAGGTAATAACTTCAAAAGGAGACAACAGTTTTAAATATTACATACAAAGATGCATGCGTATAAAAAATATTATTTTGTGTACGGCACCACTGATTTTTTTTTTACCACAATGTGAAATCTATTAATACCTACAAACGCATCGTACATTTTAATGTTGTCAAAATATACAACAGCTTGAAATATTTAATAGAAAATACATATGTATGAAAATTATTATTTTTTGTATGGCCACACTAAAATATTATTTTATAAAAATGTGCAGAATATTAGTACCTACAAACGCCCCATACATTCTAAAGATATCAACAGAAGACAACAGCTTGAAATATTGCATACAAAAATACATATATATGAAAATTATTATTTGTTGTATGGCAACACTTGAATATTTTGTTACCATAATGTGAAGTCTATTAGTACCTACAATCGTGTCATACATTATAAGGTTGTCAAAAATATACAAATGCTTGAAATATTACATACAAAAATGCATATGTATGAAAATTATTATTTTTTGTATGGGAACACTGAAATATTATTTTACCCAAATGTCTTAAACGTTAATATCAACAAACGCTTCATACATTGGAATGACGTCAGAAGGAAACAACAGCTTGAAATATGGCATACAAAAATGCACTTGTATGTAAATTATTATTTTTTATTTGGCAACACTGAAATATTTTCTCACCAATTTATACAGTCTATAAGGACCATTAAACGCCTCATACAGAAAACTGACATTTAGTGATGCTGGGCATGGTGGTGGTGGTCTTTAAATGGAGACAACATCCCGCAACACCACATACAAAAATACAAATGTATGAAAATTATTATTTTTTGTATGGCAACACTAAAATATTTTTTCACCAAAATGTGCAGACTATTAGTATCTACCAATGCCTCATACATTTTAATGGCATCAATACAAGACAACAGCTTTAAATATTACATACAAAAGTACATATGTATGAAGATTATTATTTTTTGTATGGCAAGACTTAAATATTTTGTTACCTAAATGTGAAGTCTATTAGTACCTACAATCGCGTCATACATTATAAGGTTGTCAAAAATACACAAAAGCTTGAAATATTACATACAAAAATGCATATGTATGAAAATTATTATTTTTTGTATGGGAACACTGAAATATTTTTTTACCCAAATGTCTTAACTGTTAATATCAACAAACGTTTCATACATTGGAATGACCTCAGAAGGAAACAGCAGCTTGAAATATGGCATGCAAAAATGCACTTGTATGAAAATTATTATTTTTTATATGGCAACACTGAAATATTTTCTCACCAATTTATACAGTCTATAAGTACCATTAAACGCCTCATACAGAAAACTGACATTTAGTGATGCTGGGCATGGTGGTGATGGTCTTTAAAGGGAGACAACAGCCCGAAACACCACATACAAAAATACATATGTATAAAAATTATAATTTTTTGTATGGCAACCCTAAAATATTTTTTTATCAAAATATGTAGAATATTAGTACCTACAAACGCCTCATACATTGAAATGACATCAAAAGGAAACAACAGCTTGAAGTATGACACACAAAAATACATTTGTATGAAAATTATTATTTTTTATATGGCAACACTGAAATATTTTTCCACCAATTTATACAGTCTATAAGTACCAGTAAACGCCTCATACAGAAAACTGACGTTAAGTGATGCTGGGCATGGTGGTGGGGGTCTTTAAAGGGAGACAACAGCCCGAAACACCACGTACAAAAATACAAATGTATGAAAATTATTATTTTTTGTATGGCAACACTAAAATATTTTTTAATCAAAATGTGCACAATATTAGTACGTACAAACGCCTCATACATTCTAATGTTACCAATACAAGACAACAGCTTGAAATATTACATACAAAAATACATATGTATGAAAATTAATATTTTTTGTATGGCAACACTAAAATATTTTTTTACCAAAATGTGCAGTCTATTAGTACATACAAACGCGTCATACATTATAACGTTGTCAAAAATTTACAACAGTTTGAAATGTGACATACAAAAATGCACATGTATGAAAATTATTATTTTTTGTATGGCAACACTGAAATATTTTTTTACACATTGGTACAGTCTTTAAGTGCCATTAAGCGCCTCATACAAAAAAATGACGCCAAATGGCGGCAACAGCTTGAAATCTTCGATAATCCTGTAGAAAATGCATTTGTATGAAAACATTTTTTTTGTATATGGCAACATTGGATGTTCGATTTTTTACATAGGGTCCATTTGAAATAAAAAATATCTCCCATACATAACTTATATGCTCTGTCTACGGCTTCCGCCCAAGTACGCAAAAAGTGAAAATCGTGAAAAAAAAATCTGTATCCCAGTGTTGCCAGTTGATTAAGATGAAAATGGTCAAATGTCATTACGGCACCCAAAAAAAATAGTCCTGTGAAAAAAATTCATTAAAAATATTTCTCCTTCTACTTTTTACATTTTTGAATGAAAAGTTCCAAAAAATGTATGAACGATGAAAAAAAAAAATTTACCTGGCAATACTTCGAGCCGAGCTCCATGACCGCCCGATACAAAGCGACTCGCTCAAATGTTGCCAACCTCAAAATATTTCACTTCGAAAAATGCACTTTTTCGTACATTTTACAAAATGGCTGACACAAGGTGCGCCATCTGATTTAAAAAAAATATATATTGCCATATGATAAAATTGAGGATACAATCCGGCCAATAAATCAAAAATATCGAAAAAATATTAATAAAACCACCGCGCTACGACCCCACAAACACACCTCGAAAAATGAAAGATTTCAAAGTCAAATATCTCGGCGGCCATCTTGTTTTTCCAATTTTTTCTAATTTTATCGTAACAGTCGTCCCACAATTAGCCGAAAATGATACCAATCTCAGATAGGCGCGCAGAATAAAAAAAAAGTTGAAAATCGCAGGAGGGCCGCCATCTTGAATTTTGTATGTTTCCCATTTTTCCCATAACCACCATAATATACCGAAAAAATATCTCATACATTATTACTACCCCCCACCAATAGTTTAGGCTGGGCTACTCGATATGTCAAAAAAGTGAAAAAAAAAATCTATCTCCCAATGTTGCCAGTTAATTTGGATGAAAATGGTCAAATGTCATTACGACCCCCCTGACAAATACCCATGTAAAATATTTTCATTAAAAATGTTTCTCCTTCTACTTTTTACATTTTTGAATGGAAAGTTCCAAAAAAAATATGAACGAAGAAAAAAAATCCTAAACCTGGCAACACTTCAAGTCACGCTCCACAACCGCCCCATACAAGGCGATTCGCTGAAATGTTGCCAACCTCAAAATATTTCACTTCAAAAAATGCGATTTTTCATACATTTTACAAATTGCCTGACGAACGATCCGCCATCTGGTTAAAAAATTAAATAAATCCAATTTGGTAAAATTGAGCATATATCCGAGAAAAAAAACGAAATAAATCAAAAAAATATTTAAAAAAACACATCAATGCCACCCCGCGAACACACCTCGAAAAATGAAAAATTTCAAACTCAAGTATCTCGGCGGCCATCTTGTTTTTTCAACTTTTTCTAATTTCATCGTATCAGTCGCCCTCAAGTTAGCCGGAAACGATACCGATCTTGGATAGGTGCAAAATAAAAAAAAAAGTTGCCCAATCCAGCTCGGCCGCCATCTTGAATTTTGAAAGTTTCAGATTTTTCCCATAGACACGGAGGCAAATAAAAAATTCCACTCATACATCAAACCCACCCCCCACCACTCCTTCAGGTCGAGGAAGTCGATTTTTCGTAAAACTGAAAAAAAAATCCTGCGGCCAGTGTTGCCAGTCGACATCGACGAAAATGGTCAAATGTCATTACGACAGCCAAAAAAAATATTCCAGTGAAAAATTTTCATCAAAAATATTTCTCCTTCTACTTTTCATATTTTTGAATGAAAAGTTTGAAAAATTGTAAGAGTGGGGAGAAAAAAACTCAAACCTGGCAACACCTCGGACCGAGCCCCACGACCGCCCCGAACAAAGCAAATCGCTCAAACGTTGCCAACTTCCGAATATTTCACTTCAAAAAATCTATTTTTTTCATACATTTTACAAATCGCCTAACAGACGACCCGCCATCTTGTTGAAAAAAAAAAATAAATCCGATTTGGCAAAATTGAGGATATATCCGAGAAAATTTTAAAAAATGGCAACAAAATATTAAAAATCCCAAAAGATACGACCTCCCAAAAACACCTCGAAAATTGAAAAATTTCAAACTCAAATATCTCGGCGGCCATCTTGGTTTTTCATTTTTTTTCAATTTCATCGTAACACCCACCTGAATATTATTCGAAAAAGAAACAAACATCAGCATAACGTCAATAAATGAAAAAGTTAAAAATTTTAAATCGGCCGCCATCTTGAATCTATGGCATCTCATATTTTTCCCTTTGCCTCGGGGGGGAGAGGAGAAAACCCGCCATAGACAACAAAGTCGCTCCTAGACGGCAACATGGAGAACGCACGCCATTCCTTACAGGATTATATATATACTAGGTATCGCTTGTGTGCGCTCGCTGCTAAAGCAGCTCGCGAAACGGTTGTCTTCTTTAGTTTTGCGTGCAAAATTTTTTTACATTTTTTACCCGATATTGAAGTTTTATTAATTCTGTTTGGGGCTGTTTGGAAAAGATATGAGTTAATATTTGCAAATTACCAAGAATTTGGGTCGTGATTTTTTTGTCTATAAGCCATACATTTTAAAGACATAATAAGGAGACTTGAAATATTATATACAAAAATAACTATTTATAAAAATTGTTATTTCTTGTATGACAACACTAATTTTTTTTTTACCAAAATGTGTAGTCTATTAGTACATAAAAACGCGTCATACATTATTTCTATATATTATATTATCTATATTAATTCTATACTTATAATAAATCTGTAGAGAGGTCAAATCTGTACAAGAAATATATTTCCAAAATAACTATCAGGGGGTATTTAGGGATCGATACTGATGTCAAGAATGCAATCATTAAATTTTTTGTCTGTCTGTCTATATAACCGTTATAGAAAAAAAAGCTACTCGACGGATTTTAACGAAACTTGATACAATTATTTTTCATACTCCTGAGCTGGTTATAGTACCTATACTTTTCATCACGCTACAATCAATAGGAGCAGAGCAGTGCAGAAAATATACCTCTTATATTATATCCTTCTTTTGTAAATCGTATATCATATTTATCCTGTCCATCCTTTGAAAATATCCAAATATACCTAATAGATTATGGCCCTTCTTTAGTAAATCTTATATTTTACCCCTCTTTTAAAGTCACAAAAATGTTGAAGATTAATACATTTTGTATCCTTTATTTGACTACATACCACATCCACAAAATCTGTGTCTGTGTCTGTTAATAAATAATTATAAATGAATACGTAAGAATAGAATCTAACATCTTACGCCCCTTCCTGCTATGTGCATGGTAGAGCTACACTCCAAAAAGAACAATCACGGGTAAAATTCATATAGGTAACTTAAGCCACAAACAATTTAACACATACAACGAATTAAACTAAAATAAATAGAATACTCAAAAACTCAAGTCATAAAAAAATTTCAAACCAGTTATTGCCAAATATTCTCAACATACCAATAAGTTAGCTCAATAAGATTAAATCATATACATTTTTAAACGACTCATAAATTAATTCCGAAATATATACTTATAAACCCTGTAACCGATAACCATCAAATTCTCTCCAAATAATCTAAACAATTTGTCTTGCTTTTCTTCTTTCATATCTTATGACTCGTAATTCTTCTCCTTCGAAATGGTAACAGGTGCTTTTAATACTTTAGTATTGAATGCCCAGTCCGTTATTATTACATTCCAAAGACCACAGGTATTCTTCATTGTTTGATCCAATATTAACATGAAAACAAAAATAAAACTTGCAATTAATTCTATTTAAAAATGTAAGTAAGTAAGTACAAGCTGTAACCATACTTTTCCAATTGTCCGTAACGTAATGGACACTTAGGAATAGAACAAACTTTCTATAACCTAATCCCATTATTATTATACGGATAATATAATGTTAAAAAATATAACATCGATAATTTTAAAATTCAATAATTACTTTTGGATATTATCCGCACAATGAACCCTAGTAAATATTTAACATATACTCCAAAACGTGAGGTGTTAAATGTATCACGAAATATTAATAATTTGAAGCCTGCAAAAATTGTCTTATAACATTAAAGTTCTTCTAAACAAATATAACATTTGCTCATAACAACGGTACTGCCATTTTATATCTCGACTGTGTAAGTAAGAACTTTTAATATAGTGTTATTATGATTTATATCAAATTAAGGTAAAATGGAAACAAAAACATTTGACCCAAAATCAAATCAAATTCCTGAAAAACGCCCGGCTAGGCTACTATATATCTATTTAATAAACTCAGATAGCAAACTTAAAACAATCTGTGCCAACCAACATTTGTATCGATTCTTAATTTGTTGTATTTAAATATATCGAATAAATTAACTTACGCAGTTTTACACACCCGATCCCACTGGCTGAATTGTTGGGGGTATCTCCAATGGAAGACTTCAACCTAGTTATTTTTATTTATTTCCAAGACCTCCACAAACATCGTCCTTAACATCTGCCGTTTCCCGCCATAATACCCTTTTGTTTTTTTTTTAAATCACGAATACAGCGTTACAGCCAATTAAATATGTGGCCAGCATTATTTTTCGAGTGAAAGGTTTTAACCTAATTTTAATTTTATTTATTTTTATAATGTTAATAATGTCTCGCCTGTCTATCTCGCTCTAACACATACGTATACTATGCTCTGACTCTTTCGGATTGCCAATCTATTAGTATAATATATCTATGGTTCAAACTGTTAGTAGCTAACAACGCCACGTATTAGGTAATAACTTCAAAAGGAGACAACAGTTTTAAATATTACATACAAAGATGCATGCGTATAAAAAATATTATTTTGTGTACGGCACCACTGAATTTTTTTTTACCACAATGTGAAATCTATTAATACCTACAAACGCATCGTACATTTTAATGTTGTCAAAATATACAACAGCTTGAAATATTTAATAGAAAATACATATGTATGAAAATTATTATTTTTTGTATGGCCACACTAAAATATTATTTTATAAAAATGTGCAGAATATTAGTACCTACAAACGCCCCATACATTCTAAAGATATCAACAGAAGACAACAGCTTGAAATATTGCATACAAAAATACATATATATGAAAATTATTATTTGTTGTATGGCAACACTTGAATATTTTGTTACCATAATGTGAAGTCTATTAGTACCTACAATCGTGTCATACATTATAAGGTTGTCAAAAATATACAAATGCTTGAAATATTACATACAAAAATGCATATGTATGAAAATTATTATTTTTTGTATGGGAACACTGAAATATTATTTTACCCAAATGTCTTAAACGTTAATATCAACAAACGCTTCATACATTGGAATGACGTCAGAAGGAAACAACAGCTTGAAATATGGCATACAAAAATGCACTTGTATGTAAATTATTATTTTTTATTTGGCAACACTGAAATATTTTCTCACCAATTTATACAGTCTATAAGGACCATTAAACGCCTCATACAGAAAACTGACATTTAGTGATGCTGGGCATGGTGGTGGTGGTCTTTAAATGGAGACAACATCCCGCAACACCACATACAAAAATACAAATGTATGAAAATTATTATTTTTTGTATGGCAACACTAAAATATTTTTTCACCAAAATGTGCAGACTATTAGTATCTACCAATGCCTCATACATTTTAATGGCATCAATACAAGACAACAGCTTTAAATATTACATACAAAAGTACATATGTATGAAGATTATTATTTTTTGTATGGCAAGACTTAAATATTTTGTTACCTAAATGTGAAGTCTATTAGTACCTACAATCGCGTCATACATTATAAGGTTGTCAAAAATACACAAAAGCTTGAAATATTACATACAAAAATGCATATGTATGAAAATTATTATTTTTTGTATGGGAACACTGAAATATTTTTTTACCCAAATGTCTTAACTGTTAATATCAACAAACGTTTCATACATTGGAATGACCTCAGAAGGAAACAGCAGCTTGAAATATGGCATGCAAAAATGCACTTGTATGAAAATTATTATTTTTTATATGGCAACACTGAAATATTTTCTCACCAATTTATACAGTCTATAAGTACCATTAAACGCCTCATACAGAAAACTGACATTTAGTGATGCTGGGCATGGTGGTGATGGTCTTTAAAGGGAGACAACAGCCCGAAACACCACATACAAAAATACATATGTATAAAAATTATAATTTTTTGTATGGCAACCCTAAAATATTTTTTTATCAAAATATGTAGAATATTAGTACCTACAAACGCCTCATACATTGAAATGACATCAAAAGGAAACAACAGCTTGAAGTATGACACAAAAATACATTTGTATGAAAATTATTATTTTTTATATGGCAACACTGAAATATTTTTCCACCAATTTATACAGTCTATAAGTACCAGTAAACGCCTCATACAGAAAACTGACGTTAAGTGATGCTGGGCATGGTGGTGGGGGTCTTTAAAGGGAGACAACAGCCCGAAACACCACGTACAAAAATACAAATGTATGAAAATTATTATTTTTTGTATGGCAACACTAAAATATTTTTTAATCAAAATGTGCACAATATTAGTACGTACAAACGCCTCATACATTCTAATGTTACCAATACAAGACAACAGCTTGAAATATTACATACAAAAATACATATGTATGAAAATTAATATTTTTTGTATGGCAACACTAAAATATTTTTTTACCAAAATGTGCAGTCTATTAGTACATACAAACGCGTCATACATTATAACGTTGTCAAAAATTTACAACAGTTTGAAATGTGACATACAAAAATGCACATGTATGAAAATTATTATTTTTTGTATGGCAACACTGAAATATTTTTTTACACATTGGTACAGTCTTTAAGTGCCATTAAGCGCCTCATACAAAAAAATGACGCCAAATGGCGGCAACAGCTTGAAATCTTCGATAATCCTGTAGAAAATGCATTTGTATGAAAACATTTTTTTTGTATATGGCAACATTGGATGTTCGATTTTTTACATAGGGTCCATTTGAAATAAAAAATATCTCCCATACATAACTTATATGCTCTGTCTACGGTTTCCGCCCAAGTACGCAAAAAGTGAAAATCGTGAAAAAAAAATCTGTATCCCAGTGTTGCCAGTTGATTAAGATGAAAATGGTCAAATGTCATTACGGCACCCAAAAAAAATAGTCCTGTGAAAAAAATTCATTAAAAATATTTCTCCTTCTACTTTTTACATTTTTGAATGAAAAGTTCCAAAAAATGTATGAACGATGAAAAAAAAAAATTTACCTGGCAATACTTCGAGCCGAGCTCCATGACCGCCCGATACAAAGCGACTCGCTCAAATGTTGCCAACCTCAAAATATTTCACTTCGAAAAATGCACTTTTTCGTACATTTTACAAAATGGCTGACACAAGGTGCGCCATCTGATTTAAAAAAAATATATATTGCCATATGATAAAATTGAGGATACAATCCGGCCAATAAATCAAAAATATCGAAAAAATATTAATAAAACCACCGCGCTACGACCCCACAAACACACCTCGAAAAATGAAAGATTTCAAAGTCAAATATCTCGGCGGCCATCTTGTTTTTCCAATTTTTTCTAATTTTATCGTAACAGTCGTCCCACAATTAGCCGAAAATGATACCAATCTCAGATAGGCGCGCAGAATAAAAAAAAAGTTGAAAATCGCAGGAGGGCCGCCATCTTGAATTTTGTATGTTTCCCATTTTTCCCATAACCACCATAATATACCGAAAAAATATCTCATACATTATTACTACCCCCCACCAATAGTTTAGGCTGGGCTACTCGATATGTCAAAAAAGTGAAAAAAAAAATCTATCTCCCAATGTTGCCAGTTAATTTGGATGAAAATGGTCAAATGTCATTACGACCCCCCTGACAAATACCCATGTAAAATATTTTCATTAAAAATGTTTCTCCTTCTACTTTTTACATTTTTGAATGGAAAGTTCCAAAAAAAATATGAACGAAGAAAAAAAATCCTAAACCTGGCAACACTTCAAGTCACGCTCCACAACCGCCCCATACAAGGCGATTCGCTGAAATGTTGCCAACCTCAAAATATTTCACTTCAAAAAATGCGATTTTTCATACATTTTACAAATTGCCTGACGAACGATCCGCCATCTGGTTAAAAAATTAAATAAATCCAATTTGGTAAAATTGAGCATATATCCGAGAAAAAAAACGAAATAAATCAAAAAAATATTTAAAAAAACACATCAATGCCACCCCGCGAACACACCTCGAAAAATGAAAAATTTCAAACTCAAGTATCTCGGCGGCCATCTTGTTTTTTCAACTTTTTCTAATTTCATCGTATCAGTCGCCCTCAAGTTAGCCGGAAACGATACCGATCTTGGATAGGTGCAAAATAAAAAAAAAAGTTGCCCAATCCAGCTCGGCCGCCATCTTGAATTTTGAAAGTTTCAGATTTTTCCCATAGACACGGAGGCAAATAAAAAATTCCACTCATACATCAAACCCACCCCCCACCACTCCTTCAGGTCGAGGAAGTCGATTTTTCGTAAAACTGAAAAAAAAATCCTGCGGCCAGTGTTGCCAGTCGACATCGACGAAAATGGTCAAATGTCATTACGACAGCCAAAAAAAATATTCCAGTGAAAAATTTTCATCAAAAATATTTCTCCTTCTACTTTTCATATTTTTGAATGAAAAGTTTGAAAAATTGTAAGAGTGGGGAGAAAAAAACTCAAACCTGGCAACACCTCGGACCGAGCCCCACGACCGCCCCGAACAAAGCAAATCGCTCAAACGTTGCCAACTTCCGAATATTTCACTTCAAAAAATCTATTTTTTTCATACATTTTACAAATCGCCTAACAGACGACCCGCCATCTTGTTGAAAAAAAAAAATAAATCCGATTTGGCAAAATTGAGGATATATCCGAGAAAATTTTAAAAAATGGCAACAAAATATTAAAAATCCCAAAAGATACGACCTCCCAAAAACACCTCGAAAATTGAAAAATTTCAAACTCAAATATCTCGGCGGCCATCTTGGTTTTTCATTTTTTTTCAATTTCATCGTAACACCCACCTGAATATTATTCGAAAAAGAAACAAACATCAGCATAACGTCAATAAATGAAAAAGTTAAAAATTTTAAATCGGCCGCCATCTTGAATCTATGGCATCTCATATTTTTCCCTTTGCCTCGGGGGGGAGAGGAGAAAACCCGCCATAGACAACAAAGTCGCTCCTAGACGGCAACATGGAGAACGCACGCCATTCCTTACAGGATTATATATATACTAGGTATCGCTTGTGTGCGCTCGCTGCTAAAGCAGCTCGCGAAACGGTTGTCTTCTTTAGTTTTGCGTGCAAAATTTTTTTACATTTTTTACCCGATATTGAAGTTTTATTAATTCTGTTTGGGGCTGTTTGGAAAAGATATGAGTTAATATTTGCAAATTACCAAGAATTTGGGTCGTGATTTTTTTGTCTATAAGCCATACATTTTAAAGACATAATAAGGAGACTTGAAATATTATATACAAAAATAACTATTTATAAAAATTGTTATTTCTTGTATGACAACACTAATTTTTTTTTTACCAAAATGTGTAGTCTATTAGTACATAAAAACGCGTCATACATTATTTCTATATATTATATTATCTATATTAATTCTATACTTATAATAAATCTGTAGAGAGGTCAAATCTGTACAAGAAATATATTTCCAAAATAACTATCAGGGGGTATTTAGGGATCGATACTGATGTCAAGAATGCAATCATTAAATTTTTTGTCTGTCTGTCTATATAACCGTTATAGAAAAAAAAGCTACTCGACGGATTTTAACGAAACTTGATACAATTATTTTTCATACTCCTGAGCTGGTTATAGTACCTATACTTTTCATCACGCTACAATCAATAGGAGCAGAGCAGTGCAGAAAATATACCTCTTATATTATATCCTTCTTTTGTAAATCGTATATCATATTTATCCTGTCCATCCTTTGAAAATATCCAAATATACCTAATAGATTATGGCCCTTCTTTAGTAAATCTTATATTTTACCCCTCTTTTAAAGTCACAAAAATGTTGAAGATTAATACATTTTGTATCCTTTATTTGACTACATACCACATCCACAAAATCTGTGTCTGTGTCTGTTAATAAATAATTATAAATGAATACGTAAGAATAGAATCTAACATCTTACGCCCCTTCCTGCTATGTGCATGGTAGAGCTACACTCCAAAAAGAATAATCACGGGTAAAATTCATATAGGTAACTTAAGCCACAAACAATTTAACACATACAACGAATTAAACTAAAATAAATAGAATACTCAAAAACTCAAGTCATAAAAAAATTTCAAACCAGTTATTGCCAAATATTCTCAACATACCAATAAGTTAGCTCAATAAGATTAAATCATATACATTTTTAAACGACTCATAAATTAATTCCGAAATATATACTTATAAACCCTGTAACCGATAACCATCAAATTCTCTCCAAATAATCTAAACAATTTGTCTTGCTTTTCTTCTTTCATATCTTATGACTCGTAATTCTTCTCCTTCGAAATGGTAACAGGTGCTTTTAATACTTTAGTATTGAATGCCCAGTCCGTTATTATTACATTCCAAAGACCACAGGTATTCTTCATTGTTTGATCCAATATTAACATGAAAACAAAAATAAAACTTGCAATTAATTCTATTTAAAAATGTAAGTAAGTAAGTACAAGCTGTAACCATACTTTTCCAATTGTCCGTAACGTAATGGACACTTAGGAATAGAACAAACTTTCTATAACCTAATCCCATTATTATTATACGGATAATATAATGTTAAAAAATATAACATCGATAATTTTAAAATTCAATAATTACTTTTGGATATTATCCGCACAATGAACCCTAGTAAATATTTAACATATACTCCAAAACGTGAGGTGTTAAATGTATCACGAAATATTAATAATTTGAAGCCTGCAAAAATTGTCTTATAACATTAAAGTTCTTCTAAACAAATATAACATTTGCTCATAACAACGGTACTGCCATTTTATATCTCGACTGTGTAAGTAAGAACTTTTAATATAGTGTTATTATGATTTATATCAAATTAAGGTAAAATGGAAACAAAAACATTTGACCCAAAATCAAATCAAATTCCTGAAAAACGCCCGGCTAGGCTACTATATATCTATTTAATAAACTCAGATAGCAAACTTAAAACAATCTGTGCCAACCAACATTTGTATCGATTCTTAATTTGTTGTATTTAAATATATCGAATAAATTAACTTACGCAGTTTTACACACCCGATCCCACTGGCTGAATTGTTGGGGGTATCTCCAATGGAAGACTTCAACCTAGTTATTTTTATTTATTTCCAAGACCTCCACAAACATCGTCCTTAACATCTGCCGTTTCCCGCCATAATACCCTTTTGTTTTTTTTTTAAATCACGAATACAGCGTTACAGCCAATTAAATATGTGGCCAGCATTATTTTTCGAGTGAAAGGTTTTAACCTAATTTTAATTTTATTTATTTTTATAATGTTAATAATGTCTCGCCTGTCTATCTCGCTCTAACACATACGTATACTATGCTCTGACTCTTTCGGATTGCCAATCTATTAGTATAATATATCTATGGTTCAAACTGTTAGTAGCTAACAACGCCACGTATTAGGTAATAACTTCAAAAGGAGACAACAGTTTTAAATATTACATACAAAGATGCATGCGTATAAAAAATATTATTTTGTGTACGGCACCACTGAATTTTTTTTTACCACAATGTGAAATCTATTAATACCTACAAACGCATCGTACATTTTAATGTTGTCAAAATATACAACAGCTTGAAATATTTAATAGAAAATACATATGTATGAAAATTATTATTTTTTGTATGGCCACACTAAAATATTATTTTATAAAAATGTGCAGAATATTAGTACCTACAAACGCCCCATACATTCTAAAGATATCAACAGAAGACAACAGCTTGAAATATTGCATACAAAAATACATATATATGAAAATTATTATTTGTTGTATGGCAACACTTGAATATTTTGTTACCATAATGTGAAGTCTATTAGTACCTACAATCGTGTCATACATTATAAGGTTGTCAAAAATATACAAATGCTTGAAATATTACATACAAAAATGCATATGTATGAAAATTATTATTTTTTGTATGGGAACACTGAAATATTATTTTACCCAAATGTCTTAAACGTTAATATCAACAAACGCTTCATACATTGGAATGACGTCAGAAGGAAACAACAGCTTGAAATATGGCATACAAAAATGCACTTGTATGTAAATTATTATTTTTTATTTGGCAACACTGAAATATTTTCTCACCAATTTATACAGTCTATAAGGACCATTAAACGCCTCATACAGAAAACTGACATTTAGTGATGCTGGGCATGGTGGTGGTGGTCTTTAAATGGAGACAACATCCCGCAACACCACATACAAAAATACAAATGTATGAAAATTATTATTTTTTGTATGGCAACACTAAAATATTTTTTCACCAAAATGTGCAGACTATTAGTATCTACCAATGCCTCATACATTTTAATGGCATCAATACAAGACAACAGCTTTAAATATTACATACAAAAGTACATATGTATGAAGATTATTATTTTTTGTATGGCAAGACTTAAATATTTTGTTACCTAAATGTGAAGTCTATTAGTACCTACAATCGCGTCATACATTATAAGGTTGTCAAAAATACACAAAAGCTTGAAATATTACATACAAAAATGCATATGTATGAAAATTATTATTTTTTGTATGGGAACACTGAAATATTTTTTTACCCAAATGTCTTAACTGTTAATATCAACAAACGTTTCATACATTGGAATGACCTCAGAAGGAAACAGCAGCTTGAAATATGGCATGCAAAAATGCACTTGTATGAAAATTATTATTTTTTATATGGCAACACTGAAATATTTTCTCACCAATTTATACAGTCTATAAGTACCATTAAACGCCTCATACAGAAAACTGACATTTAGTGATGCTGGGCATGGTGGTGATGGTCTTTAAAGGGAGACAACAGCCCGAAACACCACATACAAAAATACATATGTATAAAAATTATAATTTTTTGTATGGCAACCCTAAAATATTTTTTTATCAAAATATGTAGAATATTAGTACCTACAAACGCCTCATACATTGAAATGACATCAAAAGGAAACAACAGCTTGAAGTATGACACACAAAAATACATTTGTATGAAAATTATTATTTTTTATATGGCAACACTGAAATATTTTTCCACCAATTTATACAGTCTATAAGTACCAGTAAACGCCTCATACAGAAAACTGACGTTAAGTGATGCTGGGCATGGTGGTGGGGGTCTTTAAAGGGAGACAACAGCCCGAAACACCACGTACAAAAATACAAATGTATGAAAATTATTATTTTTTGTATGGCAACACTAAAATATTTTTTAATCAAAATGTGCACAATATTAGTACGTACAAACGCCTCATACATTCTAATGTTACCAATACAAGACAACAGCTTGAAATATTACATACAAAAATACATATGTATGAAAATTAATATTTTTTGTATGGCAACACTAAAATATTTTTTTACCAAAATGTGCAGTCTATTAGTACATACAAACGCGTCATACATTATAACGTTGTCAAAAATTTACAACAGTTTGAAATGTGACATACAAAAATGCACATGTATGAAAATTATTATTTTTTGTATGGCAACACTGAAATATTTTTTTACACATTGGTACAGTCTTTAAGTGCCATTAAGCGCCTCATACAAAAAAATGACGCCAAATGGCGGCAACAGCTTGAAATCTTCGATAATCCTGTAGAAAATGCATTTGTATGAAAACATTTTTTTTGTATATGGCAACATTGGATGTTCGATTTTTTACATAGGGTCCATTTGAAATAAAAAATATCTCCCATACATAACTTATATGCTCTGTCTACGGTTTCCGCCCAAGTACGCAAAAAGTGAAAATCGTGAAAAAAAAATCTGTATCCCAGTGTTGCCAGTTGATTAAGATGAAAATGGTCAAATGTCATTACGGCACCCAAAAAAAATAGTCCTGTGAAAAAAATTCATTAAAAATATTTCTCCTTCTACTTTTTACATTTTTGAATGAAAAGTTCCAAAAAATGTATGAACGATGAAAAAAAAAAATTTACCTGGCAATACTTCGAGCCGAGCTCCATGACCGCCCGATACAAAGCGACTCGCTCAAATGTTGCCAACCTCAAAATATTTCACTTCGAAAAATGCACTTTTTCGTACATTTTACAAAATGGCTGACACAAGGTGCGCCATCTGATTTAAAAAAAATATATATTGCCATATGATAAAATTGAGGATACAATCCGGCCAATAAATCAAAAATATCGAAAAAATATTAATAAAACCACCGCGCTACGACCCCACAAACACACCTCGAAAAATGAAAGATTTCAAAGTCAAATATCTCGGCGGCCATCTTGTTTTTCCAATTTTTTCTAATTTTATCGTAACAGTCGTCCTACAATTAGCCGAAAATGATACCAATCTCAGATAGGCGCGCAGAATAAAAAAAAAGTTGAAAATCGCAGGAGGGCCGCCATCTTGAATTTTGTATGTTTCCCATTTTTCCCATAACCACCATAATATACCGAAAAAATATCTCATACATTATTACTACCCCCCACCAATAGTTTAGGCTGGGCTACTCGATATGTCAAAAAAGTGAAAAAAAAAATCTATCTCCCAATGTTGCCAGTTAATTTGGATGAAAATGGTCAAATGTCATTACGACCCCCCTGACAAATACCCATGTAAAATATTTTCATTAAAAATGTTTCTCCTTCTACTTTTTACATTTTTGAATGGAAAGTTCCAAAAAAAATATGAACGAAGAAAAAAAATCCTAAACCTGGCAACACTTCAAGTCACGCTCCACAACCGCCCCATACAAGGCGATTCGCTGAAATGTTGCCAACCTCAAAATATTTCACTTCAAAAAATGCGATTTTTCATACATTTTACAAATTGCCTGACGAACGATCCGCCATCTGGTTAAAAAATTAAATAAATCCAATTTGGTAAAATTGAGCATATATCCGAGAAAAAAAACGAAATAAATCAAAAAAATATTTAAAAAAACACATCAATGCCACCCCGCGAACACACCTCGAAAAATGAAAAATTTCAAACTCAAGTATCTCGGCGGCCATCTTGTTTTTTCAACTTTTTCTAATTTCATCGTATCAGTCGCCCTCAAATTAGCCGGAAACGATACCGATCTTGGATAGGTGCAAAATAAAAAAAAAAGTTGCCCAATCCAGCTCGGCCGCCATCTTGAATTTTGAAAGTTTCAGATTTTTCCCATAGACACGGAGGCAAATAAAAAATTCCACTCATACATCAAACCCACCCCCCACCACTCCTTCAGGTCGAGGAAGTCGATTTTTCGTAAAACTGAAAAAAAAATCCTGCGGCCAGTGTTGCCAGTCGACATCGACGAAAATGGTCAAATGTCATTACGACAGCCAAAAAAAATATTCCTGTGAAAAAAGTTCATCAAAAATATTTCTCCTTCTACTTTTCACATTTTTGAATGAAAAGTTTGAAAAAATGTAAGAGTGGGGAGAAAAAAACTCAAACCTGGCAACACTTCGGACCGAGCCCCACGACCGCCCCGAACAAACCAAATCGCTCAAACGTTGCCAACCTCCGAATATTTCACTTCAAAAAATCCGTTTTTTCGTACATTTTACAAATCGCCTAACAGACGACCCGCCATCTTGTTGAAAAAATAAATAAATCCGATTTGGAAAAATTGAGGATATATCCGAGAAAATTAAAAAAAATGGCAACAAAATATTAAAAATCCCAAGAGATACGACCTCCCAAAAACACCTCTAAAATTGAAAAATTTCAAACTCAAATATCTCGGCGGCCATCTTGGTTTTTCATTTTTTTCCAATTTCATCGTAACACCCACCTTAATATTATTCGAAAAAGAAACAAACATCAGCGTAAAGTCAATAAATAAAAAAGTTAAAATTTTTAAATCGGCCGCCATCTTGAATCTATGGCATCTCATATTTTTCCCTTTGCCTCGGGGGGGAGAGGAGAAAACCCGCCATAGACAACAAAGTCGCTCCTAGACGGCATCATGGAGAACGGCATGTCAGTCAGTCAGTGGTAAGTTCAGGATTATATATATATAATATATAATAATATCGTCAACTATTTGTTCTCGCGGATTACTAAGACGTGGAGATGGTGTTTGGCGCCGCTTGGATGTTTTTCAGAATTATTATAATTAATCGTTGTTCTGTTATATTTTTGTATATAATTATGTATGAAACGTGACTGGTATTCGCTTGATTCAGTTCGTTGACGTTTCGGAAGACCCAAGGGACAGTGCATAAAATTAAACGATATACATTGCACACTTTAAAAAATACACCGCTTTTTATATACTACAATAATTACTACACTAATATTACAATAATTCTTTGCATTTTGAATGTCACAGACACATAGACATGGATAAAACTAAGTTTAGCTTACGAAGACCCAGAGGACGACGACGAGACGAGGAAGAACCCGAAAAAACTTTATGACAAATAATAACCATGAAAATTGAATGAATTTTTTGTGTATCAAATTATTTTAGCCGTTACCAGATGTTCATAAAAGCAAAGACTTGTGCGATCGCAGATTCAATCAAGCATAAATTATAATAACGACAAGGAAACAAGTATATCGATCAAATGCATCTAATCTCCACGGTACCAGGCTACCATAAAGTAGCAGAGATCTATCCGATCCGTGCATCGGCCACGGGTGAGCAGTACGTGATTTAGCAGCAGGTCCACAGATTACCGCAACCGAAATAAACCAGTATAGGAATCGGTACACACTCGCACGTACCTAAATAATTGTAAAAATAAATCTTGCGCGCGTACTTTTGACGGAAATTTTTGTTCTACGGATAGTATTGAGTGTACTCATAGTAGGAAGTAAACATCTCTTCAGCTAATCTCAGTCTTTATATTCATTCAGGAGTACCTAGTTTAAATCCAATATTTGCATATATTTAATAGTAAGAAAAAAAAAACTTAAATAGTTATTGAATAAAAAAAGTACTTTTGGCTGTTTTACATACCTATCTAATACCTAATAATCTATCTTTTGAGTAAAAAATTGCCTATTTGAAAATTAGTTTTAGCCCCACTTTTAACTACACAAATTCCTACATTTAGGTGTGTATATATATATAAATACATTTTTTTATTACATAAACGCCACATTTGCTTCCTCCACATAATTTTTATTTTCGTAGGTGCTTATTTTCGAAGTATCATAATAATTAACAAAAGTTGCTAGTTAATCTGGGCTTTACTCATAGAGTTATTTGCAGTTAAATCAAAGTATTATGGGATTGTTCGCTAGTACAATGATTGCTCCCAATAAAAACAACCATTTATATTCTTGTTTACATTGGACTGCTCTCGACTACAATGTGTGGACGTGTTACATGTTACGTGTTTACGTAAACGTTACAGCTTAGTCCAATGATATATTCAATTTTAGATACGCTCTTACGTGTCCACGACATGATTGTGAGGGCTATGTGATTCAATTACACTTCCGTCTTACGAAATCATTTTTCTGTTTTTTCTTTGTTAAAAATGCTTGTTGGCATGAAGTCAATCTGATAATAAGGTAGTGGAGGATTGCATGCTCAATTGCCGCTACAATATTATAAACTAGTGTTTGATTATAAAAAAGACTGCTTAAAAATATAGCCTGTGTCACTCCTACAATTTAGACGAAATCAACGGCACCTCCAATAGCTCGAATCCAATGAGCAATGACCTCGAAAAACATATTCAGCAGTCGGATAAAAATGTAATGGTAAATGCGGCCTGTTATCATCCAGTACAAATCTTTTATTGTCCCAAATACGGTTAAAGTCTCGTTCACAACTCTATCGCTATCCCTGCAAACTAATTTAGAACGACTAATGTAACTAAGTGTTTAAAACAAAACGTAGCAGCACCTGACACAACTTTTATACAGTGGAGGAACTACCGCCATACCTAAGACTTGCTCCAGCGCCCTGAAGTCACCACCTGGAGTTCTATAACCTTTGTTGGTTTTCAGCACCTCTAAGATTGGTAGTGTCATTGGTTATTATGAAAGTCTAGTTAAGGCATACCGTCTGAAAAAAACTAGATTGTCCTGAACTGAAATGAAAATTGAAAAAAAAAACCTCAAATCAAAATACAACAATCATAATATAAACTCATACGAACCTATATTAAAATAGGGTATTCACTACACATATTTCATAGCAAGGAAATAATATTGTCAAAACATTAGAAATTATGAGTGTAGCATCTTTATGGGTCTCTCGTAAAAGCTTCTGATGGGACATGATGTCCCAGTAAATCATTAACTTTATGATAAACCCACAAACATATTATATTTTTATACAAAACATATTGATGAGATTTTGGTATTATGTTGGTTATCAACCTTATTATTTAGTATATGAAGTCATATCATAGTTTGCCTAATGGGCTGTGAAAACGGTATTTCAAGATGGCGGCTGAGGGTTTTGACCCCACAAATTAGGATTTAGCTTTACGTTTACCCACCCTTGACATCCAAAAAAATGCGTCCTCTTCTAATTACAACCCAAATGTAAAATTTCAATGGACTATTATTGAATTAGTTGGTAGTGTTGGTACCTAGTATTTAGTTTTCTTTTATATAATATTACCACGACTACTAAGGATACTATTAGATTTTAGGAAATAGTGGTATAATAATCTAAAAATACGCTAATTGCGCAAATTTCTCGCAAATCGGCCTGTCATATGTTGCTGGTACCGGAAATGCCAGCGCGTGCGCATGTGGTAATCATACTTTATAATAGGATCCTGGATCATCCTGCACTACATGTTCTAGTGAATAATCCTGTTCAAAATATAAATTTTGGCAGTTCTTAGGTAGTTGACGCACTTTTTTATTATAGAATATGTGTAATGTCATGTGGTAATCCATTGACGCTTGTTGTCAACCCAAGTTGGCACATGTATTTGTATATTTTTTATAACATACAAGTAGTATACGAGCAATGCATGCAGCCCACCTGATGATAAGTCTACTGCCACCCAGGGGCATCTGTCATCAAATCCAGGTGAGCTAAGAGTTCAATCCGAGATCGGTCATAGATGCGTTGCAACCCTTGAGAACTAAGTTGGAACTCCTCGATTAAGTATGTCTCCCTTACTAAACCCCTTAAAACCAGAAAACATTAGCATTTGAAGCAGAAATAGGTGCGCCGGTAGTGCTTCCCAAACGAACCACAAGGACTTTGTGATCTATCATACTTAAAGCTATAACAAAATGAGATACCAAAAGCGCGACACTTAGTTAGCAGTGAGTGCCGAAGTGCCGAAGTGTTTCCCAATCAATAAGGCGCGTTAACACTTGGAGTGCGTGGTACGCGGCGCGGCGACGTCGGCGCCTCGCGTGCCCGCTTAATTGCACAACTTGCGCTCGCCGGGGACTTTACTTGGGGACAGTGGCTTGAACGAAACTAACCTGAACCTGTGAACCTTAATAAACAGAAAATTGGACTGCTTAAAAATATACCTAGATTTATTACTCCCACAATTTACACGAGTCCAATGACACCTCATATGTTAAAATCTGTCTAGCCGTTTGGAACACAGCGCGCCTAAGAATGAGACATGAATGTATGCCTCATTCACACGTCATGCATAGGTACATAAATATTGCCAAAATCTCGTAGAACTCCCCCCAGTTGGGTAAAATATCAAAATATTTCATTCAAAGTAGAGGTAGATAATTGACGTTATCTACCTCTACTTTAGATACCTAGGCGTTTCGTTTTGGAGAAGGATCGACGAAAGAAATTCCATTACAATTTTTTATGAAAGTTTCATACATACTTGCGCTAATGGAATATGTCAAGCTAAAGCTACTTTAGACCGTAATCTGTAAAATATCAGCTTAATAATGCAAAAAATAACTAGAATAAATAGGAACTTTACCGGCAAGTTAGTACGATAGTCAGGATCCAGTTTAAACGAAGCACCATTTAGTGCGTGCTTCCAATACTTACGGCTAAGTTGTCTTATGAATTGTTCGCGCTGAAACACCCATCTACTCTCACCTGCTGACGCCACAACACACTGTTTATTTAACTTTTAAATTAATTTACTTCTTAGATAAATTGTGTACATGCTTACATTTATCCCATTTCACGGTTCTTAACCTTAGAAAGATTACGTTTTTTATGTTTCCTTTTTCCAAACTGATGTAGCATATTTATACGAGGGTATAGGCCACCTGTTGGTCACTATCACCCGAGGGCACCCACATCCTTGCTTTCCATAAGGACTTTGAATGCTTTATATAATGTATGGTTTTAAGCACTGAAATAGTCGACATCTCGCATAAAAACATAGAAGATAGTAACTTTCAAGTCCATTTCAACTTGGCTCGAAGGACCAAAACTTTCGGTTCACGACAGTAAAAACTGTCTCAACTTAAAAGTAATGTGCGATGTTACACACAATTAGGCAGTTTGGAGCATATATCGCGGAATCGCACCGCGCACGCACCGCCACGCCGATAACTCTGTAACAACCGAAATGTTCCGATGTTGATGACTGGCAATTATTTAGCGGAAATAACTTCTACAGCGCCCCGACTTGTACCAATCGCGTGCTCGACGCTCCACGCGATCGCCCCGAAATGCGATCTAACGGTGCACACTAACACCATTTCTGTGTTTCGTCGACAGTTCCCGAACACGTCGTATATAAAAACGTTAATGTATACCGTCGTGTAATGGGAGGGAAGTTTTGGTGTTTTTCAAACGCTACTTTAGTTAGTACGACAGGTGTTAAATTTATGCCGGTCGTAGGGACATCGTGGCGTGATTATTAGTTTCACGGTGCGATCGTATCGCTTCTTGAATATCGCCGCTCGTCCTCGCTCGTTTCGCGCTTTTAGTGCGATAATAAATGTTAATTTCACGTAATCCGAGTGTTGTTTTGTCGATTGTTGGGACGCGTTGACTTTTTTATGGAGGGCGCGTGGAGAATTATGCGTAGCGTTTAAGTTCTATCGCGGTGGAGCGTGACGGTTTGATAGTAAATCTTTTAAGCGCAACCGCCCTATTTACAATTTTGATATAGTTTAGTTTATTTCGTGTATGATAAAGTGGTTAGAGAATATTTAAATTGTTATAAAAACACATTTTTTTCATGAAAAAATCATACATAAGCCAACCATATTTTCAGTCATGCATTACCGTTAGTACAGTTTATATTTTAAAGACTATCGGATTGAAAGAGCTTTTATACATGAAAAGCTCTTTTGCGTCAAATTTTTAAATCTTTAAGAATAAATACACCGGAAATGCTTTAATAGTAGCTAAAGTTGTGTTCTTTATGTACTTGAAGGAAGGTGGTAGACCCTTTGTGGTTCGACTCCGGGGGCACCACCGCCACACCTATTTCTGCCTAATATAATAATGTAGTGTTAAGCGCTGCTGTGTTCCGTTTTGAAGGGTGTGGTAAGGGAGACAGACTTTTCCGAGGCGTTCCAGCTTAGTCCTCAGAGGTAGCGACGCATCTGCGGCCGACCTCAGGTAGGTCAATATCTAATTCTATCTGGGGTTGATTACAGATGTCCATGGGCGGCAGTAGCCACTTACCATCAGATGGACTGCATGCTCGTCTGCTACTCCTATATTATAATAAAAAAACCTATTTTTACATTCTCTCATCAAAAATGTATTATGTATGGGGAACACCGTAAAACCTCAAATTAATATCATAGTAAGCGGGTGTTATCAGAAAGCGGCAAAAGTTGGTGTGGCGGTAGTGCCTAGTGGCTCGAATTACAAAACGTTCTACCACCTTCGGACTTCTCTTTCTTTTCTTCTCTACTTAACACCTTTTACTTAATCATCTATTTAAGATCCTATCTTCCTCTTCTAAGAACCGACCAAATAGGACAAGTTACGTGTACATAAATAAAACAGAAATATTATAAACATATTCGTATAAAAAAAATAAACTTATTAATAGTCGGGTTATAAGTATATTGCTTTTTTCATGAGCCACGTCCAAAATACCCTTTACACTTACAGCTCATAGAACACGGAAACGCCTCACGTCCCTGTTTCCCAAAACGCACTACATTTTAAATACATTGAGGTGAATGCACTCTCATTAAAGGCACAAACGAATTTAACTAAGTTTTGAGTACATCGACAACTTTGTTACCCTCCTCGCATAGTTCGTGGAACTAATCCATCAATGTAATCGCGTAGGCTCGAGTAAGTTTTGTGTAGGGATGTTCGTTTGTCATTTATGTCGATACGGACTTTTTATTTTTTTCTTAACATTATCTAAATTGAAAACAAAATGTATTGTGCTCGATATGCATAATGCATATCGTATACATATAATGTATAAATATAATCGTATACATATATGTGTGTACTTAGAATTTAAGTTTTTTGTTTTAATTGTCTTTACTAACATAGGCTAAGTTGTCTTTAACACTAACCCCCGTGTTTTTACGTGTTTTTATTTGTTGTACACTAACATAGATTTAAGAAAATATGTACTAACCAAATCTATGGACTGTAAAAAAAAAAGGTCTGAAATAAAGAAATTATTATTATTATTATTATATAAATCTAATCGTACATAAGTTTCAATTGAATTAATATGTGTAAAAGATACAACATAGGCAATTAAATAATAAAAATTCGTACGTGTACTATTCTCTATTCTGTCTTATCTACGTAGGTAAAATAATTACTTAACAAAATGTACTTTTTTGTAAAAAAATGTAATATCCTATCATCTTCAAAATATAAATAATTTGACGTTTTATACTTTATTTTCTTGATTTGAAAAAATAAAGACAAAAAATACGACATGTCCGGTCATTTATCGACACGTACCAAAACTCGCCGCGAATCCCTACAAAGTGTCACATTACGGGCGGGGGCCCTTCTTATTTTTATTTTGTCAAATTGTAACTGAAATAAAACGGGCGGCGTAATAAAAATACCATCGGTACTGTTATTGCAGGAGTAGGACGGAAATAGGCGAGTGGCCCTCAGCGCGTGTCACCCGCCACAGAGCAACGTGGGATGTAGGCACGAAACTAACTTTACGTGGTTGTAATTTTTATTCGCCACGCTTTATATTACGGGAGAAGTGGGAAGTTTGTGTTTTGTTTGTCTTTAAATAGACCTCAGATTAATAGACACAGAAATATTAAAGCGCTGGCCCGTAAATATATTCATAAGATCTCATAATAACAACACGTTGTTACTAATATTACATAAAATATTAAAAAAATAGAAATAAGGCTCAATACAAATTCAAAGTTTAAATTGCAATCAGTACTTTTGTACTGATTATGAATATTTTATTATACAATCACCAATTTAGACGAAAAGAAATACCAAATGCCGAATACTATGTAGAAACGTATACGACATATCTACAGCGATATTTACACGAGTATTCATAGAATTCAAATTAAGTATTTTAATTAGATCTTGTGCAAAATTTGTTTTTAAACATCAATAACGTATCATCGTCTCACATTGCGTTAAACTTTATATAACTATAGTCGTCACAATTTAATAGGCGACATGCCATCCTAATGTCATTAAAGTTTTGAACTAAGTTTGTATGAATGTATAACACGTAATTGGAAATTCAAATACTTCTACAACACTTTTATGCCCAAGTGCCCGTCTGCGCTAGCTAGTGTAGCACGCGCGCGCAGGAAGAGAGTTTCCACTTATTTCCACGGCGCCGCCCTACGCCGCCCGCCCTGCGCCCGCGCTCTCATTAGTACCTTTGTACTGCGTTGCTATATCCAGCTGTCGTCTGTTGTCGTTCTGGTTTTAGTTTATGCAATGCAGTTTCCAAACTAATTGTATTTATGTAGGTATTAACTATGCAAAGTTTGGTATAATGTTATGTTATGTTATAATGAAACATAATTATGTAATTATGTTTCATTATAAAATTTATATGATATACCTAACAAAAGAATAAAATGATGTATTGCTTTCATGTGTAAAATTGATCGAGTCAACCAATAAGGTTTACGGGGTGGTTTTATCAAGTGGGTACGGATGGGCAAATCCGAAACTATATTAAACATGTAACAAATTCTAGGGTGTATAAAGCATATTTATAACAAACCTATTTTTAATCTATTCCACTGGACTGATTGAATGAACTAATTTTGAAGAAAAAATACTCCATTTATTATTGCCCTATGTGATAAGAATCAAATAACGGAAAAAATAGTAGATGAAATACTAAAAAAACCTTCTTATGAAAAATACGAATTGTAGGGAAATACAATTTTCTTTTATAATCAATTGTTTGATAATATTACACCTTCTTGCCAAATACTATATATAAGTTCATTATTAAATAAATTCCAAAAGCTTTTGTTAACTTTTTCTTTCAATACGATCCAAGATTTCAGATCCTAATACTAAATCTAGAAATTGCGTTAAATCACTCGGATTTATTCCAAGGGATTCTAATGCAAATGAACGAGTTGATCAATTTCCTTCCAAACACATCCGACTTATTTTCATAACATTTACTTTTATTTGTAAGTCGTTTACTGCATCCAAGTATCTCGACATACGCCTACCCGCCCTCACTTCAATAACAACCTTACTTCTATGTCTTAAAGTTGATTCTCGCTTACAATATTTTCCGTATATATGCCCGTGACAGACACACGACAGAAGGGACATATCAAATGTAAGTGTTACTTATATCGAAGCGGATTTAGAACAGTTAACCAAATATGTCGCCGGGTGAACGACTCGCCGGGTCTATTTCAGGGGCCAATAATTATACGCAGAAGGAGCGACTTGTCGCCTTGTCGGTACACGTGAATGAAACGGCGATTTTATAAGTACCTGTTTATTACACCGGTGTTATGTTAATTATTAATTTTGAAGGTGGTAGAACCCTTTGTAGTTCGACTCCGGCGGCACCACCGCCACACCTATTTCTACCTAATAGCAGCAGTGTTAAGCGCTGCTGTGTTCCGGTTTGAAGGGTGTGGTAAGGGAGACAGACTTTTCCGAGGCGTTCCAGCTTAGTCCTCAGGGGTAGCGGCGCATCTGTGGCCGACCTCGGGTAGGAATATCTAATCCTATCTGGGGTTGATTACAGATGTCCATGGGCGGCAGTAGCCACTTATCATCAGGCGGACTGCATGCTCGTCTGCTACTCTTATATTAAAAAAAAAAATATATATATATAAGGGTTGATTCGTACGTTGAGGTCTACTACCATACCTTTTTGTAGCGTGAAGCATTTCTTGCATTTTGGTGTGCACCCACGCCGGCTGAATTTTTCGTACATATGAGGCAACCATTTTAGCCTTCTGGAGCCACCGCAACTTTGATCGGTCTCAGGTAGAACTTGTTCTATTCCGAATTTGGCTAAGCAATAGCGACCACTCACCATCACATAGCCTAGTGGTTAAGAAACTCGACCTCTCGATCGAGGGGTCCGAGGTTCAAATCCCAGGCACGCACCTCTGATTTTTCAGTTATGTGCGTATTAGAAATTAATTATCACATGTTAAGCGGTGAAGGAAAACATCGTGAGGAAACCTGCGTACCTGAGATATTTATAAAAAAAAATCTCAAAGGTATGTGAAGTCTACCAATACCCACTTGGCCAGCGCGGTGGACTATGGCCCAATCCTTCTCATTCTGAGAGGAGACCCGTGCCCAGCAGTGGGACAGTAATGGGTTGCTGATGATGATGATGATGAACCATCAGACGGACTGCAAGCTCGTTTACAACTTCAATTATGTTATGTTCAAATCTCGCACCTACCTGGCTCCTATGATTATTCGAAGCGCGTATTAGAAATTCATTATTTCATGTTTTAACGGGGAAGGAAAATATCGTGAGGAAAATTATGCTCGAGAGTTCTCTAAGAAAAGTTCTCAAGGACGTTTAAATTGTTCTTACTTGTAGTTGTTAGGTGACTTCATACTCAGCGGTGTTATATGTAGGTAATTAATATTTAATAATGCTTCACATCATAAAAGATAGTATAAGATTAATTATAACGCGAGTTTAATTGTGATAACTGCCTATGAATATATTTCACATTAGGAAAGATGCCAATACAATAGGGGTTTTAAGGCTCGTGTTGCATTTACGTCTAGTCTTTTATCAGAAACTATCTCTTATTTATAAGACTTTATCGGTATCATCACTACACTAATTTTCCTGTGTAGCAAAAGTGCTCGCGCTATTGTGGTAACAATTAAAAGAACTACACCCCACCACCAAACCAAATCTAAACTAAAATTTTCTTCATTCTTTAAGAATTCTTCAAGATTCCAATTTGACGTTTCGAATTAGTTCAAAATATTAAGTCGGTAAATGTCGTCGTCCATGGATCCAGATTCCGTAGTCTGTTGAACGTTCTTCTTAAAAGATAAGATAAGAAAAGATCTTGGGTAATTTTGGACTACTACTCACTACATTAAATTTTAGCACATTGACGAAATAGCCGTTTTGTACATTCATAGCCAAAGCCCTACTATGGATTCGCTGTTTTATAGGTGCCATGAAGAAGAATATAGAAACACCCAGACCCAGAAGGGACATGAAGATAATTTAATTAATCATTAAAATTTCTGACGGTCCCGGAACCGAACCCGAAGCTCTGCATGTCAGACCGGTAATGTAACCACACCGCTATGCGGGTCCTCAATAAACAACATTTTCAGTATAATTTATCAAAACTAAAAATTATTTAAAATTCTGAGAATTGTAATTTTTTTTATGTTAGTAGATATCATAATAAGTAACGTTTAAATATTATTATCCATCGGATGGTAAGTAGTGTAACGTGCTGGACCACCGCCAAATATCCCGGCTCCTCTCTCAATGATATTTCATTCATAATCACTCCGAGGATTACTCACCATAATGTGTTGATTTTTTGTTGATTTTCCGCGTTCCGTCAACAAACACACGATAATCACCTTCACAACTAATCAGCTTTATAGTAATTCCAAAAAAATGGCATAATATATGTTACAGTTCGAATATAACATTTATATTCCCATATTTCTGCGCCAAAAACAGTCAATGTATACTTTTCATAGGTAAAATACATTGAAACTTTCAGTAATATTTCAGTAATCCTTCGATCATTATTAGTGATCGAAGGATTTCTCTATTAATAACAGTAAAAATACAGAAATGAAAGTAAAAATACTTGTCTTTAACTTAATGACTTAAAATATTGTTTAATATGTATATTAAACAATATTTTAAGTCATTAATATACATATTAAACAATATTTTAAGTCATTAAGTTAAAGACAAGTATTACACTACACAAAAGTACACTTTTCAAACTTACAGCGCCATCTGTACCGAAACTATTGAACTATTTAACGAAGCGAATACAACGCCATCTCTTCTATCGTTGCCTAAACTGCGCAGTTGCGAACCCAAGTCATTTTGAGAGGGAAGTGCTTTCGTTTGAGCGTTTTGATTCTCGGCTTCTCTGATAGGTGGCGCTTTACGTTTTAGAAATCACGATTTTTTACGAAATTGTTGTTTTCCTTTAACTTCTACTGTTAGCTTTTGAATTTTTAAACCTATTTTACTACGACGTTGTCTTAGTTTAAAGTACTAATCGATGGTTTAAAGAAGAAAATTTAAGTTTAAGAAGCAATTAAGTAATTTAATTTTAAGTATTAAATTAGAATTTATATTTATTTCACCATAATAATAACATAAAATATCATAAAATAGGTTTATTTAAAATTACACACCGTTTTATTTTGTATTATTTGGCATATTTGTGAATTTGCGGAGCATTTTTTTTTAGAAAACAGGTAATGTCATATACAGACGTATTCAAGGTATTTAAGAATAGTACTATTAAATATTTCTCCGTGGTCAACTTTAAATTCATAAGTCCTTAGAAAGCCTAATATTTTTTCACATTTAATGATATCAACATTAAACTTAACGCTTCAAATCAACGTATTCAAAGAGTTTACAGCGCAATCTTAATTAAAAAAAACACATAAACTTCCATTAATTTTATAGCCAATTTGTACAATAATAAAAAAGGTATGTTAATGAAAATATTAGACAATTGTTCTGCAGTTGGCAGACTCGGAGGCTGACAGATCAATGTCGGGTTAGGCGGAACCACTGGCTTGGCATGCCACCAAACTTGTCTGCTGTTACATTATAATATTCTGAACCTTATTTCGTATACAGAACGAAGTAAAGAATGCAGTTATAAAGTTTTTGGCTTTTACCAAGAGCGCATTGAATCTGTTCCCCCGAGCGTAACTCTCCATCTGTTTGTTTTACATTGATTTGTTATTTTAATAAAGATTGTTAGCCAGTATTGTATTTGTAATTTGTTTGGTATATTAAACCTTTTGGTAATATTTTGCCAAAACGTGAACTTTCGAAAGATTTTTTAATAAAGACAAATTATACTTAAGACACAAACAGACTACGTAATATTTTAAATATATTATGTTTCTATGCCTGAATATTTTAATTTGACTATGGATATAAATAGTGGTCTATGAAACGTCTACTAAAGTCTGCATAGTATCTACCTTATATTCATACAAATAAATGACTCATTGATTTGATTTGGCTTCATAATTATGTTGTACGATAAACAGCCAGGCACACTATTCAAATTAATTACCTATATTCAGGTCGCTGTTAGTATTAATAATGCGTTCCAATATGTTAAATATAATTAAAGTATCTTCCGTTTCTTAGTCTTGTACAGTAATTTAAAGCTTAGTCAACTTTACAATGATTGACACTCATAAGTGATAAAGATTTTTAAGTCAAACTAAACATCTGGGCAGTTCTTTTGAATTTTAACAGTGGTATAAGCATAGTTCAACGTACTTAGTTCTAGTTTGAAGATATGGTAGGGATACCAACCTATCTGTGATTGACCTTAGGTAGACGTCTCTTGTCCATGGACAGATCGGATACCCATGGACGGTAGTCACAATTTAACACATGTTTTTACTTCTTCTTCAATATAAAACACAGCTCAACTTCAGTGCTTGTGTTCAAGAACTATGTACATCTTCCTCGATGTAATCTCCGCCGCTATCTGTCATACGGTCACACGCCGTCGTCCCGGTACGCGGTCCCGTATTTTTAGCACTTAGCGAGTGCCCGCGCGTCGCGCTCACGCATCGCACGTATCCGTTTTACGTGCAAGTGTTTAGTGGTGTTGAGCAGTGAGACAACAGTGAGATGTGTGTGTTATGACGAACACCCCAACCCAGCCATGGCCCACTTCATCCGACGACAGCGGCATCGCAAACACAGGCGGGTGCGTTCGACCAGTCTCCTCAACTTAGGTTATGTTGTTGCGTTCTCCAGCTGTTTGAAAAACAGAGCAAAATAGCCCCTATGCTCACGCGGTTCAATCGGTCAGCAATCTCTTCGGAATGCTGGAATGTTGGTATGCGGTCGTTTTAGCGACGGGAATGCAGCTGTCATTTCAAATTCATAACTTTTCCATGGAATAATGACTTAAGTGAACGTCTCAGTAATGTCATCTTAGATGCAGGAGACACGTTATCTAACGTTCGGATAGGTAATTACACAAAACGATGCTATTATTATTTTTGCGTCACTTGTATGTCGTGTGTGCAACTAAGGTCAGGTGGTAACGGAAAGTGGTAGCTAATACAAGTATGTATGTAGTTACATATCGATTATCTGTTGGTTTGTTTGTAGTACACATAAACAAATGGACAAAGTCTACCCAAATAAGAATCACTCAATATCGTATACATTAGTCGGTTGATACACGTCAGTTTAAGATTATTTGCGCTATTTAGTTGAATATCTGAAGATTTTTTCAATGAGTTTAGTTTAGTGCAGTGCATAAAAGTACCGTAGGGTTTTCTTTCCAAAATAACGTATTTTTTGTCGGAAAATTATCACTAGCAGTTTAAAGGGTCCCGGGTTCGATTCCCGGCCAGACAGATATCTAAATGATGAATTTAGATTTCTGTTTCTGGGTCTGGGTGTTTGTGTATTTGTCTATGTGTGTGTCCATGGCACCCACGACACAGGGAATCCTAGTGTGGGGCTGTGAGTGTAGAAAGTAGAAAGCATAATGTGCAATCTGCCCGAATATTGTCACTATCGGCCATGGACATCTGTAATCAATTTCAAATAGTATTAGGGTCATGTAGAAAGATGATGGTGGACTTTATACACTTTAACGATTATTATGGAGAACTTTGAAGCATTTAGATGTCCGTGCCAATTTAGACCAACTTCATGAAAAGCAAATGAAGCGCGATTACTATTATATGATTAAAATTAAGTATAGGGACACCTCGGATAGTAAATAGCCCTCGGATAGTAATAGTAGTAGGAGCCGTAACCTGTAAATAATTTAAAAAATGCTGTTAATAACATTGGGTAACAGCGATTAGTTTGTACAACTGATGTGCCTGGTGAAACATTGGCACAACATATATTTTCGCCCTATAAAAGCAGTGTTAAGTGCTGCTGTTTTCTGGTTTGCATACAAACAAGGAAGTACCTACAAAGCGTTCTAACTTACCCTAAGGGGTAGCTACGTTCTGTGATGTATATTGTTCATCCAAGGGCAGTATTGGCCATTTGTACTTCAAGTGGACTGCTCGTTTGCTAATTCTACGTTATAGATGACTGATTTATTTGATCATGGTTGAAATACACTGAGCGTAGTGTTATAGGTATATGAACAATTGTCAGCATTGTATGCGATATAGGTGTCACTGGACAGGTATTTAAGATACATAACTGTTTGTTACTAGGAATACAGCGACGAATATCCACGAAATTCAGATTTATAAAGGATATTTATATGTAGGTAGGCACATATTACAATCTCGTATAAATCGTTACGTTACTACACCTATGAATTTGACAAAACCTATTGTGTGTCATTAAGTCGTGCAAATATAACAAAAAAACGTAGCATTCACAAAATTTACTATCACACTAGTACAAGCAGAAGCAGTGATAGCCTAATAGTTAAGAAACTCGGCCTCTCGAATGAGGGTTCCGAGGTTCAAATCCCAGGCACGCACTTCTAATTTTTCAAAGTTATGTGCGTATTAGAAATTAATTAACACTTGCTTAAAGCGGTGAAGGAAAACATCGTAAGGAAACTGCATACCTGGAAAATTTATATAAAAAAATCTCAAAGGTATGTAAAGTCTACCAATATACACTTGGCCAGCGCGGTGGACTGTGGCCTAATCCTTCTCATTCTAAGAGGAGACCCGTGCCCAGCAGTGGGACAATAATAGGTTGATGACGACTATAACACGTTTGAGGATAAGCTTACGAGAAATTATTTATATTTATTAAACTTCCAACTTTATATATAAAGTCGGGAGCAAACAGCCAGTTTTCCTTAATACGTTAACGTATAATTGTATTTCGTGGGATTCTCGTTTTATGAATGATCGTGAGTCAGTCGGTAGTAAATACTTCGAGGCTTCGGTATTTCCGAAGTGAAAACGGATAAAGCTTTATATTTAGCTTGTATATTTAACCTTTCAATGGGCAAGTATCGTAAAGCGTGAAGGAATTTAAATCTGTTGGAGATAATTTGAAAATTTATAGTATGTACCAAAAGAGCTTACAGTGCTCTGATGTTAAGTAGCCACTACGACCCATGGATAAAGGATACAGAAAGGATTGCCTCATGGCCTCATGGCCGATCTCATCCCATTCGATCTCACTCAATCCGATATGCATTCATATGCATCGTTATGACTGAAAACTAATCTGGAATGCTTCGCCTTAATATCTTTCCTGTTGTAACTGATGTATACCAGATACCTATAGCTCAGATACCTCTTTAAATCAGTTGTACGTACTAAAATATTATAATGGAACGAGAGCTGAATAAACATAGGGGCCGATTTTCCGCTTCAAATTTATTCTAAAGATATCTACAGAGAGTCAGCAATTGGGTTAGAAAGATATTAAATTAGGATAGTGACCCTCTAGGCACACATTAAGGTAGCATAGTAAAGAAGACACCACTGCTCTGACGTGCTCTGATGTAAAGGATTCTGGATTCAATCCCCGGTCAGACAGGCATTCGAATTATTGTCTGGGTTTGGGAGTTCACGTACTCGTTTTAATGTGTTTGTGTGGCACTTGTTGTTTGTGTAATACTTGACGATAGTAAGACAAGTGTATACTCTTAAAACAAGTATATACCCGCGGATTCCAACTTTTCATACATAATGAAGTTTCACCCCACATATATTTTTCGTAGCTTATACCTAACATATACCTTTAACCCATGTAACTGTCATATCACATAAAATATTTTTTTATTTAGGTGTAATAAATGACGATAGTCTTTGAGTAAAGCCATAATTCCATTGACAAATAGACACCCAAGATAAAAATATAAATAGCCCATTTTTCATTTAACTACAGAATTCAAAAACTAACTATGCAAACAGATAACAATGCTTATGTTGCTATTGGTGATCGAAGTTAGTCATCTACACTAATATTATAAAGAGGAAAACTTTGTTTGTTTGTTTGGTTGTTTTTTTTTTATACTATAAGAGTAGCAGACGAGCATGCAGTCCACCTGATGGAACGCCTCGGAAAAGTCTGTCTCCCTTACCACACCCTTCAAACCGGAACACAGCAGCGCCTAACACTGCTATTATTAGGTAGAAATAGGTGTGGCGGTGGTGGTGGTGCCGGAGTCGAACCGCAAAGGGTTCTACCACCTTCACCTTGTAATGAATAGGCTCAAATACTACTGGACCGATTTTAAAAATTCTTTCACCATTAAATTATTCACGAGTAACATAGGCTATATTTTATATGAAATATATTTAATAAATAGATTTTGAGGCGGTATAAAGTTTGCCGTGTCAGCTAGTAGATTATATTCTACTAGAAGCCATTGATTCCCGTTACAAAATAAAACACGAAGTACCTGTAAGGCCGGAACCTTACAGATACTTCGAGTTTTATTTCTAGTTCGAGTTCTAGGCACAAAATCAATTTTATTTTTACATCGCTAATTGGTGATTAAGGCGGATTGGCAACACCGTCACCTACTTTGCGCCCATCGGGTCAACAGTAACTATGTCATTTTGTACGTAACACTAGAAGTAAAGTCTTAATTTTAGTAGTATACGAGGAAAACTTGAGTTTCAAATCATTGCTTATTTTAATAGTTATGTAGGCATGGCAACCTACCTAATCTTAGGGACCTTTTATTTACCTAATACAGTAGTATAGTAACCTAATATATAAATACTAACTGAACCGGCAAACGTTGTGTTGCCAAATAAATAAAAAAAATGTTAAGGGTGAACAACCCTTATCACTCAGGGGTATGAATAATTAATAGATAGTATCCGATTCTCAGACCTACTGAATATGCATATAAAATTTAGTGAAAATCGTTAAAGCCGTTTCGGAGGACTATGTTAATTAACATTATGACACGAGAATTTTATATATAAGATAGTTTTGTATATATAAGATAGTTTTATACATAAGATAGATTAAAAACTCCACAATGAGTTCTTCTGTGGATCCTAGAATAGCTGACGTTAATGTTATCGTGTATCCAATCTAAATAATTTTACTATTGTTCACGTCCCCTTGCAAGGTCTTTTAAGTTTTCACTTAAGAACTATAGTTGCTTTTAAAGTGAAGTAAGGCTTTCTAAGTGAATAAACTCTTGCATCTTACAATGAAAGTGCCCTCTTAAATAGATTAAGTTGTACTAAGACGGGGCCGTATAGCAACACATAAAAATGTAAGAAATCATGTTTATGTTTAAGTATAGTTATACAAGCATTAAGATAGCAGTCACTCAGAAATAACAGACAGTTACGTATTTTCATTATTTATACATATATTACTATTACATGTGCCTATTACTTGCAATATATAAAATGCTATCAAAATATATTTAAAAGTAAAAAATAATAAGAAACAATGAGCGAGACGTTTATTATATCATATATTTAATGATACATCAATAAAAATAGTTCCTCCACCCAGGTAGTAATAATAAGGCCATAAAAGTTCACTTATCTTTAACTAACAAGTCAGGAAGACAGCTTAGGTATAAAGATATTGATCGCACTCCGTGGAAACTCTTTAGTAACATGACCAGTATTTCCCTATGGACCTGACCTCTTGTGTAAAAGGAAGCTAGTATATCAGTGTTTGTTTTCATGTGATAGAAGTGACTCCGGAGACTACCACTTGCCATGTACTACTTACTGTAAATAGGACAGTAATGTTAAGGGACTACAGCTTGAAAGGTGTGGTAAGGAAAGAGAAATTTGTTGGTATGCTCCCAAGCCTATAAAATATATTTCTTTTCAAAATTACATTACTGGTCCTTCCAACTTATTTCTAGTTGGGGTTATTTAACAATGACGTCATAAGTCTGTGGTCGGCATGCTCCTTGGCGGCTACTTTTTCATAAAAAATAACTTTAGCCAAAATCTGTGGACTAAAGACATTCGGCTATAGAATGAGGAACTATAAGGAACTAAACCAATATTTCCCCATGTTCCTGACCTCTGAATTTGAAATCAATCGAAACCTAGCGTTTTCGTAAACCCTATCTAAATCTATTGACCAAAGAGTCAATTAAACCCAGATTCAGACATGCCCAGACCGCGCTGGAAAAGCTTAAAGACATCGTCCGACTCCGTCGAATAGACGTGACCTCCAACTACGAAGCGACGGAAAATATAAGCCGAATGTGTCAGTACCCGAAGCCAAGGGGACGTCGACGTCACAACTGGGTCAACGACGTCTCCGGCGCGGCGGACACAATCGATTCAATACACGCGCATGCGTTCCCACACACACAGGAATATCGACTCTACAACCCGTCAACAAAGTGTACGATGCAACGGAATTTAATCGGACATGTGTTCTATCGGACGTCGCGGAGATTTGGTGGTGAATTCCGTGCCAAAACAAACCGTACGATGTACGATCACGGCTCACAATGCCTGGCGTTCGAACGAGAGTTACCATTTATGATTTACGCTAAGCGATGACCACCGATTGTTTTGACACGGAAAATGCGGCCTTCTATAAAATTAAAGTTAGTAACCGATTTTCCTAATAGACATTTAAAATGAGTTATTACGGCTTTTAGAGAAAATTCGTCATTATATTTAAGAACTTCTTCATTTATGAATTGATGGAAGAGCGTAAGTGTGCATAAATTAATTTGTTTATTTTTAATAGTTATTGCTTGTTTAATTTTACGCATTACTCTTATTTGACCCACTGCTGGGTAATCGTCTCTTCCCGCAAAATAACATGGAGGATAGGTACTCCGCTATCCATATATTATTATATAAAGAATGTAGTTTGAATAAAAATATTTCATTCGAATTTTATATAGTACTAGCTGACCCGGCAAACTTTTCACGGCCTCAAAATCTATTTATCAAATATATTTCATATAAAATATAGCCTATGTCACTCGTGGATAATGTAGCTTTCGAATGGTGAATTTTTAAAATCGGTCCAGTAGTTTTTGAGCCTATTCATTACAATGAAACAAACAAACAAAGTTTTCCTCTTTATAATATTAGTATAGTATATGTTCCGAGCAGGTGTAGTCATACAATTTGCCATGGCGACGCGATTAATTTCTATATTCAGAGCGGACTAGCAGTTTTACGCGGACTATACCTGAAGTCTATGACAAATGTGTTACTACGTCTAAGGACTATTTTGATGTCTTCATAAAAGTTCGGAAATTAGAAATATGTGAGGAAATGCACCGCTGCAGTTAAACTACAAATATTGCGAAAATCTTTTTTCTGTTTCTAGAACTAAGTCTAAAAGTATACTTAAGTAAAGGACATTAAATTACATACGTTTAAATTGAACAGTAAACGCCCGTTATTAAAAACAATATTTCCTATTTTACCTACCCACGATCGAGATTTGACAATATGTAGTACGAAAAAGATAATGTACGAATAATATACAATATATTATCATAGTTATATATTTATATTTTATATATATACGCCAATACACACACACACACGCACGCACGCACTCACACACACCACGCACACACGCACACAATAACATATTGTACCTGTGTGTAATTTAGTGACAGGTGTATGATTAATTTATAAAATGTAAATCCGTTATTGGCTTTAGTTCTATAAAGTAAGATAAGTATGCTTGTGATGTGTAGCTGTGGATTTTATAAATAAATAAATAATAATGTAATAAGATGAGTTATTGTGAAACAAGGTTACCCTTAATGTATGTAACACGCAATGAAATCCGCACTGTACATGTGTAAAATGATGATGTCTGATTTTATCAGTTTATATTTAGCTGAGATCTTAAATAACTTAATAGCTGGCATTTAGCATTACACGACTAACTTAGGAAAAGGATACGCTTACTAAAAGTGACTGGTCACTTCTAGTACGCGTATCCCTTATCACGTGTTATATTATCCAGTTTATCTGGATACACTGAAATCAAATGCTTCATTCCTTCTTCTAGATACGCTAATAAAACCTGTTATCATGAACCCATTATTGCTCCTCTGCTGGTACAACTCTCCTATCAGAATGAGTTTCTGTATGTAAGGACCTTAGTAGACATGCTTCTTTTAGCATCGATAATTAATCCACAATTAAGCCGCTTTTCGGAAGCTATATGTAGCGATCAAATGAACGGTCGATAAATAAATCGAACAAAAAAAGCGCGATGTAGCATTAATAAGTCGCTAAAACACATGTTTGATTCCATGAGCGAACGCAGCATGTAAAACGTGTCGCCGCTGCAAAAATCTAGTCTGCTAAGGCCCTAATAATGTGTCGTAGTGCTACGCTCGAGTCTCGTAGCTCGCGTAGGCGTATCTGTCGTAGCATTTTAAGACTCCGTATAATAACAACTTTATTCCGCAAATAATGTTCTGTACCTTTTACATTTATTAGTAGATTGTAAATAATAAAAAATATCTTAATAGTTCAAATAATAAATATCTTACGTTATAATAAAAACTACAGTGTATTATTGTAGAGTAATACACTTTATAACATGTCAGTTAAACTCATAAAAAAGTTATTGCTTGCACATTCTGTAACTCAGACCGACAGCTTTGAGTTCTATAGTTATATTTTAGACTAAGCGTCTATTTTTATACTCTTCGTTCATCCTGAACGTACGCGTAGCTCGTGTTTTTAACGTTATCGAAAATCCAAACGTAAACACAAACGCCCGTGATTGTAAACTGTTAAGTGTTAAAGCATCGTATTGGAGTTCGTCTCAAGTTTACAAGCGGAATGTAACGACCATTATCCGTTGACCCAATTGCTAATCGCTAATCTGTGGTTGACGGTAGTCACACGATAGTACACCGCACGGATGCAAGCTGCGCGCGCACTTCATTCACCCAGCCGCGGGGTGGAGCGCGGGGGGGAGGACAGAGCGTCGAGGAGTAGAGGAAAGGGATGAGGGGGAAACATCAGTCACCGCCGAACGCGGGTCGGGTGTGCTCGCGCGCGACCGATGCGTGGCCACGACGGCCGACCACGACGACATCCCGCTGGTGGTCCAGGGCGGCCACCACCTGCCCCTGCCGCCATGCCGTAACATGATGGGATACAACAACCAGGGCCACGGATACAACAAGTTGTTCACGCAGGTGTGTGCGGTGCGCGCGCATCGTCCTGTTGATGTGGGCGTGCAGATCTACTACCCGTCAAAGCCAATGGCCGATTTTTCCGATATTTATTGTGTTCGTGATGTGCGTTGATCGAATCATACGTATTAATAACCGCCTAGCGTTTAACTGGGTTTGCAAGCTCGGTATGTACGTGTTGCCGGGATGCGATTTTATTTCGGTGCAAAGCAAAACATTTCAAACGGAGTCTGGTGTACGTCTGTTATCTGTGAATGTTTGCTTTGAGCGCAGTAATTACTCGGCCGGCGTTAATGCTTTGTCCAAAAGCAGAAAACAAGATAACTGAAGCGACTCCGACAACGCTTTGACGCCTCCAAGTGGAATTTTAATTACGGTTTACCGTGAAGCTGATGTAAATGAGAGCGAAACGAAACAAACACAGTCAATAAACAAACAACATTCTTCGTTCCGTGCTTTAACTGACTGACTGAATCATTTTGATCCGTAACTTAATCAAAACCGTCTAGCACTTTTGAAAACATTTTAGTTAACCCCTATTTACTTAACAAAGAGTAAATTTTGTGCTAGGTCAGACCAAAAAGAATAGATAAAACCACAGGGTATATTGCATTGAAACGTAACTGGCACATATTTTAGTAACTCGACATCGTACTTTACGTTATTATATTTTATTTAATCACTTAAAAACTTTAGATTTAACTTTTTCGTAGCGTTTAATATTACAATAAATTTCTTGATTAACAAAAAACACAGCAATCTGGTGTGTGTTTAATGCAATCTGCGTTATTTGCAAATGCTAAGAACATCGGCAGATATCCATGTTATTGTGCTACCATAAAATTAGTTCAAGATCTCTTTTAGAAGGTCCTAGGGTTGATTCCAAGCTATAAACCTAAAAAAATGAGTTCAAACTCTCTTTTAACTGTGGGTTTGTCCTGTGTGTGTGTGTGGATGGGTCCCGTCTCTAAAAGCGTTTTCATTACACACAGAAAATTAATCTAAATGTACAGCGTCGAGTATAAAACGTAAACCTACCTAATTATATAGGTAGTATATTGGAACCTGTTTACTTACTGTTACAGTGACGTCTAAAATAAGCGGCGTATAGCACGTTCCGAGAATGCCGTCGGAACAAATCCAGGATTTGTGCAAGGACGCGCGCCGCATCCTTGTCCGTTTCCGCCGCGTTATATCCCGTTACAGTCAGTATTATGGTTACCTATTATAGGGATGGCGATATTATATATAACTTTCAAGAAACAATGTACCTACGTGTCAGATTGTATTTCCCTTACCCCCTTTATTAATACTCAATCTATCCAAATTTTGCGTATCATAGGTCTTACCTCAAAGTGAGAAGGGTTAGACCAACGTTACGGAATGGTGGCCAAATATTGTTAGGCTTCATATACCTTTTAGATTTTTTTCCAAAAATACTCTCAGGTGTATTAGTACATTATTTCTAATATGCACAAAACTGATAAACCAAAGGCGAACCTGGTATTAGAACCTCCGATTCCTCGATCGAGAGACCGAGTTTTCGGCCACTAAGCTCTCAGTACTTCCTACACGTCAGTAACGCCGGTACAGTCCTACACTCAGTACTACACGTCAGATACGTCAGATAATATCTGTTTACTAGTTAAAGAATCGCCATCCCTACGTCTTGTACAAGAGCTAGATATCAAGGGTTGTCAAGCTACTAAAACATTCTGTAATTACAATCATCATGGAAATGTTTTTAAGCTTTGAAAGCTTATAACGCTAATTTCGATTAAGAATCAGTGGGTTTGTTGTACTAGTTACCGTATGATGCGCAAACGCCATCAAACCGTCATAAATATGCTATGATACTAATAACTAGAAGTACCTACTGCTAATGGCTGAAAGCGCTAATCTAATTTACATAAACATTAATTATTGTACGTATCGGAAAGGTACCACGGTACCTACGGGTAATACCGGGTTATGTGGGATTTTTACCACAATAAAACCCTGTCTGTCAGTATGGATTTTCAATCTGAGTCCTCTAAACGCGGTCCCCTTGTCAGGTTCAACGCAGGAAGAAACTACGTTTCTTTCACATCCTCGAGTGTTTACGACGGTATGTGGCCACACGTACTTTTGTTCATCCCGGTGTCGTTAGCTGGGCGTTTAGAGCTCCCATTTACCGCCCGCATAACCAAAAGTCCCCTTTTAATCGCCTCTTACCACAGGCAGGGGATACCGTAGCTCTATCCTGGTCCCGAGCCTATAAAGACACCTATTACTATCGCCCAGGCCTCAAGTTTAATTGCATTCAAAACAAATAAGAGTTTATTATTAGTTCCATCGAATGCCATAACAAAGTTGGTGGACGAAAAACAATTTAAAATTCAGTTTTATCGGTCTCAGCTATCAATGTAGTCATAAATTTGAAAGCTGGCATTTGAAATGTATTGGAGTGGCTTCTAGACCATGATTTCATAGATCCACTTGAGACCAAAATAAAAGCACTATGCTCTACATCAAATATTTCAGTGCATTCACATGCAATAAAATAAAACAATATCAGTCGTATATTTCAGTTTTATCTGCCTTGAAATGCTAGACATGATTATTCATGTCTAGCATTTCAAAAATCACGCCATTATTGGCGTGATTTTTAATTCATCTAAACTTATGTGTCAGTTTTATAAATATATATATTATCCTACTGACATGGTTTTATTTAAATGTATATTGAAGTTTCGGCGAACTTGGCAGTTGAATCGAATGTCGGTATATCTTTTATATATAAAATTCTCGCGTCACAATGTTAGTTACCGTACTCCTCCGAAACGGCTTTACCGATTTTCAGCAAATTTTATATGTATATTCCGTAGGTCTGAGAATCGGCTACTATCTATTTTTCATACCCCTAAGTGATAAGGGTTGTTCACCCTTAACATTTTTTATTTATATGGCAACACAACGTTTACCGGGTCAGATAGTTTTTTTATATAATAAGTACATATCTTTGTTAATGACACAGATAATTTCCATTTTGTATATAATTTTTGTAAGTAACGGTATGTTACGGCGTATACGTAATTTAAGTCTCTTCGTGTGAACAGGTCTGCCGTTCTATAATATAAATATGATTTAATAGAAGGAAAACTTAGAAAATCCACTAAGCCAGCTGAGTCTGGCTTCAGTCCAAAACCATGCAAAACGTGGTAAAGTCCATATTCGTATTAAATTACACATTATCGTTTAAGCTTTTACGACATACTAAGAGTATTATAAGATTTCATACAAAAAATCTATTGAAAGTTATTCAATAATTAGGAAATGAGATCAAAGTGTTAATATTTTTATATGATACCTAATCAAATAATCTTCTTATTCGACTAACAAAAACTACGTCCTAATGTTTATCTTTCGGATTGGAGCTACAATTCCATTATAAGATTTCTATTATTTTAGATTCAATTTCTCGAATCAATGATTATTTTTAAAGTTTTTTTGTTTAGACAAAATTAAGATATATCTAAGAAAATATGCCATGAATTAAAGTGAACAAATATCGGTTACTTTTAATGTATCTTTATTACTAACCATTTATCACATGAATAGTAATCTAATTATAAACAGCTTATAAAATTTTCCAATTAAGCCCTTAGCCAGAGTTAGATTAGATTTACAGCCGGGCATCCGATTGATCCCGTCACGGTGCGTCACATCTCAGCACATACGAGTACGTGACGTCACGTGAACCACACATTACTCAATATCACCGAATTATTACACATTGGCGGAATATTGCGCCTTAATGTGTGTCACGGTAGGCAGAATTTCTTAATATAGGCTGAATAGTATGTATGGAATAATTTTATACGTGACTAGCAGTACCCGCGGCGTCGCCCTCTTTTTGTCAATCATAATAAAATATAGCCTGTAGCACTTCTGAATAGTGTAGCTTTCTGATTGTGAAATAATTTTCATGATCGGTTGAGTATTTCCGAAGATTATTGGCCTTTACACACAAAGAAAGTTACAAACTTTACTTCTTTATAATATTAGTATAGAAGAATAGACGTGTTTTAATGAACATTACACGTTTAATGCGTGAGTTAGGTTTTTATCTTTATATAAGTAAATAAAATTTATTAAGTTAACTGGAATACATTGCCAATTATACCAACTCTTTTTGGATCCATCGTGTATCATCATACAATGAATTAAGTAGGTATAGAAATTTCTTTCGTCATTGAGTTTATATTAACATTACAAATCTAATAGAAATTGCAAGTAGGTACATAATAATAATTGTATGAATTGTACAAAGTGTTTTATTACTACTATAATACGTAAATATGTCATGTCAATAAAATTCGTTACAAAGTCGTCAAAATCGACGTAGAAACGCCATAAAATTATTATATGTCAATTTAAGACAATGAAAACGTATCTAGGTTGTATTATATCGGATATATTTTAGTATGAAACAATATTATTTTACAATATTACAACTTCGTAAAATGTCCGTTTTATGTTTTATTTGAATTAAATCCCAATGTATCTAAACATTCGGAATTAATTCAATTCATACAAATGATTAAAATGTTTTAAATAAATACACCTTACAATAAATTAACAAAATAATCACTAGTAAAAATCTTAGTATATGATATTCTGCCATATCGATTTGTGGGAATAAAAACAAACGATATCAAGAAACGGTTAATGCATCTACAACAAAACTGGTTTTAAATCTTCCTTAATAATTGAATATAATTCCTAAATGACCTAAATGGACCGTTTATTATTTATTCAAGCTATGCATGCAACTAGGTCTCACGATATCGATCTACACATCGTTGGGAATTAATACAAACGGTAGATAGGTCTCTTAAAACAATATGATTTTAAACATACATTGAAATTTCGTACCATGACTTCGTTAAAGTAAGATGTTTTTTATAATATTACAATAAGTAATTTGGTATTATGTCGGTCGAAATTATAATTATAAATTTAACTTTTTAAACAAAATATGACAATTTAAGTTGGTTTTATACGGTTATATAATGGATAAGCGAAAAATAAATGGGGGCTTAAGTTTGTTAAACTGTAAATGACGGAACAACACCGTGGTGCCAAAGAGATGACACTAATTTCGATGTCTCGCTTCCTCTTGGATAAGGAATAGACAAATTACTCATTCTTTTACATCACTCGGTAGGAATAAACTCTGTTTTCAGGAGGTCGTGGTACAAAACAAAATAATGTTGATTCAATATTGAAATAAAACTTTCCTGAACTATGACGGGTTTTAAAAGATGGTGGTAGGCCCCCAGGTCAACGTCGCGAAACGATTCACTTATCTTTTTTGTAACATTTGTATAGAATTTCATACACAAAGAGTGCTTTTTGAATGTTTACCAAGCGCGCCTGCAACTGGGTCTCACGATATCGATCTACACATCGTGAATCAACGTAAATAGGATAGAATGCGGGAGTAGCCAAGCAAAATGTATTGGAATAGATTCTATAGTATTTACGTAGATTTTTTTTTGTTTTATCAATACTTTAATGGCATTATTAGATATTAATAGGAAATTAATAGGGTCAGTCATACCGCCAACAGTAGTTGCCCATCTATAGATTGTTCAATTTTTGTATAAAATTACCGTCAAAAATTAAATAGTAAGTAGACTCGTTCAGAGAAAATTAAGCAATGGTTTCAAATTTTGGAACCTTGTAAACAGAAAATTATCATTATTTATAATTACAGACGCGAAATTTTATGTATTGACTTCATATTATTTTTTAGCATTTTACGCCATGTCTACGTCATGAATGACGGTACTTTATGAATTTTATGAAAGCTAATTTCGTGACTTTTTGTACAGTACACATAACACCCCATTGAAAACTTATTTTAAGAACTTTAGGTAAATATCATGAGTTGGTATTCTCATGATATTTACCTTCATCGTTTAGGCAAGTGATAAATAATTAAATTCTAATATGGACATAACGTTAATAATCAGAAGTGCCTGAAAATCTAATTTCGAATCCCCGATCAAGAAAAGACCGCATGGAAATATCTAACTGACGTAAAATGTACACAAACCAAAGACAATCTATATTTAGATTGTAACAAATTTCATACATAGAAAACGCATTAAATTAACCCAAACCAAAATACATACCGAGCTCTGAACAATGGTAACAAAAAATGTCCTCGAACCGCTTTGGCCCCGAAACAAGGGCGTAAAATATGCAGGGGAGGTTTAATGGAGGGAGGGCAATGACGTCATCACTTCGATCCGCCGGCAGTCTGCCGCCGAAACCTCCGTCCAGTCCCATACAGCCTTCTTAATCAATCGGACTTCAGACGCTGTCTGAATGGACGTAAATCTTTGCCTCTGAAAAAAATGACGTAAAGTTGGCGCTACTTTTGACAGTTGTTTAAATTTCGGACAAATCGATGGAATTGAGTTCGGTAGTTAGTTTTCTTTGTTTTTTACTATCCTGACACTGTGGCCTGTGGCTAAGGTGAGCTTGTTTAGCGCATTGTATAGTATTTTATATAAGTAGCTTTAGAGTCCGTAATTTCTTGTAGTATTTTTATTTGTTACATTAGGTAGAATCGTTATTGTTTTATTTCATGTTAGTTGCCATTTAAAAAAAATGTTTATATTTTTCCGTAGTATTTTGTTTTTTTTTTTATTTCTATTTTTTTTTTTTGTATTTCATGGGAAGAATGCATAAAATACAACTCCTTCATAATCTCATTTATTTTCAAATTGTTTTTCTGTATAATTTCCAAGTTATCCAATATTTGAATATATTTTTAAAACGCATGTTATATATTATTATTTATTCAATACGTTATTGTATATTACGCGTGTATGATTTCAGATATAATTTGTTGCGTCAATGCGAGCATGTTTGTCTGATTGTATGTTTGTGTGTGTTCTGCCTTGCATGCAGTTGGCACGACTCTACGCCTGCGACAAATGACAAACTACAAGCCTTTGGTAAGATATCTGTTTGTTTGATTTTTATGGGTATGGAGCAAGAGGCATGTGGTCCTCTCGGTAATCAGTTGGTTAGTTTTTCATGGTCTTAAAGTTAAAACTAATTTTGCACACACTACATTGAATCAAAATATCACAACACGGTATTTAATGCAAAATTTGGAAAAATGATCATGATCAAAATGCTTATTTTAAATTGCGTAAAATACTCGATTTGATTTGACTCGATTTGATTTAATTCTATAACACGAACGAGACACTATTATTTTCGCACTGATAAAAGGAGTATTTCATACGTACTCAACTATATTCGCAAAAGTCCGGTTGCAGACGGAAAGATTATTCTACAATTATTATAGTGCGCATTGCCTTATCCTTTGCTGGATACATAACACGGTGTCATACAAAACACGTGAGCGAAACACTACAACATTTTGTGCACAAGCAAGCAATAGCACTAACGACAGTAGCATCGGCCTCAGACTCAATTACCAGCAATAATTCTATTAAAACCCGTCGTGCCTTCGCCCTCTAGTGTCAGCGTTCTTGATTTTTGTAATGTATATAGGCCACTTGCATCCAGTTTTTAGGTAGTGGCAGGTGACGAGGCTTTGCCTACTACTACCTCTAACAAAAACTTGGAATTATGCTGCCATCGGGGGCATACGGCCAAAAGGCTTCTTTGGCAGGAGTCAGTACTTGGGACTACAATGGAACGCTTCATTAACCCACAGTTCCACCGATTTGCTTCTGTTGCTTCTCAGCAGAAATTATTGTACCTATTGTACCAACTACCGCACAGTGCCCTTTTAACTAATTCGCTTTTTATGTACTAATTTTTGCCTTTACATGTTTGCATGATGTTTTTATGTAAGTACTTATTATATATTTATTATTGTAGTGTAATAATTTATGTCCATATATGCGTATAAGTGGTGTCCTTGTGACGAAGGAAGTGTATGAGTTTTACGTGAATTGATCTACCATAAAATCCAGCCTAAATGTCAAAGAGAAAACAGCATACAAGACAAGTAGCGTTAATATGTTATGTATAAGTTATTTTGCTCAAAATCTATGTCGCCTCGATTCCTGAGGTAGAGTGTTAATCGGTTTTCTGACGAACTTTAGTATAGATTACCTACGTGGCGCTGGTGTAGCTCTTCTTCGAAAGTTTCAAAAAACGCATCTGCAGCAGCTAAATAAGCAATTTACTATGCCTTACCGCGGTTTGTTTACGTCCTATCTTTCAAAGCACAAAATTAAAACTAAACCAACAGTAATGAAAGCAAACACTTATTAATTTAAGATTTTTTTGGACATAATAGCATCACGGATGCATGCATTTGGATTTTTATGAATTCATTTAACACGTACTTACAACGCCAATACTAGTTAATTTGACTAGTCGCTTTTAAACTATTTTAATCATATTAGTGAGCAAGCCTTTTAAATGTACTTCAGTCCGCAACAAAAACATTGGATGGATATTAGCTTTGGATCAACTTGATCACCGAAATTGTTATTACCTACATGATTATCAGATCTTCCGGGACCAAAGTAAATTCCAAATTATCGGCGGACAATAACAAACAAATATTTGAAAGACTTGCTCCGTTAACTCAGCATGTAGTTAGCAATGCTCCTGTCCAAATAAATTTGATTGGCTATGACGTTACAGGGGTCGGCGGATTCGAACTACTCACAGCCATCTTCGGAGCTGTCTCTCGACGAAGACAAGGAGGCTCTGCGCCGCGAGAAGGAAGCGCAGGCTCTCGCACAGTTGGATAAGGCACGGGTAAGATGAAAGTTTATTGGAATTAACTAGAAATAACAATTCGTACTTGGCTAGCGCGGTGGACTATGGCCTAATCCTTCTCATTCTGAGAGTAGACTTATGCCCAGCAGTGGGACAGTAATGGGTTGATGAAGCTTAAGAACTTATGTATAAAATATATCAACATTATCAATGTCTTTCTTCAAAATGCTAAACCTCTTCAAAAGTTTTGAATTATCTAACTTAGAAACTGCATCAAGGGTAAACTTGAAATGTCAGATATAAACTGAAGGACATAATTATAAAGTACATCAAAGTAATCAATGTTTGCGCGTTATTATGACAGACTTGAATGAGATGAACCTCCGTAAAAAATTTGGACTAAAAATAAATTTAAGAACTTATGTATTAAAATACCTATTAATGATAATTCCTATTTATGATAGGTGATGAACAAAATACAGGAAGTTTAAAACCAACTTTTTAAAATTTTGAAAGACTAAATTTACTTAATATTTCATTGGAGGAAATCATCCACTAACACTAACAACATCCGTTAGTGCTTCGATGCATTCGGTTGATTCTCTTAATTTCACATCCGTCAGTTTGTTTCTCCTAGATTTTAGTTACCTTGCATCGAAACCCCTGTTCTTAGCTCATAATGTTGATATCCTAATACGATCACACCACTATAATTTTAATAATCTTTTCTGGTTCAATTTCATTACATCTCAAGCATGACCTGAAAATATTCTAAGATCGAGGTCAGACGTTTCTTCTTTATGTAATCATCCCGAGCCTAAGCATGATATAGCACTTTATCGTGATCCTATGACCTATTTATTATTCCGAGGATCATTATTACTTACATTTTCATACTTTGATTGCTGAAACCCTTTCAATATAATAAGATTTTTATGATTGCGTTTTACCTCCAAATAGCTGAGAATCTGTATTGGAAGGTTTTTCCTCTAATATTTTCTCGCTATGTAGTATCCAGGCCCGGTCAGGGGTATGGGAGTGAATTCCATTATAAAACTATTTATGAGATAAAAGTATCAAACGATGATACAGTCCATATTTGAAACTTGTCCATAAACTTTTGCAATGAACTCCAAATATGTACTTAGTAGTTCGAAAGTCCTTCCTGAAGTTGGCAACAGAAACGTTGTTACATCTGAAGACCGTGTTGGAACGTCTGTTTACTCATATCTTACTATAGATCTCATCATAGAGGATACATTATTAATAACTGTCAACTGTTTTTTTCTTCTGTAGGTAGTTACAAATCAAATTTATAAACATTTTGTTGTCGAAACAGAATAGGTATAACAAATACGTGACTATCTCCCAGTGTTGTAAGAGGGTTTATATCATTTGATTTTTAATTGAAAGTTAAAGTAATAAGTGCTTTGATAACGTTCCAGTCGAAACCAGTGGCGTTCGCTGTGCGGACCAATGTCGAGTACGATGGCACGCTCGACGACGACTCGCCAGTGCTCGGCAGTGCTATCTCCTTCAAAGTGCGGGACTACCTTCACATCAAGGTAAACCTAGTCTTGTAATTAAAAAAAGCTTTAGTAGACAGATGTATGATGGTGAACGGTTTTTAGTTAGGGGTTACTTTTCATAAGTAGTTGAGAAATGGTACCAAAATACGGGAAAGTATCCAAATTCATGCTAATAAGTTTTTTTAAAGATCTTACTCTTACTTAAAACACAAGTTCTAAAGTGATATTATTTAAGTACAGCAGCTCCCCAGGTATGGTCATTCTTGCCTTCATACAAAACAAGATAGACAAAAATTTTTATTCACGAAGTTCTATTTATTTCATTTTTATATTTTTTACACTTTTGTTGTTTCATCAAAAATCATTTTTTTAGATTCCAGTAATAACCGAGCATGCTTTTCCCTGTAGTCATTGCCGTTGATAGATATCTGTAACCAATTCTATATAGCACAGAGATTCCACATGAAGCCGTTTACAGATGCATTACAACTCTTGAATATGTTAGTCATTTAGTCTTCACACTCATCCATCGAAACGCACAACTGTTGCCCACTAGAAATGAGGCCATAGTAGATACTGAATTGTATCGAACCGTGGTCACCACGTTCCAGGAGAAGTACGACAACCACTGGTGGATCGGGCGGCTCGTGAAGGAGGACTGCGACATCGGGTTCATCCCGTCGCCGGTGAAGCTGGAGGCGGTGCGCACGGGGCTGGCGGCGCGCGGCCGCTACCCGCGCGCGCCGTCCGGCGCCAACCTCGCCGCGCCGCACGCGCTCCCCAGCAGAGGTAGCACCCCCCCCACGCCCGGTACGTCACCGCCACCCATCGCATCGCCGCTGACGAGGGAAAGCTGCGTTCTGATCGGATGTTGAATGTGATGGTTCAAAGTCGTGGAATTGATGCTGTCTTGCTTGGAGCAAAATCTAAATTCTAGTCAGAAGTGGCATGTAAATGACTAGGTATATCCAAAATATTATTAGATTAAACTTGTCAATTCTAATTAGAAATGACACAAATGATAGATCCAAAATCTTATCAAACTAAACATTTGGAGTTCTAATCAGAAATTACACATAAAACGTGGGTACTATATTTCTAATCACGTTAAACTACACATCCTGAATTCTAATCAGAAATGATACTTTGGCTAAAATCTTGTCAACCTAAACATTCTAAATTCTACTCACAAATGTAACTTAAAACGTCGGTACTAGATATTTAATCACGTTAAATTGATTATCTTGAATTCTAAACAGAAATTACACGAAAATTATATTTTGTCCAAAATTACATTGAACGGGACATTTTTATTTATGACGTGATGCAAATATTTTCTGATAACGACGTCTTCAAAAGTATAGCTGACAATTTATACACTTTGGACTATAGAAAATAAGTCGCACATATTTTGACAACGATTCGAATACAGAGTTTTCTCGTTTATTTTGCAAACGTTGAGCTAAAAGTTATCGGTGTTACTTTATTGTACTGTCATTACCCAAAACTTGTGTATGATGAAGATTACTTTTTCATCAAAACATATTGAAAATTTTGATTGATCATTATGTTATTCAGTTCATTGTATTTTAAAATAATGCCAGTACTATATATACAATATATATACTAGTGATTATTACTACTAGTAATATTTAAAGTTCTACCATTGTATTATTTTATTTATTACGGATAAAATATAACTTCAGCATACTATGGTTTATAAAAGGTGTTGACAGTATAAATAGACGCTTTTAACTTGCACCGGATAAATGATTATTAGGTTTATTACAATCGTAATCATATTTAACAAACATCTGGCCTTATTGTTCATTGATTCCATTTTTAATTTTATTGTCAAAATACATTTTTTGTTGGTCTATTACGAAAATTATTTCCTTTTATCCGGTGCAAAGTATGTACAACGCAGTTCTTATGTGTGATCGTCTTGCTCTTTGAAATTCTCTACTATTGACATATTAATATTTCCTTTAACAATAACAAACAAATCTATTTCTACGGTAACATTAACAAGATGGAAAACAGCGAGACGATTGTCAATTATAATGTAATTGAATGGTATATTCCAGTTAATGCTAAAGGTTATATACTTAGTGTAAATATTAAGAATCTTCATAAGAAAGTATTTATTGTGTTGTGGATCAGTTGCAGGTGGCATCTTGATTGGAAATATTGGGTGTAAAATAATTTATTCGCTATCATTCTTATATTATGTTTTCGGATTGCAGTCTATTATATAATTAAAGTGGTGTTGATGGGATAAAATTTGTGAGAATTTCATTATATATCGGAAATTTTGTAATAAAATAACAATATCAACTACTATAGTATGTATATTAGAAAAAAGTCCAAAATAGAACTCATAAGTATTCAAAAAAGATTCTGTAATATGCAAAAATATAAAACATTATTTCTTAAACGAATACATTTTTTTTAATAATTCTTACAATTTCATTACCAAAATTTTCCAATCGGAAAATAGTAAAATTAAAGAATTGCTCGAAAAATATCATTTTCTCATTATTAGAAAAATATACTTTGCGATGTCACTTGTAACTGCATATAATATCCTGTAAAGACTGTTACTTTAAGTACTTGTAATTTATATATTTGGATGACCTAGTGATCCTATTTACTTATGGAATGTATAACTGCTTTGTACTCCATTCCCATCTCACACATACCGGTGAACGTTGCCGATTCCCTGGTTCCGTATGCATTCACGTTAGCCAGTTTCAGATGTTCCTACGTTTGAACGAGGTAAGACCACTCATCCATTCTCAACCAGGAAATCGCCAACATCACTTATATTTATTTCAAATTTAATTTGACCGAATGAAATCTTTAATAATGCTTCTTTATTTATTTATCTGTTAGATTTATCTGTTCTTTGCTCGTTATTGTTTCGACCACTTGCATTGCATCTTCCATTGCTCATTCCACTATCCTGTTTCTACACTTGTTGGTTTACGTTTTCTTGGTTTTAATAAAACGTTCACCAACTCGTCCTTCTTATCTACTATATTGTAATGAAGTTATTTTATATATTTCCTTAATGTGCTTGTTAAGGTCCGTGTTAAGTATGTCTTGCGTATTTCGTAAGTATTGTTGATGAAATACAAAATTTTGTATTGCTTATGTTTTCTTGGAATGGATGTTGTTCGTGTTGACATTTTTGCTTGGGTTTAGATAAATTAATGACATTGTTAAATTTAAGCTTTATGAGACTCGAGGATTCCCTTTAGAGTTATCCCTTTAGACTTATCCCTATCTGCAATGGATAACTAAATATAAAGTCTGAATGTCTCGAAATGTCTAACAATTATCCTGTTTAAAATATATACCTATTGCTACTTGTGTCACTTTTTAAAATATTTTTATCTTTCCTATTCCAATTTCTTATTCCTGTTTTAACAATAGTTAGTTATAAAGCCGTCGTTTTTGAAACAAACAAGTAGCTAGGAGCCGTTCATAAAGCGTCACTTGGGTCGCGTCGACAAGATGTTTGTCTATGTGTTCTCGTGGGGCAGGCGAGGACTCAGACACGGCGGCGGGGCGCGGGCGCGGCGCGGGCGCGCTGCCGGGCGCGGGCAAGAAGAAGTTCTTCAAGAAGCAGGAGGCTTGCACGCCCTACGACGTCGTGCCCTCCATGCGGCCCGTCGTGCTCGTCGGGCCCTCGCTCAAGGGCTACGAGGTCACGGACATGATGCAGAAGGCGCTCTTCGACTTCTTGAAGAAGAGGTTCGAGGGCAGGTGAGTGATCGGTTGAAAGTAAAATTAATAATTAAATTCGAAGGCAGGTGAGTTGAACTTGCTGCTGAAATTAATGACTTGAAATGAAATTATTTAATGTTTGCCTGTTTCTTTTATTATTTAATAGGTAAGTTCCTATCTTTTTATCTACAGAGTTTATATCATTTTGTTCTACGTACATATATAATGCACGTATAATATTAATTATCGCTAGCATAGTTACCGGTGTACAAGGGAACTTGTAAGCCAACGACAATAAATATTAAAATGAAAATTTTCAGGATAATAATAACACGCGTGATGGCGGACATATCGCTCGCGAAGCGGTCGGTAATGAACAATACGCAGAAGCGCGTGTTAATGGAACGGACGAACTCGCGTTCCACTTGTCTCGCGGAAGTGCAGGTAACTGACTCATGCTCTACATGTTTTCCAGGATCATCATAACCCGGGTATCGGCGGATATATCGCTGGCGAAGCGATCCTTGCTCAATAACCCGTCAAAGAAACCTTTAGACCGACCAAACTCGAGGACCACTTGCTTGGCGGAGGTTCAGGTTCGGCCGTGTAGATTGTCTAAGCTTAACCATTGCCTGGGTTTTGTTGATTCACTAATATGTAAATAAGTCGGATTGTGTTGCGTCACGTGTCCTTATTTTATATTGACTATCAGTTGTTGAAATGGCGAATTTATTCAGTTTACCCTGTGTTTTTATGTGATATGTTAATAATACTAACTATACTTACTTAACTTCGGTGTAAGTCGAGCAGTTCATGGCGTTATAAATAATGACCACAAAATCAAACGGTCACATCAAAACACATCCATGAAGAGAAAAAAATAACAATGAAAATGTAAATAGAGTAGTATTGTATTCATTAAGTTTGGATCATGAACATGTGGCTTTAATATTCATTTTACTATCATCAGCAAAATGAACCGGTTGGGACAGAAGTTCATCGGTCAGATACTAATCTGCTTCCAATAATAAGATAATGTGAAAAGTGTTTAAACTAAATGAATGTTCAGACGGAGATCGAGCGGATATTCGACCTGGCGCGCACGCTGCAGCTGGTGGTGCTGGACTGCGACACCATCAACCACCCCTCGCAGCTCGCCAAGACCTCGCTCGCGCCCACCATCGTCTACTTGAAGATAACCAGCCCGAAGGTAGAATACATTTTATAGTAACGGTTCAATAAAGAGTAAAGACGTAAATATTAAAGCTAATCATTTAAATTAGGAGATAAGTCGAAACGCCTCGCTGAAGTTATACATTCACCTTAAAATCGAATCGAATAGTGTATAACTCTAAGACAATCAATCTTTTTAAGTTCTGTTACCGTACTGGTAGGGTTGAGTTTCTCCTCATAACTAGAGGTGCTCGATACGCAAATACGAAATATTCCAATACAAAATAGCCTATATTGTAAATCTAAAATCTAATTCCTGACCAGATTGCTAATTTGGTAATGAGTGTGAATCTACACAAGCACTGAGATACTACGCTTTTATAACGATGTCATCAATCCATTACTGTCCCACTTCTGGGTACGGGTCTCCTCGCGAAGTGAAATGCGTTAGCTAAATGCGAAAAGATAGACTTCACACACCATTGAGACCTAATTTAAGGACACAGACGTGTTGGTTTCCTCACGATGCTTGCAACGTCATTCTTCCATTGTTCTACTACTCCGCAGTCGCTCAAAGTTGGTGTGACGAGTCTTGCTCAAAGTTGGTGTCAAAATATTCCAGGTACTCCAACGGCTGATCAAGTCGCGCGGCAAGGGGCAGAGCAAGAACATGTCGGTGCAGCTGGTGGCGGCCGAGAAGCTGGCGCAGTGCCCCAACGACATGTTCGACGTCATCCTCGACGAGAACCAGCTCGAGGACGCCTGCGAGCACATCGCCGAGTACTTGGAGGTGAGGGGTCTAATGCAGATCTGATTATAAGCATTTAATTATTTGTTTTCTCCTTATCCCGTGCAAAAGATCTTATAGACAGTGGGGTACTCAAGTTTGCCTTCTTAATTGACAAAAAAAAATCTGTAGCTCTCGGATGCATGGAAGTTTTACTTCAAGATGTAATTACTACTATGATCTTCATGTATTCATGTATTTATGTTGACGTTTATTATACCCTGTAACCGTACGATAGTAGACCGGCAGTACAAACCATTTACGGTTTTAATAAAAAAATACGAGTGTTTTGTCAGTTTCTTGAACCGGAAACTAATAATGAACAAGGTTTATTTTTTGTAGTTGTTATTTTATGAAACATTTAGATATTCACCGTGGAACTTAGATAATTAAACCAATGGAGGGACGAATAAACGCTAATACGATTATTTACAAGTACTTAATCGAGTGTATACAATATATACCACGGCTACTCCTCTGTTTTCAACGTCGTGTCGGTTGTGTATCTACATTCGTGAACGGCGCTTGTATACTCGTTAATTCTTGGGCAATTTAGTAGGCGGATTATACGGTATGAATAATGAATATGTTGACATTTGACATCGATGGTGACATTCGTTCATTCCGAGAGGAGACCCGTGCCCAGCAGGGGGACAGGCACGGGTCGATGACGCTGACGATGATGGTGACGTTGCAGAAGTACTGGACGGCGACGCACCCGACGCTGGCGAGCAGCGCGCGCAGCCCGCAGCACCAGCTCGCGCCGCCGCACGCGCACACGCAGCCGCAGCCCGGTGAGCACCACGCGCATCACACACACACACACACACACATCACACACCCATCACAACACATACATACCGCACTATACCACATACGCACACACCGCACTACACACGCTACACTTACCGCACTGCACACCACACATGCCCCACCACACATACACCGCACTACCACACCATACCCGCGTGTTAAGCGCATAAATTGTGATTTATCGAGTTATATGTGTTGTGACACATACTATTCAATACGGCCACGCTAGTTTACGCTACGATATTACTCTATCCTATAGCGTCACATTAAGCCATACAACGACATGCTGCTTCACTGTGGAATAATAAGTGTGGGCATTGCCTAAGTATAAAGTATGGACTTTGCCTAACGACAACATATTACGTTGCTTATCACATCACACTACACCATTTTAGATGTCGCTACATCACAATATATCACGACACACTTTGCAACACCGTATTACACTACAACCCATCGTGGCACCCCCTTTGCAGTACATTAGGCAATTTCACTTTACACTTGATTACAGTACACCACACCATAAAACGTCACCACCTTACACCACGCCATTTCACACCACAAAACACGTGCAAGACACTGCACTACACTACACATTTCATAGTGTAAATGATTTAATTGATACACGCATAGCCTACACACATCATCACATATGATTACTTACATTATCTACAGACTTGATTTGTGCAACAGAGATCTGGAATCATCATTTTATCACACTTCAACACTACAAAACATTTTATACCTACACATATCATATTGGAATGACAATCCTAGCAACAGGTTCAATTACAATATCAAAATTAATCTTTAAGCTTGTACATATTATTATAATTAGGCTATTTTTATTTATTAGATATATAAATATTATATATAAAGTGTAATCAGTAAGTTTGTCTAACTCCACTATTTGGTTAGGTTACACGGGCCGCGGCCTAAAGCTGATCGAAGTGTCAGGTATTAGCGATTGTATACAGCTATTGGTGTCGTGGTCGAAGTAAAATGTATAGTGGCTACTAATTCGATGTTCTAGGATCACTAATACCAGGGTTGCCAAAAAATGATAATAGCTACTTATTATATTAGTAATTATGCTATATAAATCTAGCGCACTATATTTTAATGCTGTTTAGTCTTGAGACGTAAAGTATAAAATGTCATTTTAAATTAAAATTTTAGAGTAGTGGCAACCCTTCTTGCCTGCAATATTACGAGCGTACCTACATAATTTTGTGCTGTATATTTTAATAATAACAAAAAAAGATGTTAGCTAAATTAGTGATAGTCTTAACAAAATATTTTTGATGGGATTTTTTGTATATACACACTTTTACATTCTAACAAAATGTTTACATATTATGTATATGTCATTAATAGTTAGTCATTAACATATTTACGAAAGACATAAAATAACTTCATGTGATTTAAAATTTCCTTCTACAAATATTTTATGTTTAACACACGTTAATTCAAATTAATTTCATTTGTTTTTTTTTTAATGAATTGACGAAGGCAATGTTTGTACCCTAATAATTATTGTTTTAATAAATTGGTCCTTACTTATCTACTCTCGTAAAACATACAAGTTTTAGTACAGTGACTGTCAGTGTAGGCAAAGGCAACATCAAATATTAAAAGTAGGCATAAAACTGTATTCGTATGTGGAAGTAATCATAAACGAGTATTAGTATTTGAAAATGATAAAAATATGGTTAAACTGCATAATAGCCCATATATTGCGGGACTTAAAATTTAAATTACGTGTGATAAACATAGACGTATTATTACGCCATATAATATCGTTAATAATGAAATTGGTTTTAAAGGGTATCAATATTGCCATCATTAATCTAATCAGAATTTATATTATAATAATACATTACCTATATATCATTTTAAAATCTGGCCGCGTCAACACTATGTCCAACTGATTTCCAATCAAAGGATTTTTTAAGATTAAAGGAAATACGGTTTTGCCGCCTTACTTATAAAAATGTAAAGAAATAGTAAAAGAAATGAGTTGGGCATAGTGTTGTCGGCCGCACTAACGGCATGCGGGTAACGTTGTGTGTGTGTGCGTGCGGACGCGGCGCCGGCGCACGCGGACGAGCGCGCGCACCGCGAGCGCGCCGACTCCTACAACTACGAGCGCGAGCGAGGTAACTAACGGTGCACACTTCATTACTAATATGTATTAAAATCTTCCTTTTCAACCACATTTTCTTCGTTAGTATTAATTTTGTAATGTCTTATGTCGCGGCCATACGCTTGCTAAATCTCAGTAAATCGTTGCAGATTAATAGAGCTTTTGACTTGGTTTGAGCAGATCTCCAAGCGCTTGTAGCAAATCAAAGGGAATTTGCCACATACGATCGCAAGGCGTCCATACATTTGTGCACTTGTATAGTTTTCGTGTGGACGCGGTGTAAAATATCTCTCACATTGATTTAATTCCTGTCAGATATGTCTACTACCCCTGATGTTTTGACAGCTCTGCAACATTATTTAATGCCGCTTTTATTAATTAATTAGAATTTCTAATTGCCTTAATTGGTCGGCTCATAATGTTTTAGCTTCGATCAATTCTCAAGCTCTAGCCGTAAACATGTTTAATCGTCTTTCCAATGTAATATTGTATTTCATTAATCCTTAAATGTAACCATATTCAGCCTCAATTTTAACCTCTTCTAACTAAAGAATATTTTGAACTATATTATTTTACCACTTATGTAAAATTGTACTACTTTTACGTTTCTATTATTTCGTAAAGAATCAACATATTTCTTGTAATTATCATTTACATTAGACACTCATTAGACAGCATCAATATAATTATGTACTTATATTATGTCGTAGTTGGTATCGATGTTGTATCGTGCGCTTACAGTAAGCAAACCTCACTGGATGTAAATAAGTAAGATAATGCTTCTCCAAACCATTGTCGACGCATCGATGTTATCTCTGTATAGTGAACATATCTCTCGGAATTGTTGGGATTTTTCATAACAGAAATCGTCATTATATCAAATAAATCAGTTTCTTCAAAAGGCTTATTGGTTAAATTATCAAGGTCACACGTGGACAAACGGGGCAGTTCATTCTTATTCGAATTTCAATGTTCAGATTGAAACAATAACAATAGTATTTTATTAAACATTTTCTAAATTGGTGTGTTTCGCTATGAAAATTACCAACAATACCGCCATTCCCTTTAGATTTAGCACAGCCTGACGCCATCTGTTCATTTCAGTTCAAGCCTCTGGACAAGCACACTAACGGCGCGGAGACAATAATTCCAGATATTTCATTATAGAGTAGCGGACCGCTGACGCCGGCCCCCATTCAGGTTGAAAGCACTTTCTAGTCGCTCATGTCTTCTGATTCACTAACTAATCGAGTGTCGCCTGTACTAACTTTATCGAATCGATATCTAATTGGACCGACTGGTATATCCAATCGGAAACTTCGGTTTCACTCTTGTCTTCTTCTATATTCCCTTGAACATTTTCCCATATTGTTGTAACATTAAAATAAGAGTATATTTTCTTAAGTGCTGTAACTTCTTTACTTCTTAATTATTAACAGTCTTATATAATCATCTAATACCCGTATTATCTGCTTTCTAACTTATTTCTAGTCTATCATTAAAATAACAACATTGTTGCACATATTAGTGCATTCTAATCTAATCCTTCATGTATTTACTTTAAAAAGTACAGGCAGGATTATTTAAGATATCAGATCAGATCTGTATTGACTTCCTGTGTCCATCGTTTCTGCTGACGAGCGGGGATGAAGGTGAGGTTTTGGTCTCTTCTATGTGTGGTTCTTCGCAGCGCGGTCGCCCTCACCGGCTTCCGAGGTGGTGGTCCCCTGCCCCGGCAAGGTGCGCGCCTCCGGGGAGGTCATCATGCAGATGTCCCTCAGCCTTGTGTCTTAAGCGGCGCAGTAAGTGCGTGCCGTGTGCTCCTCACGAGACGGTCTAATACGGATGTTTGTTGCTTGTTTACTGTGTGTTTCACTAAATCGGACTGGTTTTGAGGCGACTCGGTGTACACAGATATTCAATAATTTATAGATTTTAGTTCCATTTTATATTGTATATCATAAATAAAACCAAGATTGTTTTTGAATACCTTTAGATATTAGACATTTTTGTAGAATAGTCTGATTTTTTATTACATTGATAAATATTATCATTTGAATGGACCTTCGACTCGGTAATGAAGAATTAACTAATGTTTCAAATTAGCCTCAGAGCGAGTACGGATTTCTCTCAGTTCCAATGACTGCGTTCCAGGCGGCAGGTCCCGAGCGCCGCGGCCGGAGCGTCTCGAGGAGGAGTACTACCCGCGCGAGCCGCGGGACTACCACCGGTACCCGCGCGACTACCCACGCGACTACCACGAGGGGTACGCGCACGACTACCGCGACGAGCCGTACGAGCGCGAGGCGTACGGGCACGACTACACGCGCGAGGCGTACGCGCGCGAGGGCCGCGAGTACGCGCGCGAGGCGTACGCGCGCGAGGAGCGGCCGCCGCGCCGCGAGCGCGAGGCGTCGGACGAGTACGGCGCCTCGCGCCGCGCGCTCAACGCCGTGTAGCCGCCGCGCGCCGCCGCCGCCTCCGATCCCCTTCGCATGCTTTCTATTCACTTCTCACCTTCCGTTTTGAGTGCACCGATCCCGATTTGACGTAGTGGCTCCGCGAGTGCGATTTTGGTGTCGATTATATTTTTCCGAGAGATTCCGGGCTCCGTCGGCGGCGGCGGGCGCGGGGGCGGTGGAGCAGTTCCGAAGTGGTGCTTTGAGACCGGTCGTTTAGCGGTTTCGCGTATACTTAATCTTTTCTTATTCGTTGTGCGGACGCTGTTTCGATTTGCTGAGCTTTAGTGGCACGCTTCTGCGAGCGCGGCGCGGGCCGGCGGCCGCGGCGTGTGCGGACCGCGGGCCGCGTTCCCCGGACTTCCGCGGCGGAATCGTCTCGTGCGACAATTTTCGACCACATATAGATAGATTTATAAAATTTTCGATGTTAAGATTAGTCGGGCGGTGGCAGCGAACCAACTGAATGTAGCCGATTCGCTGATTCGGAGGATTGCAGTCACGTGACATTCAGGATCATCCTTGCTAGAGCGAGACCCAGGGGCCTTATATGAGAGCTATTCCGTCGTGGAAGGACGTCAGGACCGAAACGATGTCTCGCCAAAGTTCACCTCCTACCAATTAATATTAGCTCCAATTATTACACAGTCCATTTCAAGTTTTTCAAGCTCTTCTATTGCGGTGGGGTGTCGTTTCTGTCTGACGTGTAGGGTTCCGTCTCCTTTTCGTTTCGGAATCGTCGCGAAAGGAGGTGGGTTCCTTGAGAGGGCTTTCCGTTTCCCGTATATGTGATTGAGTGAGGAGCGTGTTGACTGGGGAGTTAGGTGTTAGTGTACGAAACCACCGTCGCGCAGACGGTACGGGGCTCGCGATGTGTACATTTTACATTAAATGATAATTTTAGTGCCGTTAGATATTATCCGTTTCCCATTTTTTGAACATACATAACTCTTGTAATTATAATGCATCGTCTGTATTTCATTGTTGCAATCATTTGTAAATAAAATACTTTATATCGATAATGTTTATTATATTTCGCTGATTACTTTTTTATATCTTAAACACCTTTTAATGTGGACCCAATTCTAGATTGTAATTTCAACTCTTTTAGTTCCATTTCTACGCAAAAAAATGGTTTCTTACATATTAAATACATTAAGGATAAAATTCTTACTGCAATTAAAAAAGCGTGCGTGTACCTACTTATGTACGCTGGTAAAAGCTTCTTTGGAATATATTAAAAAAACCTTGAATTAATAATTTAATAAAGTAATATTGTTATCATTGATAACTTTATTAAAGGAGAATGCCCATTCTTGGTACTGATTTTTATCATGCGTCAAAATAAAAGTAATATTAAAATTATTTTTTGATTTTTTTACATAATTCGTCGATCAGAATAGTTTCTTTGAACAGGGGATTCAATTTAAGATAAAATAAGACGAAATGTTGATTTTGTTCTTAAAAATTAAAATGGCGATATTTTATACTCGGAATTCAATAAGATTTACTAGTGTTTTGACTAATGATTTTTCTCATGCGTCAAAATAAAAGTAATATTAAAATTATTTTTTGATTTTGTAACATAGTTTGTCGATCAGAATAGTTTCATTGAACTGAGGATTCCATTTGTGATAAAATAAGACGAAATGTTGATTGTTGTTCTTAAAAATTAAAATGGCGGTATTTTATACCCGGAATTCATTTTTTTAGGGTTTTAGGATTACTTTAGGTTTTTTTACCTACTACCTTTAAAAGTAAATGGAATATGTTAATCGAACTACATTATAGGTACCTACTATCAGTTAAAACCGACATCCATCTATCGCATAGATAAGTGCTAATCTATGATCTATCGTCGGATATTTTCGATTTTAAGGTTATGTAACATTTCGATAAATAACTTCAGAACCCGGGTGCTGATCTAAAAAATAATTATTGGTGGTAGTATTTGGTAAATTATACATCGTCCACAACAAGTTTCAATTTGATGCAACTCTGGACGGCGGTCCATACTTTCATGGGCATTGTCCTTTAACGAACAATATAAAAACTCATTGAATATCAGCATCACAATGACCAGCATCATGGTCGTAATTTTCGGTTTACTTTATTTGAAAAAGTATTTCAAACTGAACTATTACAAAAGCGACATCTATCGTTGCCACATAAAGCAACACGATAACCGATGTATTAAAAAGTACTTTAATTCTTCAATAGATGGCAGCATGTTGTAATTCGTTGCAATATTTTGTTTCTCACTCGCACGCTAACGTACACGCTAAGATGCGAGTCAGATACAAAATATGAATAGAACCAATCGCATAGTATTTGCGTCTCTCTCACACTGTTGCATACGGTTAGAGCGAAAGAGATGCATATTAATACAATTTCCTAGTAAGAATTACCTCCTTCATAGTTATGTTACCTGGTACCTGAACATGGTTGATCATTTAAACATGAACGTTTGCAAACAAAAATCTTATGGGATTTTATGGGATCTATTGGAATACTTGTAAAATAAAATAAAAAAAAAAGAATAAAATAATATGAATCTTTTGTTTTTATAGTTTTTTAATGTACATTCAAGTAGTTTTTATGTAACTTGAGTAATTTCATGTTCATCATAAAATGTTATAATTTCCTTTTTTTTACGTCCATTACTGGTGCGTTTACCTTAGCTAATATAACTTTGCAAAATTTGCAAATAACTTCAAGGCGTTGACTAAAACCTGTCATTTTTGTAATAAACACTCATATTTTTTTCCAATCGCCCCATAAGAACTTACCCCATATTACTTCACGAATATACTTAAAGTATTTTAGGAAATCAAAACGCCCATTATATAAGAAAACGTACTTTAATTAATTACTTCATTACAGGTGTTGAAATTATATTCGAAGTGGACAAGGGTTTCCCCGGTTTTCATAAATAAATTAAACATCACAATACATAACAGATAAATATATCTAATTTTATATATTTCGCTTGCCTCTTTGGTTTCTACTAGCTAAATTAAGTAATATAAGGTATCCGACTATTTTTATTTTCATTGACAAAACTGGTTAGTAATTGATATATAAACATTTTACACGATGATTAATAAATATACAATGATTTGTTTATTAACAGTGTACATATGTAGAATATATATTTTTTTTATCAATGTGAGTGCACCCCACAACACACATTCACATTCCTACTATGGGGTGTGCCCATGACCCATGTTCCTACACCTGAAACTAAGTTGCTTTACTGGAGATTGTTAAACTACTACGATTAAATTACTTAACAAAAATAGTCAAATACCAGATTATATCTGGAAGCAAGTCTGCTTACGAACATCAAAGAAACATTTTCTTTACACTGTATAATCTAGAATCTAAACGTATGTTGAATTAGAAACGTAAGCAGACCGCTATCGAATTTATATACACTTTACATTACAACAGATCGTTCAACGATACAAGTACACGCTATTATCGTCATAATACTGTTAAAATAGCCTGCACTTTTCTAAAAAAACAAATGGATGTACCCAATTCCTTAGGGTTTCCCCAAGACACTGCTGGAGCGAGGTGAAACAACGATAGGACTAGAAATATACAATTTTAGTATTTTTGTTTATATTACTATTAAAATATTTTCAAATTACCTTTTACATCTGACATTGAGTACATTTATTTGGGTTTAAAATATATCTAAATCTATATCTGGGTTACATTTCGTTCTGGTGTTATCAAGCCTTTACACGATTTCAAGACAAGGAATTTAATCCATTACCTATAGAGTTCTTCGACTCTATTTTTACAACGCCACCATCGCATCCGTTCTTCACAACTCCTGAGACCCTAATTCCGTGTTTAATCCATAACTTCTTTGGTTTCGCACGTAGAATCACAATCCAGCCCGCGAAATCGTCTATTTACAATTTACACCGTATTTACACTGCACAAACGCTTCACTGTCCGCACTCTCCTGCGGGCCACCGCGGCCCTCAGCCTCACCAACCTGACGGCTAGTCAAATGTAAAGATAGTCATTTTTGGTCTCCTTACAGTAGCTTATGCTCGGGAACTTGTACACTGGGCTGTATCTCCTCTTGTCTCCTTCCGATTCCAAGGAGAGAGCTGAGAGGGCTCGAGAGGGTTCGTCGTCTTCGGGGGTGGGCTCCGGTGGCGGGGGAACGGTCCGGGGGGGCAGCGGGGGCGCGCGGGGGTTGCGGCGCACGCGGAAGTGGCAGTCGCTGTCGGCGGGCCAGGAGCGCTGCACCAGCAGGGGCAGGTCGTCTGGGTGCAGTTTTCGCTCGTATTCTTGGGACGGACTCACCTGGAAATACAAAAATTTATGCGTTACTTAATCTGAAGTCATTTGCTAATAATTTGTCCCTCGTTATTTCCATAAATTACTGATTTTATCGTATTTGTAGAAAGAACACTGATTAATTAACTTCCAAGCTCTATAAAAAATAGAGTAAACAACAATTAAACTAAACTAAAAAACCTACTGAAACTGACTTCCCAAATTTTCCTAAAACCTCAGCAGCAGTGCACGGTCTAAGCCTTTGCCTAGTGTGGGAGAGACCCATGCCAATAGTAGCATATAAAAAAGTTTTCAATCAGTCAAATTATCAAAACAGCAAATCCAGTGCCTACCTCATAGAGCGAAAACCTCTCGACACCCTCGGTGGAGTCGTAGCAGTGTAGCAGGATAGCCAGCAGCTCGTCTGCCGTGGTCCTCTCGCTGGTCAGCAGACACTTGTACTGCGACGAGGACATAAGGGCCGAGTCATAGATCTTCACCAGACCGCCCGGCCTCATCTGGAGGGAAAACCTGTAATAAAGAAAAGGAACATGAAACTGAACTAATAAATGTTAGTGACATGAGAAATATTGTTTTAGCTTTTCGCAATTGTAGAGAGGGTACTATAGGATATACGTAACTTATTGATGAACTAAAAAAATATTCTTCATTCTTCACTATCATTATGCCGCTTAAGGTATGTTTGCACTACACAAGAAATAGTAAAAGAAACTCCGAACCATACACTACTATTACATGTATTACAACTTAACAATTTTATCAAAGCAATATAAACTATATTTACAGTTTTAAATATGTTAGATTCCAAATACTATTACGTTTATAATAAAGCATTGTTCATAGCGATGTTCATAATTGTATAATACAGAAAAACATGTAATGCTCATAATGTTATGCTCGTAAGCACAGACGTAAATGACCGTCGTCCTATTTTAGAGACCTCATAAATAGCCGTCAACTCCTTAAACGGAGATAACTTCACAACCAGACGCTATCAACATCCTTCCAATATCTGCTGACGTACCGAGCGTACTCTCCTACGTCACAATTCCTGTTATTCTATAAATAATTCCCCGATAGCATTGTATTACGTGAACGGGTAAAGGGCGAATGTCGTAGTAGATTATTATAGTTATTGTTTACAAATATTGTACTTTTCGTGAAACTTGCGTTTCTTAAGGCTAATTTGTTCATCAGTTGCGGTCACCAACATACGTACACAAATGCGATGTCTAAGGCAAAAACATTTTTATAGTAAGACCATTATCTAGCAGTGGATTTTGAAATATTGACGATAATTTATAATACATTTTTTTTTATTATAATATTATTTTACAGAAAAAATAAAATTTAGTTACCGCATACTCTACCTGTGATAGTCGTCCACTTGATATAATACAATGACATAGAGGAGCGGCACGTGTCACTCACGTCCTAACGTGATAGGGCGACGAAAAGCCAAAAATACCTTATCACGAGCCAAAGAGAACAAAACAGTACAGAAGCGTCCCGGCGGACCACCGGCTAGTCGCTGGAAAAAGACACACTTCTGTCCCTTTTTTTTGTCCCTTTTTCTGTCCCCTTTCCGGCCGCGCTATTCCCGTACCGTAAACACACTAGCAATAAAAACTTTTAAAAGATCTTCTAAAGATCGAGAGCCCTTTATTGACCATATGGATCGTGTTTCTACGTTTGTTGACAGTCCAAATTGTGTATGGCGGCAGTTTTACAAGGTGTAATAATGTGTTATTGTGTTGGATTTAATTTATGAGGGATAGCAATGAAATGAATTTATTCGCATGTTAAGTGTGTGATACCCCCCACTGAGATATATTTATATTTTTTTAAATTAATACTATATAGATACATTTTACCATACATACCATACATTCGTACAGGTACCTATAGGTTACAATTAATATTTGTAGTTAAATCCCGAAATCTATTATTGATTTTCTTCCTTTTCAATTTAAAACAAATGTTAAGTGTGTAGAATAGAATGTAGAATTTATCATATTTACCGCGTCTTAGAATATTTTGTAGTCATTTGGTTTAAGTAAAATAGGTCATATGCAATTCGCAACTAGGCCGAAATGTAAATGTCGCAAAACTTAAATGTTGTGTAAGCATGTCTATGGCATCCACAACATCCTAAGCTAAGAGCCCTACTATTGAATAGTGATAGTAAGAACGTTTATTTACTTCCAAATTAACTATTATTATGCCCAAAATTACACTCAATAAACAGTGTTATTAACTCTTATTATGCAAATACAAATACAAAACGAGTAATGAACTCTTATAATGACAGACAAGCTGCAGACACGCGAAACAATGAGGTCGTGACCTTAGTGAGGTATTCGACTATTGTTCCATTTTGATATCCTACATATTGCAATATTACATACTGCTACGACTTAGTGATATTGCTAGAAAAATATACAGAGAATATTATAGAACTCTGTAACACCATCATCTAAGTGAACAGTAATATGGCAGCGCCTAACACTGCTGTAATTAGGCAGAAATATGTGTGTCTTATAAAATCATGGATATTTATGTAAGCAGTCGCAACTTATCCCTTGATCCCAGCAGGGATCAATTAACTGCAGGTGGGATGCGGGCTCATGCTACTTTAACTGCATAAAAACTACGTCACGCGTTCTTGTGACATCCAGCGTATGAGATAATTTTCACAGGTAAATTTTGACACTGTCTCAAGTATATGTGAACTCTACATTGGTCCTCCTGCTCTACATTGGTCAATACAGTAGCCCTAAATTAATTAATATCGTAGACAATTGTTTTTCATAGACTAACTTATACGTATTGGATATCTAATATCCTATCTAATTAGCCTATCAATTTTATAATACACATAATAATACCTTACCATATATCTCATAAAATAAAAATGCAAAGGCTTTCTTTGAATGTACTTAATCTGAAGGTATGATGTTTAAAGTTGTTTAAATTGGCTTAATTCTCCTATAACCATGCCTAGCCGTAATACACGAGTGAAATATGACACCAAATCGACGCTTTTTAAGAAGACAAAGAAAACAATTTGGCATTTAAAAGCGCCGGAACGCCGTATGCGCGAGATCTGCCGTCGGAAGCCGGTTTAAAGTTTCTACGTGGCTTTGTATCCACGACCCATTTCTTGAACAGACTGCGTGTCTGTTTTCCGCTTTAAAAAAAGAAGAACAGCGCTAATGACAAGGCATTACTGCATGCATTTATCAATAAATTAAAACTAATACTAATAAAATTAAAGCTAATACGCCCTAAAACCGTTACACTCCTCAGTAGGGTGAAAATATTACACGTAAATAATCGTAGGTGTTGTTATAAAATTTATGCACTTCATTAACTCGGTCAAGTAAGTAGATTAAAAGATATAGCATTATCCTTGACATTATTACCTATCTTTGCAAAACCGTATTACATTCAATATTTTTAATTCCTCATTACTAATCCTATGGTTCTTTATAAAATTTAAAATAATTTTATAAATTTTAAAATTTAACAATAATAACAATTTTTCGCCATTTTTTTAATATGTTGATGATTATTTTTGGGCTAAATTATTTACGAGACAGGTACCAACTGGGAAATCGTTTTCTTAGTAGTATAAAATAGCTACTCACTTCGAATATCCTTTAGGATGACACGCCTGCAGAGCTGCAGGCCTGGCATCGTCATCCAAAACCAGGGTGGTCCGTAACCCAGCAGCGCGTACCCGCACCTCCATGCTGAGGTAGAACAGGCGAGGGTCCCGGTGCCTCATGCGGAACTTCCCCAAGAGCGTCGCCACCACCTCCCTGGCCCGGGTGCCCCACGTCACCGACAGGGTCTTGTATTCGATGTCCGGGCGAAGGCACCGCGCGTACACTTTTATCGTTGTCTGTGGAGAAAAATGATTATCAGTAAAATAACATGGGACTTCAATAAAATTACGTAAATTACGCATTTTAAGAAAGTTGATGTTAATAAAAAGCTAAAGTAGCTTTTCCACAATAGCAAATATGCGCTGGCAATAAGATAATAAGTTACCAAACAATAAGACACAACTACTTATGTAATATTTGGACGGCCCAATAATGACGAATTAATAAATACCCGTCGGGGGTCGGTTTATCCCTTAATAATTTATCATATAACAAAAAAGATTACCGCTACGTGCCGTAGATACGAACAATATAAATATAAAGTATAATCTTGACAATTATGGTTTATTTGCTTGCATTCACATTTTTTATACGCTTAAATTTATCAAATTTCAAACAAAGTCAATTTTGGGAGTGACAAAGATAATTGCAAGCCATTACGTTTAGTCATATTGATATCTAAAACACAATGATTTTGAGTGCCGTATACATTCAAGTACACTTCTGCATAGCTACAGCAAGCACACAATCACACAATACTGGTTACAATTCTCCCACGACGGCGGTGAGACAGAAGAATCGGCGGGTACGAGGCAAGCGACACACTTTCAAACCGAGTTTCCTTTGCGGCCAGGATTGTCCGACCACAATTGACCCTCAATAGTCACAGTACTGAAATGCTACTATAGATTGGATTCCAATAAGACTCGAAGTTGTACGGGACACTAAACATAACTTGCGCAACAAACGAATCAAACGTTTCATCAAAGGAAACATAGCAATCGTAGGAAATAGAAGATGAAAATTAGAATACATTGACCACAAATCACTTTACGACACTTTACGGCCTTATAAAACATTGCTCAACGTATCAGAATGCAAGGATTGCAGAAAATCAGGTTCCCACGCGCCGTACCTTGCGAACTTGAAACGCATTATATAGAAATTTAATCACCCATTAATGTCACAAACACACCTAAATGACCATTTAAAGAAGGATAATTTGTTTTAACGACTGCGGAAGATGACAAATAGGTAGCTAACTCACGTGAATATTATGGGGATGGAATGCTAGACGCATTCGCGGAGCGGGAACCGGCGCCGCCATGACGCGTGCGCACGAGTCGACGCGCTGTCGCAACTGACTGCGGAAACGCTCAGCCCTTATACAAAGGGTAAGCTGATATATCCACCCACCTGCTGCGCCCAGTGACACGCAGGAAGTCGTTCACGCGCTACCGATCGATAGCCCTATGCAAATTGATGAGTGATTTCTCGATTTTCATACGTTGCCAAATTTCAAACGCAAATCGTCAACAACAAATATTTTTTTATATATCCAAAACTAACGCAATTGATGTATGTGTTGAGAGGCTGGAACTAAAATCGAACATTACTTAAATATTTAAATACATACTTAGGTCAATTTTCTAAAAAAAGAAAAACTGCTCCTCTTTATAACTTATCATGACGCGATTGCCAATTTCCTTAACAGCACATAGTAATAACATTGCATATGAGCGAATAAAAACAATTTTTACTTGTAATATTTGCCAGCAGGATATTATAATCTGTTGTCACGCCCCTGCTTGATAACTTCATATTCAAATCCGGAATATGAACTATATCTGTATCCACATCCGCTGGCACGCTTCATCCATTGCATCAGAGTCCGGAATCATGATATTAGGGAAATGAGTTAAAAAGTAAATTACCAGGAAATAGTCCGTGTCCCCTGGGCGCGCCCATAAAATGTATTCTTGCAAGTTTCCGCAACGTAAGAACAAGCTCTCATCCTAACATGTATGTATTTCTATATTCACTTCTAATAGGTGTTTCTTCGGTGTACAATTGTACTTTATTTTGACATATTCTATTGTACTATTTACCAAACATCAGGAATAATTAAACAAATCACCTTGACACTTCTTTCAACTACAGTTTTAACCGCAAGACCATAAAAATGTAGTAGATTATTAGTACTTGACTTATTACCAGCATCTATACTTAAAATCGTAATTATGAGATTGGCTAATTTACGGTTGTTTGCCATCAGGTGGCAGCTGCAGTTCACCTGTACACCACACTGTGTTATTAGAGTATCTGGTCACTAGGTATTGATTGCAACACCATTATCTCATCGACGCATATCGTGACTGGAAACTGCTAAAGCTGCAATTTAGTAATGACTGTACCCACTGTGAAAGAGTGAGCGAATTCCCGTTAAAGATGATAACTATTCCACTTAAAAAGTACATACGTCCGAACATAGAATCTCTTTTTTTTTTGAGGTTGGTTGAAAATGTATTAGTATACTTTAGCATATGCATGTGAATCACTGCGGAAATTCAAGCGAATGATCGTGGGAGATCTTTTCAATATAAAAATAAACAAATATGTATCTAAACACATAAAAAGGGAATACTAATAAAATATTCAAATCATAGTAGGTAAAGATACTACGATACAATTTTAATAGGTTTATAGTTAAGAGTATATATTACGTAACACCATTTATTATCGCAACTAGTTGTAGTGATACAAATCAAATAACAGGAAATTTGAAATAAGCCATAAATATTAATTAACATCTTTGCATAATCCCGCTTCCAATATTTGTGTAAATGCGAGTATTTCAAATTTGTAATATTCTATTTCAAGTATTTCTAACATTAATAACGATTATTGGACGAGTTCATCACGGAAATTAAAACTATTAAAATAAGGAACGATCGAGGTAATCATTCCTCATTAAGTCATAATTATGTAATGGTCATAAAATCACCCCAAGTATGTCGAAAATAATAAGTGTACCGCTATCATCTGTAATTCGATTTACAAACCACAACAAGCACTTAAACGATTTATTACGATAAACATAAAATTAAGTAATCTACTCTAGCATCCAATCAATGGTATGAAAGTGCGAAGTGTGAAGAGATTCCTTTACATTCCTGCGCCGCACGAGGCAACGGTACACATAGAAGCGCCGAGAGAAATATAAACTTAATGAAAGAAAGTACCGGTAAAAGTGGACATCTTTCGTGAAGACGCTGGAATGACTGGTCGGAGGAAACGCAAAAACGACGGCCGGACGAGAAAGGAATGCGCTGCCTGCCGACCATTGAGCTGAGCATCCTCACTAACATATCTCTGATTACAGGAAACAAATGAGACCATAAACATGACTGTTTTACTCCTAAAGATTCCACATCAAAAGGTGAAACTATTTGGTAAATGGAGAATTAGCAATAGGATCCTTTGTTTAACCACAATAAAGTAATTGAAACGTAACGATCCTCTTTATGGTTCACATTTAGATCCAGAAAGAAAATATGATTTATTTTTTATAAAAAGCTATTGATAATAACTCACTAAACCTTTTACGTAGGTATGTGCTTGATTAATACATAACATAATTATTAAATACAAAAATATTTTTTTAATTAAGGAAGTATACGACTGAATCAAATAAATTTAGATATTTTTTATTAAATTGTGATAGAACGAACTTGCTGTTTGAGTTTTTCTGTGTAGTAATTTTATACAAGCTGCTTTTAATTTTTTACAACAGCATCTATTATTACGATAACATTTAATGAAAAAGTAAAGTTTAACAAATGGAAAATATTACTTTACCTGTCATAAAATTTAGTTTCATGTTGTAAAATTAAGTTTTCGAAACTTAATTTAGTAAAACCAACCAAGCGACCAATATTTTTGTTGTACACAATTTAACACATTTTTATGAACCCCAGGGGTTCACGGATGGACTGCTTCGCTTCCCGCTTCCTGAGAGCCCTCAATCAGATCGTTTTCAAGCCCTTCAACCCGGCGCCTTGTAATTTGCGTCCGCCGCCGCGTCTCGATACGCACGTGCGCATGCGACGCGCTGCGCTTGAGTCTTTGACCTGTTGTCGTAGTTCCGCGTGGTTTGCATAGATGGCGTTAGTTGTATAGTTAAATTCTGAATTGCGTCAAGGTTAGTTAAGTAGCGTATTTACTATCAAGTTATAGAGTTTTTTAAGTAATTATAATATGTTTGTTTTTATATTATGTATTTAATTATGAAAATGTACTTGTTCAAGAGTAACTTAAAAATAATTTTGATAATTACCGCTTCGCTTGTTTTTGCTATAGCGACGAATAGGAGTAAGCAACTATAGCGACATTAATTAATTAATTTAATCATATAACTAATTTTACAGTGAGTTGTTTTTTCTAACTTTGTTCAATAAGAACATAATTATGTAGGTGTCGTAGGTACAATTCCTCAATGCGACTTATTTATAAGGATGAGTGGCAACTCAACGACTCATATTCTTATTACGTTACGCGTTCAGATAAAGCAATTGAGTGTTAATGTGCTTTACTGACCTCCTAACTCATAACTTATGCAACTTTTGTCACGGAACAAACTCATCTTTAATTTATACGTAAGTACTTAAGTGATAAACCTTTATTACTTATAATAATTATTATTTAATACAAGTAAGTAACGCAATATAGAGGAAGAGCAAAGGATAGTAACAAGAATACATGCAACCTAATCTGAAACAAATTGTGTGTTCTAAGAAGACTAGGTTCAACTTAAGTCTCCTACTGCACCTTCTACTATTACTAGTATTTGCTACTACTAACTACTAACTACCACTATTTACTTTACCGTTACAATACAACTAAGTGAAGTTTGTAATGCACTTACTTTTTCTATAATAGCAAAAAAGTAAGTCTGGTAAGTCACCGTCGCCTTGCCCAACGAGTTCTTACTTTCAACCATTAGATCGCAGCTGCCTATTAACTTTAAGGAGGCTAATCGCCACGGGTCAGCCCTAGAGCTGAGAACATTGATTATCCCCATATCAAAGGAAATTATGTCATGCGTTTTAAACATAATTTCCATAATAGTACGGTCACTCATATAACTTTATTTCAACGTGACAAGGTTGAGTATTGAGTATTACTTTAACAAAGTGGATGAAATCGCAGGGTTAAATGTCGGATGATGACTACCGTGAACTTAGTTTTATTGCGACAGCACGTTTAGTCTGAACATTTTGGCGAAAAAGGTCAGGACAGCTTTTCAGAACTATAACGTGACGTTATTATGACATAACGTTAATCTAACGCTAATCTCTAGTTATGGGGATCCAGATCATTAACATTTTGAAAATACGTGATTGTTTAGATAGATACATAGTAAATAGCATTATTTTAATATAACATATTTTCACCCAAATACCTACATTAGCTGCAGTTCTCAAAAAATCAATAAGTTATTATTAGTAACTAAGTCATTACCGATTGATTAAGTTTTAAGTTAAGCAAATTTTACTACAAAGTGAATGATTGACGGAGCGCATGACAGGGAAGTCCTGGATATAAAGTTACACGAACGGATTCATTTCATACATTTCTCTTTAGGCTTTAGGTATAGTGTTTTTCAGTTCAGCAAAAGAGAATGCAGCCCACTAAATAAGTCATACCTAAGTACCGCCTATAGATGTCTTTAAAGAACCCCAAATAGAATTGAACATGAGTTTTTGTGAAATACGAGTAACAGTAAAAAGTTCTTACTTAACTAAAATTAGTATTGTACCTTAAAAGGTTTACGACAAAGTACCTAAAACTACAAATTAATCAAAAAACATTTTTTACACTCGCATACAAATTGATATAGAACATAAAATATTCAAAACATCCTCCTCCTGTGCTTTGATACTAAAAGGTACCTGCTCAAATTGGTGCCCTAACCCTTTTTTCATAGCACTTTGTCAAAACCACTCCAATTTAATGTTTTAAAACATTTAATCGCATTAGTTCAACTATATTTACACACATCAGAAATATACTAGACAGGACGCCACTAAATTGGGTGAATGAGGTGTGACGCCGTCCCGGAAACTAGTGTTGTAATAATTTCACTTACATTTTGAACTTTACAGCTATAACAATACAGATGAGAAGTAGCCGGTAGTCCATAAATTAATATGCACAATAGTATAAGAATTTCACCCTTATTTTAATGGAAATAGGGACTAAACGTTCATAGTTTATGGGATAGGAAAGAGTTTGACTTAATATAAGCATCCGGTGTCATTCAGATCTGGAACTAATTATTCGTATTAGAGAAACAGAAGCGTACGAACAAATTGCAGCAAGCGCTCGGTCTATGATCAGGAAATCGACGATTACAGGGTATTGTCTGTTTAACATCCTATGATCATTTAATTGTTGCTATATTTAGCTCCTACCTACCAGTATCATTGCCAATGATATTGCCTATCTTAGCTTTTATAAAGGTTGATTTAGGCAAGTAGGTTAAATAAAAATACTAACTTTAAAATTTTCCTACTCCCTAACTATATTGGCACACTTTTCATGTCCTACAATTGATCCATTGTTGCTTTATTCAAATTGGTAAACAATTCTTACTTTAGGTTTAAACATATTATAACTAATCATTACAGAATTTATCTTTAACTTTTAAAATATTTTCAACATTTCGAACTGCAATCGCCAATATTCTATTATGTAGAGTCGTAGAGAATTACCTACACATTATTATGATATCTCTAGACTTGTGAACAATTAATAACTCTTTAGAAATGCGGACAGGTGGAAAAATAAGGAAGGCTGCAATAATTAGCGGTAATTGGCGGAAAATCAACGGAAGTACTCGCACGGAAATGACGCGTCAGCTATTATTTGTCCACGCACGCTTGGATGTCCACTGTTTACTACTATTTGACTATATACCTATCATTACATAACTTGGAAAGAAAATTACATTATTACCTAAATGTAGATCCGGAAAAAATCATAACTCAAATCGGAAAGTACTGCCAAAACTTCAAACAGCTTAAAAATAATCGATTCCCTTTTGTTAAATGCAAAGATTGTCTCTATTTAGTATTAAACATTTATTTTTGTAATGATACAAGAACAACTAAAAGGAAGTTAAGTATAAAGGTATTTACTTACCACTTACATGAGTACTTATTGTTGTTATAATAAAAGAAGTGCTAAACGCTACTGACTTCTGGTTTGATGTTTGTGATAATGGCAATGCATACCTTATACATAGATACATAAGATACTTCCATGAATTGAAAGTTAGGATTATTAAGGCGTGTGGTCGACCTCAGATACATATAAGTCCAATCATAAGTCAGTTTGATTACACATAAGCGGTAATGACCTCTTGCCATCAGATGGAATATATGTCATTTGCTATTTCAATTTTGTAAAAAAATACATTAAGCTAAGTATAGCATAAAAATATAGCGCCAATCAAATAAAGGCAAGGTTTAGAAAATATCTATTTTTATGATATAACCATGAGGCAATGACTATTAAGAAGAAATTCCAACATGAAAGGTTTTTACGATTGGATTCCAAAAAGCCCACCGCTATGCCCTGATACCTCAATGTTATTCCAGTTGCCACCATTTGTGACGAATGTGTGATAAAATGTCCGGAAAAAGATATTACAATTATAGACTGGCTCAGTTAAAAAACAGAACTTACAACTGTAATTATGGATATTGTAATTTGACATCAAGAAGGTCCTTCGGGAATTTTAGTCCTTAAGTCACTATGCTATTTTTGTTATATTTTACAGAAGTTAATAATGGATTAATGAAATAAAAAAAAATAGTACATTTCCTTAAAGCTTCTTAAATTGAGATCTCATATACCTACCTATTTAATTAAAAAAATTGATAATAGAACAATAATTTAAAGTTATAGTTCCCCCTATACAAGCTTGGGTACGTACAGGGTGGCGTCACATCTGTAAGCATTTAAAATATTCAAACAAATCTCTTAGCAAGTCACCACGACCACGCACCCTCATTCATACACATACGGTATGATAAGCGACAATTAAGAAAAAAATACAATTATTCAGCTGCCTTACGAACCTTACAACTTCTTACCAATGTAGGCGTACTCGTTTTATAGCAGAGGTTGTCAACGCTAATTTATTACTACGACTAAATATGTCTTGTATCTGTCCTTAAAACTATGGAAATTACCGACAATGTTTTGACAAGGATTGGAGGTTTTTACAATGCTGTTTACCAGATATCAATATAATCTCATTTAAAATTAAAAAAAAATATTTACTTTTGCTCTTAATCTCATAAATGTTCTTTATCCTATTGAGATTATGTGACGACAGACAAAATATTATTATGTTACTTAATAACATTCTCCGCCTATCAAATTTAAATAGAGGTGTAAAGCTGATAATTTTTCAGTTCAATTATTCTTTGTTAATAATTTGCAGTAAATATTTTGGTATGTTACTCTACAGTATTGTCAAACACATTATCTTACTTAAATATAATTATTAACTTTAACCAAAGGTTGCACATCCCTGTCATAGCCCAAGAGCCGCATGCTCATCTCGTCACGACACAAACACGTAAAGAGTTGACAAAAAGTGAGCGCACGTGCTACTGGCAGCACCAGGTGCACAGGAAGTGGGTAGAGTATGGAAGATGAGTGTTCGTACAATGTGCCGGCCTTATCCTTAGTGCTTTAAGGATGTATGAAGAACGAACGAGATTAGATATTGAGTTACGGTTTGTTTTGGAAGGTGATTATTAGGTTTATCTTAATAGGAGTTTATTATAGATTTATTTTTAGAAGCGTTAGCAGTCTTAAACTGAAATAAACTTCATGACGTCTATGAAATTCATGACGTCATGAAGTCATGAACGGATTTTTTTATTTATTTCTCTCGATATCGCTCTGGAATTAAAGTAGTGCCCTCACCATAAAATATAATTCTGCTCCTTTGTAACACTCACCATCCACTCACAATATTTTAAGTCCATAAATAGTTCTTCTAGTACTATTTTATTTCTGAGTCAAACCGTACACCTTCATAAAAATACTTAAATAAATATATTTTTATTATTAATGACTTATTGTGTATTTTTAGCCTTCACGATATGACAATAGTTGTATTTTATTTAAGATATCAATACACAAATTAACCCTAAAACAGAAGAGCGGAAGACAGACAGTCGTAGAAAGATCACATTTCGCCACCGCCGGCCCACATCGCATCACACTGTCGAGTGGAATCGTTTAAGTTATTTATTGACTTTTAACGGGATTTATGGACCATCTGATCTGGTGGACTACTTACGAAATAATACATCATATGATGCATAGTTCGAGTTCTTTGTTCAGTCTATTTTTTGTGTGTTCACCAATTGACTTATTTATAATTATCTTCTATTTCGATTGCGGCGCGCAAGTGTATTGATAAATCACTTGGTACTTGTTTCAACTTTCAACCTATGAGACAGATATTTCAATAATTATTAATTTACGTGTCTTCATACGCATCTACAGCTCCTATATCATGAAATCTAAGTACTTGTGCAAAACATTAATAGAACTATTTACATTATCTGTAAAGTCATTAAAACTATAAATGTGCCATTAATTTGAAGGATAATGATTAACTATTAATGTGATATTAAGCGTTTGATGTAATTACGTCACATTGTAATGATAACGAGTCTACTGTCGGCGTAAGAGACCACCAAGGAATACGAGGGTCGTGTGTACTTTACACGTCACAAAGTAACATACAAAAAGTTTATACAACGAAATTACTAAAAGAAATGAAGCGATTATAGCTTCGGAGCTATTTCAGCCCACTTATGGTTTACTAAATTATCTTTGTTTCTAGTTATAATATAAGTATGTAGCTACAGTCTACACAATATACAGTTCAGATCAAAATCAGTTTTGTCAATAAAATCGGACCTAAGTTAAAGTTTATACCACTTTTTTGTACATTAAATATGTCAGTCTCAAACTAAAACACATTGACGTATATAAGTCAATCTGGAGGTGCAAACATAATTGTCCAATTAGGTCCTACCTCAACGTTTGCCGTGGCCCGAGTGGAACGTGCTTCATTAAGTTCATTATCACCCAGTGGCTTGTACTTTTCAACCGAAAACGTGTGGACCTTGTGTACAGTTTGCTTAAAATCTACAAAAGTTTCCTTCATATTAGTAGGTATAAATTGCCGATACACCTACATTCCTTCCTAACGAATAAAATCTTGTAATTCTACAGCGAATAGCATATTATGTTTTAGTTTACAACACATACTTACCGTGTATACATATGGTAATGTTGGAGAAATCTATCTGCCTAATTAATGTAAAATATTTAACGTAAATAATAATTACAGGCACTCCAAATAGGCCTAATTAGATGTAACAATGCTTACCAGAAACCAAATCAAGAATAAGTATAAAAACAAGAACAAGAACATATAAGTCTTAGAACAAGAGTACTCCAATTAGAACATTTTCAGAACAAATAATCTCAAATGGGTCCAATTGCACTCGTATAATTAGAAATGCCGAGTATATTCCACATATTCCGTACACCTTTTACATGCAACATATATGTGTACCAACAGCTAGAGAGAACAAGGCACACAAAAAGCAGTTTGGAGCAATTGTATCCAATAACCAATGTTTGCCAAGTGGCTCGTCGGCCGCGTGTCCAATTATCGCCCAGCTGCCTAATTGACGGCCCGAGGAACGGTCATTCAATTTTTGTTTATTCAACGTAGGGTTGGTCTTGGCACTTCTAGGAACTAAGATTCTATTTTATTATCGTGAAGTTGTATGTTTTAAGAAAATCCATTGTGCGAAGATTGTTTTAGGTTTCAGCATAGGTTGTTGAACAATTAATATATGCAGGAAAGTTTATTAAGCTACTTTACCAGACACAGGTATGTTATATTAATGTAGAGAGTACCTATTTTAAATTTATAGATACTGTCATCGGCATATGAAGATTTGGATCTACTTATTAATCCAGTCTGGAAAACGTATACCCGAATACAATTCAATAAATAAAATTTAATAAAATGAATTCAAGTAAAAACCATTACTTATATATTATCAAGTGGATTTAAAATCATGATAAAAGGAACAAATTGTAAAAGTTACCACTAACGCTTTATGATGGATTATTAAGATAGGAATCCAAATAACTTAACTAAGACACAAAAAACAATTTTAACTAAATATAATTAAGTAAATCCTCAGTGAAACAAACACAAAAAGCGAACTTCAAACGGTACTTGAGCTACACGACGGGCAGTACCGAAAAAGCATTCAAAGAACTTCTTTGTTTCCAGCCTGATGCACTCCACTTACCACACACTCAAAATAATCTTAAAGTAACGCAAACTCTTTAAGCGAAGGTTTTGTTTCTTTTCTTAGTAAACCTCCGGGTTTATTTACCTGTTGAACCTATATACCCTTAATGCTATTTTGTGATTAAATATTAGTCTGTAATATGAGGATGAAATATTTCAGTTAATAATAACTGAAATATTTTTTAAAAAATAACTACCGTAATAATGAAAAATATATATTGAAACTTTTAATAACTATAAGTAATACATAACAGTAATATTAGTATGTTGCGTAAGAATGCATATGTAGGTACTCGTACATACGTTTATGCATGTTTATGTAAGAAACATACACATAGAGTACACATGCATTCTTATTATTATTATAAATGGCATTTCATCACACTAAACATCGACTTGAAATTAATAACATTTACAAGAACAAGACAAACATTGAATATGTTGCCATAATATTACTCTGTTTATTTCTCAGAAATTGACCATTACTGTTTTAAATAAGCCTTTGTGTAAAAAAATATTGCAGTAAATGAGCCATTTATTCGTTATCAAGTTCTTATCCACCTACTTGTGATCGGCTTTATTTTAAGAAACGACGTCCTTTCTGCCAACGTATTGCCAAAAATACCCGCGCAATTTAAATTTGGAATAACCAATAAACAAAATGTAAATGTCGCGAGAGGACGCCATTTTGTTAACAGAAAAAGTCAACGAAGTCAAGGCATTCGTCAAAAAAGGCTCGTGCAATTTGACACAAGAATGTGTTTCGATTTTTCATTTTTTTGTTAAGTCTTTATATGTGAAGTGAAAGTAACTTGAACACAAAACCATTCATAAAATAATAGATACACCCTACTAGGTTTATTAAAAATATTTACATTCACATTTAAGCGATATTTTAAATCAGTATTTCTAATATGACGCCAAAGATTTGCGCGCATTTGATACTCGAATCATTTTTAATCTGCATTTCGTAAATAGCTCATGAGTTGGTACGTATTGGGTGAACAAAGTAATTCGAGCTATAGAAAGGCGAAGGGAGAGAAAGTAATTACGACCCAGTCGTAGTTAAACTGAATCAAACCGTCGCCTTCCGGACGAAATCGAAGAAAGTATACGAGTAATAAAAAATTGATTAAATACATTTTATAAGTGGTATTTGCAAATTGTACTTAAACATTTTTCTGTATTTGTACAGTATTTGTAATTGCATAAATGTCAGTGAATTTAATTTTCAATTTACGCCAAAAATTCTCTACATTTTTAAGGTTTGCATCATTATCTTCGTTATTGCCCAAGTAATACAAATCACCGATGACGCGAACCTATAATATTTCATTACATCTACCTACTAAAACGCACGCAAAAGATAGAGAAAACAGAACACTTAAAATAATAAGGAAATACGTGTTGCATGTCTGTTTTACCTTTTATACAATTTGTGCATCATACAACCACTTAAGAAGATAATATAATATCACTGTTTGATCGCTATTTATAGATTACAAGAAGTGGCATCACATTATTAGTTATTGCATCCTGCATCGTGTGAATCACTTAATAAAATCTTAGAATTGAAGGCAACGGGTCATTAAGTAAGGTTTTACTGCTTTGAATTAACAAACAATATTTTATTTCAGGATATCCCGTGAAAGTAAAGCGAAAGCATAAATAGTAGAGCATGAGAATAAAACGAAAACAACAGAGTCATCAGGTACAAGTATTACATAGTGGTAGAATCCTTCGTTGTTACATCGCTACGAGACCTGTTTGTGTACAAAAATAGTATTAAGCACCACTGCCACCTGGTTTGAAAAATACTTATATGTAAGATAAGCCACTCTTATCATTCCTTCATAGTCCTTAGGGTTTATAGTCGGCATAGGACCCCAAATCCTCTTCTTATTTTACTATGTTTGTACGGTCTTGGTATACACTGGTATCGCAAGGTCATCTAGTTAATTCTATTTCATAAAAAAAAACTTCTTTTTGAAACCCAAAACCGTCCGAGCATAAATTTGGCTATATCAAATGACCTGACTTCTACGAACTTCTTAGTGTAGGTAACTTTAAGAAACACATGTTTCCTATTAGTCCAGTGCACAAGGAGGGCGCCACGTGCGCACGCGCCGTGCTGCCGACACCGGCGCATCTTTAGATCTGCATATGGTATTGTTCATCTTGTTAATGATCTTTGCGAACTTCGAGCTCCATTAAACACCTTCGTAGCTTGGGCGTATTTAAACTGTATTTGGTTACAACCATGGACTTAAAAAACTAAACTATCCTCTCGTACAAAATGTTAAAGCATAAGAAATGATGCTGATTGCGGTCACTACAAAGAAAAAACTTGACAGTTAAGACGTAACATTGCTGCACAATATTAAACGCATAATGAAAAAAGGTTATAGTGGATCGTTAGTGAACGAAAATCATTCATTGAGTCATAAAAAGTTCATATTAGCAGCAAATACTGAAATTTGTCAGCAACCTGGCGTTCAAACTTCTCCGTACAAGTGCAAATTATACTTTATTGCATCTTTCCGCGTGGTGTTCTGTTGTCTTCCTTGTTTTTGGTCTGCGGTTAACGACTTGCATTTCTTAAAATATATGCGTATTTTAGCTTACTTTATGTGGGAAGTAGGTATCTGTTTAACAAATATAACAACAAAACCGAACTAAGGAATACAGTTTTTGTAGTGATATAAAGCCGATTTAGAAAGTACTGTTCATGACAGATAAGCAAAACAAAATACATATGAAACACTTAAATTGCCTTTGTATATATGCCTTCTTATTCTTATTATATATTTATAATTCTAACATTTAGTTACCTATTCTCAACACTATCGTCCACCTTGTACCAAAACAATTGGGACAAAAATTCTTTAGCAGTAAAGTTAAACCACAAACAAAAAAGCCACCAGTGAAGTAACACGAAGCCGTCAAGGGCGAGCGGGCGTTCCTGAAGCTCCGCTTACATTCCAGCGACCCCCGAACCGTGACCGTTTTGCTGGGCACCATGAACACGACACCCATGTCTCTGGGCTTTGAGTATCACCTTACTTCGCATTCCTTTGAGGTTAGAGATTCACGTGAGAATGTCATGTTTTAAGCTTTCAGATGTTATGACAAAAGTTTAATTTAAAATTATGACTACTGTTATCATTGTATAGGGTAGATGATAGTTTGCAACCATTTGCAACCCTCTTATATATAGCAATGGCAAAAGTGTTTTATTTAATAGCATATAAGATTTCTTTAACAAAAAAGTGTTTTTGACGGAAAACAAAATTGAATTATTTTTCTTTCCTTCTAGTATAACGCTGAATATTTAATAACATTACCGTAAAATAATAAACGTAACCATGAAAAAGAAAAAAACAAAAAATATAAAATACTATAAACACAAGAACAAGGTAACCAAAACAAAACAAATATTACTTTGAACATTCGCAAACAAACAACATTAACAAACAGTGCCATAACGATTGTTTCAAAGTAGGAAGCAGCGTTTTGAAGCCACTTAAAAGACACTTCATCGTCCATCAACCGGCGAGATTATATCTCCGTGACCAATTAACTGCACCTAATAAGGACACTTGCTACTGATACCTAGTGCAAGATATGCTATGCAGAAGTTCTCATTATTTTTCTTATGTTATAGTTATCAAAATATGTGCACCAAACCAATTCAGGTCGATCACAGGGTCATTGCTGCCCTAGTTTTAGCTCCAGTTGAATGTTTACGAGTAAGTGTATTTGTCTACATTGTATCTGTCGGAGCAAATACGGCAGTTCTCCTATTATAAAATGAAATGATTAAACACCTGAGGTAAAACTACCTGCATCTTCAATAGAAAAACAAGTGCACGTGCGCCGGTCCTATAAAAAGGGCCGTACTGGCGACATCGGGGCATTACTGCTGGAGCTGTGGAACAGTGCGGACCTCCTTAGGACGTCGTTATGCTGCCCGAAGAATAAACGAACCTCAACAATTCTCGTGTGGTTTGCTTTCGAAGGTTTCATTATGAGTCATTCATCAACATCATAACAATAATTATGACGTCAGCGGTGCTGACGTCACGCCTTTTTAAACTGTTACTCCGTTATCAGAATTGGGATCGGAACAAGCTCCAATCTCGCCTACATCCTCATCAGCTGCGGCATCCTTCCACCTGTCATACCAGGATCATCACCAGATAGCACCACATTGCGAGGTGCTACTACAATAGGCACTTCACATCTACTACCTGACACATCGGTAGAGGGCGTCCCAGAAAAGTGGCCCACGATCAGCTTCATTATTGCATACGGGCGACACGTTTGATACTTGTTTCAATTTATTTCAATTTATAATTTTATAATGTTCACCTAATATTTGAGTGTTCACAGGATAAGAAACTAGTATAGCTGCTTATTGGTGGTATTGCAACGACATCGGACATGTGTTGACCGCGAACAGATTGAGTGGCCAATGATACGGGTGGTCATAAGGCAGGACACTTTTTGACAGTGGTAAAACTAAGGTGGTGAGTTAGTAAGTGCATTTTCGGTAAGTGACTTTGGGCTCTTAAAAGATTAACGTACTTGGGGTACTTCACAGTTCAAGAATTAAGCCACTAAAATGTGATCACTATTTAATGAGAATTATTTAGTGTTTGAATGAACTTGCAGGTACACTCATTATTTCTTGTAAATTTTTGTGAAGGCTATCATATTTCTAAATCAATTTTGATAGTTTACACTTTACTCAATGGAGATACTGGTGTAACTGTTCAATTAAAGGTGTTTCCAATGTGGAGATATGATACCGTAGTGTTCGGTAGCGAATAACCTTAATACGAGTTAATCAGGATTAGCCGAGTGGAAATTTTAATATTCAGTTTGTTTATCTGACCTACAGGAACAGCACACGAGGACGTGTGACTCCGTCACGATGGCCGAGTCGGAGAAGGTCACCAGTAATAACACAGTTGAAAAAAAAAAGAGAAGAAAATTGTCATGTTTTAGCTTTTCCCTTATTCCTGACGAATGGACGAGTTCCCTGGACAGCAACATTTAACTTCTGCGTTTTTCCAAATAGGTTTTATAGGGAATAGTTAATAATTATAAACCGTGTCGGCGGAATCTGCAGAAGGAATTTTACAGGAGGCGGATCCACAACTTCATCACTAGTAACAGCATCCCAAGTGTCAGTGGACAATGAAGAGGGTGGTTCGGTGACCTAAATAACCGGTCAGCAGTTATTTTATTTTTCTGTTAGATCTCTAATATTGGAAAATCCTATTCTAACGCTAATTACAACTTTATGAAACCTACCATATCCCGTATTACTAGTCTGATATTTTAAATATTTTCATAAACCTTGTGGACCACGGCGTACGTGACCGCTCAGAACCACAGCATCGATTACTTATCGATTATCGACGAGCAAGTTAATATGTCTACAAATTTTCAGAGCCCCTGTGGACCACGGCGTTCAAGACCGCTCAGCGCCACAGCATCGACCCTGTTCCTTTTTCCTTTAGAGCCCCTGTGGACCACGGCGTTCAAGACCGCTCAGCGCCACAGCATCATCCCTATCTTCGAGAACTATAACAAAACATAATCACGAGCAAGTAATTATGTCAAAAAAAAAAAAAAAACAAAAAGATTTCAGAGCCTCTGTGGACCACGGCGTTCGGGACCGCTCAGCGCCACAGCATCGACCCTGTTCCTTTTTCCTTTAGAGCCACTGTGGACCACGGCGTTCAAGACCGCTCAGCGCCACAGCATCATCCCTATCTTCGAGAAATATAACAAAACATAATCTGGAGAGTGATACCTCTGAGCTACCACGAGTTACCCTTGTGGAGCCGTGGTAGACACGTATTCACCACAGATCGCCGAGAAACTTTAAATAACCTAAACATTATGACAGTTCTGTAGATAGAAGTCATAATAACGACCCATATTTATTTACAAGACAGGTGCATGGGAAATGTCTTAATGTGCCGCTTTTATAACACCATCTGTAACCTGTAATGGCAACATGTGTTGCTTACAGATACCTGCCTCAAAGAAATTATCGTCTTTTAGAGTTTGAACTTCACAACGCAGGCAGGCGCAGAGCACGCGCCGCCTGTCAGAATGGCCGTGTCGGAGCAAATACGGCAGTTCTCCTATTATAAAATGAAATGATTAAACACCTGAGGTAAAACTACCTGCATCTTCAATAGAAAAACAAGTGCACGTGCGCCGGTCCTATAAAAAGGGCCGTACTGGCGACATCGGGGCATTACTGCTGGAGCTGTGGAACAGTGCGGACCTCCTTAGGACGTCGTTATGCTGCCCGAAGAATAAACGAAGCTCAACAATTCTCGTGTGGTTTGCTTTCGAAGGTTTCATTATGAGTCATTCATCAACATCATAACAATAATTATGACGTCAGCGGTGCTGACGTCACGCCTTTTTAAACTGTTACTCCGTTATATCACTTCAAATAATAAAAAGTTTGGAAAATCCAAAAGTGCACGACTCATAATGCTCATTTAATTATGAAATATATAAAAAAAAAACTTAAGTCGTTCAATAATTTTGAATTGCCGAAAAAACAGCTGTAGTAGGAAGAAGGTACTGCACAAGCGCCCCTGGTGGAATAAATGTACATAATATCTATAGATATACAGTCTTGTAGTTTTCGTTTTTTATTAATTGCAATTAAACGACACTGAATTAATTAATCATTCGCATTCAGTGACCTACAATCGTCGATTAGAATTTAAATAAAAAAATTAACTCAAATGATGGATTTTTTCACAAGTTACAGTGTTTTCAGGTTTCACACATGACGGACAGGAAAAAATTTTGACCTATTTTGGTGTTTTTTTCCAATTCTATTGCAGTAAATCAATTTTTAAAAAGTATGGAATTAATCTCCATTAAATTATCTCGACAATAGTATGCAAAATATCTTGATTCCGTGAACTATCAAGGCTATAATAATAAAAATAGCCGCCAAAATGAAGCGAAAAAATTTTTTCGATCGTAAAGCACTCTCTGATGCTTCGCATCATGAGTCGTGCAATAATACCAACTTAACCCACTTGACTCCGTGCAGAAACGCGCGGTCCGAATCGTCAACGACCCGGTGATCTCCGATCGGTTAGAACCTTTGAGTTTGCGGAGGGACATAGGTTCCCTCTGTGTGTTCTACCGGCTTTACAATGGTGGGTGTTCCGAGGAACTATTTGACCTGGTGCCTACGTCACCATTCCTCCATCGCACCACTCGCCGAAGGATGAAGTTCCATCCACACCAACTGGACTCGTGGCGGTCCTCCACGGTTCGGTTTGCACGGACGTTCTTGCCGCGGACGTGTAAGATGTGGAATGAACTTCCTCCTGAGGTATTCCCGGAGCGCTATGACATGGGGCTCTTCAAAAAAGGTGCAAAAAGAGCTCTCATACAAAGCCGGCGATGCATTGGCAACTCCTCTGGTGTTGCAAATGTCCATAGGCGGCGTTGACTACTTTCCATCAGGTAGCACGTCTGCCTAATCGTTAGGTTATAGGATAAAAAAAAAATGTATCGATACTGCAACTAAGCGACAGGAATGCATAAATTAGTGAATGTTCATTTTTAGGGCTCTGTATATCACTGTTATTTGTATAAAGTAAATAAAATGATATACACAAAGACCCACGTATTTGATACAATTGTGCAAAAATCGTATGATCTTCTTCATAATTTCAACCGTACCGCATCGCTTAAACTACACAACAGGCGTACTTCGACTACGTATACCAAGAAAGGAGACATTTCGAATGGAGTCTCACGCAATAAATTGTACGATTGGCGCCATACTTCAAATTCTCAATACCAAGCTATTCTTAGACAATAAATTGCAAGCCAATACGAGAAATGGAATTTAACTTTACATTGTCGCTCCAAGGGCGAAAGTTGCGAAACGCGAATATTGCGGATCAGACAAGTGCAAGACTAATGTTGGACTGAGTTTCGGTTTTACAAAAGGAGTAAATGGTAAAAAAGCATTGACGTTTACAAATAAATTTGTAAATTATTTAACTGAACAAATACAAAAGTTTATAATTGGTAAGCTGCAAATTTCCAGTAAAATATAAAGTCATGAACGTAACAAAAACTAATAATTAATAACGGATATTAGATACTATTTAGTTCCCGCTCGATGTCTATAATGTGAGCGAGAAACATAAAAGTAGCCATCATACTTATTGAACCAAGTACCTACTATATCGGTTATCTCGATGGTTACTGTAGATTTTACTTTACTCAATCAAGGTAGGTATATCGGTTTTCCTGATGTAATCTTTTAAGTCTATCACGGGAAAATCCCCATACGGCCATTTGTATTTCGTGATGTAATTTGAATTTATTTTATCGATGCAGTCTGAACCTGTGATTTGACTTCTGAGAATTTCCTTGTACGGAATTAATTAGCTAAAGTTGTAAATAAAATATATTTTATCGCATAATATTAACGCAAAAAAGAAAGGGACTATTCCCTCCATCAGCTGGATCCAGTCCGCAGATCTTCCCTAGAATTGGGGATCCCAGCAGACAAGGTAGATGTATCTACATATATACCTCCCGACGTTAATTTTCAAGTCTTACTAATTTTAAACATAATACATGTTTATCTTATACATGTTTATCATAGCAAAATATTACAAACCAATACTACCCCGAATACAGACACTGCTTGCAACACACAGCTTCAATTCCAATTGCATCGAATGATTTAAATTACGTTAAACAAGTTTGGAACCAAATCAAATAAATCTAAGTAGAGCATGGCTACCGTACAGTGACGTAACGTTATTGTCCAAGAAACGAATACCAAACCGTAAGGTAATGAAGGTGTATTTTCAATACTAGCTACTTAAACAGAAGAAAAATAGGTTACTTAAGTAAGCAAATTTTTTTTTTATCGACAAACGATTTTTTATAAATTAACAAATGAACGTGCACATCGGTAATAATTATCGGGTGTCTCAACTGAAGCCGGTCACAGTTAAGTTATTCTTCCTGAGTACTAACTTAAATGTTTGACACCGATTACAACTGAAAACTCAAAATCTTATCTTAACATTCATTACAGAAACTTCATTATAAAGCACTATATGTTTAAAGGTATTGTTTTGTAGCAAATTACGCTGTATTTCATTTATTTTCTTGTAAGTATCAATGTAAACTACAGTGATTGATTTAATGATTATCCGTTTTTCATCATTTCATCTTTGTAGTGGACAAGTCGGCCATGTAAATTCAATTTACTTGCAAATTGGACAGTTCCCCGAATCAATCTATTCCATTGATGATTTCATAAAAGACATTCATGGAAAAACGGAGACAATCTTTTGCAACATTGAACAGTTGCTTCTAAGAAATAAATGAAAGGTTAATACCACAGAATTGTGCCATCTAGAAATGATATGTAAATGCTTTTGCACAAACATCTGATGTGTTTTACCAACGCTTAAATATCCAAACAAAAAGCCAGAACGTAGTTAATATAATGGAAGATGTCTTTACATTTTTAGATTCTTCTTTCAATTTATAGTTGTGCTTAAAAATTGACAATTGTACAAATTGGTCTCACCAATGTTCTCTGGACCAGCATCTTGGTGTAAGCTCTAAGATGTAGACTTATACATTCTTAAACACTATATATAATATGTATTTCTGCAAATTTTAGCGCTGTTCTATTGCTATTGCTAATTGTATGCTAACGTGAAGTTAAGCAATAATTAACACGGTCGGTCGTATGCTCCTAGCATGCCTTTACGACTAAAGACAACACAAGTCGACAAGGCGGAATCTAGTTCCATCATAGAATTTTTAATGAAGGTAATAATCATTTTAACGATAACAGTATAAACCTTAGAAAAAACACTTCTATTCTTCTACGCCCTGTGGTTAATACGGAAATTTCGGTACAATAGCTACGCAATGAACTGGTTATACACGTTCTATATCGCTGAGATATTTGCAGGAAGTTTATCATTGTCATAATGGTAACGGGGCAGTCGTGACCGAATGGAAATAGATAGTCTGGACCGGTTCCTGCGAAAAAATCCTTACGTCAGCGTGACGTCGGGAAAACCTATTCACACTTCCTACATACTTAAGATATGATACTAGTATGCTCTACTACTACCTTGATATTAAAAAATATTTCAACAGCGATGGAGCGCTGAAAATTAAATCAAATCTAGGTATTTACTTTATCTATTCCTATGAAGCACAAATTGTCTGAAACAGAACCCGACTTTAATGGGCTACTCAAATTTGTCAAATGTTAAGTACGTACTGTAACAAAGAACTGAATCACCCACTGTTGTCACGATCTAATGCAAGACATCCGTATGAACCTCTATTGAACCTTAAACATTAGAAACCATATTTGCCTACAGTTCCAAATCCTAAATTTAACCATATAAGGTAAGACATTTATAATTTGCACGTATTTTGAGCCAACTAAAATACAAATGACGTCAAGTTGTGTCACACATTACGAGGCTCGAGTGCTGAGTCACTCGCTCGTCACTATTACGTCGCCATCCTCCTTATTAACGTTGACTCTATATGCGTTGAGTGCTTTACGTTGTACTCTCACAGTATGTTAAAAGTAGTTTATCAACAATTTTTTGCTGTCGTACTTAATACAATTACAAGACGATAGGTAAAACTCTTCATGTTTCGCCTTCGGGCTTATAACATTTTGTCTTTGTGTTGTTTAAACATTTAAAAGGTAAAAAACACATTCTAATTTACTCCTTAGGCGTTGACCATCTATGACCGATCTCAAATAGAATTTCAAGCCTATTAAAACCAGGTGAACTGAATTCTTTCTTTCCACTCTAATTTAATAAAATATAATAAAACGAACTTTCTGTTTTAGGAAACCTTCAAACCACACAGACCGCAGCCGAGCCACGAAGTTCCACACGAATACATTACTAAGCAATGTTTCCAATACGATTGTAAAAGTGACAACCACGCTTTCGCTTGTTTAACTAAATCTTGCATCTCGTATTATGTGAGTTGCATTGAGGCCAGTCATTTCCATCGGCGACCAGAACGGAGTCTTATTTAAATAGAAGTAGCTTACATTTCTCCATTGAACTATTCAGTTGTTGGTACACGCGGACACAAAAGCGGACAAGAGCAAGGTCGTTGCTCGTTTACTGCGATGTACTTCGTAAACACCATGCTTAATTGAATCCGGTTACTAATTTACTGTCACGTCTATCGTCGCGCTCGGTAGACTGTGAAGATATTTCTCATCATCATCACGTCAGCTTTTTGTTCACTGTTGAAGTAAACATCTTCCAATGTTTGTAAATACGATAACATTCAATTCGTAATGCTCGTATCAAGCCTTTACCATTTGCCTTCAGAAGGTCGTTGGTCCGACGAAGAGGCGCTGCCCAGTCAATGGGTCATTCCAGAAACAATTTGAAAACGGAGGTCCTCTCCGTTCGAGTTCAGCAGGTTTCATAGTTAATGACGTTCTAACTCCACACATAGTAAAGTACTCAGACCAAATCTTATTTTAAAATGTTAAGTCTTCCGGATATGTCTTAACATTTGATGCTCGTTACTTTAGGCTGCAATTTCCTAAGTTAAATCTGATCTAGAAATATCACATTAATTCATCACCTAGTTAATATTAAGCTATGTACGGCAGCTGGTATGGCCTAAATAAGCCTAATTAAAGGAATGTCCAACGTTCTACAGCAACATGGCTCCGAAATAACCTATTGCGAGAGTTTATGTAAATTGAATGTACTTTACAAATCTAAGCTTCACAGTTATGGATACTTTCAAAATGTAGGCGTTCGTTGCATTCTACAATCAATTCCAATACACGCCTTAGAGCCAAAGGCAACGATTTGTTCAAACATCAATCTCAGGAAATACTCGGAATATAATAAAATATGGTGGGTGTAAATTATTTATCTATCGTACCTACTATTATTATAAATAGGAATGTGAGTTTGTTTGTTTACTACACCTTCATGCCAACTACATAAACGACTGACATGAAATTATCTGGGGTTCAAAAAAACACATAGAGTATCTTTTGTCCTGAAAAAGACACCATTTCCGAGGGATAGATAAAAACCTCTGACCACAAGCGAAGCCGCCGGTAAAATCTATACTATTTACAAATAAGTATAGCAGGTTACAATTTTGTATTAAGGGACAGTGCAACATTCCATTATTCAAGTGAATGGCTCCTATATACTTTATACTATCGTTTTTCCAACTGATACTGTCCAAATTTACACTGCAGTTCAAAAATCGATTTGGGAACATTAAAATGCTTTTATCATTTCCTCAGAGAATACTAAACACTAGTAAATAGTATTTGTAGATATCATAATCTAGACACAATATTATTTCCTGGACAAGTCTCATACATATTGCGATTTTACAGCTAGATATTACTAGTTTGTTAAGCTCAGCCCAGCGACTGGGCAGTTCCTAGAAGGCGAGGTCACGCGCGCGTGCCATACCACTTAAGGACTTTTACAAGTGGGGTCTTAACTTAACTTTTATGTCTACATTTTACATCTACAATGGTTTGGTCTTGTTTTTGGAGTTTACTCCTTAAGAAACGATTTGAGTTATAAGGCCCGGTACGGAAATTTTATGAGGAGTAAAATCAAGTGTAACACGAAAAGTTGAGGCGTAACGTAGAAAGAGACAAACATATATATCTGTAGGATTGAACGTGTAAAAGAATGAGATGGAATACATTACACAGCGTATCTCATTCTCGGGGTCTCCTCTTTGCGCGATACTTCGTAGTCTCACTGTATAGTTCACTACCTCCAGTCTGAGAGTTGAATGTGTGCGTATGTTTGTACGTGTGTGTTGCGCGCCTGCGTATTACGAAGTTCTGCCACAACTTGTATACTGCTGCCGAGTACAGGGTATGCATGCTGTATAATAAATGCATATAGTAGCATCTATTGTATACATCTATATACAACGTACATAAACAGCAACCTAACCATCAAGTTTTAATGTTTTGATTTTAAAGTTTTCTTGTACTTCTATGCATTGATACGTGTATTTTTATGTACTATTAAACAAATCATCAAGTGATTAAAGTTGAAAAATATCATTTTAGCAGATGCTTTCATTTACCCTTTTTTTCTATTCGATATATATCATAATTATCGTTCGTAAGGAGTAAACTCCAATCGTGCGTCGTAGCTGACACACACACACTTTTTTTCATTTAATGTCATGGAAGCAACTTGGTATCCAACGAGTTAGTGCTATGTACAGGAAACCTATCCGAGATTGATCGCAGATTTGTTGCTATTGTCGCTAAAGACTAAATATTAACGGGACATAACAAATAACGAGTAGCCCTGTAGGGAATAAATGCATTTGCGGCCGAAGGTAAGACATAAATCCTATTTAAGATGTGTACCTACAGGCGGCTGTAGTTATTTACCATTAAATGGAGAGCTTATTTGCTACTGCATTTGAATAAAAACTCTCTTCGAATGAGACACTATTTTCACTGCTGTTATTAAGCAGAAATCATACAAACAGAACCGCGAAGGGCTTTACTACCTTCAAAATAATGATGGAAAGGAGATAATGGAGAAATAGTCCAATTTGCCGCATTGTGTAAAGCTTCTGTTGCAAGAGGCGTTAAATCTGTCCCGCGACAACGATTCCTAAAAGGCGAGGTCACGGCCTGCTCGCGTGCCGTTCCACTTAACCACTTAACGTCACCTGCACTATTCAAGCTTTCCTACCGATATTTATCTCTTATTATTTGGTTTTATTAAAGTGCTCTTACCACCTTATCTCTAAACCCTTTTTATTAATTTATCACAAATAGTCATACATATTATAATCTTTTATTTTATTTATGTATTTATAAAAGAACTATCACGCAGTTTGCTAACATTATAGATAAAATATTACCTGACTCTCTGACTGCTCTTTCTGGAATCTTTATTAGAGGAATCTATTAAGAAACATTAATCTCAATTCATTCATATTACATTATTCGTGTAAGCATACACTTTTATTACTCGCATTACGCAAAAATATAACACTTTTATTATAATAGCAGAACACTAATATCGGTTATATAAGTACTTAAATAAACTTTTATTACATAACCCTTCATAGGATAAGGCTCAATATTTGCCAACTACCAGAGGTCTATGGGCTTAAAAAGTACATGTTGATGTAATTATTGTGTAGACTGCTGGACCTTATCACTTTTTATTCGCAGTTCATCAACTCGATCTCTTTATAGCTCAGTACGTAAGCGATGGCTTTACTTTTTCATAAAAATGTCGCAAAGGTTTTGCATAACATGTTACGTGGATTCCGCATGCTCGCCATTAGGGACATTACCGAAAACTGTATTATCTAGTATACCTACACAAAGACCTATAACTAACCGCAAACCCAGACAACTTATGTATGCACTTTAGTTGAAGTGCAAGCATAAAAATAAAAATATACCAATTAAAGTGTATTGTAACTAAAGTTTAAATTTGTTTCAAACTTCAATATAGAAAATATTAATAGATTAATAAACATTCACGTTAACATGTTTACGAGAAGAATCTAAACTGGAACGATTAGTATATTAGCACTGCGCCCGCATCAGTCGTTCGGTCAGTTTAACCAAAAGCTATAAAAGTAAATTCTATTATTATTCGTACATTGTATAGCTAATATCAACGAACATTTCAAATAGAAACCCTGATTTACTTCAACAACGTTTCCAAATAAAGAAGGGTTGCCACCTAATGTAACTGACCACTTGATGCCAATACAACATAACAACATAAATGGTCACAATGAGAAAGTGAGTAAAAAGTCGAAAGTAGAAGTCAATGCAAACAGTGCAAGTGGATATCCGGGCGCCACAATGCAATTTCCGGTGCATGGGTCCTGCACTCATTGGGCTAAATTGGCCCTATTGGGAGTGTAGGGCCTGTCGCCCTACGTCCGTCGTCCGGGCTAGCGATGGATACGGAATATCGATAATCTATCAATATAAAATACTAGTTTAATCATCTACCTAACAAAAGTCTAACACTAACTGACTGTATACTAAATATGCCGATATATGACGGTGGTGGTACTCGAAAATTTAAATGTTACCCAGAGATTTTTTTATAAGCCGAAGATTAGCAGTATTATTTTAACTCGTTCCCTAAGAATCCTAACTTGAATATAAGAAAAGCTAATTTTTTAGATGTTATAATACCATGCACTTTTTAACATACACCGCCTAATTAACGTTACCTTAACACTAATTGTAACGGTAACGTCGGTAACACGAAGGAGGCAGAAATAATTAAAAGGGCCAAAAATAATTAAAACGAGGTCTCTTTTTTATGTCTTTACTAAAATATTTCAATTCTTTTTAGGTACGCAAGGACCTAGCGGGGTATTTTTATATAATAAGATAACAAACTTATAAATACGGGTTTACCATTTTTACTAATGCGTAATAGATAATCACATTGGCCAAATATCAAACGGATGCCACGTCATCAATTAAAGTTAATTTATTTGTAATTGAACCCACTTAACATAATACCTTTAACATTTACATAAGCTAAAAATGTTATAAATTAACATTACAATTGAGCATGGAGGTCGTAAGCAGGAAACTTTAATATCAGTAATTAGAGTTATTAACTTATGTTTTTTTTATGTCTGCATTATTCGAAATAACTTGAAAATGTTAAGTATGTGAAGTATCCTTTTGAATTTTTGATTATAACTTATTATAAATTTACAAGTATCTACGTAAATTACCACCTACTTACTGTCACATATCTGAAATTAAATTATAATTGTAAAATAAAGCTCTACATTAAAATTTTACGTTAAAACTTCTTTTCAAAACAAACACCTTCGAAAACCAAGTCAATTGCATAAATTGTTTCAGTCATTTGTAAAATTATCGACACCTAAAATAAATATATTCCAAGCTGTTTACATTTAATTTATAAAAACATGACATATATTTAAAAGCGATATCACGGCTAATTTACAACAAGCGGCATTATTGTTACATTAAACATTTTTATCGATAGCGGTTACATCCCTAACGATCAATGGAGCCGCCACACGTTGTTCGGAGGGCATCGTAGAGGGCGGGCGTGAATGCAAAGTGCAAACAGCAAAGGTTACAGCGGTTATCTGCGCGGTCAATTACGAGATCGCACTCGATGTAGGTACTAATTGAATGCACTACGTTAGATTTTTGAAGTAAGGTCTGTTAATTAACAAAGGTGACGGATTCGTTTCAGCCTTATAGCAGCACAGTAGCGCTTGTAATGGTCGTGTCTGCAAACTGAAACTGATTTACAGGAGTTTAACTTTTTGATAGATTTTATCTGTATCCTCACGGGTAACACTAACCACCATGTTCGACTTCAAGTAGTTCTCCTGTTCTATATGATTTTAAAATATTAGTCCAGGGACAGAAAATGATCGCTTAATAACCGATGATATTTCCTCCTACATGAATCGACTAACCTAACCTACTAGTATATGTAAGTACCACCTTAAAACCCGAAGTTTGAGTCTATTTATAATAATATTTATTTTTACATTTATATTGCCACAGAAATTACCATAATACAAAAGACTGAAAAACACATAGCATTGCTAAAAGATATACATATTAATACATTTTCAAAGATGCGTTCAAACTCTATAGTTCGGATAGACGAATTCCACGAATTCCACCCTTACACATGTTACCACGGAAGTTTAATGATAAACTTTACAACCTAAAAATAACCGATTCTAAGATCAAACCAGGCACGAGTACCCCATAGGGTATTTCTTGGAACAAGTGCCAGATAACACTATCTGGGCCGAGTTTCGAAACTGTACGCTGCTCATTGATGATTTAATGAAATTGATACTGATGTCCTACATGGGACAAAGGGTTTTGGAACTCTTAACTTATGTTATGTTAAAATAATTGTTCTTACAAAATATGCATTTTATCCCTGGGTTCAGCATCTCACAGTTCTTTACGTGATTTGATTACTACCCAATTGAAAAAATGTTTGCGCGTAAACTTCTTAAAATACACTTTTCGTAACCATTGTGTCAATTAAGGAGCCATTGAGATTTGTTTGACTAGAAATACATATTTAAAGACTCTCTTAACATGTTCTTTACACGTAGGTAAAGTAATTATTTATGTATAATGGAAATAGGTTACCAACAAAACACGGAAATTAAACCACGGAGAGCTCTACCACATAATCATAATATGTACTAACAAAGCAAAGTCTTACAAGTATTATATGCGTAATATATTAATTTATTTATTATAATAAATTAGCATATTACGCATTTACGAATGCGTAACACATGCAGTTCCACAAATAATGTCGATAAATGTGACAATGCGATAACGAAGGACATGGCGCGTCCTCCGCGGCGCCTGCGCATGTCCTCAGTTGTGACGTAACGCGGGCATGTTGCGGTCGCGTTCCGCGTAATACTTTACTCATTTGTTTTCATGCTAGGGATATAAACAATTATAAATTAAGCTCTATTATAATCATGAAATGACTAAAATAATTATACTATGTTCCATTTCAAGCGACATATGAACAAAGTATTAATCTTCCTGGATTAACTGCGACGGGACCAACGCCTTTTTCAACCTAATAACAGCTATACATAGCTGTTTACTGCTACTGTTTCATGGTTGGAAATTTTGTAGCAACGTAGCTACTTCGTTCAGGTAGCGAACGTTGTAGCTATATATCAAATTACTACTTACTAATTAGGACACGAAGAAATTCTAAATTATTTATTTACAACATACCTCCGGATAAGACCATAGTTTTACAAATGCCGTTAATTGCTTGTAATGATCCATCGTTAATGTGAGCTTAATGACGTGTGATGGCTTCTGGTTATGTCTATTAATTAAGTCTTAGCACGTAATATAATAATTATTGGACGTACCATCACACATAAAGTAAGGAATTCGCCTTTTTATTATGAAAACACACACATACAATACATCGATAGTGTAGTACAGTGCATTGACTGAGAAGTATTTCTGCTTTGAGAAAGTACAAGAAACCGTTCAAAAAGCAGGAGACCCAGAACTGGTTACCTTTAATACATCAGTCAGCATCTTATAGATGGATAGGTGTATTTAAAGAGAAGATGTTAATTATCTATGTCCTAGATATGGACACCACTGGTGGGCTTACGTTTACAGAATCCGACTGAAGCTGATAGTGACGTTGACAAGCCGTTTTACTTACGAATGACTTCCTCTCCCGCATATCTACAGTTTGTCAACCCTGCCAAGGTTGAGTGATTCATATCTCTACGGTGATGGCAGTTTTGCTCAATTAACATTTAATTATACGTGGTTTACATTACTTGGAATATCTTTCTCTTTGTATAACTTGAAATTGCATTAAGTATGTCAAGATTATAAGTTATATGAGCTCGATAGACATATTGTTTCCGTTTAACTTCGTTTTTTTATGAAATTGCAGCAGGAAATGCGATTGCAGTTCACCTGATAAATAGTCGCTGCTCTCGTAGAAATTTATAGTAAGTCCAATTTACATAACTATATTAAAATCTTGAAAGAAAAAGATAATTTAAAATTTACGAATGCGATGGTTTATAGTTTAGTCTAAATTGTATGGCATTGCCAGTTTTTCTAACCGAACCAGTGATACCTACCAAATACCTTGTACATCTAGAACGGAACAGATACGTCAGAACGTCAATGATTTGGTTGTAGTTATCAAGACAGGACGTTTTGGTCCCTCGCATCCGACGGTGGAAGCGAGCTCTCCACTCACGATGCCAGTTCCTTTGTAAGTAGCTGGTGTCCATTCATTGCCAATTTGTCTTTCCTCATCAGCTCTAGCTTAGTTACTCATAAAGAAGACTTTGAAATAAACCTATGACATCCGTTATTTAAATATTGCTTTGATTTTAAATATTGTCTGATAAATGAAGGTTCGTCTACACTTTACAAGAGCTTTTGAAAAGAAGTTTCTAATGCAAACATCGAATGCCCTTTTGCATGTACCTAATGTTATCATTATCATGACCATCATCATCATCATCATAATCAGATCAGCTACTTTATAACAATGCTAGCCATAGACCTCTCTTGAGTTGTACAACTAGATTCTATCTTCAGTCGATCAGATCGGTGCACTATCTTTTAACGTCGTCTAGATCGAAGCAGAAGAAACACAACGTCTGCTAAAACTAAGTAATAATAAGTAAAATAAAGAGCGGTATCATTTCGCTGTATTAACGGAAATTGCAATTTTTTCTTTCTTTGTTTCTATTCTACAAAAACTTTGACAAGGTATAAAGAATGGAATCTTTAAAACATTACTTTTCTAGCTACTTTTAAGGAAAATATGAGCAAGTTGTATTGATATGCCATGAAGATGGTCACCATTGAATGGGTGACATGACCTGAATAAATCACCACGCGGATGTGGCTGGCAGGTGTCGACACCTATCGGCAGCTATCGACTCGTCCAAGAATTTATTTATAGTAAAAGAACCCGATACACGGCTTTGCTCGTTAAATCTGTTTATGCACTTCACGAGTTATGAAATACTGACAAAATTGTAACTGTATGTGAGGCCATATATCAATAGTGGTAACACTCTACTTTTCATATGTAATAGTGCAAATAGACATATATATTGTTCACTATATATTGAAAATGACTGTCATTTCCGACCTACATTTTGCATTTTCAACCGATAACATAAAAAGGAGATTGTTCTCAATGCAATTACATTTTAAAGTTTGTCTGCTTTTTAACTTTAACAATTTTATCATGACTCATTCAAAAATAAACGGCTTACCAGAGTATTATACACGGTTCTTTACTTTAACTTGCTTAAGGTTCCTGATTAAAATTGATAAACCCTGCACGGGGATGTACACAGCCGGAGCCATCACGGTAATTCATAGTAAGTATAGTCCACGCCAAACTGCTAGTCCGCTCTGAAATTGTTGCGAGCATGTGTAGTCATACAATTTTCTACGGCCACGCGATTCATTTCTATATTCAGAGCGGACTAGCAGTTTTGCGCGGACTATACCCACATACGAGTAAATACAGTACGATCTTGAGTTGGTTGTATAAGGCAGTGTTATCATAAATGGCAAGTGGATTATGTAGCATTCCTACTTAATAATTATGATGTGAGCAAACAGGATGTGATCACATATGGTTATTTCGCGGTGGTGACTGTAATTATAGGTACTGTTGTAGGCACTGTACCACTAGTAGGTACTAACTATATAAAATTAAGAATAGTTTCATTGTCAACTCATTACTACGCCACTGCTAGACCTGGGTCTTTTAGGAATGAGAAAGATTGAGTCATAGTCTACCATACTTAAACAACGCCAATTGATATAATTCACACTTATGGATATACGTATTTCGCATTTAAGGATGTGACCTCATTAGCGTCTTCGGTATTTCTTACGATACCATGCAAATGATATTCTTCTGGCTCTCGTACGTTCACTCGCTGTTTATTATTTTTTTTATCAAGGAATGCAATTCAAGTTACTATTCCGTACACATCTAAATATTTCAGAGAATCGTATTTATTTAAATCAAATGCGTGTTGGACCGCAAACTTCATAGTCGAGTACGCATCGGTAGATCACGCCTAAAGGCGGAAGCGAAGCCACTTCCGCTCATTATTGCCTGGGCGAGGCTTTCTACAGCATCGTCATGCGAAAATACGACCAATATGTTATTCGTGTAGGACCAAAACCCTGTTGACCATTTCCAAGAGAAAAGTAGGTGAATGGGATGTGTGCTTTATATTATTTTGCAAAACAATAGGTCATAAATGACGTAACAAATGCATATGCAGTCGACCATGCAGCCCCAATGTAATTTAAAAGTTTTGGGCAGATATGTTGTAAATTCGTTGTTATTCATTATATTATTGGTGAATGAAACTCTTGACACAAAATATATCAATGGAAAGAAGGAAGAAAATAACCCTATAAGCAATAAAAGCTTATTCTTCGATGCAGGTTCTTAGAGTATATTTCTACAGTTATTAATAGAAAACACAGACAACCATGAATCAAATTAAGGAAACGATCCATTCCTCTTGATAGCAATCTAATAATTTAACAAGATAGGACATCTTGCACAGTAGCAGCGACAAATTGGCTGGCTTCACCGAACTACTCCCAGATTCTGTGATAGCAGCGAGATAAGCTAGAGCAGCTCTCATTAGTGTAATGGCGACGAACAATGCAACATGCGCCCGCGCATGTGTCGCGGCCGTGGGAAACTGCGCGGAGTTAGGGTTGGCACAACGTGCAATCATTGTAATTTTAATAATAATTATGCTATTTCTTCTCTGCAAATAAATACAATTAAAGGATTTGTCTACCGTTTTAATCACTACTATTATCTAAGTAATAACAATGTAATACATACATGTGCATAGATATTAATTTCGCTTAGATTTTTGTTGACAGGATGTGAGAAGATATATTTTTCATTTATCTTGGCAATAGCTTAACCATTTTGACAGGGACTTTTAAGCAAATGTTATTAAAAATAAAACATTTTTACCCCGAAACTATCTAGGATTAATATATAACTTGCCATAATACCTTCCATAAATATAAAAAGAAGTAAATATTCATCATTAATTTACATTAAGCAAATTTCATTTAACTTTACTTACCTTAGCAGTTTCCATTTTTAAGAAGCAGATTTAATTACTACTAATTAAGACAAAATAAAAACTTCGTAAAGTGTCAACCCTACACCCACCACATGATGCGCGTAACAATTAACATTTGTTAAACAAAATTAAACTAAACCACGTAGTAATAAGATGCAAAACAAATTACGTTATTATATGAAATATGGCACGCAAGTGGAGCGAATTGTCAGTTTGTTTGTTTAATCGATTTATACACCGAAGTTGGTCTTTGTTCTCGCTTCATACACAACTGAACAAGTATATTTATTTATTTGTATAATAATAATAATTCAAGGATGTCATACGGAATAAGGTCATATTAAAGTTGATTTAATAGATAATTTATAATTAACCTACTTAAGTAAGACAAGTTACGATCGACTTGATCTTTTTGAAACTGTAAGTAATTTTGACTGCAGTTATACTTACTTACTTTATAGTACTTTATAGTACGTTACTATATAGTAGGTTCACCAGAAGCCTAATAATAGAAGAAGAGTCATTAAAATATGAGGGCACAATGTGAAAATATTTGAATATAAACGATGACATGAGATAAGCACAGATGTGCGTGTAGAGCAGTAGCGATCTATTTCAGCCATTATTCAACAAAATTAGCGATTCTTCTAACAAGATTTCCCTCTAACCTTATATTTTTGTAGAGCACACGAAATAGTTTAAAAAACAAATTCTATTTTATTTTCACTCTTATCAACTACATTGTTCATTGATCTACATAATTAACAAAACATCGCGCAATCGACATATATCACGATAAGCAAAGAAAAGCATTCACGACACGAAAGCTGAACTTTTTACCGATTTTCATTCAAGGCGGTTCCCCGTGACATGGGAGCAAGCCCGCTACCCGAACAATGGGGCAAATACTTTCCCATGCAATAACCATGTGTTATTGATGGCATTCATAACGGATTTCCTATTTCGCACGGTAATGCAGTTCCGTTTAAACTGTACTAATGCACCTCGTATGTGCACCCACGTATCTGCATGTCATAACACATTTGTGGTGCAAGCTTCACTGGTGAATTATAGGTACTTTTTCTGCTAATCTAGGCATGTTTATTGCATATTTCTGCGTATATGTAGAGACGGCAGAATGTATAAAAAGAGGACTTTGCGCTAAAATAAATTAAAAAACCAATATTTTTTTTATAAAATTGTAAAATATAAACTTGCAGCCTTTTAACTGTTGCTATTAAGAACTGCTGTAAGTAGTTAGTGTAAGGAGTGTGACACAGACTGAGACTTATAAGAGGCATTTAAACTAGTCTTCATAGATAGAACGACATCCGTTACGTAGGACTTCAATCCTACGTGGGATTAATATCAACTGGCGATATATATCATAGAAATTAAGATTTTATACAGCTTAAAGATTAATACACTTAAAGCTGTCGTCACTAGTTAATCTTCGTAGTTATGGACACCACGTGGAGCGCAATGTGTTCTTCCCGCAAGTGACCTTATTGTGCGGTTAGCGCGTAACTGCCGGATCGAATTTATTTTATTACGCAATTTTTCTAGTAAGATGGAGTGTTACGAAGATACTTGGTTATTCAATATCCCATATATATAAAAAGTACAAAGGTGTAACTCAAAAATAATAATAACAGTTCTAATATTTTTTCTTATCTAATAATAACAATTGTACCTAGTAAGGAACCACCTTGGTCATGTAATTATTTAAAGCTCAGCTACTACTTAACATTAAAAATACTTATATAAACAAAAAGTACACTTATTTCCCATTATTTTGAAAAGTCTTAAAATGTACGGTACACAAAAGTTAATTATAAAACTAAAACAAAACTGATTTATGTATGAACAAATTACTCTTTTGAATAGCACTAGATAAAATTCAAATTCATTTTACATGAAGGCCAAAATTACTTAGATACTAGCTAATTAATTTAGATTTGCTTATTTTGTCTGAAGCTGCTAATAAGCATACCCAAAACTTGAGAACCATCCACAATGAGATTTCAGCCATTGTTGATTCAAAATGGCCGCTGAGCATTTGTGGCTTATTAATTAATCTCGATGACCCACTCAGATAGCCGATGATTTCGCGATTGTTTGCGACAACGATGTGAACCTGAGATGTGAACTCATATTGTGAAGCTCTGTGAACTCCCCTGAAGCCATGTGAACTACTGTGAACCGTACCGTCTGCCCAATCGTTAAGGAAAGTCGCCAAAAAATGCGACGTAACATCAAGGTACTTTATATTCAGGGTGGAGGGATCGGAAATCGGTTAGATATTATTATTTAACCTTCAATTTAGCCTATACACACCTAAGTACATCGCTGTATAGAGAGATTTCTGAAAATAACTTTAATTTTTTTTTTTACGATTAACTAAATCCATTTAGAATTTCCTCATTTCTATTTCTATTTAAATTACGTTACGTTTGAAAGAGTCACCTTGAACTTGACTTTGGACCATGAATGACTTTCGTTTATAGCTAGTTGTCAAGTTGTATAACCATAAAATTATATCTCGTATAAACTTGGGAACTACAAACATTTTGCATATATTAAAATTTTATAGCAGACTATACAAATACTACCGAATTTATTTGGAACCGTTATAGAGTAGCTCAAACTTCCGACGTTAAACAAATTTAAATATTGATAATTTGAATAAATAAAGCAAGTTATTGGGCGATAACCCTATCACTGGCACGTATACGCTTCCTGTCAGAAGCGGTCAACAGTTCTCACGTTGAAGAAAATATCGTCATTACATTGCGAAAGTGAAATTGTGTAAAAAATAAATACATGGTACGTGGCACTTTCGCTCTTATTGCAGGGAAGTCGTAATAAAATATGAATGTCACTTGGTGTCAAAAGGTTGACGACTTCTGATCCACCTCCATGTCGCTGATTAATATAAAAAAGTTAAAGATCTTTAAAATCACATGGCAATAAAAAGCAAATAAGTTAACTTGAAATATTTTTTAATTAAATGCCATTTTCAAATACGATAGGAATTGGAGAAATTGCACCTGAGACAGATCACAGATACTTCAGACGATTAAATTATTAAGAGCACTATCAGACACTCTTTGCATTATAAAAAACAAAACAATTTAAACCAGACAAGTAAAACAGAAACACGATTCCTGATATAGAAATACAGTTGGTATTAGCACTTTATTAAATAAAACCCCACACCCAGGCACAGAAAGTTCTGCTATGTTTAAAGCAAGTCATGGAATAATTTCCCTAGATAAAAACAATTTACGTATCCGAATGATCTTAATGAATATTATTTACAGCTACGTTCCTGCACAAAGCGACGTAATGCAGTAAGTGCGAATAGATTACATAGATTTTAATATTAGATAATCGGATGTGAGCTTTATTCCCATTATTATAGATCCATTAGGGGCCGGGGTTCAGGCGGAAGGAACTGACATAATGGCCCTCCCAAAGGAGATGGGTTTTTAAACAGCCACACAAGTTGTGATAGACACGTAACGTCGCTATAAATATTTTCTTTTCTCTATAATTCATTGACGCAATGTTACCTTTGTATGAGAAATGTTATAGAGCCTTTCTATTCATGATTAGGGTATTATTTGGGTTTATTATTTCCATATAAGTTTTCCTAATAGGAAATGGATTTTAGTACCCCATTTTAGTGTTTATCTACGCTTGTATAACGTTTGTACACAGGAGATTCTTATCACCTATGGCAAATTGCAAGCTTCTACACTACGCGGTTGTCTATTACTCAATGTTAGAGGTAAACTCGGTAAATATTTTTTTCCTTTAATCCGAACTATAATTAGTCATTTAAATTTTACAACTTTATTGATAATTACTATAGTATATATTTTATACACGGAACTTGGCAAAATTTGTGGCAACTTTGTAAATACCTACATATGTCTTATTCCAAGTACCGAATAATTTCAAGTACTTTTATCCGTCGAAAACATCAAACACCTGAAGTACTTTGTGGAAACACTTTTAGACTTAAAAATCACCTAAAATATGATTTCGCTCATTGTGCCGAAATGGTATCGTTGCTTCGAAAATTTCTCAAGAGCGTGGGTTCCACAATTAGCCAAGCTTTTGTACAAATGAGAGGTCCCTCGTTATCTTCATTCAGTGGCTGAGCGTTACAAAAGTGTGTAATTTCTTCTAAATTCGTGAAATTTACGAGTAGAATGCACTCATGCTGTAATTTACTATTTCATCCGAGTCGGAGAAAAAACCAGACGTGCTTTATTTCGCAAGAAGCTATTGAATACTTTGATTGGAGCTTGCTGTTAGATTATATGTATCCAAATTCTATTGCAAACTTCGTCTTTCTCAGTAATAAGTGTAAAAAAAACCAAAAGTACTAGAAACAGATTAAAATATAAAGTTTGTTAAAAAAAATAGGTATATAAGTGACTCTTCTTTAAAAAGTTTCATATGCAAAGTAGAGTTCGCTCAGTTATCGAAAATCTCCTTTAACAACAACAACAACTAGTGATTTGTTTACACCCTCTCACACAGGAAACATTACCCTAGTTAGGGGATAAACATAAGTGTGAGTCAATCAAACCTAAAACCTCGTGACGAACACTTTGAAGTAAAATTTCTATTCGGTTAGACCAACTAAGGAAAAGAAAGATAGAATTCATAAGAAGAAGAAAAAGAACATAGTTCAGTAGGTACTCACAGTGCGGTGCGAGAGGTCTGCGACGGAGTCGTGACGGTGGTCCAGCGAGCCGAGGCTGCAGCAGGACGCGGAGGACGACAGGCTCACGGAGTCAGCGCGCGCGCGGTGCGGCGACACCGCCACGTGCTTCAGCATACCGGCGCCTGGGCACAATACATACATGATTAATTTATAGCGGCAAATACATATCTGTAAAGACAATGCAAAGTTTCATTGTACGAGTACTTTCATTACCAACAGAGATAAATAAAATCAAACTAATCAAATCAATCAAAATAAATCAAAGTTTGGTTTTAGAATTTGAAAGATAAATACTTTTCTGTAACAGTCATCCAATATAAAAGTGACTCAGAGTAAAAAGCACTCAAGTATGAAATATGTACCTACTAGCTAGCTATAAATGATTTTCTTTTATAAAAAAAATGTGAGCCGTCACGGGACGCCTGGCAGATGTGAAACATCGACATTATTTTGTAAAAGTAATATGCAGAAAAGAACATATTGTGATAGGAACTAAATATGTCATAATGATAAAAAAAAATCGATTTTTTTCCAGATAACGATGACTATTTATTGAATAAACATTTATTTTCATTAAATACAAAAATTTACGAATTTATTTCAAATCGTGACTACTTAATTATCGCACAGTCGATTGCGCATGGCGACGCGTCGCCACACCGTACACACTACTGCATATAGACTGTATATGTTATAGTCAAAGTCCGATACACAGTCTCTTCGCGGAAGGACTGGTTTATCCTAGGTTTGGCCAAAGCCATCAGGCAATCCCCGAAATACATTTCAATTTCGCCATTTGCCTGAAGTATTTTTAGTCAAACCCAGGAGCTCCTAACTTTTCAGTCAAACGTCGAAAGTAAATTATTCTGTTTCGGTTTTGGCCTAGTCAATCCTAGAAGCGACTGCAAAACTCGGTCAAACGTTGATCTGAACATGTTTAAACAGGTTCATAATGTCTCTCGCGGTGTTCCGACCGATTGTTTTGTCATTTCATGTTCGTTCATTGAGCGTGCGGGCGTGTAATTGTGTAAAATTGAAGATGAGTGAGGTTAGGTTAGGTTAGGTTAGGTATTTTTAAATTATTAAAACAATAAACATCAAAATTTTAAAAATGTTATTTTTTTATACCTAATCTTACAAACTAACCTCCGTATATTCCAAAGCATTTATTTATTTATTTTATACTTTATTGCACATCGTACAAAAGGTGGGCCTAATGCCACACGGCATTCTCTCAAAGCATCTCAAATATAAAAGTGAAAATCACGTAAGCTGACCAATCAGGTGTCAGAACTGGCAGAGTTAAGCGGTTCTTAAGACTTGAAAGCTGCTTAAATGATAAAATGCTTCCAAATATACGAAGATAAGACACTTCATACCTATATCGGAGTTTGACTCGTCAAACCCCGATTTAATAAAATTGTGTTTTGACGTTTGCCTGACCAAATTAGTCTCTCCCAGGTTTGACGAAAATTGTTTAGTCAAAGGCCGAAAATTTACATTTGTTTGGGCTTTGACTAAGTCATTCAGTCTGACCTGAGGATTGACCAGTCCAACCTAGGAGCGCCGGAGCTTCGGAGTTTGCCTATAACATATATATTATACCATCGTATAGCGTCACGGCATGCGTCGCCACGCCAGAAATCGGTTTTACGTGCGGCTATAGATGTTTCACATCAAAATTAGTATATTCTGGTACTATTAGATTTACAAAATCTTACATAACATTAATAGTATGTCTTGTGTTTAACTGATCTTGGTGACGTCCAGTTTCAATAATAATATTTTGTGACCCCTGTGATGATTGTTGGGTTCTGAAATATTTATAAAAAATATGTTATTAAATATACAGAAAAAAATAAATTGGCTCCAATATATTAGTAAACTCAAGAATCTTAGCTAGTTATTTCAATATATTACTAAAATCGTAAATTATAAGTATCAATAATGAATGTTTCACAATAAATGCCACTATGATTAGAAAAATTAATTAATTTTTTAATGTTCATATTTATAACAAATAAGAAAAAACTTTCGTGCGCTGCACGCCATCAGCTGATTTTTAAATACAATTCTGTCAGTCTTAATAAATTTATTCTCTGAGAAGAATGACATTAAAATTAATTAATAATTTAAAAACATTGTATTTAATGATTTTTATGTGAATTTTAATCTACCAAGATAGTAGATTTTACATTTGCTGGCGCTCAAAACACACCAAATATACGCGTGCTTAATGCACAGATAAATGCATACTTTAATTATAAAAAAATAATTAACTTACTGATGACTTGATGGTGTGTCATAGTGTGATTTTGCTTTCTTTGCAGAAGGCTGATCACTTTCACTCTCTAAATTATCACGGTCAGACATTTTATTATCAGAAAAATAAGCGGGCAATACTTAAAACATACAAAATACGTCAAGTGGTGTAAAACGAGTTAAAACGACTCCAGTCGCTCTCGCGCGTCGTAGTAATACACACGAATGTCACTAAACACGTTAAACGTCATTATTTTGAATTTTAAGCCTCAAAATGCCTTCTTGTGCAATGCATAAATGCAAAAATTATGCTCGAAAAAGAAACAAGATTCATGGAATCACCTATCACACGTAAATGAAGAGAAATTATTAAATTTTGTTTATTTTTCGTGTTCGATCCGCCATGATTACATGAGTAACCAGAAAGAGACAAAGTATGTTTTTGGCAATGAAAGTGATAAAGACGCAAAATGCATGACCATGCATTTTGCGTCTTTATCACTTTCATTGACAAAAACTTTCATTGATTGAATTGAACTGTCATAGATCAATGAAAAAATTTTCATTGATCTATGACCATAGATCAACAGAACAGAAGTGACATTTTATTGAAGCTCACGATGTTCATACGTGTATGTTATAGTTTAAGATCCCACTGCTTAATTTTTATATTAGTGTGTTTTAGTCAAAATATAACTTTTTATAGTTTATTTTAATAAAATAAAATCGATATATGGGAAATTCTGTATCCTAATCTCTAAATTTTCTTCGATATCTGTGGTAAATAATAAAAAATATTACCATAAAATTTATATAGGATAGTATACGGTATTTTAAAATTTCTTTAATTGAATAAATTAACCTAAACATAATTTAATAAACAATCTTTGTATAGCCAGAAATTAATCCTCAAAAAGACCACGGTAAGATTATATAAAATTCGCATGTCACGATGTTAGTTACTGTACTCCTGCGAAACGCTCTTACTGATTTTCATCAAAATTTATATGCATATTCAGTAAGTCTGAGAATTGGCTACTATCTATCTATTTTTCATATCTCTTAAGTGATAAGGGTTGTTCACCCTTAACATTTTTTTTATTTATATGGCAACACAATGTTTGCTGGGTCAGCTAGTACATTTATAAAATGTACACAACTTTGCAATTAATGGTCGTGTGTAAAATAAAACTGAAAATAATAAACATAAATTAGTAAAGATACTTCGCCGCCTTGAAATTGAATGAAGCCACAAACGGCTTATTAGTAAGTTTTTTTTTAATTCTTGACAAATAAAAACATTTTTAGAGAAAATTTACAAATAAATAACTAATACTGCGTAATTTACATAATAGATAAATAATTATTTCAAATATTTTAGGGACATTTTAGCACGGAGACGTGGCAAAACTTTTTTACGCAACTATTTCAATTCTCAAAACTGGGTACATTTTCTTGTTAGGAGTGAGTAATCTTTACTAATATACGATAATAAATATAAACAATTTTTAAATCGTATATTTTAAACCAGTCGATACATCTGTATAGATACATTCTTTCATCAAATTATATATTTATATAATAATAATTTATTTAGTTAAACTGTACTATAACATTTCTACGTAAACGATGTACTAAAACTATTATCGACAGTTCTGGACATTTTTTACCTTCTGTTCCATTATTTCATTGTCTTTGACAAGTATGAGTATCAATGAGAAATATACGTCCATACGTCCCGTTTTTAACGGGACAGTCCCTTTTTTCGATGCTTCGTGCCGTTGTCTCCGAAATGAACCGTTGCCATTGTCAATTAAGTAACAGTAAATATTATAATTGTGAAAAAAACATGGGGTGCTCCATTTATCAGTTTTCATAAAGCGCCCCACATTTTTTGCACAATTATACTATTTACTTTTCCTTAAATGATTCCTAGATTGAAAATTATTTTCTACTTTTTAGTTAATTTTATCATAAAATCGTGTTTTTTATTATTTCTAACTATATTTTTTCAAGTAAAAAGTATTTGACATAAAAAAATCGATGTTCCGTTTTGACTGAAGTAATCATTGGTCACTATATTCCATGGTCAATATTTACGTTTGCGTACACTTGAAACGCAACGTCAAACACTAGTTGTCTTTTTACACGCTTTTTATTAGCTTCACCTGTATGTTTGTATGTTTGTTTGTATGTTTGTTTGTATGTTTGTAACCGACTTCTTTGGGCGCGATTTTGACCCACTTTAAACGGCCAGATTTCGTTCAAACTTTGTAGATTTATTTCACAATTATACCTACTATTTACTGTTCCTTAATTGATTCCTAGATTCATTTAGATTTTCTACTTTTTAGTTAATTTTATCATAAAAGCGTGTTTTTTTAGTTTTTTGAACTATATTTATTTTATCACATTGTTCTAATAGCTCTGTCCCTTATAGAACATTTGTCTATGTAGTTAAAGGTAATCGTCGCCACGCCAGAAATCTTTTTTACGTGCGGCTATAGATGTTTCACATCAAAAAGCGATAAGAATTTAATAATTCAATGTTTAAAGTACAGTAAACTAATAAAGACTACGTTTGCCTATTTAGAATTTTATACTACATCCCCCTAACACTACAAACAGGAAGTTATAAGGATCATCATAAAACAGAAAACACTAGAACATCCCTTTTCATCCAAGCACATGTTGCATCCCCTATTCTGTTGGGGGCGGTCTCTTCGCGGAAAGAGGTACCTGAATCTTTATTGTCTTATGGAGTTTGGGGCAAAGAATTATGTAACAAGAATTTAACGCGCGCAACTAGTTTGGAAGTTAGATTAAAAATTAATAAGGTCAGATTGGTACAGTGTCTAAAAATTTATTAAGGTTTTGCATTACAATATACCAAGGTTTTGCGGGTCACCAAACAAAGAAAAACGTAGCCTATGTGCTACATGTAGAGTATGTACTATGCCTACGTGTAAAGGAAAAAATAATTAATATTAATCACTTAATAATATAAAGTATTTAATTGACCGTCGCAGTCATGAATCATTACCATGATTCAAGTAAAGGTATTTGAAACTATTATTTATTACTTTTTAATATCTTACAACAAATAGCTTTATTTAACTAATGTGGCATATTGTCAATGTTCAAATCTGAAGGAGATTTCAAGCATTTGTTTTCTATGTCTTAAATGACGCAACTTGAAGACGATACAACAAACTGTAATTTGTACGAATATCGTTTAAGTATTTTACATGATTAATAACCGTGTAATAACCGTGTATAGGCGTTTAGATGGCAATGTGACCTAAAACTAGCTGTTCGTAATTATATAGATGTGTTCAAACAAAGGTCGCGTGGAGTGGGAGGTAGGGATGTCACTATAAAAATCATAATAAAGTTTTTATACTCATGAAATATTATGCACGGACCTAGTAGTACTTGAACATACTACTCGTAGTAGAACACTATTACGTAAGGACGCACAAAAATATAAAATTTCAATTCAATTTCAATTTAATAAACTCTAGTATGTCACATCAAATCTCCTAAACAATCGTCTAAGTACCATCCCTACAGTCTGCGCACGCGCATCCGGCTAAACATCTGCTGTACAATTACACGTTTTTGCTAAGACTCAGTGCGTCATTGACAATTCTTTTGACGAAAGCAAATTATTTAAATACTTTGATCCTAAAACAAATTACTGCCTTGTAAGCACATCTTTATAACGCATTTTTTTAATAATTCGATCAATAGATTTCAATTATTTCCTTTCGATTTAATTTAGTAGACATTTTGATAACTAACGTCTAAACAAATAGTGTAAAATAGGAATTTATTTTAAAACCACATAACTATGTGAAAAGGTTGAATTTTATTTTAGTAATTATCTTCAAAAATATTTTTACAATTGACAGCTGCCATAGAGTGCTTAATGTCATCTTAATAAGATTTGAAAAAACGAATTTAAAACATGTTAACTACGTCTAGGTCACAGACTTAGAAACAGGTATGTGGTCTACGTGCTACTGTGCGATTTTCATCTCTAAACAAAATGCACACTGGAATGTAGAATGCATAGTTCGTGTAAACGTAACTAGTTATTTGCGTTAGTTTATGTTCGTAATAGCGATGATTTATTACAATTATCTTCACGGTATTTAACGAAACGATATCTATTATTTCAGCTTAAAGAAACATTTCAGTAATTGCATTCGTTACGTAGACAAATAGTCTATAATGCACATTTTACTTTTAATCTAAAACTGATTACACCGATTATAATCAGCCTATTGCTTAAAGAACTAAAAATTGAAAAAAATCCTTTGCAAATGGTCTAATAAAAACAATAGTTACATACTTAAGTTTCAGGAAACAGCATTTACACAACATCGTTAAAAATGATGGATGCATGATGGATGTTACAATGTAGACACGCGAAATTACCGATGTAACAACAGATACAATTTTTACCAATATTTATTATACTTACGTTATTTGCACTTTAAAATTACTATTTGTTAAGGAGGTGGATTATAAAAACTCGTTTCGTCAAATATTCGTATTTCCGTTTTAGAATGTGACACAAAAGGACGGGTCCTTGACTTTTCAATGTACCTGATGACTCTCTTAATCTTTATTGATCTTTACATGTAATAAATTTAATATTTCCGTCTGTATATTAAAACAAAACATTACAAAATCAACAATAAATAAATTACTATATTTTTCGATTAAAATAATTTTGGTCTCGTTTAAAATAAATGACGAAACTAAGACTTGATTTGACTTAAAGCCTAATAATAAGTTTAAAGATTTATTTTATGATTATTTTCCTAAATAAAAATGTTAATTGAATTATTTTCCAAACCTACGCTGGCGGAAGGTCGTTGCAATAAAATAAACGCAAAAACGGAACTGGACAATTGATAGACTTTTTTTGTCATAATGATCCCTAAAGAAAGAAACATTTATTTTTTGGTTCGTACGGTATTTCCTTGCAAATCAAGATAATAGAGTGTTAGTACCTATTATGTTGAAAAAATATTTACAAAAAATAGGAAAAAATCGTCACATCCTGTCATTCTAAAAAATCGTAGAACTAGTCCAATACTAAGAAAGTAAAAAAACATCAAAGGCGAAAAAATAAATTCTTTAACATTGTGCAATTTTTTACGGCGCATAAAAATATTATAACATAACACGGTCAACAGAACTAGCGTCGCCGGACCGGATCTGTTAAATCATCCGTTCCCACGATTAGTATTCTAATCGATCACGAAGACCATCTTTGTATTTATTATTGTATATCTTTTACAAAATAAAGGAAACTTATAAAATGTTGCTACACATTTGGGCGCTTAAGCAATTGCTAAAGTGCTCATTTATTTACTATTGTAACAAATTTTTAGTCACCCATAACAAGATTCTATTATTTAGTTAAGAAATATATACATGTAATTTATTTTGTTATAATTAAGTAATTTCCACGGAAACTTCGTATTTTTACCAGTATAAATTCTAAAAGGTGATGAGTACAAAAGACTGCTTTCAGAACCTGGCTTCAGCCCCAATATATTGACTGAAATAATACCAGAACTATGATATAATCGTTCTAATGCGTATTAATTCAAATATGAGTTAACTATTTTAAAGCTACCCTAGAAAATTCTCACTACAGGTCACCCATCCAAGAACTAACCGTCATATTGCTTAACAGAAGAGTTGCAATTTGTCAATAGCAGATCTATGGGGTAATAAATATATCATCAAGCTATTCCATATGTATCACACGATTAAAACCATTGAACCCCAGGGGGCAAAGTATTGTTACCAAGCAGTTAACATTTACGGCGTTCGTGTGGTTGTGCAATGCGAACAATGGGCGACGCCTACCAGCTTGTGCCATAATAAATTAGATGAGTTTTGAAAACATGATTGTAGTACAATTGGTTCGAACTTGTGTTTTCTACGTTTGTTTACATGATTCTGATTTTCATTCTTTCGTATTCTGATTTTCATTTTTTTCTACAAAGCTTTACAATAACGTTTAGGTAAATGATAAAATATGTATACCACTTCTTAAAAAGACAACATAATCGTGAATAGACAAAAAACCTAAAGTAGAGTATTAAAAATAAAACATGACACAACGAGCAGTCATAATAGCAAATTTTCTATTTGAAAAAGTTGGTCATCGTTGAAAAAATGACAATTTTTCTCTAGTAGTTTAAAGTGTTATTAATATTAACGTTACTTTGGTCTTCTAAATTCTTAGAATACCATATTTTCAAATCAACTGTATACTATTCAACAATAAAGCTGGTCCCATAATAATATAGAATGATAATGGTTTAAAACCACTTGATCAAATAAATGTTATACGTGGGCCGTTATTACAATATTGGGCCAAGTATGGAGACCACAGCTGGACTCGGTTACTCAATCCGGAAATTGTAGGCTTGTTTACATATGTACATTTCAAAACAGGCTGTATCCATATTTTTTTCGTTTTTACTCGTTTCCTTAAACATATATACACATTTTTTTCCAATATTTTATTATGATGTGTATTATGATAAAAACATATATGTAAAGAAAACAAAGAGAAAAGGTTAATTAAGTGTAATACTATTTGATCAGATATTTTAACAACGATCGGGGTAGACACCACAAAACATCTAATATTAAAGTTTAAAAAATATGAGAAAGTATACATAATCAATTTTAAAAACAGGCCGAAGAAACGCTCACCCAAAGTAACTAGCATACTATTACATTTAAAGTAACTGGCATACCTATATTTGTAAAAAACCCCATAAAATTTGAGTCCTATCAGAAGTAGGTCACAAATCCACTCGTCCACAGTCGTCCCACAATGTTTAAATCAGAACACAGCACCGATAATTAGGTTCTTACTAACGGGTATGGCTGTAGTGTCAACGGAGTAGTACAACTACTATCATAAAGGTCGCAATAAGCGGACAAGATTATTTCCAATCGAATGCTAATCTTTTATACATAATTTCAACTTACACTAAGTTGACAATTTGACGTCAATTTCCGTCGTGCTAAGCATTAAGGCGTCGACGTGTTTGTTTTTGCAGCTGCCTTGCATTCCGATATAACGCCAATACGGTAATGCGTTGGACGCCTATTTGCGTTAACGTTACCTTTGTTCTGTACGGAAACCAATTCAATATATTGACTCGTGTTTATGTAATTTATTGCTCGATTTATGTGCACAGCGAATAAATTTACTGTGCGTGTACTTTTCATGGAGTCTTAATATAAGAAGTGTTTGACTTTCAACACTTAGTTTATAACTAGTAAATACGACTAAAATTAGAACTCTTTATTGTTTAACACTAAGATTTTACAACAACACATGTTACATGTGTACCTACCTATTATATGTATTCTAAGAAAAAATACCAATCACCGAACGTAAATTTCTTAGAAATTGTATATAGCTTAAATACAGATACTATTCTGTAACGACCAACCGCATGTTTACTAATAGCGAAGTAAAATGGAACCGCATCCGATGTGGAATGACTGCGAGTGGCGTTCACCGAATACGGAATGTAAGCAACTAATTAACATGGGAGTTTGTGTAGGAAACCTTAATCGACACGGGATGTGGACGCCTTACGAAATTATAAACATTCTGGCCTAGTGACTGTTTATTAAAATCTTCTAATTTTAGATTACTTGTCCTAATGACAGCGTCCACTTGTCGCAGTGCAAGCGATTAGTGGTGAACGAGTTTTATCGTGGTGATGAACGTATTTTAACTTTTCTTTCCTCTTTCCTTAGTTTTATAAGCATTTCCTTCGTATCATTTAAATTCATTTAGAAGAAACTGCATTTAGTTTACGGAATTTGACCATGCGTCATTTTAAATTATTGAGACATTATTCACCAAATTTTTGCATTATAAATGCGTTCACAACGTTAGTGCGTTTATAAAATTTAAAAGAAGTTAAAAAAAATCATTTATTATGACTAAGCTATACAAGAATCTAGCATAGCCTTATTTAATAATAAGCCTATGGGTTAAAACCAATAATGATCCATGTACCTACTTATCTCATTTAAGCATTAATGTAATAATTTTATTTTCCTTTCGTCACTCGTTCCACGACACGGTAAAACGACATAATATGGAACGTCAATATTTCCGCGAATACCTACACTTGCGCAAATCTTTTAAATCTGTTAGTAGAACCTACATTCCTAACATAAAGAAGAACGCGCAATACTGCGTCAAGTTAATTAAGTTTATGTTTATTATTTTTACATCAAATAATCACCAGTCAGGCATAATAATAAATGAATAAATTTGGTTTCTAATACGGGCATTGGTGTTTGTGTATTCGTTTTTATGTGTAGGTATGTTTAATCTACATGTCTATAGATGCCACATCTTTATATCGGGAGTACAGATAACTATATTTATTAATAAGTAACAAGTACACATTATCTATTAATCGCGCTTGATGTTGATCCCTCACGTTAAAGAAAGAACACATGAGTAATGAATTAGTCAACGAAAGATATTGTGCTTTCAAGTATTCTTAAGTAGCGTAGTTTTGGTCGTGCAGCCCGACTTGTCGCCATCGTAGTTAGAATCAGTTAAAAATAACATACTTATATAAAAGTTTGTATAAAAACATAATGCCTTTTTAAAAAATTACTTAACAATATACCTTTTTACACATATTCGAGTATGTATGCATTTCCCTTATAATAAATACTTTTTCGGTAATAACAAAATAATAGATAGTGTTTCAGGACTTACCGATTCCTGCACAGCATATGTCAAGTAGCTGCACTAATGTATCATGATTTATAGCTCTTTTAATAACCAATTACAGTGCAAGAATCTTCGAGCTAATACCCGACAAGATCTATTCATTAGACGAAATAGCCAATTGACCTATTATAAGTAGGAGGTAAACGTACTTTGAAACTGAACCTATTATTTCTAGACCCTACGACAAGGGAAGCTAAAACTAGAACACGTCAATGCAGAGGATGTTACCTACACTAACAACTTTATTTTCTTATTACACTATTAAACTTTTTACTTGTAGATGTACCTACGTAGTAAAAAAAATGTTGTAACAAATAAGACCATATTTTGACTACAACAAAGCCTAAAGCTATTGAAAGCAATTGTAGGTACTAAACTCCTTTCAGACGATATATTGTGCAAACTGAAAAAAACTTACCTACTTGTCAGGTGGAAAATCTTAATTAACTACTTAAAGAATTACTATTTTAATTCATAAATACATAATTATTTATTACTATAATAAATAAAAACTCAAACGAAAAAAAGTATGTGAAACAATCGTCGAGAAACACGTCGTTTGATCTTGTAAATATTAGGACTAGAAGTCACCGAAGTATCAAATCAAAAGCGCGCCAAAGACAAGGTACAAATAATAAACAGACAGTACGCGACCACAGACTAAACAAGTCGTAATTCGATAATGACAGAATAGTTATAAATAGAAATGGACGTCTAAGCCTAGGGACGCACTAGCATGGTCTAGCTGATTTTAGAAATCGCATTCCACCTTAATATAAAACAATTTATTAATACATTTCATAGTTAATAAACGAAAAGAAAACGAACATTTATGCAAGTAAAATATTTTATCTATCAACCACTTTTAAGTTGTGGATTTTTTATCGAAAATATTAATAGGTTTTAGTAACACATTTTTCAAACACAAAAAAAATTAACACTTCTTGCGGCTTAGATTCTTGCCTTTCAAATAACTTTATTTAGTGCCATGCATGAGATAATATATGTGTTTCCCTAGTGAGCACCTAGGCTAAGTGTCCGTAGGTCATTGTTCGTGCAATTCGATCCGTAAAGCCGTACTCACACTGGCAACCCGCATTACGCGAATCCGTAACTGCGCCAATCGTATCGAGTTTCGCTTTTACTTTATACTTTACGAGACTAATGAAAGCCCGTTTGTTTTTGATTGCAGGAAGAGATTGTAATTTGATTAGATACAATTTCGCAATGCATCGTGCTTTGTTTTATATTATTTTTAACATATGTACGAGTACATTAGTATAGGTTTCTAAATCTAAATGTTATGATTAAAAAGTTAAATTTAGATGTGACTATTATTATTATCTAATTAAATGTTTATTAACTCAAGAAATAATTTTAATTAAATACGACACATTGTACTGCGCCTTAATCATATCCCTACAATAAGCGCCAGATATTCACACAAAAGCTTTTTAAGCAAAAAAATGAATTTTATCTATCAAATAATCCCAGTTACAAGCTTTTTTATAAAATACTTTTAACACAGCGTTCTATATAACATTATTTATGTTATATAGACAGCGTTCTATATAACATTATTTATGTTATGTTAAAAAAAAAATAAGCCAAAGTTTGCGCTCCAATAAGTACAGAGCTTAATAGGTAATATTAATTCGGTCTGCGGTGAGCGGAAGCAGTGTCTGTCGAATGTTAGCAAAAACTCCCAAATCATCGAGTGTCATACAAACGAGTCGCAACGGGACTGGAATATTAAGGTGACATGTTTAATGACAGCGCATTTCATATTTCGAACACGTCGGCTGAAAGGATTTTTGTAATGCCGATGTACGGGTAGAGTTGATATTTTTGGGTATATTTGCGTTCTATTACGTATAGTAAATCCATTAAGAGTAATATTGTGACATAATAAAATCTTATTACTGCTCAAGATGATACTGTCCTCAATCTCGATCAATCCACAATATTAATTCCAGACTTTGTACTTATATGTATATTTTATATTACCGCATAGTAGTACCGCATATTAATTTCAGTGAATTCCTTCGCTATATGTAGATATAAAAGAATTCGCGGCGAAATATATATTTTTAAAATTATGATTTAATTTTAAGAGGTAAGAAGTAAAAGTCAGCAGGTTTAGACTCAAAGAAATGCAAAATGAAACATATTTAAAATTTATAATAATCACAGTAACTAACCATGCACCTTCTTTATATTTGCCAACTCTACTATAAATTCTCAAATGAATCTGTTCTATGAATAAGGGTATTGTTTACATTTTTAATATTTTGTAATCTATTTTTAGTTTTAAGCAAGGAAAAACAACAATCCATACATCACATGGTATCCTACAGCTTTTGATTATAATTCCGAAGGCGGCCTATTCACTGTCCGACAATTATGCCAAGACGCCCTGTGGCACGTGACTGGCATGCATTATATACTTTTCTATCACATATCCAAATAATAATTTCGATTCATAATTCTGTGCATACCATAATAAAATTTTAGATGGTTGATGCTCTGTGGAACAGTCGTAAAAGAGACATTATGTGACGAGTATGGGCACAGCAAAACTTTCTGTCACAGATATTATTATACAAAAACGTAGTGGTTATATTCTCTTTTTATACAAACAAATATTAACAATAATAAGTTATCTAATACATTTTTGTAATATGTGTGGCCTGCATAAGCCTAAAAATATTTTTCATAGAAAAATACCGAAGGAATCATACCTATTATTTTCGTATATGTTAAAATATTCGTAAACTGTAATTTGAATCGCTTAATAAAAGCTCAATACTGAGAATTGTTATGTGAATATCGATATGTGCATTGATTTCTAGCAATGTCAAAAGGAAGGTCATACGAATATCATACTACATCTCGCGTCTATAAAAGCAACATTTATTATTACCTTTATATGTAAGTACATCTCCACATACCAACGATTGCGCATTCAAGCATCTTAACCAAACATCTCACATGAAATAAGCGAAGGTTGTACAATCAATAAATGGGACATTGTGCGCGGCCGTCGACACCGTGGAATTAAGTTATTACGCATTCATCTCGCGTGCAAATATCTCACATCTCACTAGCGATGGCTTCGAGAACAGATACTACTCTATACCAATAAACTTAGAATGCGTTTTGGAGTAATGGTCTACAAAGGACAGGCAAGTCCATTGTTAGGTGGCAAATGAAAAGTATGGAATCTTAAAAACTAAGGCTCACACTAAAAGGGTCTCAGTATTTTAAGCGAGTTATTGGTTCTTTTAAGTGCATTTACCACCTTAGCCTTTGTATGTGGATTTTTGGTATTATTGGTTGCAAAATAAAATTACAGTATGTTATTCACAATATAGGTGTTTGGTTTGATCCTGCAACAAATAACAAACTAATTACGTATAAATAATTATTAAATCATAACATTGTTACATAGTTTCTTCAGGACGATTTTCCTGTTAAGTTATTTTTGGAATAGGAAAATTATATTTCAGATAAATGTTATCTATTTGAAATTGTAAATGGTATAACATATTGCGGTTAACAATAAACAATAATAACATAAATCTATTTTGCCAAAGCAGATAATAATGACGAACATCATAATTATATAATATATATGACCCCATTTTCAATTTAAGTTTTACTTTAATTATTTGTTGTTATGGCAAAAATATAAGTGTCTGTTATTAAAATTCAAGAAATACAGGCCTATGACAGACTGACGGGCATATGGGCCTTCGCAAAAGGGGTTAATTGTGACATATTTTCCGCACAGATTACTAAATCTTAAACTTTAAATCTTCACTTATATTAATGTAGCCCAACACATTTTTAATAATTCACTAAACCTTAACAATTCTAGTTATATGGCTAAAAATATGTCGTAAAGTGAAATTAATGAATGTTTTTTTGGCCCCAGCACTGCGTAACAAAGGTTTCTGTAGCAAACTATACTTTCTCACGCCTAGCATCTGCACTGCTATAAAAATACCGAATGCACTTCTTATTGTAGTTACGCGAGTAGGCTTGCCATGTATCCTTGACGCCACGGACACGGTCTTCTTAAAAATAGGCCCAAAGACTTCAATTTACGTTTAGTACATAATAGTTTATCATTACGAACATTATAAAGTTCCAAAGATTTTCTTATTCCTAAAATAATTCATCTTTTTGAATGGTACAAAAAATGTCCTTTAGTCTTCGAGACAACTTAACCGATTGTAACAGGACTTTGGAAAGAAGAGGAATTTTGGTGAATAGTGTAAGCTAATAGTCTTATCGTAATTAATTAATATGGCATCAAGATGTTCATAGTATGCTCACCCTACCCGCGCGATGCTGACTCCATATTTGGATGTAGTATAAATATTTCTTATCCAACTTGTTATACGTGTATATGTGCGTATGTACCAATGATATGTACTACAGTGATATTGAAAAATATTTCATCATACGTCATCAATATGCAGCGGTAATCATATCAACTCCATTGATTTTTATTTCAGCTTCTCTCTCTATCTGGCATCTCTGGATCTAGGTCCCCACCGTTAATCATAGTGAAATTTTATGAGTTCCACAAGAGTACATATTTATTTAAAAAAGGAGAAAACAATTACCTAATTCATAGCGTCTTCAAGGCTTCCCATAGTACAATAAAAGTTATTGATAAACGGGTTACTTGCAAGATAAATATAAAAGTTATCTTTATTTCCGTATATTTCTTTATTTTGCGCAAGTTCTTTACCCCCTTGAAGCAAAATAACGCTAGTTTACGATGCCATAGTATGAGTCAGTGTCTGCTGTACGAAATGACAAAACATTCGTAATGACTGGCAAAACGTTGGGTTTTTGTCCATCCATTATTGCTAAACAGCGATTTGGCTAAATGGTGTAATTTCCACGTTTAACTTTCTATGTTGTAGCGAAATATACAGAGATCTCATCTCATATTAGTCACGCATACTACATAAGATTTGGTTAACTAGTTCGGACCAAGACCCAGTTCACATGAACCTTCATCTTCGTAAATACAACGATTTTTAAACTAATAATATTTTAAGTATGTATAATAAGGTGACAGGAGACCTTTGTGTCTTTGGACACAATTTGCAGTTATTTTTCCAATAACAATAATATAATTAATTACAAATACCAATTAACAACAGATACCTATTATCAGATTTCGTTAGTCTTTAAACTGTTTGTCTCACTTGTTTTTTTCTGTCCTCTTTCTTCACAAGAAAGAACAGATGGTCAATATAATGACGCAACATCGTAAGACTAACTACTGTAGTAAAAGATCTCTTTAATTTTAAAATTTATATCTTAACACTACGCAATTCTGCAGATAAGCGCACAAAAAAACCCTTGGTGTACAAAACGGGTAATGTCAAATGATTACTGTACTATAATAAAGGATTGTACTCAATAAAAAAGTCTTAAACCACGTGAAGAAGTTCATTAACGTATTTGGTGCGCGCTCGATTCATCCAATTAAAGATTAATTAAAGAATTGCGTCCTTGCGCTCGTCCCACTGGAATTCTTTAAAATTGAAAAATAAACGACTAGTTAGTTTATTTTTATTGATTTTGAAAGCGAATTTCTGTTGGATTGCCAACTTTTTTTCCAAGAATGTATTATACAGTTCACTCGTATTAATTACAATAGTAAGGGACGCAAAGGAGCAAAATATGTGAATTTTTTAATCAATACAAGTTAATCAATAAACAAGGTATATAACCTTTGATTTCCTCTCCACATAAAATAATGCCGCAAAAGATTGCAATAAAGATAAAGTAATTAAATAGTCAATTAAGTTTCTGAGTAAAAGTGTCTAGCTTTGTTTTTGTAATTGTATTTAATTATTGGTAGTTAATTATCGTAAATTATTGCTTCATAAGATAATCAACGAAATCATCTTGACCTTACGAATAAATCCTTCAGGAATAATTTAGCTACTGCTTAATTTTCGTAAAACAAGATTTAACACTCTGCAAATTTGAATACATTTAAAAGTGAAGCATATTTATCACTAAATATATATTATTGCAAGGAATTATAAGATAACAAACTCGGTTGACCGATATGAGGTGACTTTAGAGCTAACAAGTTAAGTTAGCCCAGATAATACTTACATATTTTACGTAGTACCTAATAGCTAAATGGCTAATGGCTAAACATACTCGTATGTCTAAATGTATACATATCTAAATGTTACATATTTAAAAAACATTATTCCTAAGGTTGCCACATATGCATTGCTACTTGAGGACTAAGTTGGAACGCCTAAATACCAACAAGTGTTCAACACTGCTGTTATTAGACAGTACCTAATATATGTACCGGTAGAGCCTCCGGAGTAAACCCCAAAGGTTATTCCACCTTCAATATTTTTTTGAAACCTCTTGACGCATTTAATTCGAGTAGAGAATTAAAACAGCTTTTTAGCATTGAATATTCCAGATGTCAAAAATAATTTTGGATTTTAGGTATATTGAATTTGAAAATAAAACACGTGTTATCTGCTATAACAACAGTGGGGACGGACACGCACTGATAAGCTTGTATACTCGGTTACTCGCCCACGCGATAAACGAGATACAGCGATAGTTACTTTTCCCTTTATAGTTTACTGCCTTCCGTAATTTGTGAAAAAATAAACTTACAGCAGTTTATTGCGTATCAAAAATAGTTTACGACAGCCATTGATAGTTATAAAATTGAAATTGACTTGAAAATGTTGTTGATTATGTTATCTTATTTATTTTTCTTAATATGCCACCAACGATATTACTAGTTTTGTAGCCAGCTGGCTAACTATGGATTGGCCCCTTCGGTTCTTATTAGTGATCAAAGATTGGCCCCAATTAGAGATAGCCAATTAGCCTATAGCCAGCAACGAACTCCCAAAAATTAATATAAGTTTAAAATTGATTGGCATTCTGCTTAATTCTATCTAAAGACACATTTTCCACGCCTCTAACAACGGGACGTCACAGCTCTTACGAGACAGTTGAACCGCCTACTTGTAACACTGCGGGTGGTAGCCTGATAATGGTATACGCACGTATAATTGCAGTATATTGCCGCAAATACAAGTGCTCTCCCTTTTGTTCTGGAACAGATTAAAAACGCACGAAGACATGAGTAACGCGAGGGGTCGCGCAGCTGGCGCGCAATTGAGCTAAATGTAATGAGCGAGGCGCCATGCTTCGCTGCCACCAGATACCATCAAGCCACTTGTAAGTACATTACGACTAGACTATTTGTATACAACCACCGTTGAGGAAGCAAAAGCAATAAGATATTGTCTATGGTCGTGTTTTTGTTTATTATTAAGCCGAAACAAAGGAATCCAGTGACTTTAAATCAAGTATTACAATTAGTACTAGTAGTAGTTAAGGTAGTTACGATTAATGAAAATTAACAAAGTTTGTAATACCAAATGGCGGCAAGTATATGTAGTTATCTTTCACTTTTTCTGTATAACTTGTGAGCGAGGTGCGTATGTATAAAAAAGGCACAATTTTGAATTACATATTTTATTCAATGAAGTGTATTCTAAATGCAACTAAACCAAAGCAGAGACATACGTAGATACAATATGTAGATATACAGTTAACGCTGCTTTGCTTATCGCGGTACCTAAATATTACTATCAAATATTGCTTGGAAGCAAAGGGTTTAACCCAATTCGTTTGTTTGACCAGCCGGTTTATCAACGCATAGCGAACTAATAATAAAACGATGCTTATCTGTCCGTTTGCGTAGCCTTCGCTGCGAGCGGATGCTGTTACGAACGATAGCTAAGCAAATATCAAGTGTGGAATGATATCAAGGGTACATACCTAAGCTAAGGAATGGAACTTCGACAAATTCTTTAAAAGAAATAAAATAATTTTACGGTTTCCATAAAAAACAACGATAACCTTATTTTTTTTGTGCATAACACAAATGCATTTGAATTTCACAGCCTATAAAACAATATTTGTTGTATCAGAATTTGGTGTAAAATAGATAAGTATTAATGTTTTTGACCCGAGGATACGACTTTATGATAAACTTAAATTGTGTTCTGTTGCATAATAAAATATTATGATGAATTATATTTACACGTCAATCGAATGTACCTAATAAAGATTTATATTCATTGACAAAAAATAAAACCAACTACATATTTGACACTATAGATATAAAGGTAGAAGAAATATTCAGATTTGTAGAGTCATTTCCGTTCTAATTTACATATAACCAGCATCTAAATATTTCCTTATATCAAATGTCAAAAGTAAACACCACTTATTCCTTTTCCTCTCAAAGTTTTAAAGGCCAATGTCCATCATCGGAATGCCAGTTGCTCCAATAATATGATCTTGAACAGTGCAAGTGTTGGAAAAACGCTCAGTCACTTTGTATTTAATATTACAGAGACTCGTTGCTTTTTACGCCATGGAATGCCTTACACATTTTTTCAATTACTGAAAAAAATATACGAGATATCAACTTGGGAAGGTCTAAATGGAATACAGTAACTTTGTTTTATTTTTCAAACTCTAATAAAAGGGAACCACGTTTTAAGCTGTGTTGTATCTTTGTATATTATGTGATGATTCATTTTGTTAGTCATTTCTCGGGTTAACACTCGCAATTTATTTCAATTAGATCGATTTACATGTTTATATTTTATTGCCTTAATACCAAAATATTCGTTTTGTTCATCCATTACTAATAGTCAAGCACGAATTGACACAGATAATTAAGGAGCGCGCGAAACGAGTACATCTGTTACTGTCAGTTTAAAGATGGGTAATGTTCGCAGATTCCAGAATATTTAGCGATGCCGCGCACGAAACATCGCGTGGCCGTGAAGAATGCATTTCTAGTTTAGGAGAAACGCTTTCCCCGTCAGATAAACTCTTGTTGGATTCAACACAATTGTGTTAATTGCTAATTGTTGGAACTGGTACTAGTATGGCGGACGGGCGCTAATGTTTCTCAGAGACAGCGTTCTTGTTAAGATGTTGGCAATTGCGCTTTGTTTAAGCCCTCTGAAGGTTTTGCCCTGATATTTGTATACACACTTATTTATTGTTTCTATAACATAAGTTAATACTTACCTAAATATTTGGTATATATTATTTCATATTTTAAAATGTCTCGTTTTAAAAGATATACGTAAGATACTATTACAACTTTCTTTATTCACTCCGACCATGTGAATATCTTCATGTTCTTCTCACCTTCACCGTTAACGCTAATAAGCAATCATTAATTTCAAATACACACAAAATTAATAAAAATGAGATATGCGTGTCTAGAATTGAAAGCTTGTATTCCTAGAGTGAGAGGCCAAATCTCAAACTCTAGTTATGGCTGCTTTTGTAGCCGATATTCAGATGCAAATGAACAGATCAAATCAATATTGCAGCTAATGACGAGCCATCAAGGAGGTTAATCGATGAGTCACCCTGAATCATCGGCGAGTGGCCGCTGACCGCGTGTTTTCCGAGAATTTTCCCACCTTGTTTGTTTTATTGCTACCATTTACAATGACATCTTTGACTAATTTTATTCTTCCTTATATATAGAAGCTAATAAACGTGTACCAAGAGCGTCATTGAGAAATATTTTTACGCGAGATCGCTATAGGAGTAAAAAGTAGAGAACCCTATCAGTATCTATTAAGTCTATATTTGAGTGCATATCCAACTGGATATCATCATCGGATTTGCCAAGCTTATCCCGTACAGTAATAAAACTAAATAAACATTTAAATATGGTAATTAAGATATTGCTTAAATTAAAATAGCATATTGTACTTTATAACACGACACTGTAGAGCAATTGATTTTAAGTTTGTAGTTGTTTTAGTAGCAAAATAAAGTTGTATTTTGTGACATAAGTAGGCCAACTCTACCTTTGTAAATAACAATTCAAACTCGGTAAGTAGCAAAGACCATATCGTGTTTGTTAAAAGTCAAACTACTGAAAATAAGTCGTAGATACGTATACCGTAAAACTAGATACTAGGTACAAATTAAAACAAACATTGTTGAGCTTGGGTGATCGATGAGACGTGGGCGTCGAAGAGAAACGTTTACATGAAGTTCGTTGATTATGTCATAACATTTTCACACCTCCAGACGAACAAGATCCAATGATAACAATAATGTTACAATATTACACGGCGCTTACGTATTTACAAATGTTACAACATCACAAGGTACTTATGTTACACTTTTTTGTGCTTATATACCAGCTTATATTCGATTTTTAAATTCCAATTGTTTTTTTTATACGAGTATGATCCAACACATAATATACCAACCTAATTTATTTACCTATAATTCTTCGCCCTCTAAACTAATATACTAACAAAATAAATTAGAATCAATAGAAGTCCATTTAACTGTAGTGGGTAATAGCATATGAACGGCATAAATTGATCATTTAAACGCGACCAAATGATATTTGACGTTTGAATCATAGATCAAGTATAAATGAAACAAACAGACGTTATGAGTCGTCACTAATATGAATGAGAGTAATCAATTGTATTTAGTTGTGGTCGTCGACTTATGATAAGTTAGTATGAAGGTTCTCACTTTCATTACATATTATAAAAATACTTGTCGATTTAAGTCTTATATTATATATAATAATAGAGTCTTATATATAAAACATTACTTTTTCTGTTACGGAATATCGTTATACCCCGATATCATTTTACGATATGAAAAGGAAGCTTATTATTACTACGTGGGCAAAGTAAGTGCTAAGTTGATATAGTTCGTTTTCTCCGATCCTGTTCTCAGTAAATCTGTAACTGTACACAGGAGAGAGGGATTAAGTTACGGAGCTATCTTTAAACAAACAGCCTCTTATCATCCAGGGATGAAATCTGACTCCAAAGACCTATAGTAATGTTTATATTAATTGCTATTCTCAGACGTGGTTCATAATGTCTGTGGTTGTAAAATATGCATACATGCTTACGATAACAGAGTCATACGGAGGCGGTATCAGCATTTTATTGGTGCTGTGAAAATAAATTGATATTTTCATCGTTATGATAATTACTTTTATTACACTTATGATGTTATGTAGATCTCACGTTATCTTCTTTCACTATTAAAGCATACGAAGATTAAATTTTAATTTCTGATACTCAAATTCCTAATCGATCCACGGAGGTATGTGTAAATTTTAGATAAAGAGTTCTACCAGTTATCACATTTACCTAGATCTTAATAAAGTGTTAACTAAAAAGCTTAAGAATTATGATTTAATATTTCAAAGAAAGCGCACCTTAACGATCTTCATAAGCAATCTGAACGAACCCGAAGACGGTCTGACAAGTGTCGCAGTGTTGCAAGCCGAGAGCGTGGGAGCGCGCGCCCATTGTGCCCGGTTCCCAGCCATCGGTAATAGTGGAGCAAAACGCGCGGATCGCGACAATTGCTGAACTTTGCGCAACTTACTCGTACCAGTCGCTGTAGCTTATTAAACATATTTCAGTAATTATAACGAACACATTTTGAAAGATACCGTACGACTAGAAACATGCAAGGGATTAATCATGCAAATATATGCAATTATAACAGCTACGCTGATTGCTGTTATGGTTTGAAACATGTCATGCAAAACTTCGTTTCGGTGGAACCATACTTAGACTGCTATAACTTACTGAATCAGAAGGAATATTGCACCTGTAATCAGTTTTCAATTGATGGTTTGATATAAATTCGTCAAGAGATTAAGTATATGTATGTTTAATTTAACGTTTAAAACATTTCGACGCGTTGAACTTAACATTTAGTAAGTACAAAAAGGGGGGGGGGGGTGAATTTTTAAACAAGACGTGTTCATACGAAACTCCTATCACGACGTATACACAAGTCTTTCTTAAAAACTCTTAGTAAAAAGTAGAGTCTGTAATCCTAAACAAATAAGCCAAGATTATTTTAGCAAATAAAGTATCCTTAAACAACATTCCTGTTTTTATTTACTGTAGCAATTGTTTCGATATACAGTTGTGAATAATCAGGTTCCATTTCCAATCGCTTGATTAGTACGTTATGCATTATAATGTTTATACAAAATTATAAAAGTAATTGATTTGACATGGTGCATAAACTTAAACATAGAAATGAAACGAAATATAGAATTTGTGAAAATATGACTAATTTTGCACTAAGCAACATGATGAATCCGTATGTGTTAATTTACAGATAATAACTATTCTGTATTGGGTATATAAACTAATTATTTCCTTAAGTATGATTAAGTTTTTATCATCAGACTCTCCTTATCCGTAAGCCGTTCAAATCATTCATATATGAATATATTAATGCATACGAACATATTATGTATATGTTGTAGATTTAAAAGAAACCAACATAGGCGAGCATCAATGAAAAGCTTATTCGTATTCTTCGTTCGAATCGTAACCTGTCGTTCATGAGAAAATGGCAAAACCAGTGTTTTTGCTTCTCTGTCTTAAACTAAGGGTTGTCAATCAAGTAAATAAAATGGATAAAGATTATTACGCAAACCTGTATTAGGGATTCTTTAATTTTCTATTTTTGAAATTATTAAGAATTAATTTTCATAAGTCGTATTCGTATTCTTAAAAAAATGCGCAAATTATTTTGTTGCTACGAAGTATTTGGGAATAGAATATGAATAAACTTACTATTCCTAGTACTCCTATCCAAATCTCCCTAAATATTACAAAGTTTTAAATCATCATTCAATTTTTTAAGTAAGGAAAACTACTAATTTGCATGCAGTCATGTGAAAGCTCACCGCAGACCAGAACCGAATTTATATAGATAAGTGAATACCTAAAGTGCTACATTATGTCATATCGTCAGCCCTACATCTTCAGCTGTAAACATAATTATATCTTTTTTGCCGTTTCAATCGGTTAGAAAATGGATCGTGGAATGGTGTAACAGGCGACTATTGTCACGACTAGTCTTCACCACTCCATATTCAGTTAAACTATTCAGATTGGTTACTTGAGATTAACTTATTTATATTTCATGTAGGTTTATCACATCGCATTAACTTTCCAGTTTCATATATTTTTCATCACCTAATCTAAGTAAGTAAACATCAATTATTTGAACCATAAGCATCGGTAGGTAATAATTTTACTAATAATATTTGTAATTAAAATTAAAACAACACAAAATCCTGTTTATAAGAATACAAAATTCTATTTACAGTTTACAATTAATCAACGTGATCGTTTTTTCTGTTGAAATATAAAAATAGCTAGTTACAACAAGTATCAAGTTTGGTCGACGACGAAGTTTTTAGGATCAAATCTTTCTGCTTAATTATTCTCGCATCGAAATGTCTTTGTCGATTCGTGGATAAATTTAAAGCCATTTTCTATTAACAAAGCGAATATAAGGCGTCTAAAATGGAGATTTGGAGCAGCTAGTTCAAAAACGAGAAATTGCAAAATTTACCAAGCTTCGTTTAGGCACGTGACGAAAGATATTTTGCACGCATCTAGTCCACGTTCCCAATAACCACATAGACACAACTGAGATTTAAAATGTATTTGGACTGGGTTTCTCGGAGCTAAGGGATTGATAAAAGAAAAGTTTAAGGAACCCCAAGAGTTTATGGCATATACCGTTTACAGTTTTTACTTTAAAGTGTAAATACATATTATAATTAAGCACAAGCCTAATGTCCACAGAACTGAATTTACGTGGCTCAAATTGAGCGGTTAAATATAATATCCATTTATCTTAATCTTTGTCAGGTGCTTTTTATATGACTTTGTTAATGTAAGTTATTTGTGGGTATTTAATTGGCAATCTAAGGTGACCTTCCCAGTAAGATAAAAAAGGAAAAACAAAACAATACTCTATAGTCTATAGATAGACAAGTTTTCTGTTAAACCGTTTAAAGTAAAGATAAAATTGTAAGGTAAAAGAGAAACAGCGCACAGTAGTAATCACTCAATCAGCCAATCAGGAGATTAACACTTAAACTGACCACTGACGCAGTGTTTAGTGGCAATCTAGCAATTGTACCTAAATAGCTCAACTACGCAATGCCGCAATTAAGGGCATTCTAGACCAACGTTTCCAAGATGGAGACGATTACGACCTCTGTACAAAGTGACTAAGTTCGTTTAAATCCTTCATCCCACTTAACTCAGACAATGTATTCAAGACATAATTCAAGGCGAATTAAGTATATTTTTTTAAATGTCGGTTAAAACCTGTGGTGCTACTAAACGCCCCGGGAAATTCCCGTAAGTGAGAATCGCGTATACGAACCACTTACTCCAATCAAAACCTATTTCACTGCCTTCAAGGGAGTGATAAGGGAGGCACGAATCCGTTATCGGAGGTGTTTCAACTTAGTCCTTGGAGTCATCAGTGGTTTAAATGTGTGGACCAGATACATTGCGATCGAGATAAGGATACCCACGGATCAGATGAACTGCATTAGTTTGTTACTTTTATATCAACAGTACTTAGGAAAAGTACCTCTGAGGCTAATTGAGAAATTGCTCGAAAGTCCAATAACGGAAGGTCAATAATATCATTATATTAATCGCGAGTGTTAAGATATAACTTGTAGAAGCGTGCATTGAAATTCGACGCGCGCGCAGCCTCGGCCTGATAATTACAACTGGATCAAGTCTCAATTGGTTTGATCCATTTTAATCTAATTACCTATCAACTCCCGTGTATTTAAGATTCGGCACGGCTAATCGAGTGATGTAATCTGAATAGGCTTCATCAAACTTAATTAGATTTAAAGCTATTGTAATGAGGTTTGTTTAGCACTCTAGAATAGGATAGGATAAGGATAGGTGGATTAAAACAGTTTATGACGCAAGTAAAATGTTCTCGTTAATCGATACACTAATTGAGGGCTTCCGTCGTCATCGCAAACAATCGTATAAGATTTATAGTTACTTACACTTCAACAAACACTGCCAATAAAATCCTAAGTGCTTATCACTCATTGTAATAGTTACATTGTAATAAAATGTAATTGCAACTATAAACAATATCAAAATGCTCGACTTGTTTTCTATGACAGAACATATATCGAAGAAAACGTGATTATTTTTTCAAAAATCAAATCAAAAATTTTCGAAAATCAAAAACTCAGCCAATATAAATAAAAATAACTAAAATAAAGTAGTGTGTTATAAATATCACTACAACGAATGCTCGATGGTAGTAAAGCAATCAGTGAAGGATCTTGAATGTGAAATTTTATGGGAAGCACTAAAAGGATGGAATTATAAATCCCATAGCGCTCGGCTCTCGTTCTCAGCAAACAATTCATCTATTATTTGTATAATTGGACGCTTCGTTTCTTCTGACAATTATGCTGGCGGTCTCGGACCCGACAAAGGTGCTAGGAAAGTTGAGAGAGCGACTGCAATTTCATTGTTTGTATAATAACATACATTTGTCGTAATACGAAGTTTAATCATTCTAGAACTCGTTAATTTTATTGCAATTGCATTTCGTTTGGAGTTTTACAAATATATGAAGTACCTACATATCAACTTAGTCGCAACAATAGATTGATCCCTTATCATACTTGGGGTTTAGTAGCAGAAGTAACAATGTTATTTTACTGTGACCAGATAAACTTAGCTGCATTACGAATCTATTTGGTATTTTTTATTTGAACACGTAGTAAATTTATATTTGGAAAAAAACAGTTTGTTACATTTCAATCAGTGTGTTAGGTAACTTACGTTTAACATGAATAATATACAACTGTGAAATTAAAATTAACAGCATAAAATAAAACAAAATTACTAAGAAAAACAAAGAAATTCTGCAGAAATGAAAACTACGTGATTCATTTAATGTATGTAATTCGAACTTCTCTCTTCCGTTAAATCATTGCCAACTATTGATGATTGATGAATCATGAGGCGTTAAAGATCGACATAGCAACACTAACAACAACCATGTTTCGTTTAAAGCATACAATCTTTGAACTTTTACTAGGAACAATAAAAACTTTTCCATCATCTTTGATGTACATTTTTCCAGGATTTAAAATATAGATCAATACCGGATGTATCGCCCTACCTTTAAGAAAAAAATAATATATTATGAATATGACTTTAACATAACTTTATAGATTTAAAACAGTTGTTAAAATAGTAAACAAGATGGGTTTTTATGTTATTGTTATTCTAAAAGTTAGTTACAATTATGGTTCTAAATGTTTAGTACTTAAGTCAAAAGAGTAAAAACATAGACAATATTATTATGCGTTCTAAAACAAATGTCCATCATTCAGGGGCGTTTTAAACCCAGTCTTAAAACTATCATAGGTAGGTATGTAACATCTTCATGTTAACAATTACTCTTGTACAGTAGCCGTAGATAATGGAGTGTCACGTAACAACATCCGCCCATGCAACTGTGGACACGTGAAGACTATGCTCCTACATCAGATTATCTTGGATTTCTTAGAACAAGGTTTGTATAACATCAAATACTATAGTGCAGTATCTAATTGTATTCAAATGTTACATTCTATTCAATATTCTTGGTTATAGAACGCTTACAACGTTAGTAATAATTTTACTGTAGATACAATTCAAAATTTTGTGTGTGCTACAGCTTTAGTTAACTTTAATTTATTTATAAATTAAGACAACATTTCTGACTCTGGTAAAGGCAGGACACGAAAGTAATAATATTAGTAGTTTATATAGATAAGCAGAATGTATTTATTTATTTAATATTAAACTTGTAAGCTTATAGTAGCTTTTTACATAAGTATTTTTTCTAGCGCATGTTTGTAATGTTACTCTTTACACGGTCTATTGGAAAGATGACTATTATCATACTATGTGTGCATATGTGTGACCGTAATAGCTTCTATTAAAACAAATATTGCAATTGCACACCACATTCGCATGCCATTGTTAATTCCGCTATGAATAATAACAGCCAACTATGCAATATGAATAATAACACGTAATTTTCCATCATTCAAGAAAATGACTATGAAATTAGGTAATTTTGTGTGCATAATCGTCTTCAACTTTTTCATGAATACATTAAATATAGACGGCGCTGAAGGTCAAGACTAAGCAGCCAATGCTTAAGAGGCAATTAAAGTTAATACAGCGCTGAAGATTCGAGTGTTAGATAAACAGAGAGGTTTTACAACGTTCGTATAAAATATTATTATAAGAAAGTGTGTGTGGTCCTAAAATTTAATGATGCATGCACAAAATATGGAATCACAATAGGCCATAAAGTTGGCGCGTTTTTATTTATTACTCGAAATATTTCGAAGAACTTACCCGCTGTATAAATTCCAGTCACAAACGAAACAAGCACTAAATGAGCCCTTAAGGGCGGTCACTTAAACAAACTCCATAGCACATTGCACAGATATCCTTCAAGGTAGCACAAGTACGCGAAGTGTATCGAAAGCGCGATACTACGAGCGACGCGACACGTCCGTCGCGCGCGGAGGTTCAGCGCGGAATGGAAAACCGGAGTGTCTTTCTTATGTGTTGCCTTGCCAGAAGCTGCGCGTGCGCCGATCTCTTTGCGTATACAAGAAACGCATTGTTTTCTATGCGTGCAGTCAATAAAATCAGTAGCTACTATGCTAGAATTCGCATTGTAAACAAACGGAAGTCCCTTAGCGAGCCCCGTGTGTGGTCCGAAGTGCATTCACACCTTCCAAGCTTCCATATAAACAAACAACCCTACGTGTTTCCTTGATCATACTTGTCGTGTTTGATGAGGTTTAAAAATATAACAATATTATATTTATAAAAGCTATTATCGATCAATTTATATACCTACCTGCTATTAATGTGGCTTGCTTTTTACCAAATATTTGTATTTCGAATATTTTGTTAGTTTGACAAAGAAAAAATACTATCACATATTCATCTATATGATCGATATTATAATATGCTTTCGATATAATCACCGAGATTATTTCGTAACATGATCCCACGAATCGATCAATTAAGTGGACAGCTTAGATAAATAAGTTGTTTGTGATCATGAATATTAATAAAGCCTGGACCTGAAGTATGCGCACATTTTGCCTGCTCGGCTTTTTGTCCGAATTCTTATTAACACTTTTTTGCTACTGTCATATTCGAACTGCACCACTACATGCTTAGAAAAATATCAGGAATTTAAACTATGTTTACATCTTTATTTTGAGATTAAAAAATATTTGTACTTAATCCCACAAGAGATTGAATGGCTATTTCGTCCGTCTACACGTGAGTCTTGAAACAAACAAACAAATCTCTTCAACTTTATAATATTACTATAGATGTTCTGATTACCTATTGCAAGGATTATACAGCTAATTCAGTAATTAGGTAGCGAATTTTTCGATAAAGTTTGAAGTACCTATTTATTAATTATGTACCTTCCTACTAACTTAATTGCTAGGTTGCGATGGAATACATTTATCTCTGTTATACCTATATCTTTGTACTACCTTAGCAGTTATTAGCCTATTAAATTTACTTATATAATAATCAATATTAACAAGCATAATGGCCTTAGTATCTACAGTTCAACATATAATATTATTTCATAAACAAATAAGTGTGTCATTGCTATATTTGTCACTTATTTTCAACTGATACAGCTATTTCAGTAACAAAGGAGGAAGATCTAAAATAGCCATTATTATGTAAATATATCCATTAATAGCTAAAGTATGTTGATAAAAACTAAAGATTAGCAGACAGTACTTTTTAGGATTACAAATAGAAGGAAGCCCTTTATTACAAAATGTATATAAAAGAGTTGGTACTTATTGCTTACTCATCCGCATAGATACGACGTTTTAGAATACTTTTAAACGACGTTTGTACTCACAACTGGATACAACCACCAAGACATACTTATAACAGAAGCCTAAATCTTAGTTTTTGTTTCGACGTTTTCTAGACGGCTAGGGATTTATTTTCCTCTGCATCAATCGTACGGGAATCACGCTGCCACGCGTTGCAATGTTATTATTTTATATGCACAAAACGTTTTATTTCTGTAATAGTAATTACAACAGCATTGTTATCGCATTGCTCAACGTCACGTGACAGGTATAACTAAGCGTGCCGTGTGGGCCCTACACGTGACTAACCACTAACTTACTAAACCCAGGAGATTGGGTACCTTTACTACCTTTATCGTTAAACTAATTAACTAACGCAAATCGGTCACATGTTACACTACCGATAACCCAATGATTTGAGTGCTGTTCCCTAATCTAGAGGTGAAACGAAGACAGAGCGTTAGGAAACCTGCGTAGCTGTAAGTCTCCATAATGTTATCAAAGTTGCGTGAAAATTATGTTATTGGTACTATAGATATAGTGAATTTTTTTGAAGAACAATTTGAAGTGTTTACAAGGTTACTGATACTAAGATTAGTATCAGTAACCTTGTAAACTCTTCAAATTAACGCACAGAAGCCAAGGGCCCAAAGTCTACATCTCGAGCCAAGTGCGAGTTAGACTCAGAGAAGACTTCACATATTTGAGTAGGTTATTTTCTAGGGAACTCATTAGTTCCTTACATATTAGTTCCTTATTATTTTTTCATTCACCATAAACCCAAATGAACTGCAGATTTCCTTTTATATTTTTCTTCTCCCTTACTTCACTTTCACTTGTTATAAAGTGATTTTTATTTCTAATATTAACTTTAATTTCTTTTAGGCTTCGAATCGGTGCCTCTAGATTAGGAAGCCGATATTCACCCGCCTTATCACACACTAATTTCGCTCCAAATCAAAAATCAAAATTATAATAAGCTATCAAATACCATACTTAACATCAAAAATACATACCAAACTGAACGTTTTCCGGGATATTTACTTCCTGGACAAAAAGCGGCCATTCAGTGCATCCTTGGCCGCCGTCACGGGCGCCGCGCTCCATTATGTAAAGTATAAATGAATTTGCATTTTATTATTTCATCGATTGTATCCACGACGCTTCTACGCCCTCTACGCTTCGGTGGCCATGTTCGAAATATTTTGGTACAAATTTAATTTGGTTACGTTATGTATCGTAATAAGTACTTTTTTGTATTAAGTAAATAGAAATAAAAAAACATAACGAAAAGCGAGGTATACGCGAGACTTTGAACATTTTGGAGGTGGTAGAGTACTCTGTGGCGCGACTCTCGATGCACTAACACCACGCCTATTTCTGCCTGATGAACTGAGCTTAAATATGTTTATCTGCATACGAGTAATACTAGTACTTATATTCCGTGTAAATATTTACACGAAAGTAACAGAATATACATTTTACGATTTAAATCATAGTTATTTATCTCTAAATATGGTTATCTTGTTAGTAAAATACTATTGATAAATATAATATAATAATTTGCATAAATTAAATAATTAATTAATGCTAATTATGTACCACGGATTCAGCAAAACTTTAATTGACATATCCGAACATCTTCAATACACTGTAGATCTTAGACGTATTGATATTAGGTTATGATATTCTCCTGCAATGCATCGTTAATACTGTGAAAATACGTTATCTTGATATATTAGAAAGAGATTTAGTATAACATCGGCATAGAATTAGCGTTAGTAGGACGTGAGAGCGAGGCAGCAGACAAAAACACTTGTACCCGTAACGTACATTGATATAAGAAGTTGATGAGGCTAACTATTCTGGAGTGACAGTAAAAGTCTATATGTATGATGAGAAAATTCTTATTTAAATGATCCTTGACACCTGAAACACTGGGAATCCTATAGGGGTTATGAGTGTAGAAATAATAATTATATTCTGATCTATTTAAATGAACAATATCATATTTTATTGACTGACTTCGATATGACTATGACTACTTGTTGAGGACAAATCCTTTTTTAATCCTATATGCGGTTAATTTGCAAGGCAGACATTGATTAATCACTATACCACAAACATTTAGGCTATTTAACGATCACCACCGACTGCTCCAATAGGTATCAGTAGGAACAGAAACTTGCTAAATCGCTTAGTTAAGCATTGCTTCGTTGACCGATGTCTTCGTTCGTTGACTTTATATCATTACGCTATGGATATTTAATTCTTAAGCTATGAGCTACTGATATCAAAGTACCTCGCCCAACCCAGGACCGTGATGTGGGCCAGGCGAAGCGTGAAGCTGACTTATTACGGGTTGACTGACATTGAGCGCACGCAGCAGTTTACCTTCCATATAGTTCCATTTCCATATACCAGGTATAGAGCAGAGACTTTTCACGACACTTGAGAAAACATGGATTTTTTTTTTCATTTTTTTACTGTATATTCGCGGAAAATAAAATCACATCTTAAGGTTTGTTATGTTAGTAACGGAGTTGAAAATACTGCAAAGCATGCATTTAAACGGCTTTACCGTCAAGATATTTGTATTCCGAATAGAGTAGGAGTTTCCCTAAAGTCGCTCATGGATATGTTGCTGCCCGTATTTTATTCCAGATTTAAGGCAGGCAAGGCAGTACTTCCTAGGTGAAGGGAAGGTCGGTATAGCAACGGTCTATAATAGGTATAGAATTCTAAAAACTAAATTCTGAAATATGTACGATAAAATGTATTGAAACATTCATAAGATTGATTTCAAGGGATGTGGCTGCACTTTTTCTTCGTATTTCGGAAATCATAATGTGGAAATTAAAAGCGTTCTATTTCAACGCAATAAAAGCTCAAACATCAAACAGAGATACATTTGTGCGTACACGCATATCGAGTAGCGTTACGTAACACCCATTTTCTATTTTATTTCTACAAGTTCACATTATGGCTAGCAACACTTTCGCTCAAGCCGAAGATACCGTACTGCGCTAATTTCTAGGTAAAATTAAAAGTAGACGTATTCGATTGCAATTTATAAAAGATTTTATTCTACTGCGAATTTTTTTTTAATTTAAAAGGAAAAATATGCGGGTATTGAAAGTAACAATAAATTCACTTTCACATTAAATGTTCATAAATGACGCAATAATTTCCTAATCGTTATCGACCGAACAACGATAAAACAAATAGTTTCAAGTGCTTGATGATAAAGTAGACTAATTCTGTCAAATACAGTTTAGAGATGTGGAATGAACAAAAAATAGTAAAGGAAAGCCGAGATATTTCAGCTAAGAGCATAGAGATTGCATCTGTCGCCGACCTCAGGTAGGCTGCAAACCTCAGGTTAAGCAAATGATTATATAGACGTCTAAGTATGACAGCGACTGCTTACTGCTTATGTGATTTACTTCTAAAATTTCATAAAAAAACAGATGAAGCGAAGAAAATAGCATTCATTCAGAATTAAGACAACGTAAACTATTTTTTGTCGGCGTGAATGTGTTACACAACATTTTCAATTTGATTCCTACAAGTTCAAGTTACAATGGACGGCAAGATGGCAGCGCTTCCGTCGGATCACTTCCTGCGGCACGCTTCAGTGCTTTGCTTCAGAACGCTGAATAGTTCAAATGTGATGTGGCCATTGTTCGGTTATTAATTGCCGCTGTAGCCAGATTAATAAGAATCATCTTCAACTTTAAGTAAAGTAATTGTTACATATGAATTTATTTCAAGTAATGTATACCTATCTATATTATTATATATATTTTTACTATACAATATAAATATTTTGTACCCCGCTACGCAGGGTAAGAAACAACCTATTTTCCTCTTTAAAATACAATCCAAAAGGTTAGGTACTCAAAGGTGTTTTAACCGGTAAACGACAATCAATCACGTATCACGTGATTCATTTGTCGGAAAACTCGTGGATAAAGTACACAATACTTCAACAGTTGAGTCAATAGATTATTCATCGGTGTTCAATAAAAAGTTCATAATAGCAGAATCACATAAGTATGTCACCTGCAATCTATGCAATTTTAGAATCCAATCCAATTTGACAATACATAGTAGGCAGAAATTGTCAAAGTTCGATTCACGGGCTTGTTCAGAATATTTTGATTATCATTTGATAGGCAAAATATTCTGAACAAGCCCGAAAAAAGACACTTCTTAGCAATAAGACCACTTTTTTACATTATTGTTTCCTCTACTCTATTCTGTTGTTATTTCATTAAATTGATTGTCGGCTTTAGTGTACTATAATGATCAAATATTCTATATTATCCGGCGCATTTCCTTTTATCACAAAAAAGTTTTTCATACGGTAACAAAAAGAATCATGCGTGAACCATAATCTATGATCGTATCGTTACCGAGAAATTGCGTAGCTTGGTAAAAACGCACCGCGGAACTAGTACCACACTTCCCATGTTATGTTGTTGTTACAGATTTACACACGCGATTTTACAAGAAATCTCTTACTATACGTAGGAAATCGTTCAGATTATTTTAATAATTACACAGGAGCAGTGGCGTAGCTACCTAGGGGCTAGGCGGGGCAGTGCCCCGGGGCCCTCAAACTCAGGGGGCCCTCGAACCCTTACCAGAAATCTCGATCGAACGGAACTTTTGGAAATTTCTCCCATTTTCAAAATAAATATGAAATGTTGCAACCCCACTTTAAACATGACAACTCAGTTGAAAGTAATTTAAAAGTTATGCCTAGGGAATTCCCCTAAATTCTATCTGTACTATTACTTAGTTTTACCTCAACTAACTCAAGCATGGACTGTTCACTAATCATGCAAGGAAATAATGAGCAAATATGGAGTGCTAGAATGCGACCTAACGGAAGTATTCCGCCGTGGGGCCCCGGCGTTGTAAAATAGGGCCTCCCCCTCTCTTTCCGTGGGTGCCGTAAGAACCGGCTAAGGGATACGGTGCAGACCACCTATGCACAAATGTGAATACATTGCAGACGTATGTTTTTTTTGTGTTTATTTGTTAGTATATTGCGGTTTGGTAGACATATACGAGTATATATATAAATCAATAAATGTATTGATCGGCATGTTAATGCGCAATCGTATCAAATCGGGGTGCGCCGACACATGGACCCTTAATTTATTTAAGTAAGTAATGTTATGTGACAAATTAAAGGAAAAGGAAAATTTTGAAGAAAATACGTATTTTTTCATAATTTGCATACTAATCCTTAAGGATTATACATAAATACATATGTCATAACATGGAAGAATTTGTTGGTTAATCAACTAATTCTTCGATGTTATGACATATATGTTTGTAACTTGCGAAAATATAACGGACACATTAGCGTCATAGGATCGTATCCAATCGTGGTCCTATGACGCTTTGATCTGCCTATTTTAAGAACAAATGTCCCTACAGTGAAACATTTTTGATTTATGTGGAAACGTTATACTTTTTCGGAAACTAAAGCTAGGAAAAATTGCAAATAAAATAGTTATTTAGTCAGTTAGGCCCGACCTTTATATGATAAATCCTTGACGATCCTATTTCGTTTTATTTGCCAAACCTACATCCAGTATTATTGTAATTTATGTTGTTACTGTTTAATATTTTTATTACCTGCCCTGCACTACACAAAAAAGGGCTTAAATAGCTTAGCATTTATAAAGTATTTGTATATTTCATATTTTGTTTGATAAAACCTAATCAGTTTCCATAGCAGTGGGGCCCCATTTTTTTATTTGCCCCAGGGCCCTTGGTTAGCTAGCTACGCCACTGCACAGGAGGTGTAAACCGATGCCTAGCTTGGGTTCACTTTGGTAAATGATTCTGTTGATATCGTAGAGACAGCGATAATAATAACGACCAAAAATTTCAATTAAATCACAATTTTCTTGCAAGTAGTTTGAGATGTAAAACAATAGGACTGATTGAAGTGTCTCTTAGTGATCTTGGTTATCAATTATATACTTTTAAAATATTTTAGATTTCGTTTTGCTAGAACGTGGCTGAACTGTGACAGCATCACTACAAGTCAGAGACACTGGTTACACTTAATGTTTAAGGTCAACATTTGGAAATAAGCGTCAGTCGCTAAGTTTGGCGTCAAATATTCCAAAATATTTTGTATTAAAGATATAATGTGGAGTTTAATTCAATTTAATAATGTGCAATGTACAAATCAATACAATTAGAATTATTTATCATAAGCAAGTTACTACCTCATCTCCTCTTCTATCTACCTTCGATATATTTATCGAGTCCCAATCCTTAATCCAAAGATCAAAACTCTAGAGGTATTTATGTATCCATTTATATAATTCCGGTTGATATCAAGGTGCCCGAACATCAAGGCGGCGACATCCCGAGTCACCGACACAGGAAGCCGGTCACGTGATTAGGGAACTGATCACACTAAATGGCTATTAGGAACCGCTTCAAATACCGAATTGGTTATTTGTGTATAACTCTTTCATCCACGAACGGTTTACGGAGGTTTTGTTACTGAGAACGTAAGATTGGAAATCGCTTGAGTCTTCTGCCTTTAGATGTGTTCTCACGTGGAGCAGGATATGATAGTATGTTTATTTAAGGACAAAATCGTACTAAGCGTATATAATGCGTAAAAAGGTCATTAACATTATTGTTACGTGTTCGGAGGCTTCATAAAGAGTATTTCCTTTTAGTATAGAAAAAATGAAGCTTAATGAGAATTTTAGATCCTATAACAGGAACTCACATAGATGCAACTATAACACGAATATGGTATGTAGTTTTTTGCATGTTTCTTAAACAGTGTCATCGTCCTTTGGGAATACTTCAGGAGTAAATTTTTCTACATCTGGCATGTAAACGAACTAATTGTCGAAGAAATTTTGAAATATGCTCTATCGAATAAATTGTAAAATATTATTGAAGGTATAATTCTGAAACCTTGTTTACTACGATTCTTCATTAACGCCACAATAAACCGGTCGTGTTGAGTTTCCCGGCTCATGAACAATACGTAGACGATCATTAAGACGATCACAATGTCATATTCCCTTGAACTTCGGACCGCGCACCGTAATTTCATGCTAACAATAACGTTTGTTCCTTATGGAGTCAGTACCAATGAAAGTCATTTTTAACTCGATAGAATATACAACAACTATTCTGATCAAAGTTGTTCAATAGTTGATAAAATAGTGTGCATATGTTAACCCAACCACTGTTTGGTAAATATTAGACTTTTAAGGTATTTATGTCCAATTTTGAAAATGGAGATTAAAAACAAATACCCATTGATGTATTAATTGCCATGCTGTGCTAAGTGCAACCCGGGAAAGTCATGAGCATATTTTTTAGAGGCGGAGTTATTTGTTCCCAAATTGATTAACAAAAAATCGAGACTACAGAATTGTTTTAACATTGAATATATAAATATGTTGCTCATTAAAATACACCTTGAATATATCCATCCAATATATAAGAATTACTAAGCGAATACACATTCAAAGATTATGTTGTGTAGGTAACTATCCTGTAACTGGGATGACATCTACGTTGTGTTTAAATTTAGCTAACTAGCCTGCCTACTTTTCACTTTGCCAACCTAACCTATATATAAGTAGAATGCATAATATATTAATGAGTATATTGTTATAATATAGTTTTGTAGCAATGGTAGCGTCGTTTGTTACCGTGTGCAGCGAGCGTGGAGAGGAGCGGCCGCTCCATCGCCGTGACGTCCTTTGTTTGGTGCCTAGCGGTAAATAATTAGTGTATTATCTCCACATTTATTGTAATTTATTGAAATAGCATTGTGCTATATGAATAATTATTATATAAAAGTCTTTTCGGGGATTAAGTACCCGCTGTAATAGATTATTTTGAATCTGCTACGAGTACTATGGTAATCGTGGGTTGTAGTCTTTATTACTATGTACACAATATTTCTTACCATATTTATGTATATTCGGACAATAAACAAACGACATGTAGAAAAATATACACAACGTATAGAGCCACATTGTCAATAAAAAGTTCAAGAGTATTAGATAATATGAATTAATAAAAATATTTACTGCCTCAATTAAAAAGTAAATATTAACATGTACGTTCCATTATATATCATAATTAGATAGAATTCTACCTAAACTGAAAAAAAATCGAAGAATGTTGAATGATGTTTTTACGGTATTTACGAATTAAGAGTTTTATAAACTCTCTGAAATTCTTTAACTTACTTTAAATTCTTTATGCTTAAGAGAAATCAATAAAGAAAGTAGAAGCTAAATAATAAGTACTTATTCACATTTAATTCACTATAACAATTTTCAAGACAAAAAACTGAACATTACTTGTATATGCTCTAGTGAACAGATATTATAGCTAATACGAAGTACAGATCACGTACACTTTAATAGCGCATTGAAAAACACATAAAATTCATAAAAGTGTAAAATTGTTTTACAGCTCAGTAAAAACGTTAGCTGTCGTTAGAAATAGATTAATAGCGTGATATTATACGTTAATAAGTCTGAGATGATGCATTAAGAGAGATTTACACAGAGAAATGGGCTGAATAAATCTGGGGAATGAGAATATTATTTGATTTAGAAAATAGTGAAATATTCTGAATTTTATATCGCACAGCTATTTTTGTATATAGGAGAGAGTGTTATGTGTTGAACTGATTGATTTCTCATCGCAGAATCTAACCTACTGAAGATCCTGTTATGACATAGTTGCACACTATGGAATGCTTCTTTGTTATTCCACTTCTAAGATTATATAGGATTAAAGGATTGTTTAAAAATCCTCCAATTTTGAAACAAGATTTATAAAACTTAGCATGCATTTGGCTTTCTGGTTAGAAATAATAAAGTAATATTTACCCGTTTTTGGAAAATCAACCCATAACGGGGTAAAATAGGGATTTAAAGTTTGTATTATGGTATGTAAGGTAAGATTTACAAGCTAGCAAAAGTTAGTATTAAATGAATGCGAGATAATTTTTTTTTTTTCGATACAAGTTTTAATCACTCACGCGGACGCACGCCACATTCACTGAGTAAGTATGCGATCTTTCAGTGATTTATTTTATGAGTGTTCTAAATAAGTACTTATAGTAGAGTGCCTTAAGCATCTAGAATTGAAAAAGCTCGGAATCCAATTACTGTCAACGAATTATTATGAGACCTGTTGGATTGTATTGTTGATAAGGTATATTAAAATGTTTACCAATTAAAAATCGTTGCTTTTTATTTAATAATAAAATAAATAAATTAAGGCATATAATATAAGACATTACGAGCTTATGTAGTGTCAAAATCGTGTTATAAATACATTTCTATCATATAATATTAAAAAGTAATAGTATGAAACAATAAGTGTAACAAAAAAAAGTTTATAAAAAATATTTATTTAGTTCGCCTCTCATACATGCTTAAAAATGATTAAACTTCAATTATTCCGTTTTCGTCACTTTCTTCTACTTCACTTATTTTTAAGACAGGAGATGCATTAAAACAACTATCACCATTGCACTGTAAACACGCTGAAGTGCAGTATAAGCCACTTTTTCGACATCCGCAAGCATTACCACATCCTTTTTTACAATTACAAAATAGCATTTTAAGTAAATTATCTGGAGCTGGCGATTGTTTCATCAGTATTGGTTCAAGTTTATCAGAAACGTACCTCCAACCCCAATTTTCAACAGAAATATTATTACCTAACCATATCTGCACTTGTAAATATACTCTTTTCAAATGTTCAAACGCTGCATCAGACGTAGGTGGTAGAGATGCCAATTGAACACCCGTTTTTTTGGCTGTGCCCTTTAGAAAAGAATTAAACCTCAATATATTCAAATCTTTAACTTTTTTGGGAGCACTGTATAATTCCAAAATACATGCAACGCCAGCTTCAAAAATTCTGTCAGGATCTGCATCAATATTTTTAAATACTTCAGCAGCGCCATGTAAATTCTTGCATTTTTCGAAATTTTTAGCGAACTTGTTTTTGCCTCTATTGAAAAAAGCAGACGTTGTATCGCAACCAGTGAAAGCGTGTACGAAAAGAATATGCTCTTTACATTTCGGTAATGTATTTTCTAAGCTTTTTGATGAAAAAAAATTCTGTACAACATTTCCTCGAGGTGGCTTTTGAAAATAAATTTCACGGTCGTTTGGAGTTAGTGCAGTTAATAGAACTAGTACATCAATATCTTCAGAAACTACAGTAACATTTGTTGACTGTAAGTTAATTGCTGTTTCAACAATCAATCTGTCCGCATCACTTTCCGCTTGACATGTAAACATATTATTGTTAGATAGTTTCTTCCTCAGCATGTCTATGAGTCTGCTTTTATTTTTACTATTTGAAAGAAATTTCTCTTGGCCTATTTTGAGGGGCGTATTTTCATTAAATTCGACATCTGCACATGTATTTTTGAGTGCACGACGGTCTCTTTCGACATTAATTTTATACATTTTTTTTTATAACCATCAAATACTACGTATACGTTTCTGCCGTAATTATTATTTAAGTATCGAACATACGAGTAGTGATTGCATATTTCATCCATTTTTTCATCTAGTTGCCATTTACATCGATGTAATAATAACATACCTCCATCAATTACATAATTACAATCATGTGCACCATTAATAGTTAGCAGAGATCTTTTGTTTTTAAACAAATACTTTACAAAGCAATAATTTTTTTGATATTGTAATGTTTTTATTTAACAAAAATGTATCGAAACGTCTTGAAAAAATAATTATTAAATTGAAAAATATGCACAGCAGAAAGAACACAACAGTACCGAAACACGTTTTTCAATCGACTAACCGTACCGAGCAGCTGCCGCTGCCCTTCCCCTTCACCTTTTTTCTACCGGCTCCTTGCTTTTACGGCCCTTTTTGACTATCTGGTATCTATGAAAGATGTTTTCTAAAATGTATTTTACTTAAATTATGAATATTTTATAAAAATATTTTGATTTAAAATGGAAAAATTGACAATTTCTTGAAATTAGTGTCAAATTAAGAAAAACAAAAAAGCAACGAAAAAAAATTGGTAAACTTTTTAGTAATTTATGTATAAAACATAATGCAGAAGGTCTCACATTAATACATTGACAGTAATTGGAGTCCGAGGTCAAACTCCCCAAGCACTCTACTATTAATCCTGCAATTTATTAGTATTTAAGCACTTTCTGCTTTCAAGTTAACAATGATCAGGCATCGCTGGCCAATTTCCTTCCACACCCGCCGCAAACACTGCGCATTTTAATTAAATAAACAACTCAGGTGCAGTACACTGCATTGGAGTAATCGTAAGAATTTACGAATTTGAGGTTATTTCCTTATTATTTTCTCTACCCATGCCTAAATTGAAGATTCCATAGTAGGTTGTCTCCTAATATGGAACCGTAGTCTTTATCATTGTTTAACTGCAACCATTTTTTATATCCCACCGCGGGCACCTAAGTCTAGAACAATACTGTGCTGCTTAAAGCGGGCTATAGAGGGAAACTATAATACCTATAGCTGGCATCTAATATCTTCCAGAGCACGGAAGCACACATTATACTAAATTTCCGAGAGGCTACGCGAATTTTATTGTATTACATTCATAGAATTACACAGGATAGTACTGTATACACTTGCATTACCTACTTACGATATAAATTTATCACTTGACGTAACAGTCAATTAATTTCCAAACATAGTTATTTCCAAAACGCTGCAATCTGCAGTATTTACTTCTCACAATAAACCTTACACCATAAACTGCGCACCTGCGAACGTGCTCACGGAAACTCGAAATAGCCAGTAACTCGAGAAAGGAAGTTTTGCTCCACTAAGCATTTCTACATAATCCATATTTCGATACGATCGTTTTGGTTGCACTTCCCGTGTCGATGTTAACACACAAAGTTCGGTGGGATTCTGTTTATGGCCGTAAAATAACGCTTTGTATGTAAATAGAAGGAGTATATGAGATCAAATGGTTCCTGACACTCAGCATAGCTCAGGAGTGCAGCCTAAAGGAATCCAGTCTAGTCCAGAAGTATTTGAAGTAATAGTATGTACTGGCTACTTCTGGGAATGAAGTTAGACTCCAAATATGCACGTAGTGGGCTTAACCTGGTGGGTACCATAGAATAATAATTAGTATAGAGTGCGCCCAGGCCGCCAACACTTTAATACAAATAGGGACATGCTCTAACTCTCTAAAACTAGCTTGTTGTGAAATTTTATTAGTTTTCACTGCTCATTTAATCATAATTACGATATTTACTAGTAAAATAATTCCAGGAGCTGCCAAAGATTGTCTGATATCAAAAGATTGTTTTTTATTCCATTATAATGTCAGTTAAACGAGCATGAAGTAATAGCAACTACTTGTACTTTACTTCGTAATTCCTTTTCATGGATCAACTTCAGACAATTTTCCACATGTTATCCTCTAAGGTCGTCCGTGACCATGCACTAACATTTGCTACGATAGTAAAATCTTATATATCCTGAATAATTCTGTCATGATTTTTTACTGCTTTTCAACGTAAGTAAGGTTGCTTTTCTACGCTTACAATGAATCGCATAACAAATTTAAATTATAGTTTCCATTTTTCCTTATAATTATAATAGCAGAGTTTGAACAAGCAAATAAAATCATATCATGTTTTACTGCGAAGGAAAAACAATAACTGTATATTTCAAGAATCACAACATTTTTTTATATTGAATTCTATAGATTCGATTCTTGGCCTTTAAAAAGAGCTCTTAAATCCCTTTAAACCCTTTACTTACTGTAAAAGTTCCAAGCCCTTGTTTATATACTTCGCAAGAATAATATCGATAGTATTTTTTTATTACGCTGTAAAAATATCTTGGATACTGCGCAACGTTGGTTTGATTTACCACACAATGGCGATATTCGATCTTGATTCACGTAGGCGACGGCGCCGTGGAGCCAATTAAAACCGGCGTAGGAGTGACCCTTTACTAAGTAACTGTTATTGTATCTTCCTCATGAACCTACCTCTGATTTATGTTTTTTGGTACTTTGCGTGCTTTTTATGTAACTAATGTAGACAATTGACATAAAGTCCACTTGGCAGACAGTGTTTTTAATTGAAGGGTTTGGAAGTGGATCTCCCTCATATCTCTGTCTCGTATTAACGAGACTCTCCAACTTAGACCTCAGAGGATTCTCAAATGTGAGACCGATATGGTCTCCTATTTTATTAAATAGTAAACCATTATATAATATTATTATCATTATTATTTTATTCAAATATGTGTATTTTTATTTTATGTTTTAAAGCTTCTGAGTATTTTCAATAACTTTCCAAATAAAAAATTAAATAATCTCCTTTATGAAAAGTCAAATTGTTTCCACTTACCTATAAATTGAAAAAAGATTAGTAATTACAAATAGTAAACAAAATTCCTTTCACCGTAGTACCGTACTTTATAATGTTGCCTACAATGTTATTTACAAATTGCACTAGATATACACACAGACAAGCAGACACGTAATCGGCACCAATAGTTTATCTCCCGTAGCAACATTGTACAGCAGGTAGGCGTTAGAAAGCACTACCTGGTTATAAATCCATATCTCTGGCACGTATCTTTGTAATGATTGGAAACAGATACAGGAGTTTCGTTTTGTCATCTCAGAACAAAAATAATAGACTCAATCTCTCGGACTCGGAAAATATGAAGTGTATCCGATTCTGTCCATGGGTTAGTGCCTTTACACGAATTAAGCACACACACACAATATTTATGGTGATTGCGTTTAAAGATTGAATTGAAAAGCTTACATTATATTTTATACATATCTATTTCTACCTCATACGAGCAGCTTAATTAAGTTAAGCGCTGCTATGTTCTGGTTTGAAGGGTGTGGTAAGGGTTGATTACAGATGTCCATGGGCGACAGTAGCCACTTACCGTCAGGTGGACTGCATGCTCATCTGCTACTTCTACATTATAAAAAAGAAACATTAAGGTACGTGCTTTCTTTGTCGTTATTTCGAATAAACTACATCTATACCAGTCTGTTGCAAAGCGACACAAGACACAAGAGTGGGCGGAGAAAGCTCCACCTCATTACAAATCAGTTTGATCGACACGTGCCTAATTTCGATCGCGAGTCCGATATTTCATTTACGTTGTGTTATTACGAAATGATATTTCTATTGTTGCACCACGTATAACAATAGAAAATAATGAGCGTATTTCTCTTATAATTATTGACTTAATTATACTATCAATCTTAATATATTGATCTAAAAGTAACTATTAGTTTCGTCGAAGTTGTCGGTTTGTAGGTACTTATAACATTTGACACCCTGTAAAACGAATAGTAATATAAACAATGAAAAGAGCAACTATCATTTTGATAGCAATCGTTAAACCTTATCGGTAGTCTTATGAGCACTTTTAAAGCCTCTCTACTAACGCCTATCACCATTATCAAACCGCATTAGAACAGCGTGGTACAGTTTGGTCTTAGCCTATTACAGTTGTAAGGAGAAAGTCGGGTTCAACTATGGGATACAAAAAATAAAAGAGTTTGCCACTCTGCAATAATGCAATTGCAAACAATGAATATATTAAATTTACTAAGCCTTGAACCCAAAAATTCTCGGGCATTTTGAGCAATCAAACCATAAAATTTAATACACCAATTACGTTAAAGAGGAAGCCCAATTAAAAAGTAGCACGAACGTTGTGTTTATGGAAAACAAAATTAAAAACGTCAAAACATTGGTATCTACAGAAAACATGCAACACGCTGTCACGATAGGGCGATCCCCGATACGTGAAATATGTTTGATATACGATCCGCGGGAATCCATGCGAGTTTAATTGCTCTGAAAATAGACGCCCGCAGAAACTGCCACCTGGATCAGTGTACAGCACACAACGATGCCGACGAATACATACAGAATGCGTACAAATATGATGCTAGAAGATATGATTGTTTATTTATTTAATATAAATAAAACTGAATAATCTTATGAGCATGGACCCTTCTGATAAAATTAATTTCACATCTAAATCAAAACTAGTTCGTGGTACGAGTTACTCGTACTTACGCTGGGTGTACTATCATAGAATTTCATAAGTTCAAGCTTAACTCAATTAAGACTGGTAATATTAATTGCAATCAATCACCTCACGATTTTGTGGAAAAATAAACTTTTTCTTTTCAATACCAAAGTAAACATGCATAAATTCTTCTGGATGATAAATACTGCCTGTGGATATTCCGGTATATATTTTCTACCCCAGACAAGATTGCAGCTCTATCTGAGTCGGCCACACATGCGTTACCCTGAGGACCAAGCTGGAATGCCTCGTAAAGTGTCTCCCTCCTATAATCGAAAATAATAATGGCACATCCTCACGCGTGTGCTCATATACCTTGGTGAACTATATTAACGCCCGTTTAGCTCATGTTTCCGTCTATTTCTGGACGAATATTTAACGGTAATTGACGGTACGTGATGGGTTTCAAGCTTGGGGGCTCTTTGACCTTGCAGCTGGTTGATTTTTCGAAATACTTAATGGTTATGCATTTCATTTAAAAGCGAATGAAATAAAGACCGTACGTCGAATGTACCTATTGACGGAGATTAGGAAGGGTTGTTAATATTTTATTTTTGTACACAACCAACTTGGATTACCGTAAAGGGTAGTGCCGTCTACCAACTCTTAATATAATTTTAACTTGGACATGTTGTGCAAACAAGTATAGGTACTCGTATATTTGGTTAATACCTTAAAAAAAAATTATAAGATATGGGTATTAAAACGTGTTGTGACGATTTTTTATCAATGGTCATACCAGTAGAGAAAACTAAGGTTTTAATGAAGTTTTAGTAAGAAATAACAAACTTCGTCATAGTAGTTACTTATACTACAAATAGGTTTTCTATAGTTATAGCCCCCGATTTGGATTTCGTGCGTTGTGAATACCAACATACGCAAAAATATCCAGATACACTTACAAAATTATAGAGGTATATTTTCTAGAGGTCAAACGAAAAATTCGTATTTATAGTACATTTTACTATCACCCTTACTTCCATTAGTAATATAGGCCATTTCATCTTTTATTACTACTGCAATAGAAATCTGTTAGAATGGAAATATTAAATATTAGGATGCCATAGATTAGTCATAGGATAGTTAGTAGAATCTATGGATACTGCAAAAATATTCGGTAAAACTATATTTTAAATGAAACATGCACTATTTATATAACAGCTACAATCATAATATTAGAATATTGTAATTCGTCAAATTCTAAGTTTACATCACAGAAATTATGCAAACACGAGCTCAGTTCCCGATCAACATTCTTGTGAGTTGATTAATTAGCAAACTCGAATCAAACAAAAAGTGCGCAAATACCGCAAGCAAGGCCGTAGTAATTAAATGACATTTTGTTTAATTGCAAATAAAAAAGAGGGTTAGTGTGTTGGTCCGTGGGAGCGACGCGAGCCCACAACCGCAGAAGCGCCCAAACATTCAACTTAAGGTAAAGTCCACTTGCGTCCACTTATATTACGCAGGTATTTTTTGCATAATACAAAAGTACAAACAGACAGGCCACTAAAATCATTTAAACATACTAGATAATGGATCGAAATCTTTATAATATAATATAATATTTATAATGTCCAAAATATTACATTATATTTAAATGAAATTAATTAATTTATTTATTAAAAATATAGTCCGTCCGTAATATAGTCCGCGCCAAACTGCTAGTACGCTCTGAAGTTGTTACGCACAAATACTAACATATATTCCGCACCAACGTAAGGGCATACTAACGCAGCTATGCTATAACCTGTGGGCGAGAGCGGTTAACGGACGGGTGCCGGGAGGAGTCCCGCGCCGTCTTCGTCCCGCTAATATCTACAATTTGTTATTCAACGAGACTCGTTTCTATACACAGATTGGACTAGCAGTTTGGCGCGGACTATACCATGTTAAATTATGAGTTTATTGTAATCGGTACCAAGTGGATGACACGGTCGCGCGCGAGTGGCCGGGAATGTGGACAGATACACCTGTGGGACGCCGGTCCTGGCCGCGGTCACCCCTGCGACGTGGGAATCGTACGTTTTCACCAACACCACGTTACTTTATTAGGGGATGTTATAATTTATTTTAGTTATAATAATTAAAGTTATAATTTTAATATAAGTACATTTATCTTTGGATCATATAAGTAGGTATCATATTCCAATTTTTTTAAGCAATTGACAAATTTTCCACGATTGTAGATAGTATTTTTCCGTTTGTAACCCTTGTAATTCTCCAGCTTCGGTTTGAGCCATTCTATGGTATGAGCAAGTTTAGGCAATGAATTGCCCATCTAGGACCTCTTTATTGTACTTAAGCAATCTAAATTTCTGTTATATCAACAATTCACATAATAAATTCTAGAACTGTATCCAACGGTGTACACTAGAACAATGGATATTCGGCCCTGGATGTTATTTAGTAGCGTTTATTCAATTCCACCATTTTGTTTCGGGCACAGATAATAAAGTGTCGGCCTTGTGACGGTACCGGCTCATTACCGCCGTGACCAACTCGGTCTATTGTCTTTGGAACTTGTGGTATTCTATTCAACAGAACAGAGAATGGGAATAGATGCACAGATAAAATTTAAATATGGGACAAAATACTTGCTCCATTTTATTTAAAAATAAAGAGTATTAGCGTCAAAACTGCGGCATTCTTCGACTGATACCTTGCTCTCATATAGGTACGACTATTAAAATAATAATGTATTATTTACCACAGCTAAAATGTGGAGTAATTACATTCAATGTAACAACATTAATAATAAAAAAATGGATTCCATGGGTAAATAAAAAAAAAAACTCTTAAACATCTACCTTCTTCCGCACAGATGAAAGAATGTGAAAAGTACTCCCGCAGTACCGCTAAGCGTAGGGAATGCCATCGCAAAAAACTATATAAAAACAAACGTACCAACTGGCTAGCAACCTTATTCGGCGGCGGATGCGCGGCCTTGCGAGGTCGTCTTAGCGCGCCTTACACCGCAGCGATCCTCTAACAAAAGTCTAACTACCGTTCGGTACATAGTGACAATTTGCCAACACGGGTTTATGTAAAATTGTCTTGTCTATTTGCTAGCTGATAGAGATAGCCCGCATCCCGTTGATTCTCTGTGGAGTAGGTTTAAATCCAAGCCCCTAGCAACTTGCACACATAACTATCGATTTATATGATATTGTGAAATTTTGTAGAACTCTAAATGTGCCGCCAGGAGTGGATTAACATTAATTTAGCTAAATTCGTAACAATACCAATCAATAACAATATCAACTGTGATAAGCTTTTATAAAGCTCGCTACGGTGTAACCGCGTCCACACTCACCATTTCCTTCGAACCGGTCGCCGTTCACACTTAACTGTGTACAGTTTTAGTATCCCGGCAGCTATTATGCAATGCCAAGAATATCAACACAATATTTATTCCAATTCACCAAAGCTGGATACGAGATCCTTATACTTATAGTATAAAGTTTAAAACGCCTTGATTCTAATGTTATTAGAAAACAGTGTCACTACATACCGTTGTTTGATCTTTTTTATTATTATTGCAAACATTTGACAAGAATTTCAGTAAATGGAAAATTATACAGTAATTCGCTTGCAGTACTAATTGCGAATGAGTTATATCCTTGTAGTTCTAGATACGAGTATACCTAATATTATATATCACACTTACTTTATTAGTACTTCAAGTTAATGCCTTTTATAACATCCATTTAATACATTTAACTCATTTCTTCTTAAAACGGATTGCCAAAGAATAGAATTTCTGTGTCTCTGCTGCCCGCAAATTATATTAGCCGCAGAGTTACCTCCACCAAAAATATACCAAAGAAAATTTGAAAAAGTGAATGTTTTAATGTTATTTCAGTAAATAACCGATAACACAAATTGTTTTAATAATAAATACCTTTTGTGAATATATATAAATCAACAAACCAGTCGAAAAACCTAATTAAAATTCAGTGGCGCCTCGTAATGGCGTCCGGCATATACAAACTACAGCCGTGAGTATCCCACATAAATTGTCTGCGGAATTTACGTAAATATGCGATATTAATGTTACTTCATTATTTTCATTTGAATAACAGTAATACAATATAGGAGCGGTTTTACAAACTCTGTATTCCCTCTAAAATCTAACGTCTATGACAGGAACTTTAAATAAATATTTAGCTTTTGACGTAACACGCAGGTAGCATGCAGTCCACCTAATCTTAAGCTATGGCTGCTGCTCATGGACATTTTAATGGTTATAAAGCTAAATAACTTATGGTAACGGAATTGCATGAACTATTCGCATACTGTCCCAGTGGATGAGGCTAAGATATAAAATCAAAACAATGAGTCATTATATAAAATATATTACTTATTTGTAAACTCTTACACACCGACACAATTTGAAAACTTAATACCTTATGATAAGCTAATGTGATTATTTCTTCACAGTTTAATCCACAGGTTCTCAAACTTATTTAGCCTACTGACGTTCAATACTTGAAATTCGGAATCGAATTATCAAAATATGGAAAAAAACTGTCTGAAAATAACGTCTTTATTAAAAAAATACAGTTTTAGTCAGTTTAAACAAAAAAATATAAGGAGAAATGAAATAGGATCCGAATAAAGGATACTGTGTAGTAGGTAGGTTTTGATTTTAACTTGAAATATCTTTTAGAAAAACGCAAATCCGCCATCGCACTAAAATCACATTAGCGAACCCCTTTTCTCTGGGTCCTTTAGCGCGGCTTTATAAGCCTCCAGGCAATAAGGGGCGTTATCGCCCTCTTTGGCAAACACTGGTTTAAAGTTGGATTAGGAAAGATATACAAGCGTAACGTCCGTTCCACTTTATCGAGTCGTCTCAGATTAGTGAAGTTATGTTCGTCATTATTTCAATAGTATTATTGGTTCTGACTACATAATCAAGTTAACCAACATCCACATGTTAATAAGCTATGAAGCTTCATAAAATTATTTAGTAATTTACCAGTTATATTAGCGGTTTCTCATTTTAAATGCAAGGAATTTTTTGCAATGTTAATAAAAAATAATAAGTGTGCATATTATTTTTTCGTCATGATACTGTTCGAAATTTGACAAATCTAAATTCTCAAATTTCCATCCTTGGTATACAAAATTGGATGATTTACCCGTCGTCTTCTTCAGGTCGTCAGTCCGTTCCAATCCAGGCGATGGATAGTTTACAAAGAGAAACTGAGATGTATGACACGAAAAAACATAATAGGTATTATAATTACTCTTCAATTAAATAATTACATTACTGTATTACTGGATCGCTTACTAAACCTACTTAGGGCTTTCACTAAAAACCTAATATCAAAAGCACGTTTTTACTTCAAAGTCTTCAAGCAAATTTTAAAGATATTTTTATGAATTGTCCCCAAAACCTCTTTGCTGTAAATATGATGGACAGAAAAACAGCTGACCTTCATTACGAGGCTCACAAAAACCGCGGTATTGTGGGAGGTGAGATGGCACCCAGATATTATTCTATCAGCGTTTACTTTTATATCTCACGACGTTCACGACGATACGATTAAAACATCGGAACTTAGCCTATACGAAACATAAGAAAACACACTATATGTATATTTGTACATTATCATTGTTATTCTAGTGTTATACAATTAACAAGTCTGAATGAAAATGGTATTCTATTTCCATTTCTAATATAGGTACTTGACGTCTGAAACACTTCGAATAATTCGCTTAAATACTTAACTGCTGATGAAAATTAGAAATATAAGAACGCCAGAATAGAAATAATATCATAGTGTAGTTTACAAATAGTAATTTTATTCGTATCATCGTTCTACTAGAAGTCGTCGTGAAGAATAAATGTAACATTTAATAGCAGGAAGGTTTCGCGGCGCGTGAGAAAACATTCGTCTTATACAGAGCCGCGCCACATTTCATTGTTGTGATTATTATTTAATTATTGTATTAAAATCTTATAAAGGTCAAGTAAAACTAAATTCATTTCCGAAGAAATTGTGATTTTTATATTCGACAAAATGATATAATTAATATTGAATTAATCCTATTTTAGCCTACAAAATTGTGAAATTTACCAATTTTTAAGAAACAGCAAATTTCAAATTCCGATCTTTTGTAGCCAAAACATTACATAGATCGATTATTAATAACGAGCGTAAGTTTTAGCAGCCCTGTTGGTTTTTTTTTCAAATAACCAGAACATCATGGCATAATCATAAATTTAAACTAAACATTATAAAATTACAATTATTTCAAAGCTGTAGATAGACATTAAAACTTTGTGTGTTGTTTATTTCGAATTGTGTAATGACCTGGAGTTTGTAAAATTAACTAATCAATATTCTTCAACGTGATAAAGTCCAACTCATTTTATAAATCAATTCTAATTATCTATAACGGCGACAAATCTCTTTTAAAAGAAGAATGTATAGGTATCCGACAACTGTGGGTCGGCTTGTTGGTGCAACTGCGGTTTCATCGCTAGATAGGTACATATTTTTGTCTATCAAAGCTGTTAAAGCGCTGTTAAATGCTGGCCTGAAGGTGTGGTAAGAGAACACTGATACAAGGCATTTCGACTTAGTCTGTGTAGTAGCAATGCGTCTGTGGCAGACCTGAGATATGACTCCAATCATAATAATAATAAAAACATTGCAGCTAATCTTTGTGTCAGGTATCTAATAACATATTAACAGATGCTCATCAGGTTACTTACATAAACATCTGTGGGAACGGTGTCGAGTGCGGGTGCCGGCCACCGCAAGTGACATCGTTAAATTACTTCATAGTTATAAGTATTATAATACCGGAGATCGAAAAGAAATTGTTTATTTGTAATAACCTACTTATTAAAGTGATCCTCAATATATTTAGGGTTAAGTAACCTCTGCAGTGCATCTACAATACATAATAAATTAATAATAGGAGCTTCTTGTGCACATGATAAAATCGAATACTTACGCAACTAAATGTTATAATATCCAAGCGCATATCAATTCGCCCTTCTAACTAAACTGGAACGCGGTCAGACCACAAACTTTCCTGACCAGAACATACGACTATACGTATATACCACTATACGAGTGAAAATTATTTGTGCAAACCAAAAAATATGTGTCACGGAGTGAATTTTGCAACCAGACCTGCGAGACTTAATTAAATCGAGGATGCCAATTTTTAATCGAAAATTATGAGCAGAAGTAATAAAATTTAATCGTTGTTATTTAATCAGATAGATTAAAATTTAAAAAATGCATACTTCATTACCTACATCTGTACGCATGCAAATTAAGTGGAATCGACAGAAATATTTATTTATTATATTAAACAACGCCAAATTTGTACATTTACCTTATACCAATTTGTAAAGCCTATCACGATGACATGTAAACAACTTAACATATTAGCCACCTTTCGTATACTCAGCGAGTAACCTCATGAAGTTGAAAATATATGCTAAGACTAGTAAGATGTTGCATAGGTGTGTTCTTCACAATTTATAAGTGGATTGTGCATGAATAACCATACACAACAACAAAAGCGAAATTACAAACACTTGTATAAGATTTAAGACGACCTTATCAAATCGCGGCCCTAAGATGCTCTAATCAAGCCGATCGACGTAATAATGACATCCTTACAGAAAAATAACTAAATCGTGAACATAAAATAAATCTGTAACTTAATTCATTCCTTAACAAGAAACCACGAACTGTTCGACCCATCCCTTGCACTTCAGCAGACCATACAGAAGACGCGGTGAGTGGGAATAACGAATAAAATTGATATTGATTTTATATACTTTAATAGAAAACATAGGATCGTCAAAGCTGAGGTCCAAAACAAACTTATATAAATATTATGGCACAAACATCCTGATTGTGTGTTTCGTAGAAAATAATACATCCAATGTCTCCTTTGTAGCCCGCGCAATTTTAGGTGCATCTAATTGCAATTAAATAAAATACTTCACTATTAAATGTAGCCTACATAGTATGTAGCGCTGAAGTTTTACAAAAGTGACTCCTTACGTATAAGCCATTCAAAACTGAACGGAACGCTTTAACATACCTACTTCTTAATATACGTAATGTTATTATTACGGATTATGTAAGTTGGTATTTAATCGAGAAATATCGTCGCCCGCCCCCGATTACCTGCTGGCAGTGAGACTAACCGATGGCCATGGCCCGGAAAAAATATTACCACCACGAAGAAATGAATAACGACTACAATTAACCTGTGTTTTATCCTCAATCAACGTCGTGTTACATTTACGCGTGTTTGCGACAACCCACCATATTTGGTACATCGTTGTCCTCAGCCCGTTCTCTTGCAGCCTTCGATAGCCCTTTACCTTACTACATGCTACTTACAGTTGGAGTTACGATTAAATACTAAATAATATGAAATCGCTTTATTTTTAATATGCTTAAGAACCATTTCATTACTTTTAGGATTGGTTGTATCATAACTATTTCAACACTATTAAACATGATGATTGTGGTAAGCTTTCATGTACAATGACCACTCATCTCACTACTGGGCACGAGCCTCTTCTCAGAAAGAAAAGGTAACGATTAAATTTTATTGACAGCGTTCTCCAAAAACATCGGTATAAATCTTATGTTAACCGTTTTTATTTTGGTTGTCCTATAAAACAACAGTATGTAAGCTTCATTGATTCTCTATATAAATCCAATAAAACCGATAACAACGACCTTAGCTGAACTAACGTTGCGCAACTGTTCGGTTGATTATCACCTCGGAGCACCGTGGGCGCCGCCCACCGGCAGCCTTACACGGAAAAATAACCATGTTTAACGCTCTCTTACTAAACACTGCTTGGGCGGCTGACATAGAAATACCTTTGCAAGGCCGGTACAATGTTCGATAATATTTTGTCAATAACATGTTAATTATGAAGTAACAGTGGTCACAAGCCAGGTTTTGAATTAGGCACGCCACTCCGGTTTTAAATTAAATTATCAATAATCACTACGCAGTAAAACCTGAAAGCCAATCTTTCGAGAGTTCTATGTATCCAAATTCTATATACTATGTATCAAGTCTATCTATCCTCTATGGCCAACGTGTCAGAGTACCTACCTATAGCACCATCTTAATCTTAGGGAAATCGTATAACAGTAAAAGGACGTTAAAAACTAAAGATAATGTAAGGAGTTAGTAGAACCGTCCGTTTTAAAGTAGGTTTAGGGTACAAAATATCCCGATATCGTATTTTTAAACAAAGTAACTCTAACTTCCTATAGCGAACTGCTGGCAAGTGTAGGTAGGTAATAGTAGGTATACAGATACTTGATAGTTTTACCACAAGCTTCTATTTCTTAAGGTTTTCCAGTAAATATAATTATAATCCATATACAGTGTAAAGGCGGATTACGTAATATCATTAGATTAGAACGTTCATAGTTTATCACCCACTAGTGGGCGTGGGCGGGAGTTTTGTAAACGCCATATGTGGCCGTGTACTTCTTAAGCCCTTCTCCGTGGCTCAAGATCCATTCCCTTCACAGTCAGCCCTCGCCCACAGGCTGGTTTAACTTGAGTTCAAACTACACAGTTATGTAACTGTGATTAAAATATACCTACATTGGTGTCATTATATATTATTTCTTTCTTAATTTATGATATTGTCAATATTTTGTTATGTTTTCTTGGTTTCAACAAGCCTGGTCTGATAATTTTATTCCTAAAAATACAGAGCTACATTATACTACAGAAAATAAGTAAAATACACATAATATTTGGAAATGTAGCCAAAAACATCAAAGCCATACCGTGTAGGTAGTGATTGTTTACACTGCGTGAGGCCTAAGAGAACCGTCAAACGGCGCTAACAGTTAGCACGTGGCAGATATATCGCACTGTTTGATCACTACCGGTCTAGGACGCTGTACAAATGGGGACACTGTAACGTTGCGGGGATAATGTGATGAGTACTCTCGGTACGCTGTTTGAATGTATTTTTGCTGATATTTCGACCCAGTTACATGTATCGTGGTCATGGCGAAATTGCAGTGATGGGAAAAATCTGTTGACAAGCTCCAATGGTAGATTTTTTTTAATGATATAAGAGTAGCAGACCTGCGTACAGTCCACCTGATGGTAAGTGGCTACTGCCGCCCATGGACATCTGTAATCAACCCCAGATAGGATTAGATATTCCTATTCCTACCTGAGGTCGGCCACAGTTGCGCCGCTACCCCTGAGGACTAAGCTGGAACGCCTCGGAAAAGTCTGTCTCCCTTACCACACCCTTCAAACCGGAACACAGCAGCGCCTAACACTGCTGTTATTAGGTAGAAATAGGTGTGGCGGTGGTGCCGCCGGAGTCGAACCACAAAAGGTTCTACCACCTTCAACCAGTTCTATCAGATTCAAGTAGACTAGAAAACAAAAGACAGCTATTCCGCGTCTGCGCGCCAGTGCGCTAACTATCATAAATCTGTAAAGGGATAGTACGAGTAACTATAAAATTGATGTAATTTTGCCCTTTGCAAATGATGATTGATTGAACCTCGTGCCCACATTATAAGAGACCGAATGATATACCAACCAACCTGGCTATCACTTGCAGTGCAAATCAAATCTTAGAGTTCAGTGCCACATTCCATTTTCCTGTCCGAAGTTGTACAGCAGGGCTTCTGTTTCGCGCACGTGGGGCGGCGGCGAACTTGACATTGCGCGACAGGAAGCGCCGCCGGAAACGACTGAAGGGGTAACATTGTTTCGGGGAACCGCGCCCTGTTCGCTCTCCACTGCTCACTTACTCTAGTACTAGCTGGTAGTTTACTGTACTGTACTGGACCGATTACTAAGCGAAATACACAGCGTAGCATAAGATACTTACAGAATGGTATACCTACACCTACTTATTTTGAGAACATACTTAATAGAAGTTGAAAGTTTACCTATATGATCCCATTTGAAATGCATCTCAATTTTGCACAGTATTTTTGCACGCACTCTATCACTATAGTTTGGAGGTAAAAGCTCGTATTATGATACCACAACATTATTGAACCAATCTCGTTATTTAGCGAAGATACGAGTAGAGTATTTGGTAACACTAAATTGCGTATCTTCTCGTATACGAGAAGAGTATTTAGTGTTACTAAATACTCTTCTCGTATCTTGTCGTTTAGTGTTAGATTATTATAAATCTAGTAATGCTGAGCACTATTCCCGTGTAAAGCAACACGGGCGACAAACAACGTTTGAAAGTACCTAAGCTAATTTTACTCAGCTCGTTGTTTGGACAAGTGAGTTTACGAGCTAATGTTTCAGTGAACGCATCGCTACGCGGCAAGGGCTGTCCATAAAGAACCGTTTGAAGCTTAGCTTTTAGTAGACAACGGTACCGAATAGACTAATGCAAGATCTTCAATCACGTAGGACCTACGTAAACTTAGTCGTTAGTCTTTGAAAAGTCATCGTCTCCTAAGGATAGAAATACGAGGATTAATAGCGCGTGTTGGTTTGTCGCGAAATCAAATAAGTAAAACAAAAATCGATTGATTAAACGATAAAAATAATTAATTTCTCGCTTCAGGTGATTTCTAATCGATGGTGCCTGATTTATCACACCTTATATAACAAAAAATAAATATCATCAAAATCGGAGCTCTTTCTTTTCATTTCAATATTTCATTGACGCAATTAGGTATCAGTGATAGATATTCAATAGGTACTACGCAGAAAGTGGCTGTTACACAATAGGAATGTGGATTGTAATTAAACATAAACAATTATTATTATTACTTATCAAGTAGTTTATTTACTATCTGAACGGACTGTAAAGTAATTAGACCACAGTAAATTTGATCCTTTTTTAATTTCTCCTAAAACTTTCCCACCAAAGCGACTCCAGTCAGAGGAACATGGCAGACGAACAAAATTGCAGCTTACAATAGACAAAACGAAATAAAAGCGTCGCATCGTTATAGTTCCCGGATCGAGAACACATGCCCGAGATCCGGTGCATCTGTTCGCGATTCCCACACCCGCACGTTTTTTCAATTCCAATTCCGATTTTGGGAACAATCGGAAGTTAAAGCTGACAAGGTTTAATATTAATTGTAATTGAGATTTAATAGAACTCAGGAGCGGCAGTGAATACCAGTAGGTACACACTGAGCAACCTTTATGTAGCACTGTGTATCTCAGCTTACTACGAACTTTATGATATCTAAATACTTAATACATTTATTGGTTATCTTTGCAACTACAAGTACCTACCTAGTACCAACTTATCTATTGATATTCAAACCCCACGTCAAACTTTTATATGTTTTATTTATGCACTAAAACTATTGGACTAATTATGCGTAGTAGTAGTTCAGAGTTTCGATTAATGTTAATGTATAATGCTGTTGGAACACTAACACTAACTACTATTAAAATTATTTTATTCATAAGACCAATCCTTCAATATACATAAAACTGATAATTAAAATACTTTTATTATATAATCATGTAATCTATTGATCTAAAATTTTGTTTTGCAACGTACAGGATGAGGGCAGAGGAGTTGATGCGAAAGCAAGACGCCGGAGACAGGTGGCAAATCTCTAGCATTCTCTAGTTCCCACACCAAACAATAGTTTTTTATACCGCCAGTGGCATCTACAGACTCTCGAAGATTTGTCGAAAAAAGTAATGAGAGTAGAGATGATACCACACGATATAAATGTCTTTAGAAATATCGATAACTTATTTCTTCTGTGCTTATTTTTCGAATAATTCTACCGTTTTTTTTTATAATTTGGTAGAGATAGACTATTAATCTGTTTTCAATACTTAGTTTTGGTAGGTAAGAAATTAGTACTCGTATTATTGTTATATTTGAAACAATAATATTTCTAATAATTTTATGAGGATAGGTATTAGTCACAATTATTTTATGTACCCAATTATAGTTCATGCCAAACTGCTAATCCGCTCTGAAGTTGTTGCGAGCAGGTGTAGTCATACAATTTGCTGTGGCGACGCGATTCATTTCTATATTTAGAGCTGACTAGCAATTTTACGCGGACTATACCTAAATATATAGTAAGTATAGGTAAAATTTTGTAAAAATACGAATCATTGACTGGAATTAGATACAATTCATTTCACGTCTGAAATAACTCCACATGGGTAGCAACGCATTTGTGGCCGATCTTAAGTAGAACTTCAATCTTATCTGGGGTTGATTAGAGACGTACATGCCATTGAATAGACTGCATACTTATCATAACATAAAATAATAATATAATATTCGCTACTCGATAAATTGCCACTGCACTAGCCCCACACGCGACACCTTCCGCACTCCCACGCGTTATGGTTATAACTGTGCGATGGAAACGAGAACACTACGAATTACAATGCTATCAAATGAGCATAATAGACTCACAAAACAATACTATAAAACGTATAAGCCTTGCGAGTTGCCTAAATTATGAAAATCTCATAATTGACCAAATCTGAGTAACATACCTACAAAGTTGAAGATCATTTTAATTAAATTAGGAAACCATTGACTTCACATTCGATTACGCAAATCTGAACAAGGTTTTGCTATATTTATGATCCGTGAGAAATAGTTAAAAACAACGCAAATAAATATGTCATTATAATCACGGAATACCGATTGTAATAGTTAAGTGGAGATTAGTAAATTAGTACAAAATTATGGGTTTATATTTCGTTAGTCAAGGTAAATACTGAGTACAGGGGGAAAAACATAATAAACATTACGTAGGTAGGTACGTGATATTTATTATTTATCATAATAATATATGGTTAAAACTAAGTTTTATGTTTGTCATGTAAACAAGCTACCACAATGAGTTTTACTTGCATGTTTAAAAATAAACTTATTGAAGTTCAGTGCCTACGTTTTAGAAAAGATTAATGTGTTTTAAGTCCATACGACGTATGTATAAATGGGTCTTTAATCGTTCGATTTGTTCGAAACTACGAATACATGCTAACTATAAGTGTTCACACGATACAACAATGGCCGCGGGATGTAACCCAACACTCGCACAATCGAAGGTGACACTGCGAGTACTGCAACGCACAGTTGCAGTTCACATCGTTAATCCGTTCCTTGGAACTGCTTACTTCCAACGATCGTGTTTCGCCAAACTACTCCCGATTGATAAGCTTAAACATTGTCTCATTTTTACAGACCACCAACCTCGTTTTTTTAGCCGTCTTGAAAGATAAATGCAACTTTAGTGTTCATATTTAGTCCAAGTTTATCTAGAGTCTACCTATCGTAATACCTACGTTCTAGGACTGCGGTCAATTTATGATTAGACTAACAGTAGCTTGAGAGAAGTAATTTGGTACATATATACTTATATGATGTGATTTTTACTTCTATAAACCGTTTGTTAAGCTAAAAAGTTACTATAAACGGATGTAAAGTTTAAAGGTAAGGTTTAAACCCTAAATGGCAAGTGTAAGTTCTGGCTCACATTTTCAGCTCAGCTATACCTACTGATTACATACAGATAAATCGTTAAAAATATAAATAACGTAGACTATGCGTCATTATTTGTTACAGGTGCATGAATTTTAACTGAAATTTAAATTCAACTAAAATTAAAAAATATAATATACTACCGTTCAAGAGCACGTGACAAACGTACAACATATCGAAAGCTTAGTAATCCTATTTTTGCCCTATGGATACGGAATTGTAGTAATGAGAGCGCCTGTTATAAATTACACGCAATCTTACGACTCTACATCGAACTCTACATCTTACTACACTGAATACTTCATTTTTGTTCATTGTTTTATCAACATAACACCTAAATACCGATCATCATTAAATATTATTTAAGTACATATCTTATATGTAGCTATAGTGACCTAATCAAAGAAGTAAAGGACCCTTAATAGGTTATTCGTTCGTCAAGAACTAGTTACAGGATGACTCAACTTATTAACTGAATTGCCGAACGTCTGAATAGGTACCTACATGCTGAAATGTATCAGTTTACGATACTAAAATAATTTAATCATGTTTATTGTCATCCTGCCTTATGTAACTAGTTACGTAAGGATATAAACGGCTCATCACTCACGTCGAGCAAGCAGGTAGCCCGCAATCTAAGACATCCTGCCAGGACCTAAGTCCTGCGAAACTACTGCATTCCACTGATGACAGACTCGAATTAAGATATCCAGGGTTGACAGCAAGATTTAGTAAAATAATAATTAAATGTTATAAATGGTGGTGGTAGAGCCCTTTGTGGTTCGACTACGATGGCATCACCGGCACACCTGCTCGTATTTCTGCATAATAACAGCAGTGTTAAGCGCTGCTGTGCTATGATTTAAAGGGTATGGTAAGACAGGCCTACTTTTCGTAGTGGCGTATGTGTGTCCGACTTCAGGTAGGAATATCTAATCCTATCTGGGATAGATTACAAATGTCCCTGGGCGGCAGTAGCCGCTTACCGTCAGGTGGACTGTATGCTCGTTTGCTACTCATATATTATAAAAAAAAAGTTTAAATCGCAGTGATAGCTTAGTGGTTTGAAATTTGGTATTTTATACTGGAAGTTAGTATTGAATGTCAGACCGCCCCACTAGTTTCTCGAAGTTATTCATAATAGAAATTAACATAAATGAAAACATAGTGAAATCTTTTTAATGTGCATTTGAAATATATCGGTACTTGGCTAACTTGGTGGACTATGGCCCGATTCCTCTTGCTTTAAAACGAGACCCGTTCCCAGCATTGGGATAAATGTAGGTTGATGATGATACTGGTATTCGACAGCTAATGAAATTATAATAATAATATGCAGCATGTAACACTATTCTTGGTTAGTCGTCCAGGCCCCACCTCTTGACGTAGGCTGCACCAGAAAAATCAATAGACATATGAAATATTGACCTTATTATTATGCTTTTTAAACGATTCATAACAAACCAGCAATTTTTCACGACTAGGTTATTAGTTTTTGTTAGGTAATAACAATAACACTGATCATTTTCTTTCCAAGCACAGAAACAGAACACCGCAAAACGTTTTACATTTGCGGACTAACTTGGAACGCTCCGTGTGCTAGTGAAAGCTATTTTCCATGCCTCTTCGATCTTATTACACCACTGTCCACTATATAGCAACATAGATTTAGGGACCTTATGTACGAAATTCTTTCAGTACTAAAAATAGTAAATACATAAATTAACAAAGTGCATGAAATTTTATGGTTGCTTCTTACCTGCCTAACTTTTACCTCTTTTAACTAAATTGTATAGATACCTCGATATGTTATAGCTTCTCTTGCCTTCTCACTCTTTTTGGTGCTTAATAAGCGAGAGGTACGAGGATACCGATACTGGGGGAGCCAAGTAGGGTCACCATAACAAAATAAAAGGCAATGTATCTGGTATGAACCCAAGGTATGCAAGAACAAAATTAAGTTAAGAACGTGGTGCATTGCACGTTGAAGAAATCGTATTTAAATAAGAACTGACTTATGTTAATTATTAATTCAAATTTAGGGAAGTGTAAGAAGGGAAAGTACTGTTACTGAAATATTTATAATTTAAAATAAACGAGTAAGCAAAATTTAAGTTTTAAGTTTAAACGAGTAAATAAAAGTTAAGTTTTCGTTTTGATCTATCTCTGGAGTTGAAACCTAAATAGCTAATAGTTTAAAACCGTCATGGATCTACATAATGAGTAGTACAATATGTTAGTAAGAAAAGTACGTATTTAATTATCAATTGTAAATGTAATAAATTAAATGGGACAGTATGATTAAAAGTAAATAAACAGTAACCCTACTTCCCAGTTATGCGGCCTGCGGCTTGCGGTGTGCGTCACGCGTCGATTTCCCTTTCCGAACGGCGCAGCCGCACTGCTGTGCCGCGTCATAACAAGTATGGCCGCAAGGGCCGCGCGGCTTTCACATTGTTTTGTGTTTTAATATCTCTAAAATGGATAGTTTTTCATCTCAAGAAGAAGAAGACTTAATTAGTTTAGTAGGCGCATACCCCTGTCTCTACGATAACTCGAATGCAACTTACAAAAACGTAATATTTAGAGAAAATGTTTGGCGGGAAATTGGAGCACAACTGAATAAAAATCGTGAGTATTTAATAATAAATGTACTCTATTTACTGTTTTATCCGACTAGTGATTAAAGTAACAGACAACAAACACCAACGACGTATTTTGTTGTGCCAATCAAACAATTTACGTTGTTTTGTCTTTTGAATTGGAGATTGGAGTAAAGTTAGCGGAGTAATGGAGTTGACTGACATTTGTTGCGGTTTGCTAATATGACATGACGCAGAGTCGCAGGCAAAGCAAACCATATTTATTATGCTACAACAGCGACATCTAGATCTTTTTCTTCTAACATTATAGCCTCCAAATGTGATGCTAGATGTCACTGATGCCTCTTAAAAATATTTTCAAATAAAAGCAATGACTATTTTACTACATATTCATGGTAAGTGGCCACTGCAACTTATAATTGTCAACAATCACTCACTCACACGAGTCACACGTATGCGTTAGGTAGCTACTATTTCTTAGAAGTGCGTTGGTGCTTCACTTGATGTTGGGACATTACTTATTAATTAAATAGTAGGTAACTATAGGAGGTAGGTACTTACCTAATCGAGGATTTATTGTTATAGCTGACTCTTGTAAAAGCCGATGGAGAAACATAAAGGACACGTACGCTCGCCAAAAAAAGAAAGTGCTCTCTGGAATCGGTTCTGCAACATCTAAGAACCCCAGACATAAATTCCAGACTTATAGCAGATTGTTAAGTTTTTTAGATAATGTGAAAAGTGAAAAGGATATCACTAATGTCGACATCAATTCACAATTAGAACTGTATATGCAGTCAGAAGATAATAATACAGATCTCCAAGCCGATGAATCTTCGCCTTCAGAGAAGGAATCAAGAAAGAAAAGAACAAGACCCATTAAAAAATCGCTAGGCAATAATACCATTTTCCCATATCTTCAAAAACGAGATGATGCTCGGCAACAGGCACTGTTACAGAATGCTGCATCTTGTATAAAAGACAATGAAGACGAAATAGGATCATTTGCAAGTCACATGAAGAATGTTCTGAGAAAACTAACGCCGCTACTACGTATTCGGGCGAAACAGGAACTTTTTGAGGTGCTTACTAAGTACGAGGTGATGGCAGTTGACCCTCTGTATTTACCGAACTCCTGCTGCACCGCAACTACAACGCAGGCAATACCCGGAGCTGTAAATTCACCTGTGAGGCAATCATTAATCAGGGAAGTGGAAAATCCTCACACACACCATCATGGCCCCAATTAACTGTTGTTGTGTAAATACAAGCTACTTAATCCTGCCTAATCAAAATTGATATTTTAATCTTAATATTTATCGATAAATATTTGTCATAATTTAAAAAAGACTGTTAATCTACTTCAAAAAAAATTTTTAAAGAAGTTTGGCATCTACTTCCATACGCAACTTCGGCTTACGTATATTTAGAGTTGTAATATTATATATGTACATGAATCTAAAATAGGTAAATAGTTTATTATTATTATTTTAAGTAACAAATAAAACCTTTCAATAAAATAAGTGCGTGTATTTTTTAATTTACCATTTCTATTGCTATTTAAAATAGGTTATTCCTTAAAATGCATAAGCACATAATGTCATAATTATAAACTGTAGAATATCAACGTACCTAACCCGTAAATTTGAATTGTCTTTGAAAATTGAATAATTTCACACTTCCTTAATTTACATTTACCTAAATGGATAATCTGACCTGAATACATGGATTAGTACCTGAGTATGATAACAAGTCTGTCATCAACATGACGCAACTAACGCGCTAAGAAAAATATGCATTTTGGGAATAGAAGACAGGTATTTATTGATATTGAAATTAGTAAATTTAAACAAATATGTATTACAATATAGTCTCAGCATCACTGAATATAAATTTTCATGCTGGTATGCATTGTTTTCTTTTTAAAACCGCACAAAAAAAACTTCAAAAATTGCAAGCTTTTTATTAAAGCTGTCCAATTCAAAAATGCACATATCATAAAGTAATAATGATAAGATTTGTACTAATAAACATAACACAGGATCTATTTACAATACAATAATCAACATTTGGTTAAAATAATTAACTATACAATTAAATAACAGTAGAAGAAACTCAACATTAAGCTACCAACTGCAGGTAATCACGTCCACTCGGAATGGTTATTAAAAGTGCATCATAAAACTTGTCCACTTCTTAAACTTTATGGAAAGTCTGGTAAACTAAAGAAAATCACGATTATGTATTAAGTAAATTATTGGATGTTAAAAATAAAAACATTCAATTCTCAATAGTCTATGAAACAAGTTATTTCCTTGTGCAATTTATGTTATACGGTACGTATACCATATACTGTAAATTATTAATATATATAATATATGGTAAATATTAATAATAAATTTGCTATTTTTTATCCACTTCCAAAAAGGAAGAGGTAAATACTACGCTGTTTAGTACTATGGACAATAAATTATGAGAGCACAACTACAAAGAGACTCCTCCAAGGCATTTAAAAACTGCCTGTGTGAGTTGTCTTGTAAATGAATGAACAAATGAATGAATGAATTTATTTGTAAAAGTATGCCTTTATAGTTTTAATTATACATAATTGCATTTAACATACTCCACAAGACTAAAAAGATTTGTACACTGGACCATTTTTGACAGCTTGAAGTGTAAAAAATGGATTGCTATATTGGTATAACAGCCGGCAGGTTTGATTTAAAGGAATATACCTTATTATGCTTACAGCATAACAATCTAAGACTAGTTTAACAACAACATGAAAGTTTTAAAACAATAATTAGCTAATTATCATACTCAATGGTAACAAATGAAAATTACCTAATTTATGTCCTTGGATTTTGTTTGACCTTTGTCAAGGAATTAAAATTTGTCTATAGGTACTGAACATTCAACATTCCTTAAACATGTCATAGATTACAGAACAAAGCCTGTACAGGGGCAGTCCCACTACAGTGAAGTAGTCACCTTCAACCCTCTCTACAAATGTACCACCAATGCCCTGGATCCCGTAGCCACCTGCTTTATCCCTGAAAACATATACAATGTTAGTTTTCAAGGCACCATTAGCTTTATAAAAAATCTATGCAAAAGCAAATACTAGGTACATTTTCATGCCTTATTGCTCTCATATAAATTAAACATCTTTAATCTTATTTCCAATACAATTACCTGCAAAGTACAGTTAGAAAATAATAAATGCATGTTTTATTACTACATAAAATAGGTCTTACATGGGTTCTCCAGAAGCAATGTAAGCCCTTATTTGTTGTTCATCCAGTTTTCCAAAAACCACATCTGTCTTCTCAGTAAATTTGACAACTTCTTCACATCTTTTTACCACCACACCAGTGTACACTGTATGTTTTCTGCCAGCTAGCCTGTAAGGAATACCTTCATAGCATATTTTATGGTGTAATGATAATACAATACAATTTAAATTACTTATCTCACTTAACAATATACATCTTCTGGAAGATTACAAAGAAAGGCATAGGTATGATAAATGTTCACCTAACTTTAAAAGGTGAACTTTAAAACATTATTGTGGAATCAGACAGTATACAGGAACACATTAAAAATAATGTACAATGTTTAATGTAAGACAATGAAAAATAAATGAATTTCAAAAATATACCTGGAGAGCATTATAAAAGCTTCTTGTTCTGTTGTGGGTTTGCCAAACATTTCACCATCCAGTGTGACCATTGTATCAGCCCCAATCACCATGTCTGGGGGATCACCTTGACTCTGTAGCCTGCCATCAACTTCTAGAACCTTCTGTAAAGCTGTCTCTTCTACAAATTCAGAGAAGCTTCCGAATTTTTTAGGATCTAAATCCTCCTCAAATAGTGATGCACACAACTTGACCTTTAAGCCCTGTAAATGACATAATTTCCTTGAAACTTATGAATAAAGTGTTTATACACTGCATTTTATTTTTTTTACAATGTTAGTACTGATATTAGACAAGTATAAATAAGTTTAAATATTGTTTAACTGTTTTTTTTTTATTGTATTGTAGTTCCTCTGAATAAATGAATATAATGTATTAAATATTTTCACCAAAATTATAATTACGTGACGACTAACGAGGTTAAGATAAACGCAAATAAACATATTAGTGTAAATAATGCAATAGTACTTTTGCTAGACTAATAATATTGTTCCTACTAATATGGTTCACTTCTATGTCAGCTATCTGCATTATTCCATTTATAAATGTATTAAGTATACAAAATACAAATCTAGGAATTAACTTACAATATTTTCAATGAGTTCTTTTCTTCTTGGGGAGCCACTTGCCAAAACAATATTTTTTTGCTTCAAAACATTCATAACTGGCTGTAACATTTTGTTGTTGAAATCGTAAACGTTGTCCTTATATAATATGATTTATAAAACAAAATAAAAAATACACGAATATACTGTGTCGCACTACAAGATAACAACAAATTTTTTTAAGGTTATGTTAGGGATAATTTATCATTTATCAAAGTTCAAATTGCCGCGAATTTAGATTTTGACTATAATTATTTTCGTGTTTTGACATCATATATTTTAGCCAATTTGATAGAACAACATTGCCATTTACAGTTATTTAAAGTAGGTACGTAGGTATACAGAAATAAATAATTCAAGTGCATTATGTTGGTGAACTTAGCATAGCATTTTCCAGCAGAGCACTAAAAAATGAGAGTTCTATTCGCATGCACATGAGTTCTATAGTTCCTGATAGTTTTCAGGAATAGTTCTGGCGATTTCACGGAGATAAAGCAGAATAAAATAATGATCTGCTAACTTCACAGAGCAGAGCATTTTCTACAAAATTGAAAAAAAAAGCTATTGATTAGTGTAATTAGCTTAATATCTAGAGTTCCTAATAGTTTTCAGTGATAGTTCTCGCGAAATAAACTTAAAAAATAATTTATAGATAAAATAAATAGACAAAAATTTAACCAAAAAAAAAATATGCAAAAAGGTTATTTAAAAGTGGAAACTCGTCGATTTTGCAAAGCCTAGTAATAAAATGATACATTTGTACAATAACTGACCCAGGAACTCACACTAAAGTGCCAGCACACTACAGCATACTAGAATAGTACAAATCGGAAAGATTTTCGACAAAACTTTTTTTCATATTATTTTCACGTAACCAGGGGGAAGGAACTCAGCGGTTTTACATAGGCTAGTAATATGGCTACAATTTAAAAATATAACCAATCCTAGAACTCACACTAAAGTGCCAGCAGAGCATACTAGAATAACAAAAATCGGATGGAGTTTCCAGAAATATATTTTTTTAATTATTTCCACGTAACCAGATAGCGGGAACTCATCGGTTTTATATAGACTAGTAACATAGCTACAATTTAAAAATATAACCAATCCCAGAACTCTCACTAAAGTGCCAGCAGAGCATACTAGAATAACAAAAATCGGATGGATTTTCGACAAATATTTTTTTTTAAATCATGACCACGTAACAAGATGGCGGGAACTCATCGGTTTTATGTAGATTAGTAACATAGCTACAATTTAAAAATACAACCAATCCCAGAACTCACACTAAAGTGCCAGCAGAGCATACTAGAATAACAAAAATCGGATGGAGTTTCGACAAATATTTTTTTTTAATTATTTCCACGTAACCAGATAGCGGGAACTCATCGGTTTTATATAGACTAGTAACATAGCTACAATTCAAAAATATAACTAATCCCAGAACTCACACTAAAGTGCCAGCAGAGCATACTAGAATAGCAAAAATCGGATGGATTTTCGACAAATATTTTTTTTTCAATCATGTCCACGTAACCAGATGGCAGGAACTGATCGGTTTTATGTAGACTAGTAACATAGCTACAATTTAAAATTACAACCAATCCCAGAACTCACACTAAAGTGCCAGCAGAGCATACTAGAATAACAAAAATTGGATGGATTTTCGACAAATATATTTTTACAATCATGTCCACGTAACCAGATGGCAAGAACTCATCGGTTTTATGTAGACTAGTACCATAGATACAATTTAAAATTACAACCAATCCCAGAACTCACACTAAAGTGCCAGCAGAGCATACTAGAATAACAAAAATTAGATGGATTTTCGACAAATATATTTTAACAATCATATCCACGTAACCAGATAGCGAGAACTCATCGGTTTTACATAGACAAGTAACATAGCTACAATTTAAAAATATAACCAATCCCAGAACTCACACTAAAGTGCCAGCAGAGCATACTAGAATAGCAAAAATCGGATGGATTTTCGACAAATATTTTTTTTTCAATCATGTCCACGTAACCATATGGCGAGAACTCATCGGTTTTATGTAGAATAGTAACATAGCTACAATTTAAAAATACAAACAATCCCAGAACTCACACTAAAGTGCCAGCAGAGCATACTAAAATAGCAAAAATCGGATGGATTTTCGACAAATATTTTTTTTCAATCATGTCCACGTAACCAGATGGCGGAAACTCATCGGTTTTATGTAGACTAGTAACATAGCTACAATTTAAAAATACAACCAATCCCAGAACTCACACTAAAGTGCCAGCAGAGCATACTAGAATAGCAAAAATCAGATGGATTTTCGACAAATATTTTTTTCAATCATGTCCACGTAACCAGATGGCGGGAACTCATCGGTTTTATGTAGACTAGTAACATAGCTACAATTTAAAAATACAACCAATCCCAGAACTCACACTAAAGTGCCAGCAGAGCATACTAGAATAGCAAAAATCGGATGGAATTTCGACAAATATTTTTTTTTCAATCATGTCCTGGTAACCAGATGGCGAGAACTCATCGGTTTTATGTAGACTAGTAATATAGCTACAACTTAAAAATACAAACAATCCCCGAACTCACACTAAAGTGCCAGCAGAGCATACTAGAATAACAAAAATTAGATGGATTTTCGACAAATATATTTTAACAATCATATCCACGTAACCAGATAGCGAGAACTCATCGGTTTTACATAGACAAGTAAAATAGCTACAATTTAAAAATATAACCAATCCCAGAACTCACACTAAAGTGCCAGCAGAGCATACTAGAATAGCAAAAATCGGATGGATTTTCGACAAATATTTTTTTTTCAATCATGTCCACGTAACCATATGGCGAGAACTCATCGGTTTTATGTAGACTAGTAACATAGCTACAATTTAAAAATACAACCAATCCCAGAACTCACACTAAAGTGCCAGCAGAGCATACTAGAATAGCAAAAATCTGATGGATTTTCGACAAATATTTTTTTGAATCATGTCCACGTAACCAGATGGCGAGAACTCATCGGTTTTATGTAGACTAGTAATATAGCTACAATTTAAAAATACAAACAATCCCAGAACTCACACTAAAGTGCCAGCAGAGCATACTAAAATAGCAAAAATCGGATGGATTTTCGACAAATATTTTTTTTCAATCATGTCCACGTAACCAGATGGCGGGAACTCATCGGTTTTATGTAGACTAGTAACATAGCTACAATTTAAAAATACAACCAATCCCAGAACTCACACTAAAGTGCCAGCAGAGCATACTAGAATAACAAAAATCGGATGGAGTTTCGACAAATATTTTTTTTTAATTATTTCCACGTAACCAGATAGCGGGAACTCATCGGTTTTATATAGACTAGTAACAAACCTACAATTTAAAAATATAACCAATCCCAGAACTCACACTAAAGTGCCAGCAGAGCATACTAGAATAGCAAAAATCGGATGGATTTTCGACAAATATTTTTTTTTCAATCATGTCCACGTAACCAGATGGCTGGAACTCATCGGTTTTATGTAGACTAGTAACATAGTTACAATTTAAAAATACAACCAATCCCAGAACTCACACTAAAGTGCCAGCAGAGCATACTAGAATAACAAAAATTAGATGGATTTTCGACAAATATATTTTTACAATCATGTCCACGTAACCAGATGACGAGAACTCATCGGTTTTATGTAGGCTAGTAACAAACCTACAATTTAAAAATACAACCAATCCCAGAACTCACACTAAAGTGCCAGCAGAGCATACTAGAATAGCAAATATCGGATGGATTTTCGACAAATATTTTTTTCAATCATGTTCACGTAACCAGATGAAGGAACTCATCGGTTTTATATACAATAGTAACATAGCTACAATTTAAAATTACAACCAATCCCAGAACTCACACTAAAGTGCCAGCAGAGCATACTAGAATAACAAAAATTGGATGGATTTTCGACAAATATATTTTTACAATCATGTCCACGTAACCAGATGACGGGAACTAATCGGTTTTATGTAGACTAGTAACATAGCTACAATTTAAAAATACAACCAATCCCAGAACTCACACTAAAGTGCCAGCAGAGCATACTAGAATAACAAAAATTGGATGGATTTTCGACAAATATATTTTTACAATCATGTCCACGTGACCAGATAGCGGGAACTCATCGGTTTTATGTAGACTAGTATCATAGCTAATATTTAAAAATACAACCAATCCCAGAACTCACACTAAAGTGCCAGCAGAGCATACTAGAATAGCAAAAATCGGATGGAATTTCGACAAATATTTTTTTTTCAATCATGTCCTGGTAACCAGATGGCGAGAACTCATCGGTTTTATGTAGACTAGTAATATAGCTACAATTTAAAAATACAAACAATCCCCGAACTCACACTAAAGTGCCAGCAGAGCATACTAGAATAACAAAAATTAGATGGATTTTCGACAAATATATTTTAACAATCATATCCACGTAACCAGATAGCGAGAACTCATCGGTTTTACATAGACAAGTAACATAGCTACAATTTAAAAATATAACCAATCCCAGAACTCACACTAAAGTGCCAGCAGAGCATACTAGAATAGCAAAAATCGGATGGATTTTCGACAAATATTTTTTTTCAATCATGTCCACGTAACCATATGGCGAGAACTCATCGGTTTTATGTAGACTAGTAACATAGCTACAATTTAAAAATACAACCAATCCCAGAACTCACACTAAAGTGCCAGCAGAGCATACTAGAATAGCAAAAATCTGATGGATTTTCGACAAATATTTTTTTGAATCATGTCCACGTAACCAGATGGCGAGAACTCATCGGTTTTATGTAGACTAGTAATATAGCTACAATTTAAAAATACAAACAATCCCAGAACTCACACTAAAGTGCCAGCAGAGCATACTAAAATAGCAAAAATCGGATGGATTTTCGACAAATATTTTTTTTCAATCATGTCCACGTAACCAGATGGCGGGAACTCATCGGTTTTATGTAGACTAGTAACATAGCTACAATTTAAAAATACAACCAATCCCAGAACTCACACTAAAGTGCCAGCAGAGCATACTAGAATAGCAAAAATCAGATGGATTTTCGACAAATATTTTTTTCAATCATGTCCACGTAACCAGATGGCGGGAACTCATCGGTTTTATGTAGACTAGTAACATAGCTACAATTTAAAAATACAACCAATCCCAGAACTCACACTAAAGTGCCAGCAGAGCATACTAGAATAGCAAAAATCGGATGGAATTTCGACAAATATTTTTTTTTCAATCATGTCCTGGTAACCAGATGGCGAGAACTCATCGGTTTTATGTAGACTAGTAATATAGCTACAACTTAAAAATACAAACAATCCCCGAACTCACACTAAAGTGCCAGCAGAGCATACTAGAATAGCAAAAATTAGATGGATTTTCGACAAATATATTTTAACAATCATATCCACGTAACCAGATAGCGAGAACTCATCGGTTTTACATAGACAAGTAACATAGCTACAATTTAAAAATATAACCAATCCCAGAACTCACACTAAAGTGCCAGCAGAGCATACTAGAATAGCAAAAATCGGATGGATTTTCGACAAATATTTTTTTTTCAATCATGTTCACGTAACCATATGGCGAGAACTCATCGGTTTTATGTAGACTAGTAACATAGCTACAATTTAAAAATACAACCAATCCCAGAACTCACACTAAAGTGCCAGCAGAGCATACTAGAATAGCAAAAATCTGATGGATTTCCGACAAATATTTTTTTGAATCATGTCCACGTAACCAGATGGCGAGAACTCATCGGTTTTATGTAGACTAGTAATATAGCTACAATTTAAAAATACAAACAATCCCAGAACTCACACTAAAGTGCCAGCAGAGCATACTAAAATAGCAAAAATCGGATGGATTTTCGACAAATATTTTTTTTCAATCATGTCCACGTAACCAGATGGCGGGAACTCATCGGTTTTATGTAGACTAGTAACATAGCTACAATTTAAAAATACAACCAATCCCAGAACTCACACTAAAGTGCCAGCAGAGCATACTAGAATAACAAAAATCGGATGGAGTTTCGACAAATATTTTTTTTTAATTATTTCCACGTAACCAGATAGCGGGAACTCATCGGTTTTATATAGACTAGTAACAAACCTACAATTTAAAAATATAACCAATCCCAGAACTCACACTAAAGTGCCAGCAGAGCATACTAGAATAGCAAAAATCGGATGGATTTTCGACAAATATTTTTTTTTCAATCATGTCCACGTAACCAGATGGCTGGAACTCATCGGTTTTATGTAGACTAGTAACATAGTTACAATTTAAAAATACAACCAATCCCAGAACTCACACTAAAGTGCCAGCAGAGCATACTAGAATAACAAAAATTAGATGGATTTTCGACAAATATATTTTTACAATCATGTCCACGTAACCAGATGACGAGAACTCATCGGTTTTATGTAGGCTAGTAACAAACCTACAATTTAAAAATACAACCAATCCCAGAACTCACACTAAAGTGCCAGCAGAGCATACTAGAATAGCAAAAATCGGATGGATTTTCGACAAATATTTTTTTCAATCATGTTCACGTAACCAGATGAAGGAACTCATCGGTTTTATATACAATAGTAACATAGCTACAATTTAAAATTACAACCAATCCCAGAACTCACACTAAAGTGCCAGCAGAGCATACTAGAATAACAAAAATCGGATGGATTTTCGACAAATATATTTTTACAATCATGTCCACGTAACCAGATGACGGGAACTAATCGGTTTTATGTAGACTAGTAACATAGCTACAATTTAAAAATACAACCAATCCCAGAACTCACACTAAAGTGCCAGCAGAGCATACTAGAATAACAAAAATTGGATGGATTTTCGACAAATATATTTTTACAATCATGTCCACGTGACCAGATAGCGGGAACTCATCGGTTTTATGTAGACTAGTATCATAGCTAATATTTAAAAATATAACTAATCCCAGAACTCACACTAAAGTGCCAGCAGAGCATACTAGAATAGCAAAAATCGGATGGAATTTCGACAAATATTTTTTTTTCAATCATGTCCACGTAACCAGATGGCGGGACTCATCGGTTTTATGTAGACTAGTAACATAGCTACAATTTAAAATTACAACCAATCCCAGAACTCACACTAAAGTGCCAGCAGAGCATACTAGAATAGCAAAAATCGGATGGATTTTCGACAAATATTTTTTTTTCAATCATGTCCACGTAACCAGATGACGAGAACTCATCGGTTTTATGTAGACTAGTGGTTGTATTTTTAAATTGTAGCTATGTTACTAGTCTACATAAAACCGATGAGTTCTTGCCATCTGATTACGTGGACATGTTTGAAAAAATATGTTTGTCGAAAATCTATCCAATTTTTGTTATTCTAGTATGCTCTGCTGGCACTTTAGTGTGAGTTCTGGGATTGGTTGTAATTTTAAATTGAAGCTATGTTACTAGTCTACATAAACCGATGATTCCCGCCATCTGGTTACGTGGACATGATTGAAAAAAAAATATTTGTCTAAATTCCATCCGATTTTTGCTATTCTAGTATGCTCTGCTGGCACTTTAGTGTGAGTTCTGGGATTAGTCATATTTTTAAATATTAGCTATGATACTAGTCTACATAAAACCGATGAGTTCCCGCTATCTGGTCACGTGGACATGATTGTAAAAATATATTTGTCGAAAATCCATCCAATTTTTGTTATTCTAGTATGCTCTGCTGGCACTTTAGTGTGAGTTCTGGGATTGGTTGTAATTTTAAATTGTAGCTATGTTACTATTGTATATAAAACCGATGAGATCCTTCATCTGGTTACGTGAACATGATTGAAAAAAATATTTGTCGAAAATCCATCCGATTTTTGCTATTCTAGTATGCTCTGCTGGCACTTTAGTGTGAGTTCTGGGATTGGTTGTATTTTTAAATTGTAGGTTTGTTACTAGCCTACATAAAACCGATGAGTTCTCGTCATCTGGTTACGTGGACATGATTGTAAAAATATATTTGTCGAAAATCCATCCAATTTTTGTTATTCTAGTATGCTCTGCTGGCACTTTAGTGTGAGTTCTGGGATTGGTTGTATTTTTAAATTGTAACTATGTTACTAGTCTACATAAAACCGATGAGTTCCAGCCATCTGGTTACGTGGACATGATTGAAAAAAAAATATTTGTCGAAAATCCATCCGATTTTTGTTATTCTAGCATGCTCTGCTGGCACTTTAGTGTGAGTTCTGGGATTGGTTATATTTTTAAATTATAGCTATGTTACTAGTCTATATAAAACCGATGAGTTCCCGCCATCTGGTTACGTGGACATGATTGAAAAAAAAATATTTGTCGAAAATCCATCCGATTTTTGTTATTCTAGCATGCTCTGCTGGCACTTTAGTGTGAGTTCTGGGATTGGTTATATTTTTAAATTATAGCTATGTTACTAGTCTATATAAAACCGATGAGTTCCCGCCATCTGGTCACGTGGACATGATTGAAAAAAAAATATTTGTCGAAAATCCATCCGATTTTTGCTATTTTAGTATGCTCTGCTGGCACTTTAGTGTGAGTTCTGGGATTGTTTGTATTTTTAAATTGTAGCTATATTACTAGTCTACATAAAACCGATGAGTTCTCGCCATCTGGTTACGTGGACATGATTCAAAAAAATATTTGTCGGAAATCCATCAGATTTTTGCTATTCTAGTATGCTCTGCTGGCACTTTAGTGTGAGTTCTGGGATTGGTTGTATTTTTAAATTGTAGCTATGTTACTAGTCTACATAAAACCGATGAGTTCTCGCCATATGGTTACGTGGACATGATTGAAAAAAAATATTTGTCGTAAATCCATCCGATTTTTGCTATTCTAGTATGCTCTGCTGGCACTTAAGTGTGAGTTCTGGGATTGGTTATATTTTTAAATTGTAGCTATGTTACTTGTCTATGTGAAACCGATGAGTTCTCGCTATCTGGTTACGTGGATATGATTGTTAAAATATATTTGTCGAAATTCCATCCGATTTTTGCTATTCTAGTATGCTCTGCTGGCACTTTAGTGGGAGTTCTGGGATTGGTTGTATTTTTAAATTGTAGCTATGGTACTAGTCTACATAAAACCGATGAGTTCTTGCCATCTGGTTACGTGGACATGATTGTAAAAATATATTTGTCGAAAATCCATCCAATTTTTGTTATTCTAGTATGCTCTGCTGGCACTTTAGTGTGAGTTCTGGGATTGGTTGTAATTTTAAATTGTAGCTATGTTACTATTGTATATAAAACCGATGAGATCCTTCATCTGGTTACGTGAACATGATTGAAAAAAATATTTGTCGAAAATCCATCCGATTTTTGCTATTCTAGTATGCTCTGCTGGCACTTTAGTGTGAGTTCTGGGATTGGTTGTATTTTTAAATTGTAGGTTTGTTACTAGCCTACATAAAACCGATGAGTTCTCGTCATCTGGTTACGTGGACATGATTGTAAAAATATATTTGTCGAAAATCCATCCAATTTTTGTTATTCTAGTATGCTCTGCTGGCACTTTAGTGTGAGTTCTGGGATTGGTTGTATTTTTAAATTGTAACTATGTTACTAGTCTACATAAAACCGATGAGTTCCACCCATCTGGTTACGTGGACATGATTGAAAAAAAAATATTTGTCGAAAATCCATCCGATTTTTGTTATTCTAGCATGCTCTGCTGGCACTTTAGTGTGAGTTCTGGGATTGGTTATATTTTTAAATTATAGCTATGTTACTAGTCTATATAAAACCGATGAGTTCCCGCCATCTGGTTACGTGGACATGATTGAAAAAAAAATATTTGTCGAAAATCCATCCGATTTTTGTTATTCTAGCATGCTCTGCTGGCACTTTAGTGTGAGTTCTGGGATTGGTTATATTTTTAAATTATAGCTATGTTACTAGTCTATATAAAACCGATGAGTTCCCGCCATCTGGTTACGTGGACATGATTGAAAAAAAAATATTTGTCGAAAATCCATCCGATTTTTGCTATTTTAGTATGCTCTGCTGGCACTTTAGTGTGAGTTCTGGGATTGTTTGTATTTTTAAATTGTAGCTATATTACTAGTCTACATAAAACCGATGAGTTCTCGCCATCTGGTTACGTGGACATGATTCAAAAAAATATTTGTCGGAAATCCATCAGATTTTTGCTATTCTAGTATGCTCTGCTGGCACTTTAGTGTGAGTTCTGGGATTGGTTGTATTTTTAAATTGTAGCTATGTTACTAGTCTACATAAAACCGATGAGTTCTCGCCATATGGTTACGTGGACATGATTGAAAAAAAAATATTTGTCGAAAATCCATCCGATTTTTGCTATTCTAGTATGCTCTGCTGGCACTTAAGTGTGAGTTCTGGGATTGGTTATATTTTTAAATTGTAGCTATGTTACTTGTCTATGTGAAACCGATGAGTTCTCGCTATCTGGTTACGTGGATATGATTGTTAAAATATATTTGTCGAAATTCCATCCGATTTTTGCTATTCTAGTATGCTCTGCTGGCACTTTAGTGGGAGTTCTGGGATTGGTTGTATTTTTAAATTGTAGCTATGGTACTAGTCTACATAAAACCGATGAGTTCTTGCCATCTGGTTACGTGGACATGATTGTAAAAATATATTTGTCGAAAATCCATCCAATTTTTGTTATTCTAGTATGCTCTGCTGGCACTTTAGTGTGAGTTCTGGGATTGGTTGTAATTTTAAATTGTAGCTATGTTACTAGTCTACATAAAACCGATGAGTTCCTGCCATCTGGTTACGTGGACATGATTGAAAAAAAAATATTTGTCGAAAATCCATCCGATTTTAGCTATTCTAGTATGCTCTGCTTGCACTTTAGTGTGAGTTCTGGGATTAGTTATATTTTTGAATTGTAGCTATATTACTAGTCTATATAAAACCGATGAGTTCCCGCTATCTGGTTACGTGGAAATGATTGAAAAAAAAATATTTGTCGAAACTCCATCCGATTTTTGTTATTCTAGTATGCTCTGCTGGCACTTTAGTGTGAGTTCTGGGATTGGTTGTATTTTTAAATTGTAGCTATGTTACTAGTCTACATAAAACCGATGAGTTCCTTCATCTGGTTACGTGGACATGATTGAAAAAAAATATTTGTCGAAAATCCATCCGATTTTTGCTATTCTAGTATGCTCTGCTGGCACTTTAGTGTGAGTTCTGGGATTGGTTATATTTTTAAATTGTAGGTTTGTTACTAGTCTACATAAAACCGATGAGTTCTCGTCATCTGGTTACGTGGACATGATTGTAAAAATATATTTGTCGAAAATCCATCCAATTTTTGTTATTCTAGTATGCTCTGCTGGCACTTTAGTGTGAGTTCTGGGATTGGTTGTATTTTTAAATTGTAACTATGTTACTAGTCTACATAAAACCGATGAGTTCCAGCCATCTGGTTACGTGGACGTGATTGAAAAAAAAATATTTGTCGAAAATCCATCCGATTTTTGCTATTTTAGTATGCTCTGCTGGCACTTTAGTGTGAGTTCTGGGATTGTTTGTATTTTTAAATTGTAGCTATATTACTAGTCTACATAAAACCGATGAGTTCTCGCCATCTGGTTACGTGGACATGATTCAAAAAAATATTTGTCGGAAATCCATCAGATTTTTGCTATTCTAGTATGCTCTGCTGGCACTTTAGTGTGAGTTCTGGGATTGGTTGTATTTTTAAATTGTAGCTATGTTACTAGTCTACATAAAACCGATGAGTTCTCGCCATATGGTTACGTGGACATGATTGAAAAAAAAATATTTGTCGAAAATCCATCCGATTTTTGCTATTCTAGTATGCTCTGCTGGCACTTAAGTGTGAGTTCTGGGATTGGTTATATTTTTAAATTGTAGCTATGTTACTTGTCTATGTGAAACCGATGAGTTCTCGCTATCTGGTTACGTGGATATGATTGTTAAAATATATTTGTCGAAATTCCATCCGATTTTTGCTATTCTAGTATGCTCTGCTGGCACTTTAGTGGGAGTTCTGGGATTGGTTGTATTTTTAAATTGTAGCTATGGTACTAGTCTACATAAAACCGATGAGTTCTTGCCATCTGGTTACGTGGACATGATTGTAAAAATATATTTGTCGAAAATCCATCCAATTTTTGTTATTCTAGTATGCTCTGCTGGCACTTTAGTGTGAGTTCTGGGATTGGTTGTAATTTTAAATTGTAGCTATGTTACTAGTCTACATAAAACCGATGAGTTCCTGCCATCTGGTTACGTGGACATGATTGAAAAAAAAATATTTGTCGAAAATCCATCCGATTTTAGCTATTCTAGTATGCTCTGCTTGCACTTTAGTGTGAGTTCTGGGATTAGTTATATTTTTGAATTGTAGCTATATTACTAGTCTATATAAAACCGATGAGTTCCCGCTATCTGGTTACGTGGACATGATTGAAAAAAAAATATTTGTCGAAACTCCATCCGATTTTTGTTATTCTAGTATGCTCTGCTGGCACTTTAGTGTGAGTTCTGGGATTGGTTGTATTTTTAAATTGTAGCTATGTTACTAGTCTACATAAAACCGATGAGTTCCCGCCATCTGGTTACGTGGACATGATTGAAAAAAAATATTTGTCGAAAATCCATCCGATTTTTGCTATTCTAGTATGCTCTGCTGGCACTTTAGTGTGAGTTCTGGGATTGGTTATATTTTTAAATTGTAGGTTTGTTACTAGTCTACATAAAACCGATGAGTTCTCGTCATCTGGTTACGTGGACATGATTGTAAAAATATATTTGTCGAAAATCCATCCAATTTTTGTTATTCTAGTATGCTCTGCTGGCACTTTAGTGTGAGTTCTGGGATTGGTTGTATTTTTAAATTGTAACTATGTTACTAGTCTACATAAAACCGTTGAGTTCCAGCCATCTGGTTACGTGGACATGATTGAAAAAAAAATATTTGTCGAAAATCCATCCGATTTTTGCTATTCTAGTATGCTCTGCTGGCACTTTAGTGCGAGTTCTGGGATTGGTTATATTTTTAAATTGTAGCTATGTTACTAATCTACATAAAACCGATGAGTTCCCGCCATCTGGTTACGTGGTCATGATTTAAAAAAAAATATTTGTCGAAAATCCATCCGATTTTTGTTATTCTAGTATGCTCTGCTGGCACTTTAGTGAGAGTTCTGGGATTGGTTATATTTTTAAATTGTAGCTATGTTACTAGTCTATATAAAACCGATGAGTTCCCGCTATCTGGTTACGTGGAAATAATTAAAAAAATATATTTCTGGAAACTCCATCCGATTTTTGTTATTCTAGTATGCTCTGCTGGCACTTTAGTGTGAGTTCTAGGATTGGTTATATTTTTAAATTGTAGCCATATTACTAGCCTATGTAAAACCGCTGAGTTCCTTCCCCCTGGTTACGTGAAAATAATATGAAAAAAAGTTTTGTCGAAAATCTTTCCGATTTGTACTATTCTAGTATGCTGTAGTGTGCTGGCACTTTAGTGTGAGTTCCTGGGTCAGTTATTGTACAAATGTATCATTTTATTACTAGGCTTTGCAAAATCGACGAGTTTCCACTTTTAAATAACCTTTTTGCATATTTTTTTTTTTTGGTTAAATTTTTGTCTATTTATTTTATCTATAAATTATTTTTTAAGTTTATTTCGCGAGAACTATCACTGAAAACTATTAGGAACTCTAGATATTAAGCTAATTACACTAATCAATAGCTTTTTTTTCAATTTTGTAAAAAATGCTCTGCTCTGTGAAGTTAGCAGAGCATTATTTTATTCTGCTTTATCTCCGTGAAATCGCCAGAACTATTCCTGAAAACTATCAGGAACTATAGAACTCATGTGCATGCGAATAGAACTCTTATTTTTTAGTGCTCTGCTGGCAAATGCTGTGCTAGTTTCACGGACACAAGTGCATTGAGGTAATTATTTCTTCCAACAGATATAATATAGTAATATAAGCAATATAATATAGTTATTAATTTAAAATAAATATATTTAACTTTATGGTGTTTTACATCGAATTTAGCCAATATCAAGTGTAAAATTTCATAACTTGTTATAATACTTATAATTAGTATTCTTAGTTGCCTGTGGTAGTTTCTCTGAATAGTCTGTGTTCACATTTTACTGTTTGCTGTTTGTAACATTTCTTGTCTGTGGCGTAATAAGCATTTCATTCAATTTCACCGCTGCTGTTGTTGTCTGTCGCTTTAATCAAAGCAGATTTCAATGTGTTTTACCGTGTAGTGACCAAATATACGTGTTACGTATTATTTAGGTAATGGAAGCATAATCAAATTTATAATGAAGGCCATGTTGGCTTACGTGCGTAGTCTCTTCGATTGGTGCGAAGAAAAGCCTAAAAGACCAAGCTTCAAAAGAGACAGGTAAGTAGAGTGAAATGTGAATTTGACATTTCTTGTTTACGACATTATAGTTCGGTTATGGCGGCAAAGTCGGTAAATTCATTATTATTCGTCAATTACAATCAATAAACTATGTTCAGAATACCTCTGAAAGTAGCCTCTAAGTTCTGGTAAGTGAGTACATGTTTTTATGTTCAATCGTCCAATTACAAGCGATACAGTTTGCTTTTCTTTTGCAGGAGTGAGGATGATTTGTCGTCTGACGAGGATTCTCCAGCTCTTAAAAGAATCAAACGTTTGAAGAAAACTGCATTTCCCGAAACCATGGGAAATAAAGGTGATAATAATTGCTCTGTAAATTATAGTCTCCTATTATTGATATAAGTTAATCGTTAAAATTTCTTTTCAGATCTTAGGGACAAGGTAGAGAAAGTGCGATATGTGCCTATAGATGTGGAAAAGGGGCATCCGAGTACATCAACTCCAAATGAAGTGCAAACGAGGGTGACAAATAGGCTAAGATCAATAAAATTATTAGAGTCATCTGGGAAAGGGAGTTCAACACCAAACAGAAAACCAAGGATGCACACTCCTGTGCGGCCAATCCTGCATACAGTGGTTGATGATGATGATCAGGAGGTATGTATATATTCTATCATCTGACATATTTACAGTGCTTGGTGCTGCTTTATTGTGATTTGAAGAGGACATACTTTTGAGGCATTCCAACTTAGTCGTCAGGGGAAGCAACAAGTCTGTGGCTCACGTCAGGCAGGAACCTAGAGTTATATGGGCTCGGTTACAAGTGTCCATGAGCGGCAATACTCGCTTACCATCAGACGGACTGGATGCTACTTTGCTATGTAACGGCCGAAAATCAAGTCCACTTTAAGATGAATCTGTAGACAATTGTTATTAACACTTAATGTGATTGAAATAGGAGAAGGAAGTGAATCATAGATCATCCAATATATTTAAATGAATACATCAGTTATAATGTCTGTTTTACTACACTTGTCTATTCATTTCTTCCTCTCTCTATATGTACATTTCTAGTGTTTTTAGGTTCAACACATGATGATTAACATTAAACTAATTACAATTTATTTTTTTAGGTAACATTCATTGAAAATAAACCAAAAAAGGCAGAAAAGCCTAAGAAACCCTCAAAAATATACATTGATGTGGATGATGAAGATGAAGACCATGATGTACAAGATGATGATGTCATATTTGTAAAGAAGGTGACGTCCCCACCACCTGTGAAACCATACAAATTCTTCACTTCCAAAAACAAAGATGATACCGAGGAGTCACAAGATGATGAGCGAATACAATATTATAAAATATGTAAAAAACTTAATGATCGAAGCTCTAGTAATGCATCACCCAGATCTCTTAGTAAATTTAAGTCCCCGGCTGGAATTACCAAATCATATAGGAAGACCTCTCCAGCCATTCCGAGATGGCTTGAGACACAGAAAACATCTACAGTGTTATCAAATAGGAGCCGGCTACAAAATATAAATGGTAATGCCAGAACAACATTCTCTGAAGTGTTTAACTTGGATGAAAGGAATCGTTATCAAGAACTAATTAAGAGGGTTACCGATTGTATGAAGCTTGCAACTCCAAGGAAACCTGATATTATAAATCTGGCTGAAGATGCAGCATTCTTTCGTAATACCCAAAGAGCCCAAAAGAGTGCTTTAGATGACTTGAAACTAGTAGAAAAACGATTAAATATTGATAAGGAAAATGATAATACGACAGAATATGATCCAATCACTGTAGCCTCAATCAATTCCTCAGATTCTGAAGTGGAAATTGTTCCTTCAGAGGCATCCACTTCCTCATCAGTTAAGATAAATCCTATAAATACATTACGAGATTCCTTTAAAGATCGAACAGTCACATCTAATGACTGGGTAGCAAAATTAAACTCAAAATATAAAAAAAGGAATCAGGATAGTAAGGAGAAATTGAAAGATGCTGTCCGTGAATCTGAAATAATATCAAAAGTGATCCATAAACAGAATGTAGCATTACTAGAACATAAATTAAAGTATGAATTAAGTATACCTGAGAGTCTTATTGAAGAAGTTCCTCCAACTGTGGAACTACCTAAGTTGACTCCAGAACAGGAGCAACTAGTGGACAGAGCATTGGGCCCTGGTCCCCCCAGTCAACTACTAGTGGAGAAATTTAATTTAAGGATACACAGGTATGTCAGGGTATAATCTAAATTAAATGAAAAAAACATACTGCTTTGTAAAGGTGAATACTGACATAGAACATTTATAAATATTTCCACACAATCATAGAGTAGAAAAAGGCTTTGGGTATGTTGCTGCTATAATTTACACATAATTCACACATTCTATATAATATCACTTTTCAATGTACAACAAAATTAAATTATTGTTATATGGAACTTTTTCATTGTAATAAAATCTTCAAATCACTTGCAGGCGCGACCTTCAGACCCTCGCAGGGCTAAACTGGCTTAATGATGAGGTGATTAACTTCTACATGAATCTGCTTATGCAGCGCAGCACCGAACGTAAGGACTTGCCGCGCGTATACGCCACAAACACATTCTTCTACCCTAAACTCATGCAGACAGGCCAGTCTGGGCTCCGGCGGTGGACGAGAAAGGTAACGAATTGTAGTTTTTATGATTGCTGAAACTTTATAAAAATATTTCAACTTTTTCTGAATCATGTATATAATGTTTCTTCTACTTTGGATTCAGTTGCAATTGTTCGTTCGTGTTGCAAATGAGACTGACAGGTTAAATATCTGCTTCAATATATAAAAATTACAGGTAGATATATTCGCGCACGATCTCATGGTGATCCCCGTTCACCTGGGAGTGCATTGGTGTCTGAGTATTGTGGATTTCCGGGAAAAACGTATCTCTTACTTGGATAGCATGGGCGGCAGAAACCAGGCGTGCTTGGATGCGCTACTACAGTATCTGCGCGATGAGCATCAAGACAAGAAGGGGCAACCCTTTGACGACAATGGTTGGACCACTGAAAACTTAAAGGTAATTTAATAGAAATAGTCTATGTACGTGCGAATTGCAGTAAGAGAGGGGGGAACATCATACACTTTTTATTAGTCATATTTCAGTAAACATTAGCCATACTAATAATGAGTATTTATTGAACATTGTTACATCTATGGCCCTTGTAGCTAAATCTTATGCTTTACTTTCGTTGTTTACCTCGATTGTTGTAATTTAAGCAAGGGATAGTTTATTCTGATTAAATAAAATAGTAGTCGTGGACAAAAACAATCGACCCAAGATATGATTGCAGTCCTATATGAAGTCTTATAGGACTGCAATCATTTCTGGTTACAATGCCTCAAGTGTTTATCTCCCATCACAATACTGAAATACAGCAGCATTCAAATCTACCATTATTAGATAGAAACAGGTCCGAGTCAATTCCATGTGAAGGTTCGATTACTTTCGAGAGTTTTATTGGCAAAGTAAACTAATGAAGGACTTGTCAATAACATGGTGTTTAACGAGGAGGTGTCTTAGATCTATGTGCAAACTATAATCAACCGAATCATGCAAGATTTACTTTCAACAGTAAAACATTTTGACTCTCCCTTCGTTATATATTTATGAAGTCGCCATGATGGTAAAACACGACATTCAACATTACGATAAAATTACATTGAATAGGCATAATAATAAATTACTAAATTTGTACTGTAATTTGTAAGTTGTTCCATGACAGTTGTATGGGCCCTAGAATATACAATGCTTTACCTATTTATATCAAAAATAAACGTGAATTTGACTTTAAAAAATTGATGACACAGCCTATTATTCTATTAAAGACTTTTTGAAGACTAGATAATTATAAAAATGATTTATTCGAATTTATTTGTTATTACGACTTCTAAATTTGCATGCCTTGACAGGTGAAACTTGGCGAACTTATGTACTTTTACTGTTATCTTATGACCTACCCGTGTTCTTGGAAATAAATATATTTGAATTTGAACGTGCGCGTGTTGCAGGACATCCCACAGCAGATGAACGGCAGCGACTGCGGCATGTTCGCGTGCACGTTCGCGGAGTTCTCGTGCCGCGGCGCGCGCTACAGCTTCACGCAGGCGCACATGCCCGCGCTGCGCCGCAAGGCCGCGCTCGAGCTGCTGCTCGGCAAGCTGCTGCTCTGAACCGCCCGCCACGCCGCGCTCCGGGGTTACCGTGTGTCCCACTCCACTATGCGACTCAAACCCGCCTGCGAAGTTACGCCGTCACAATCTAGAGTCAGCGCAGTCGCCGCTATCTATATGAATTGAAAACACTTGAATAAAACTTGAAATGCCCGAATAATGGCACCATCAGAATCTCAATAATCTGCACTAGTGTGTAAATAATTTTTCCCGCATAACATATTTACACTAATTGGCCATACTAAAACACTCGTCTTTTGTGGTTAGCCCCAAGTACAATAGACACAGAGGTTTTATGAACCCAGGATCTTTAAATATCACCCAATCGTAACAAATCTTGCTGCTTTGAGCCCCAAGGAACTACAGCATACACAACCAAGTGCAGGTAATTCCATGTCTAGATTGAAAACTACATATTTTAACCTAATTTGTATTATATGACCTTAGTCTAATCTTTATTTTTATTGTGAACACATGGCAACCCAAAAAGTGATTGTGTTAAAGTGATAATTATGAACTGGTGGTGTTTGTTTGTGAGACTGATGGATTGTAAAGTTCTACTTCGGCGCACTCAAGCCTATGTGTGTTAAATGTGTCATTGCTCTCCAGTGTAGAAATATGGTTATGATGCTTAACGGCAGTGGTAGTGTCTTCTGCTTAAAGGTCTTTCTTTACAGATATGTTTGTTATCTTATTAAATATAACATGGCAATATCATTACTACAAAATATAAGTAAGTTAAAAAAATAAATGTAATAAGTACTATACCTGTGACACTAAATTGATAATTACAATTGATGACAGAGATGGATCAAACATGAAAACGTGTCAAGTTTTCCATAAATTGACTTTATTTGGAGCAAAAGGATGAATGTAAATATAAAATTTGTCATTATTGTCCTTGAATATGTTAAAATTCAATTTTAGCGGCAGGATTATAAAAATCAAATTACTTAAAAAAAGACGTATCTGATCGTTATTATGAAGTTCGGGTATTCATTGACTACTGCCGATAAGTTTCTGGTAACATTAAATTATATTATGAGATATGAGAAGTTCTAAGCTGTCCACACACAAAACATTTAATCTGTTATTAATCATTCCATTTTTAACATGAAAATATAATGATAACCGCCATTTAATGTACTATTTTGCCCAAAGACAAGATTTTTCTTTAAACTGGCATTTAAAAGTAAATTTTAGACTGCATTGTGACTGGACAGCGTAAAATTAATAATACTTTCTCATAGTTCTAAGTATTTGAGATGTACATAATTGATAGAAACTTTGTGTTCTTCCTATAGTAAACAAATGTATACTATGTAATATGATTCGGGTTTGGTGGTTGATCTAGATAAAACAGGATCAAATAACAAAATTTGGTATAATTTCATGTTCCAATTCCATATAATGCTTATTTCTAATTTCTAATTTGAAGTAAGTAACATGAGAATATTCTCAATTTAATTGAGTCTAGCGATAAACAGAGCTCATGGTGAAAACATGAACATATTAGATAAATAATAGATTAAGTTATATTTTAAGTGAAGTAAACATTAAAAAGGTAATTGAAAAATATGCTACAACTAAAGTATGACGAGAGGAAACATTAAGATATATTCACATTTCGCAGAAAAAGTACATTACATAGTTGTGTGTAAATAATATACATTGATATTTGAATCCACTGTATCTTATTATTGTTAGTATACGACTTGTTCAAGGACAACATTAATCAATGAGGAGTCAGATTGCCAGTTATTTATGATTAAGGTTGTTTAATAATCTTGACTATTGGCACATGAGTGTCTTATATATTTGTACTTATTTTGATTAATCTTATGTTACTGCCTTAAGCCTGCACATATAATACGTTATTATAAATTTGTATGTATTCACGCAGTTATTTGCCAGGTTTCTATTTATTACAATTCATATTTACACCATGACTTTTCATCTAACTTATATTCAACAAGTATTGTAAAAATAATTATAAGTTGTAACTTAATTTTGCATTGTTTCCAATTTATTGTAAAAGGTTTTGTAAGGACTAAAATGAATACATGAATAAATACACGAATAAGATAACTTCAGAATTTTTATTTACCTTGTAAGTTATAATAATTTAAAAGTTTTTGCAATATTAATATAAATGTGGAATAAATAGCTGAATACGATAATGAAATATTTGCATCACGAATTAAATTTGAGACTTTTTTAAATTGAGACACTTATACAAACTTAGATTCGATATAAACGTAATTTGTTATTCTGGATTATCACCACCGTATACTCTATAGCAGCGTTTCCCAGCCATTTTCAGTCCACGGACCCTTAGGAAATCAGGCACTTTTTTCACGAACCCCCTTAATAATAAAATGAAGAGCAAAAAAAAAACAATCCCAGCCAAAACATAATTTAAAGACCGATTTATGTATTTTGTTTTTTTTTTATATACCTAGATTAATAATAATGTTATACATCATTGGATGCATCTTTTTTTAATTTTTTAAAACTGGTTGGCTGATTTCCGTTTTGCTGATGTATGGTCCGGAGATGACACCGCGGACCCCCAGGGGTCCGCGGACCACAGGTTGGGAAACGCGGCTCTATAGGATACGTGTCTATAGGGTTTTCTATTGATTTGATTAATATCATACAATGAATAACATGAAATAGAAGACGACAGTTTTAAAACTACAAACACATTGTGAAGTGACGAATAGGCATTCAAAATTAGCCGATTATGTTACGTGGTAATAAGTATAGTCCGCGCCAAACTACTAGTCCGCTCTGAATATAGAAATTAGTCGGGTCGCAATACCAATATTGTAATTATTAGCGGGACGAAGACTGTGCGGAACCCCACCGGCACCCGTCCGCTGCCCGCTCTCGCCCACGGGTACATAGCTGCGTTAGTGTGCCTTTACCTTACAGAGTATATGCTACCTAAACCTACACGCAACAACTTCAGAGCGGACTAGTTTGGCGTGGACTGTACAAAGTTCTGTACAAATCAGTTGGCGGCGAGGCGGATGAGGCGCAGCGTAGCGTCGTGCAGCAGCGCCACGCCGCAGTCGTTGCTGCCGCCGCAGTAGCGCGCCGACGAGAACACCGACACCAGCCGCCCGCGCAGCTGGCACTGACGGCATACACTCACCACTCAATACAAACGCCCGCTAGGCGTAGTACGAATGTCCCTGTAGTTCTGGGACTAGAATAAGCCTACAGTAACCCCTGCCTGTCGTAAGAGACGACTAAAAGGGGCTTCCGGGGTTGCGGGCGGTAAGAGTAGGAGCTCGAACCGTCCAAAGCGATCCCGGGAAAGACGGCGGTATATGTCCACCAATGTCGTCGGGTACCTTTTTGAAGGTGTCCCCTCGTAAATAAAAAGAAAAAAAGGCGAAGTACGAAGCTTGTAAATATGTAAGCTTCTAAATATGCTCACAGAACTTTGACAACGTGATTCAGAATCACGTGATAGCATCTTGTTTCGCACGTTCCATATACATACGAAATAGGCAAAATCCTATTTCCACCTACAATTAAACCCAGGTCTGAATTAAACAAAATGCTATAATTTGGGAATTAAATAATATGATGACAGTGATAGCCTAGTAGTTAAGAAACTCGGCCACTCGATCGAGGGTTCTAAGGTTCAAATCCCTCTGATTTTTCGAAATTATGTGCGTAGTAGAAATTAACTACCACTTGCTAAAACGGTGAAGGAAAACATCGTAAAGAAACCTGCATTCTTGAGAGATATATAAAAAAATGTCAAATGTATGTGAAGTCTACCAATACGCACTTGTCCAGCGCGGTGGACTATGGCTTGATACCTTCTCACTCTGAGCGGATACCCGTGCCCAGCAGCGGGACAATAATGGGTCGATGATGAACAACGGTTAATTAGATATGTGTGTGTCACCATGAAGCCGGCCTGCTGCAGCTCGTGCGCGCGCACGACGTGCGAGAGGCCGTTGGCGAGCAGGAAGCGGTCGAGCGCCGCCTGCTCGAACACGTGGCCCGTGCCGCGCCGCGCGTTCGCCGCGAAGCCCTCGTTCGCCGCCAGCTCCAGCGACAGCGACGCCGTTATCTTGTTCGGCCTGAAACCACCACAGGAATTTAAAAGACCACCAATAATGTTTAAGATCTACACACGCAAGAAACTCAACTCAACTTGAACGAGCATCCTTCGATTGTAAATGTTCCAAGAATAAGATCATCGGTTTGAAATTACTGAAATCAAATCAGATGTAAGAAAATATTTTTCAAAAGAAAATCATCAAAGAAGTAACAATTCCACGATCGAAAACTGTGAAATTGATATATTTTTTTTATAATATTGAAGTAGCAGACGAGCATGCAATCCACCTTTTTTTTTATAAATTAGAAGTAGCCGACGAGCATGCAGTACACCTGATGGTAAGTGGCTACTGCCGCCCATGGACATCAGTAATCAACCCCAGATAGGATTAGATATTCCTACCCGAAGTCGGCCACAGATGCGCCGCCACCCCTGAGGACTAAGCTGGAACGCCTCGGAAATGTATGCCTCCCTTAGCACACCCTTCAAAACAGAACACAGCAGCGCCTAACACTGCTGTTATTAGGCAGAAATAGGTGTGGCGGTGGTACCGCCGGAGTTAAACCACAAAGTGTTCTACCACCTTTAAGATTATTTCTTCAATATTTACCATAAAGGAAACTCCTCAATAAGTATTTAACAAAAAGGAACAACAGATAAAACTTCCAAATAAAATTACTTGATAGGATCGTTCCACAGTAGTTCCCAAGCTACGGAACTCTGCTCGGCGGGGCGCGGCAGCGGCACCGGGATTTTGTCGATAGCAGAGATCAGCGGACACACCCACGGCGGCGGAATGCCCCCATGGCAGCAGAACACCTGCACAGCGGTGATTCGGACGTGGTATTTAATATTCTTTTATTTACATAACGAACTGACAAAAGAAAATATCATAAGATTTCACTTTATGTTACTTGCAAGAAATATATAAACGGAAACCTTGTCATCTACTACTGCGGCTAATGGTAGGACGTCGAATACTTGGTTAATGGCGTTCCAAATTTTATTTCCTTCAACTTCACCATATTTTGTTTCGCATTCACTGCAAAATAATTGAAAACAATAAAGATACAATAAAAAAATCTCAAAAAATGTACTCAAATTATAAAAAATGGAATTAAGTTTGATTCTAGGATTCAAATTCAATTGTATGAGTTAAAAAAAAAAGAAATATAATGTAATTCTGTATTTCGTCAGTACCTACTGTCGTAAAATAAATATTCCTTGGCGTTACTACATAAATGACATAATAAACGAAAGAGCGCGAACACACGAGTGAAAGGTGAACATCTTCTGTATGTCCCTGGTCTCGTGGTTCCCGCGGATGAGGTAGACGGAGCGCGGGCGCTGCAGCTTGGCGGCCAGCAGGTACGCCACGACCTCCGCGCCGTGCGCGCCGCGGTCCACGAAGTCGCCGAGGAACAGCAGCCGCGCGGGCAGCAGCGCCGCGCCCGCCGGCCACAGCGCCGCCTCCATCGCCAGCAGCGCCGACAGGTTGCCGTGCAGATCGCCTGACCACGGGTGACAAGCGACCGTGCCATATTATATATTATAGATTAACATCGCGGAATTCAGACATGTGACTCACCCAAGATAGGTACCTACGCGATTTTAAATTATTTTTGCCCGGAGGAAAATAATTTTCCACGCCATCGGAGTTTCGCCGTGACCACGATTCATGTAACTGGATCGAAATATCGGCAAAAAGAAATTAAAACCGAGTACCGTGCGTACCCGTTACGAATTAAAACGACCATGCATTTCATCTAATGGTTGACACATTTTCGATACTTTTATATATTTTGTCCATTGTCCATGTGACTATTATTATCATATCTATTAAATCGTCTCAGGTAAGCACACTATCGCAATAGACAAGTCGACAAGTTCGCCTCTGGATTACTCTGGAGATACCACTGCCACATCTAAGTGCTACCTGAGAACAGCAAAGAAATCGAACTATAAATACGATTTGCTAACTGTACCATAAAATAGACATGTACACTACTACTACACTATGTACACACATGCATGACATGTAAACTAACCAATAGCATAAATAGGTGAGTTAAGTTTCAACAATCTAGGTTCACTGGAAAAAATTGGCCGAACGGCTTCAGCAAGTTTTAGTAACAAGGAGCCCAGAGCTGCTTCCTCAGTAGCCGCCAGCCACGACCACGCCGGCTTCGCTGTGAAGGGTGGGCTAGTGCTGGCACGCTTCTAAATCGATAATAAAACCATGTTATTATCTGTTTCTGTTATTTTTGAGAAAAAAATGTGATTTTACTGAATATTTTAGAGGACTAATTTGTATTTTGCATTAGTCGATCTATTCCATAGGTACCATCCCCACTAATAATCCCTCGGGTAGGTGTAAATTTTTATCCAAAAAAAAACATTCTAGTACGGCATATTGACGAATGAGCGACATATTTTTTTTTAACTAAAGTTACTTTTACCATAAAAGCAATAGTTGCAAAAAATATTTGGTTTTTTAAGAAAGCAGATTGTTTACATGTCCAGGTTTATCGATAGCGGCGGCGAAGTAGTGCACCGCGGCCAGCGCCTCCGCTGGCATCGAGTTGGCGCCCAGCACTTCCACGGAGTGCATCGACGGAGCGATCATGCGTGCTGTTGATGCGCTCACTGCATCTCCTAAATATTTATACCCAAGTTATTAAGGTACTATTTAAATCTTCTTTAGCAGAAGAAAGTATCGATAAACATTTATAGTATAGCCTCTTTATTCGAGTTTTTTTTTGTATTTCTGCCCAGAATAGAAAAGTGTTAGGTAAGTTAGTCAGCGTAGGTTTGCGACATTGTTCTTCACCGGAAAGTTTAAACTCTCAAAATCATTGCTCCGTGATTCGACCATTACACGAAATAAAAAAAATATCTTACTAGGCTATCATTGTTATTTGTCTTTACCTACTTGTAAAAAATGCAAGCAGCGTTGCAGGAGCTATAATAATACATCGCACCGCTAAAGTTGCTAATTTCGATCATTTCCGGCGGGGCCTTCTGGACGAGCCGGACCACGCAGTCCGCCAGCCGGTACTCGCGGCGCCGCGTCGAGCTCGGCGACGGGGAGAACCCTATTGGTACTTCTTCCAAACCGCTGCTCACTGGACAGTTAACGAGGTTGCAGAAGCAGAATATATCTGTCTGCCTTATAACAGTAGTGTGAAGAGATTCTGATTTTTAATATGAAAGGTATATTGGCAGAGTCGTTCCATCTTATCAGGGATCTCGGGCGTAACAGTACATCTATATGACCTACATCATATAAGACTCGAGTTATATTTTGTATGGGTTACAAATGTTAATGGGGAACAATGACTAATATCCATCACCAATTATGTTTAGGGTTCCTTATGAACCTTTAGGTTCTTGGGTAATACCTACGTAACCTAAACATAATTGGCGATGAGCTAAAGCTCAAAAATAGAAATGAAGACATAAGTAGATATATTTTTTTACCTATATTCGTTAATAACTTTGAAGACGGAGAAGTTTTCACGATTTGATCTCTTTCTCTGTAATTCAAAGATTAATTAAACAATAACGATTTGTCCTAAAAATATGTTTCAGTATGTATGTAGGTAGGTGACTTCAGTTTCATTTTTAATACGCAAAGGTTACTGTAACATGCTCTATGTTACAGTTAGGTTAGCATCTTACATCTGCATTGTGTGTAAACATACGTATGGGACATGCTGCGTAAGCATTACTGGGTTAAAGAATAAAATTATAAAGGAGATTCCAATTCTAATTGTTTCTGTGGACTGGTGTTTCAAAGGTGTTTCTGTTGACTGCCTGTTCGTTTAGACGTTTACTAAATGTGGTTTAGCGCTTACTGTAAGTCAGTCAAGTACTCGGCGATGCTCCGCGGCGCCCGCAGCAGCGAGCTGGTCCCGCGCAGGCGTAGCTCGCCCACGCCGCGCAGGAACTCCGCTAACGGAAGCGGACTATTCGGCTGTATGCCTAACTGCCTAAATTATTGTGGAAATTTATTGCATTTGCACTAGCGAATAATGGCACTTTTAGCCGACCGAGATGTAAAGAGAATTTGCCGTACCCTTATTTAAATATTAACATGAAAGTTTTATATAAAGTTTTCCTGTAAGAAAGAATGATTTCATAACCATTCAATGCAATAAAAAAATGAATACAACATATAAAGCAATATTTGCAAACGCAAAACTTTTACAGTCACCGTTGGCAAAGTTTGAATCAGTAGATATTTTATGCCTTCGAAATTTAGACGGTAGGGTATGAGACAAGTTCTCAAAAAGAAAACACAACCAAGCGACACTGCATCGTGTATTATATCAATATTTACAGTGTCTACGATGATGTATTCAGGCTTACGTTTCTTTCATTTTAAAAGTGTTTTATTAAGAACGTTAAGTAATCCCTACAAATCCTGAACTGAATAAACCCTAAACTCTCAGTATGAAAAGAGGAATTTCTGACTCATATATGTTTTATTTTTTTATTGGTTAACCTAACGAGTAAGCAGACGTGCTACCTGATGGAAAGTAGTCAACGCCACCTATGGACATTTGCAACACCAGAGGAGTCGCCAATGCATTGCCGGCTTTGAAAGAGAGCTGTTTTTGTACCTTTTTGGAGTTTACTCCTTAAGAAACGATTTGAGTTATAAGGCCCGGTACGGAAATTTTATGAAGAGTAAAATCAAGTGTAACACGAAAAGTTGAGGCGTTACGTAGAAAGAGACAAACATATATATCTGTAGGATTGAACGTGTAAAAGAATGAGATGGAATACATTACACAGCGTATCTCATTCTCGGGGTCTCCTCTTTGCGCGATACTTCGTAGTCTCACTGTATAGTTCACTACCTCCAGTCTGAGAGTTGAATGTGTGCGTATGTTTGTACGTGTGTGGTGCGCGCTAGATATGGTCACAGTATAAGGATATACAATACAGTATTGTATCTTCATACAAACGCACGAAACGCAAGCCACGCCTACTCGCCTCGGGCCGGTACTAACTCGGTACACGAACATTCGTGAATGTGCCACGGTGACGAGCGGGTGATGTGACGGTTTTGTAAGATATTTTGTTGTTTCAAGAATAATATGGCGAAGAAAAGTTATAGGTTATATTGTGTTGTTTTTGGTTGCTTCAATTCGTCAATAACACATCCAGATATAACATTTTTTAAACTGCCTGGAAACTCCGAAAGGTAAGACAATTACAATGATTTTTATGTTAATACTAGATACTTAATCTACTAGGTACTACTACTACTAAATTAGATTAGTTTTTAATTAATACAATTTGATATTTTAAAAAAATACGTATGATTGTTGTAATTTTGGTTCAGTAGACAGGTGTCAGAGCTTGTTATTTGAGGTTATCCCTCTTCTGAATTAATAGAATAAAACTATTTCTTCGACCAATTTACAACTTTTATTATTCCCGCGCAAAATATAACTCGAAACTGTTGATAAACGAAGGGCTTGCTTGCACAACGCACGCGTCGTACTTATTCGTCGTCGCGCGGCGCAACAAAGGCTGAGGGCGTGGCTTAGCGGCCTTTCGGCACCCGTTTGTTCGCGCGATATGCCGCCGAGGGACTATTCTGAATGAGGTAATATAAATATTAGAAAATGAGAATTGATCTTAATTTATTTAGATCAATATTTTATTATTGTTGTATTATTTTAAGATCGTCAAAAATAAGAAACTACCATTTGAAAGGTATTTTCTTGATAGGTCAACACCTTTGTTTACATTTTGGACACCCAATTATGAATCGGAGTATAGATTATAATTAGAGATGCGCCGAATATTTGTTTGGTATTCGGTTTTCGGCGTATTCGGCATCTTTTTTGGTATTTGTATTCGGCCGAATTATTCGGTTTTGGTGCCGAATATATTCGGTTCGAGTAGGTATGTCTACTTTCGTGTATACACGACACGGTACATAACTAAAACACAAAACTTCTTAGATTTATGTTATATTTTAAGTCAAAGAAATCCTATGATAATTTAATAACATAAAGCAATTAAACTTCAAATCAACATTTATTTTGAAACCTTAAAAGAACATATTTATTACTTACGAGCTGTGCCCCGCGGTTTCACCCGCGTTAAAAGTGTAAATACTCTGAAGTTTTCATGGGATTTAACTTTTTTGCGCTTATCCCTAATTCTTTTTCCAAAATTAATGTAGCCTATGTTACTGTCTATAACATCAGCTAATTGTCAGTGAAAGTCCCATCAAAATCAGTACAGCCATTTTAAAGATTAGCCGGAACAAAACAAATTTGAAATAATATTTTTTTCGTTAAAAGTACCGTATGTACCGTATATTTTATATTTTCCTTTTATGTTATATGGTCTTAGTAAAATGTTGTTATTTTGACATTACAAACAGACACTTAAATTTTAATTATTTGTATAGATTCTAAAGTTAGTATAGTTAACATTTATTTTAAACCTCAAATCAGTATTTCTTTTTACAACTTAAATCAAAGTTTTAATGAACACAGGTAACTGGCAAATTGACAATAATGGACACTATAAAAGAAATATTAGAACCTGTTTACGCGGCAAAACAATGAATTGGTAAGCCGAATCATTCGGCCGAATATCCAGTTCGGTGAAAGTTAAACCGAATAATATTCGGTATTCGGTTATTCGGTGAAACCACTATTCGGCGCATCTCTAATTAAAATTATTATTAAATATTGTATTAAATATTTAAACTAAATTTTGCATAATTTATGTTAATTTATAAGCTATCATGTCGAACATATTTCATATTTTATTGTTGTAACTGTCAAGTACCCAATTATAAGAATAGTTTTTATTACGTAACATATACATATTAAAAAACATAACATGCATTTTCATTCAACACTTTCTATATAATTAACTATAGCATTCATTTGTATAAATAAAAAAATACAACATTTACAATCAAAAAATTAAAAAGAAAGTCAAGTATGCAGATGTAATTAAAAAACTGTAGGCAGGCAGCCCTAACGCGTTACCGTGCCCAGCGCAACCGTAGGTATCTAATTCAAGGACAGGGCCGAGTTAAATTACTGTATATCCTTATACTGTGATATGGTACAACTATTGATGCGGTGTTTTCACGATTCATAACTCATGTAACTTCCGAAGTTCACGTATCGTATTTCAGTTACCACAAACCTATAATTACAGTATTTAAGAATGATTTTATAATTCAAAGTGAAAGAAATCAATCATCCTAAAATTGGATTTGTATAAATTGAACACAATTATTATTACTATTATTATTTATATTATTTTGTAACATACTTTATAATTATTCGGATTATTTATATTACTTCAATAATTGAAGTAATATAAATAATCCGAATAATTACAGATATATGTTTGTTTCTCTTATCATTTTAGCAGATGCGTTCATTTACCCTTTTTTTCTATTCGATATATATCATAATTATCGTTCGTAAGGAGTAAACTCCAATCGTGCGTCGTTGCTGACACACACACACTTTTTTTTGGATAGCCACGTCATAGCGCTCCGGGAATACATCAGGAGGAAGCTCATATAGAATAGTTTTGGCCTTTCTCACTTGAGGCAGCCGTCCGCGTCGCGCGCCACGCTGAGCGCGTCGACAGGAAGCTGGCGGGCCGCGCGCGCCGCCGCCACCAGCTCCTTGAACTCCGTGTACTCCAGCTTCTGGTCGCGATTCGCGTCGAAGTACCTACCGTTACCTTCGTATCACTTTCCACCATATAGTCTGATTCATAATTAGGTGTCCAAAATGTAAACAAAGAAATGTCATTGTCAAAATACGATTACAGGTATTGCAAACCTTAACAAATTAACAAGAAGCGACAACTTTCACAAATTCAACAAAAAACAAAAACTTAATAACTGCACACAATTTAAAAGAACGTGCTATAAAAATTAGAAAACATCCGACTTCGACCACGATCACGAAAATAAATAATATAAACTACGAAACTTAAAAATGGCGGCACAAAAAATGTTTTGGATCCCGATTGTGTTACCATTATCACAATTTAATTTTCTACCATACATCTTGTTTTTTATTATTATTACTGTATGAAATTAAATTAGGTAAATATAAATATTGGAAAATGTGAATTGATTTTAATTTATTTAGATAATTATTTTTTTATCCTTGTATTAATTTAATATTGTCAAAAATAAGAAACTATCATTTGATACATATGTTCTTGATAGGTCAACACCTTTGTTTACATTTTGGACACCTAATTATGAATCGGACTATAGATAAGTATAGATATCTCAGCGCCTTGTAATTGAAGGAAGCCATTAAATGGCTTAAACGGCTGACATTTCTGTCAGCCATTTAATGGCTGTCATGGTGTAATTTACGCGGAACAAAGCCGACATGTGCAGTTAAAACACGAAATCGAAGAAAAAGTGCGGAGAAATATCTTTTCATTCGTAAATGATCTAAAAACTTCCTTTTTTTTTAATATTTTTCAAACACGAAAATAGATGACAGTGACAATTTCAATTGTCAAGACTGGTTACATTTTCTTGTTAGGAGTGAGTTATCTTTACTAATCTATGCTTTACCTACCTACCTACGAATTGCGTTTCCGGCTCTCGGACATGGACTATGCGCCCTGAGCATCTGGTCCTGAGGTCCTCCAAATATCTACAAGTTCCTTTGTAGACATTTGTAAAACCTTTTAAAATGAGGAATGATCTTTTCTAAAGAGGGGACCTCATTCATCATTTTCGCGCCGGGCCTCAAATGAGCTTAATCTGCCTCCGTCTAGGTTTTACAACTTCAATTCTTGTATGCCTAGTTGAAACTAAATTCATTCATCATTTTATCGAAAACTTAAAAATCAGTTCATGTGTGTAAAACATTCAATAAATAATAGGTATAATGCTATTATGTCATAGAAATATATCATTTGAAATTATGACTAAAGAGCAGTACCTGAAAATGTATCTACATCTCATCTCGGCCGCATAGCCACTGTGTTGTGTGGCGGGCTCCAGCGCCGCCGCCCACACCAGCATCTCCTGGAACGAGATGCCGCCGCGACCAGTCACGTCCGCTGCCCTGTACACGCAGAGTCATATGGTTTCTAATAAACAAACTGCCTTTCTTGGAAACGTGTATAACCAAGCTTAATTATATAGATCACGATTTTGGAAGTTAAACAAGGTACGGTCGGGAGTTAAATGATAATAGGAATGTCAAATGTCCCTTGTTCGCTTCCATGCTTCAGACTAGTTATTAATTCGTCACTTACTTTTCCAAAATAATTAGTTTAAAAACTAAAAACCACGCTAAAATCGCACAAGGAAAATCGTTAATCCTGATTAGAAGAATGGGATAAAATTATTTAAATTATGTATTGTCATCGGTTCTTGATAATTGTTCAAAATTTTTAATTAATCGGACCGATCAAAGTGCGTAAAAATCGATTTTCTAAGATTCCGTTACATACATACTTACAGATCAAGCTAATAAAAGCGTGGTAAAAAAAATGGTATTAATAATTCACAGCAGTATTAATAAGCAGCAGCAACAAATCACCAGAGACAATATCTGTATATAAATATTTAGAACTTGATTAAATATCACGTTCGACCCTAGGTTTTTCCGCAATCAGCTCTTACCTGAAAAGATTTGAACATTGCGCGCGGTCCCAGCCGAGGTCCATCATGAACTGCGTGAAAGCATACGGACTCATGTACAGAGCTGGGTACACCGACAATAGGAATTCACGAAACATGCGGATTTGCTCTGAAATGGATCAGATTGATCATTATAGTTAATTATGGACTGTGCCAGAGCCCAGACTGGATGAGGCGCGCTTATATAGGGTCGCAAATTGGATGGCCTTATGAGTGGTTTGAGTGGTATACGTACCTACTTACTTTAAACAGAAAAATATAAAATATATAATTAAGGAAAAATAAACCGTCCGAGACGGTATTTTTGCTTCAAGCGCAAAAAGCGCTGATGGTACTTTAGATATAAATTAATATACTTATATCTTAATGTTTACGTATACATTAAAGTTGCTTAAAATATGTTAAGAAACTGTTATTTTACTTGCCATCTTTCTTATAATTCGCAGCTTGCAAAAGCTGGTAGGTAGGAGACGAGACTGCCTCAGTAGTTTCTGCGCATATAACCAAATTGTCTTCGCAAATCTCCACGAAAACGCCTAACTCTGCGTCTAGCTGCGATGATATTGTTACATTTAGGTTTTTAGTAGTCGAATGCGAAAGCCTATTCTTCAATTTACGTATGTAATTAAAAATAAAGTGAAAACGATACTTTCTACACTCATTATGTATGTAATCTACACTAATATTATAAAGAGGAAAACTTTGTTTGTTTGTTTGGTGGACCGATTGACTACTGGACCGATTTTAAAAATTCTTTCACCATTCGAAAGCTACATTATCCACGAGTAACATAGGCTATATTTTATATGAAATATATTTAATAAATAGATTTTGAGGCGGTACAACGTTTGCCGGGTCAGCTAGTTAAAAATAAAGTGAAAACGATACTTTCTACACTCATCCTTAGTATCCTCATAGCATTTTCCTTTAATTTTTCATTTATCATTACATTCCATAATTTGATCTTTACAAGCGGCACTTTGCGATGTATACATGGCTTAATGTCGCTTACGGCCTGCTTGAAAAATTCATCCCGCATACCATGAGATTATGGAATAGAAAAATTGTGTTCCTAACCCCGTTTTCTGGATCTTTCGGGTGTTCTCCTGAAGCCATCTGTGAGAATGTCACTAACTCAGGGCTTCGAAGACTTGCATGGGCCTTATAACGTTCTAGATCAACCATTGAGAACCATTGAAGGCGACCACGGAGACCCTGTACGGTATTAACGAGAAAAATTGTAAATAACAAAACATAATTAAACGGTGTCGCCAGTTTGAAAGGTGTGGGATGAGAGACGCTTATACTGCTGTCATACTTATTCCGTTAGTCCCTTTAGAGTTAGGCAATGCATCTGTAGCCGACCTCACATAGGGTAGGACGTGTCTGGCTGGCATTCGTTATTTACCATCAGGTAGAGTGCGTGCTTGTTTCCTACTTCTATACTATACGAAAAACTCTTCAGTTAATCGCAGCGAAGTAGGAAGACTGATAGAATGCAAACTAAACCTACAGATGGAGTCACCTCGCAGACAGAAGCGTAAGATAAGAGGAAGGTCATCTCACTCTACATTCTTATCTTTTTTTTAAGTATTTTGCTTAATTACTTACTTGTTTTTCACTTCACAACAGTTATCATAAAGGTCTTTAAGAGCTACTGGGTAAATCGATATTGCTGATAAATTTTATAAAAAAAATAGAAGACGACTTCAAGGTTTCCCAAATAAAAAAATATATACGGAGATACTACTCCGATAAAACTATGTGGCGATAGTTCAATGGCTAATATTACAAGTAAAAATTGAGCTCTATGAACTTACCGTCTTCATCTTAACTTTTTTCTTGATTTCAAGTTTTACCGTCACTTTGTAAACGGCATGGTAAACACACCCCTGAGGATGATTTGGCAGCCAGATCTTGTAAACCCGGAGCGGTACGCATTGCGTACCAGCCTCTACGCCGAAAATCTGATTTAGGAGAAATAGCCTCTCTCGTAACAATTTGTTAAACTCAAAGAATTAACTTCTTGGACTATTCGTCTTTTGCAAAAAAAAAACTCTTTTTGGATTGTTATATTGACAAAAAATCTTTAAGCGTTGCAGTAGTGAGTAGTGTAGTGTGACCCAACGATAGGTGATAAGTCAAGGACATTACGCATGTAATGTCCATGAGGTCCATGAGATACCAACCTTTAAATCGACAACTGAAAGTCACAGCCCGACAGTAACATTGCAACTACAAGTCTTCTAGCCTACGGGTAAAATAGGTAGGTATTATAATAGCCTAAAAACAGTAATATATCACTTTTGTTCAGCGTGAAAGCAGTTGCTTGTTGCGTTTCGGTGGAAGTGTGAAGAGGCCAGCGAACTTATATAAGAGACGACCATCATAGTCCCTTAGAGTGGCAACGGCTGTCCCTGTAGTTTCGGGACCAGAATAGGGATACGGTATCCTCTGCCTGTCGTAAGAGGCGACTAAAAGGGGGCTTCCGGGGTTGCGGGTGGTAAGAGTGGGAGCTCGAACCGCCCGGTAAGCGACCCCGGGAAGGGCGGCGGTATGTGTGGTCGCATACCGTCGTACGCACCAGATGGTGTGGCGAGCGTCAAGCTCACCTGGGCAGAGCCCGACGGGGCAACGCGCTAAGAGGACTCCGGTTGCGTTCCTTTGGAGATCCCGGAGCTCTCTACACAGCGCTGAGGACGGCCACCGGGGGGGTTGTAGTGCGGTAAAAATCCCACATAACCCTGCGTCGCTCCCACGGCGCCGGGTACCTTTTGAAGGTTTCCCCCACGTGAACAAAAAAAGAAAGAAAAAAAAGAGTGGCAACGGCTTTTGTAATGGAGTTCAGGAAGAACCCCTCTTCTATATTATGGAGTTCATTACAGATGTCCATGGGCAGCAGTGACCATGATGATTACATCATGGATTGCATGTTTGTTTGCTACTTTAATTTTATAAAAAAGATCATATTGCATCAGTTAGCTCAGGTACGTGTGATAAGTAAGTGGTTACCTCAAAATTTATTTTATGGGCGGTGCTTTTCCAACAATTTTTCTCAGCCTTACTGGACGGTAACCAATACTCGGAACTTGTCTCCTTCGTTACAAGAAACGACCTGTCAGCCGGACAAAAGACAAGTAACGAAACAACATCTCGTAAGTCTTTGTAAAATTTAAACATCTCAATAGTTATGTCCTGAGAGATTCTCAGGATATTTATAAAAATATTAAGTAAGATGATAGCCCGGCACTTTATTAATTTATCAGAAGGAAAATAAAATACAGTAAGCTAACGATTCCTTGAATCTGTCAAATAAGAAGTCAAATCAAAATAAGCAGCATCTATGATAGACAGAATCCAAAAGAAAGTAGAGACGAAAAAATAAAAATAATTTATTCATAGATGAATTTAATATTCATAAACAATGATATTAATGCATTAACCTACCTATGTTCATAAATAAGTAAATTATCATTCCACCAATCCTAAATATATGCATTCCACCATATCATTGATTCCACCAGAAAAAAATACTATTTTATTCCCTTTTTGTCCCCTTTAGATACTTTTGCATCTGAACTTTGATCTGAACAAACGAATTTTATGAATTCATGTTGATTTCTTTGCTCTTTTTACTTTTTGTTCATTAAGGATAATAATTTCTAGCTACATAGTTCCAAAATATTCAAATAGATGGCGCCTGACTTATGAGATACATTATAGCTCCTTTAATAACTGATAAGATAGTATTTCAGAATAAATAAACTCACAATAGATATGTAAGATAGATGTAAAGATACATATAATTAGGTTTTATGCATAAGTACACCGTAACATACCATTTTTGAAGTATTGATCAAAATTTAGTATAGCGCAATCGCTAGTTATATACAAATTGTGACGTAGTGATCACGCCACCTTTCTAGACCGCTTGCCGCATTCTGATTGGTTAAATTCCCCACCCCCTGACAAAAATACGACACATTCAACATGTCCAGTGATGTACCAGTTTAATCGATTGTAAACCATAATGAAATCGAACAATGTGCGACTTAAAAACATTGAAAGCATATAATATTACATTTTAAATATTTTTATTAATAAAATAATTGGAAACTTCTATAACTTTTAAGTATCTATTATTTTAATGCTATAAGTTTTTGTTTCCGTCTAAAGTATTTGCGATGGATGGATCGATTAATCGGTACGTCGACGATTTTGACATTTATAAAGTGCCCACATCACTAAACGTGCGGCGGATTGGTCGGGTTTGCAGACGTAGGGACAGTATCAGTTATCAGTGTGTTTACTAAGAATATATTTGAAAATTTAGTGATAATTTACAAGTGTAATTTTTTCAGCAACCCCAGAACCGTCGCGGCGTACACGGTGAGATTTTTTCCATTTATTTATGGTTTTCTGAGAGAAGCAACATATAATTTATAGCGCGATTTATAACCTATAAGAAAATAACTATTTCAGTGACTAAAACAGGATAATTATATTATTATTTTTCGTTTAATATTACTTTAAAAATTTTGGTTTCATCTTAAACAGTTACAGTTTACAGTAGGTACCTATTCGTTCTAATACGGTTAATAAGTTCGGCGACTATCGGTGAAATTTTGCGGTATATTGCATGTCAAGAACATTACATTAGATACAATTTAAGTAAATTAATAACTCCCCAATATAATACTTATGTGTAGTATTAGTGCAAAGTATAACCTTTGTAAATTAGTCAATTATGATTTCATCTCTAAAACATAATAAAGAATTTTCTTGTGTGGTATATAATGTACAATTTTATTGCCTTATCTAAATCTGAGAACCTTAGATTTAAATTGAGACATAATTTATACATCTTATTCTACATTTGGACTTAAATATCCACCCAATGTATACAATTTCTGATAAGGTTTACTCAATTAATGAATTTACTACATGGTCCTGGTACATACATTGGACAAAATTCTTATTCCATCAGTTGCATTCATCAATGTTAACTCATCAACCATCATGGATCTCTTCACTGAGTGAGAAAACTTTGTGCCATAGTCGGCATATGTCAAGTGCCAGGCTAAGGTGATGGTCGTGAAGTCTACCAACTTCACTCACCTCTGAGAACTTTTTTAGTTCTCATGTCCGTTGGCTTTATCGCTGTGATTCCATTAACCATGGATTCAATGAATGGGATTTGAATCTCTGATTTTCAGATTCAGAGGCCCAATTTAAAATAACTGTATTATCACTGCTACTGCAGTATTGTCATGGTTATTATTTCATTATACTATTTTTATTACTGCAAGAAATCAACCAAAAATATCTAACAACTATGAAAAAATCAGGTTTTAATGATTAATAAATTACATTGAAAAACTGTAAGGAATTCCTATTAGAATTAATGACTAGTAACAAATGTTGTTGACATTTATTTTATGATTAACAACAATTTATTTTAAAATATTGTCATCGGTGAAACACTAAAAGCTTCAAGTTTACACTAATAGTAAAGTCTTACACATTATAATTTAATAATGATAACTACATTTACTTATAAATCTTCCTCGGATGTGATAGAATTCATTTAAACAAAGCTCTGGTAATTTAATTTAATAAGTGATATCCAAAGGCCGCAATAGCTTAAGACCAGAGGGATTGCATCTTTATTATAAAGAAAATAATGTAGATCATGTCTGATACTAAATGATCTATGAGTACATGTTAATCACCTGATTGTAATTCCATACTTTTATTTTAAGCACCTATGTATTGTAATATCAGTTTCAGCATTTTCGTCTCTTGGAGCATAAATCATCAGCACCAATTGTTAAAGAGCAAAAAGTGACTCATTATAAATATAAAATACAAAAGAAAAAACTAGATGAATCATTGTTGCTTTTAAATAAATGTAAATTGTATGTGAAATAATTACGAAATAGGAAAAAATATAACAATAGGTCATAACTAACATATATATTATATTATATATTATATGTACTATAAGTATATGAATGGACTCCCAGAATTTATAAATAATTATGTATTTTTCTCAGTCCAATGGTAAAAATAATAGAATGAATGTCTTCTATAATACGTAATTATGTGTGATGGGAAATTTTCGCCCACGTGGGCCCGACATAATGCTGACACGTGTTATCCGTTTATATCACACATAACATAGTTTTCTAAACATCACCGTCCTGATACCAGTAGCCCTGTGCCAACTTTTAAACACCCATTCAAATCTGGTAATGTTTAAAAACTTTATGATGTTGTATTTATGAAGAATATGAAGTTCCCCTTTAAGCTACTATTGTTTTTAAAAACGCTCTGTATTCATATACCCATACGAAATCGTATGAAATCAATTGAAAACCTAGAGAATTGTTCGTTTAATTTGTCACAGAAATTAAAAGGCTTCAAAAATGAGCTCTGTGTAATTATTATGATGCATAAATTAATAGTTAAAAACACGATTTCTTAATTAACTTCACTAAAAAGCAATAATTTATAATGGAATTTGGTTTTCCTATTTGTCTTATAAGTTTTAGACTTAACGAAACATTAATTGGAAAGCAAAATCGCCGCCGACGCCGATCTAATAGTTGACAACGGTGATCAATAGACTCCTACCCTTCAACATCATACATAAAAAAATAGTCCGTCCCACGGACGGTATGTCTGTATACTAATATTATAAAGAGGAAAGCTTTGTTTGTTTGTTTGATTGTAATGAATAGGCTCAAAAACTACTGGACCGATTTTAAAAATTCTTTCACCATTCGAAAGCTACATTATAATTATTATAGGCTATATTTCATATAAAATATAGCCTATGTTACTCGTGCCTATACATAAATTAACATAGGCTATATTTTATATGAAATATAAAATATAGCCTATGTTAATTTAATAAATAGATTTTGAGGCGGTACAAAATTTGCCGGGTCAGCTAATCGGTTATATAAAAAAATTAATTAATTATCAACAGAAATTAAATTACTCGTGGATATGACAGCCTAACGAAGTATCGTACGATATGACGCACGACGTCGCCCACCTCATCAACTTGGTTACTAAGGTACCCAACCCACGTTAGGATTGGCCGTCTACTTCAGATTGTTTGATCATAATAATTAATGTACTGTATTGTAGCTATGTAGCTTTTAGGCTATGTTACGAACACCCTGATAATTTCTGGAGGGTACGAAAGCTGTCTGAACGATGATTATTGTAAGTCAGTCAACAATCAAGTTCATATTTTGGGCATGGACCTCATTTCCCGAAAATGATGTTTATTTTACTGCATATGTTAAACTAGGCATACAAAATATTTTATATCAAAAAGGTTCGAAAAAGACAAGGAACGCATAAAATACGTAAGTAATTATTCTCCTATTTAAAATAAAGGCCTTTCCAAAATTTGATATATTAATATACTAGTAAAAAAGGTAGCATATAATGAATACATAGGATAATAACGGTTTTATTTTGAGTTTTGGATAACATGCGCTATTTTGAAAAAGTCAATCGATCTTTAGAGTTCAGCGCGGAAATCGTAAGTGTGGATTCGTTAGTTAGTCTAACTACACACACGAGTAACATCTATACTCCAGAGGATCATTTGCCATCGGAACATATAAGTAACGCCAGAGCGAGTGGGCAGCTAAACATGCTCTTCCTTACCACGGAGGTGGGCGCTACGTTTAGTCTTTTGTAATTTCCTTCGTTGGTGGAAAGGCTGGGAGCGAGAGGAGACGCATTACGAAAATTAAACTACAAACATTATTTTATTTTTATAGTCCTATTGTTAGTAATTCAATTATTGCAGTGTGACTGAATGTCTTCATGGGTTTATTATTACATGAATATTTTTTGATAATAAATTAAAAGTAATTTTACTAGCATGTATGTAAACTATTGTAACGTCATTTAGAATAATAATATTTTAAGTCTGTATACTGCATATAACGAAAGTTTTGAAACAAGTTACGATTAATAGGGAAGGATTATTGTAAATATTATAAGGTAAATCTTATGTCTCTCTTCCAAAGCTGCCCTTGTTCAATCGGTACTCCTAATTTGCAGTAAGGGTACGCTAAAGAGATCATCGTTATCGGGGAGAGCGCCGCGACCTTGCCTACCGTCTGACCTTGTATCCGGATCAACTAAGGGCCGATCGTCACTATACTGTTCTTCTAATCTTCCAAAACGGAGCTCGTTTTAATGTCCTTGTGTAAAAACTGTGAGTGTTATCATACTACCTTTCCTGTTACCCTTGGTGGTCAGTTATCTTCCAAAAAATCAATTCAATCCATTTCATACATAAAAGGGATTTGATAAAAGTTCCTCAATAATATTGCCTTTGCAAAAAACGTAACTTACTACTTGAAAAAACGATATTGAAGAAATTGTCAAAAATACCTATAACAAAGAAACATATTAAATATGTTCATACGGTATATAGGTACCTATATTCGTATTTTATAGTTATGCTCAAATAATAATAAAATATGACAGCTTCTTGTAAGGTTTTTATGGTGGTTTGCAGAATACTATGTTAATTATGCGATAAAAATATTATTATATAAACATATATACGTTCTGTAATGCAAAAATATTAATTAAAGTTAACCTTCAGAAAATATGTATAATCTAACGATGTATACTGCATTATTGTTGTTTTTCTCACATTTTTTACACAACCTTAAAGTTTAGACGACCGCGTGACACAGAGGTCGTTATACTTTTTTGTCACGCAGAAGGTTCTGGATTCGACCCCGGTTAGTCAGATTTACAAATGGCATATGTTCTGGTTTTGAGTGCACATGGAACGTACAGTATAGGACATCCTAGTAAGGGTCTTAGGGTCACAGATTTTATTTATTCATTTAAGAACACACAATGGGCAGAATAATTGCAAATATCTACACAAATTTTGTACAAAACGTCTCAAAGCTAAAAATATCCCACCCTCTGCACAACTTCACCGTATTGAAGCCAGAACAATGTTTTGAAAATTATGTTTACAAAGGGATCTTTAAAAATACACAGGAAAATTGGAATATGGCTACATTGGAACAATACAAAACTTTTCTTGTCATTCTTTCACTGACGTGAAATGGCGAAATAGTTAAGTGAGTTCCATCTAAAGTTGACGTAGAGGGTAGAGATCAAAGTATTGTCGTAACAACAAAAATACTTCGTTACATAAAATTTTCTTTTCATAAAAGATAATAAAAATGTAAGAGAAAGAATACTCCCGCAACCTTCCTAATTACTTACTCGTCCAAGTACTCTAGCCCTTAGGTAAATACGCCGATGGCAACAAGCCGATGTTTGTCCGATTTGCAAAAATCCATTATCGGCTAAGAATAAGCTACATCTTCGACATTCAAAAGCCTTATTAATTCTTTGATGGATCTGTTTTTGTACTTTTAGTCTGTGGGATTAATTAGTGCATAATGATTCGATAGGATAATTTTTGGAATTGACCCATTGCTCTGCAATCCGTCAAAATAATAAGAGCTTAGGTTTTAGTCTTTTGCCGTGGCAAATTCAGTGTAGGACACCTTCACCTAATACACACTTTTAGGAACTATAAAAAAACAAGTGTCTATCTATTACGGTTCAAGAGATAGAACCCTGTGACAGACAGACAGCGAAGGCTTAGTATAGAAAGGGTGTTAAAGGGGACACCCCCTTTGATCACGATGTTCATTTCAAAATTAAAGTGTTTATTAATGATTAATAATACAGACAACTTCGAAAAAGTAGTGATATGCGTGCCTGTACGAATATAATCCTTCAAAACAACTTCATAATAATATACAATTCAGCGCAATAAATATTGCTTTATTGTAATGTATCGTTGAAAAGCTTTTTGGAGTAAAGGAAGAGATTTCATCGTTGTGTAAATGTTTCGTCAAACTTTCGTTTTTCTCGATTAATCCGTATGGTCCAGCAGACTTCAATTTTATTTATTCGTATAGACACATCTACAATTGATATTAACTAAATTGCCACTGCTTGCTACATGTGTCCTCATAACTTGTACAATACATAATGAACTAGCGTCAGGCACAAATCGGTTTCAAAGTCCGTCGGATAAGGCGAGAGGCGATCGTTGTATCTGTGACCCATTTGTGTCGAGATAACGCGTCTCGTGTTTTATTCTGTTACAGTTTATTTGTATTGAACTATCTGAAGAGAAAATATAGTAAAAGAGATATCTGAAAATAAGTTATCTGACCTTACTCCGTTTCCTGTGTATAGGTGCCATAGATACACAACTGTTACAAAATATTGGGATGCCGTAGACGTATTGACTGCTCCTTAAAACTAATATGGTTGATATTGCACGCCTTGTTTATGCGTTATATAAGTTGTTTTTAATAACACAAAACGTATAAAAAAGTAATGAAAATCCAATGTAATATACATGGTCGTAATTAAATTTATGAGATACCTATTAAAATTAATCAATCGTAGAGTTAATAGGGTTTAACCATAGAGTAATATCCTATTCTATCTATACTTTAAGATCCATTAGAGCGTGGCGCGCGTAACCACAATGTGACTGAGTGCTCATGAATGTTCATACATAATTTGTCTGCGTCGCGCGTGATCGAACGGTTTAGATAAAACTGCGCAAATGTTAAAATAGAACCTAGCATAATTAAAGACATATAGGTATAGATACAAATTTTCATCATAAACTTCAAAAACTATATAGCGTCATGACTTACTCCTAATTTCTAATGCTTAAAATTGTTGCTGGATGACGGCACTCGCAAACAAAGATGACATATCTATTGGTACATTAGTAGTTTTTAACCCTTGTACCTGAGTGTTTTCTCGATAAAATTAATTACATGAAGCCACCGGGCCATACTAAGGTCAGGGCGAGGGCTTGTTAAGATGATTCGATAATATACACGATATTAACGACGGTATCCTTTAAAATATTGTATTTAACAGCCGTGTTCGACATTAAAAGATGTGTAGGTTTCTCATGGTCGGGTTCGCTGCAGACGTGCTAACTTGCGCTGATGTATTCTAATCTCACATAGATCGCAAGGATTTCTGCTCTGTACACCACTGCTGAACCGACCTTAATCCTCTTTTAATTCATATTTGTTAAAAATGGGTCATTTTGCAATTTTCAGACACGCACAAACACAGGTATGAGTATTTGGATTTTGAATATCTTGCCTTCGAACCCATTTTTTCTATTACTATATTGTTTAATGTTTAAGACAACACTATTTATATTATCAATAGGTATATGCGAACCACGATAATTGAATTTCTATTTTCCACCTCAACTTCAGCTAAGCGGAATCATAAACTAGTAGGTAATCAATCAAAGCCGATGTGTACCAAGTAGGTCTGGATGATGTTGTCACTGAACTTCAGACTCTGTTATCTAGTTGAAGGTCACAAGTGGTTTATCGACGTGACCGTGATCGTCTGCCGCTCCCGGCCACTGTGATAAACATGCACTGCACTGTGTACGGAGATAATTGTATCTGAAATGGGTGAGGCGCTTTTTATTATTATTAAAGTATTATTGCCAGAATTGTGTTTAATAAAGTTACATTCTAATATACTTCATTTGTGATTACAAAAATCCACTCAGCATTACTTTTAATTTCTAGTTGGTCATTGTTCTATCATTGGTCTTGTGAATATCCACTTCTATCTTCAATTGCTGAGCAATGTAAATCATTCACTCTATGGTTGTATGGAAGTAGATCTTTTGCTTGCAATCGATCGTTAATACCTAGCCGCTTGAGGTGGGCCGGTAGGCTAAAGGGTCACCTAATGACATAACACTGACTTGTAACTTTATGTGACAGAACACAACAACCCTTACTATTAACATTATAACTAAGTATCAAATTTGTGTAAAGTGGTATGGCTCCTACCGCAGAAAATTGTACCATGCGGTTTCTTGTAAATTCCACAATTATATAATGTTAAGAATATTAGTATTTCTGAAATTCATTTAAGATTTGCACTCGGTGAGTGGCAACGGAGAGTGGAGTGGAGTGGCATGTGTCACCGTCCCGCGGTGCAATAAATAATTAGGTTAAGAGCGCTCGCGGGACGTCCGCCGCCGCGCCGGCTGCAACGAGTTCACCTCGCGAATGTCGCTAATGGGCGTTTGTTTTAGCCTTTAATGATGCCTGTAAGTTCTCAACGAGATTCCCGAAACACTAGAGGAGCCCGGACCACTCTCTTGCTTCGGATTGTCTTAGCCTCGTTGCCTGATCACCGAACCTTGTCGGTTTTGCGGCATAGTCACGTGTTTGTACTTTGTACAACTGAAGTAGGCGATGAAAGGCGCCTGTAAATGTAGGTCGTCTGAGACTCGAACGACACCTAATAGGATCATTGCCTATATAGAAAGTTTAAGTAAGTTGTATTTGTATACATAAACACTGAGTGTGTTAAGTTAATAGGGACGACAACTAACGGTGCCATGCAAAGCTCCACTGACGTTGATTGACATCTGCTTGTTTGGATAGCTACGATTAAATTATACCTTCTACAATATAGGAGATAGGTAGACGCTGAGAAAGTCTTGTTTCATTGACAGAAAATGTACAACCTTCAGATTGCTCATTAACCTTTTCTTTCTATCTATGACACGGACTTATGCCTCAAAAACATAGCGAGCGTATAATGCTTTCGAAATTATATTAAAGATACATACATAGCACTTAGTACCAAGTGTTTAACGTAATCCTTCCATCGGGGCAGTCTATTCCCGTCCGGGCCGTTGGACTTCGCCCCCGGGCCGCCATTATCCCGCGGCCCGAGTGGCGCCTTCCTCCGTACATCCGCCACGATAGTGTCACCACTCCGGACTCGCTCGCCGGAACTTGACCTTATGCTCCCTTATCTCGTGACCGATAACAACGCTCTGTAAACATAAAAGATAGTAATCTATACTAATAATAATGTTGCTAGATAGTGTCTGTATGAATGTACCAGATAGATGATTGTACAGTAATAGTATGGAGATAACAATTTCGGCACGATCCATTGTTCTTGTAAATACTGATACATTTTTTTCTAGTAAGCATATTCATCAGCTTATTTTAGCTATTTAATATCGATAAGTGTTTGATTAATCGATAATGCTGAAGAGACGCTCATTCAGAATCTTCAAGATATATAGAAAATGGCAAGTGCACTGTCGATCTCAACAGTATAAAATATTATTGGTACTTACTGGTGCTTACTCTGTCACTCTACTTAACGCTGTCAGAGGAGTGGCTTATTTCAAACATATAATACATATTATTTACATTACAATTTGTGCGATTCTCATTTTATATGTGGATATTATTTTTTTGCTTCGAAGCCTTCAATAATTCAATAAAAATATATATTGTTTTGATTTCCTTTGTAATTACGAATTAAATTGCTAAAAATATGTGAGATCTATAATACGTATTTACATTAGGACGATAGCGAATTAAGGGCATTGGTGGTCTGTGTTAATGGAGCGGAAAACTGTCACATATTACACTTTTTTACAAGCTTTTATCCCCATAAAGAGGTTGGCGGGCTTCGTATTCAAGGCCCCTGCAGGCCAGGGTCAGTCTCAAGGATAGGAGTCAACGCTGGTTTAATATCCATAACATACCATACTCACTACTATCATATATCACTATATATGCTGTCTTAAGTATTTACGGCGGAGGGTCACAAATTATGCTTAAACTAGGAAGAATTAATTCATAATTGGCGTTTGCTCCTGTGGACTGGGTAATAGCAGTTTTTGTGCAACAATTGTCGAACTAGAACTATTCTATCATCTTGAGTACGCTTACCTTTGTTCCGAAATCAAATACATTTGCGGATATCGCTTAAATAGGTTAAGTAGAACACCTAATAAGCAACAAGAATCTTATTCCACAGCTAACAATATACTAGCTATACTTAACGTTCGTGTTATTTACTTCTCTTGTACATAACAAAGAATGTCACCAACACCATTATCTAGCGTTATTAAAGAAACACGTGTTTATTGTTTGCGCCGGTTATCGGATATCATCATGGAATTGACAGTAAAGACTATAGACGTCCTCGGACCCATAATAACAATGTCACCCCATCCTCTTGCTTAGGTCACGCTGGAACACGTTTCGCATTGTCTCCCGTGTGTAGGAGACTTTATAACGAGACAACAAATGGCTTTGTCATATTGTATCCGTTGCTTATCGTGCACCTTAGTACTGAGACAAAGGGGTCATTTTATAACACGTACGTGCCGCCGGCATTATTCTATTTGCAGTAATATGAGGGTATGATTAGCTGTTCACACGGGGGATCATAGGTTTGCTTCTATTTTTGAGACAAAGGACATCTTACTGCTAATGGTGTTGATCGGACGTAGACTTTGATCAGGGTTGCTTCTTTTATACATTATTATTAAAGCCTGAATTGGATATAAGAAACATTCAGAAAATATTTGTGTATTCAATTCAGTCTTTATACCAATAAAATGGTCACACCAAAGCATTCTTTAGTTTCACATGTCATTGTAACGCGATTTAATAATTTGAATGATATTTTTTTTTGATAAATCACTTATAATATTAATATGAATAATTATTCTATTGTTCGCATGGGTAAATTTTTAATTAAATTTATAATTCAGGATACAATGTACATAATAGGTACGCAATAATTTTAATTTTATAATAATTGATAGACAAAAAAATCCGTCTATAAACCGATTTAAACGATATTTTTCTTATATTAATGATCATTTATTGTTCTATACAAATTAAATATCTATTTAATTTGGGGGAAAAAGTCTACACACTATTATGTAATTATTGTTATATTTAAATAAAAAGCCACATTATTAATCTTCACAATGAATAATTCATTTAATTATTATTTAATAATAATAGTAAGATCCAAAAGGTCAATGCGATAAAAATATATTTACAATCCATTATTTTTTTGTACTCTACGTCTTAGACTTTGGTCGTGAATGTCGTGGTTTCCGAACTGTGACCGTTTACTGGACCGTTCCAAGTGTAACGAACGCCTCAGTGGCGTAACGCGGCTGTTTCATACTCCAGCGATTATATTCACTAGTTCTACTAGCCACAGAACTATGTACTGGCATATGACTAGCATCGATATGTCTAATACTGTTGCATATTGCTTTGCATTTTTTTTAATGTAATGTTGTGTTTGGCTCCTGTAAACTGTACTCTTCTTACACTCTTACTTAAGAGTAAGAGTAAGAGTAAAACTGCTAGTTTGCTAGCTAGTCTCATTGCTCAAGTACTACTGAGTTCTGGTTCAGCAATCTGCCATAAGGCTAAAATGGGTGTTATGGTGATTTAATAACATGTACTTACATAGCTAGCCAACAGTAGGTATAGTTTCCGAAAGTATATAGTAATAGTTCGTTAATTCATTCTAATTCTTCGGCCAACAGAGCTATTGCATTCACTAATTCAGGATATTGACCTTAAGTAACTTTGTGATTAGCGCTTCTAGACGCGAATTGTATGTTGCATACAGAGTAACCGTTTGGCTACAGCTTCACGAACTTGTGCAAATAGCCCGGATCATTTGCCAGATGCTGTATGCACATATGTGGAACATAATTCCGTCCTAAAATAATTCACACTCTTCACCTTGCAATCCTTTTACGGTTTGATGGAACTGACATTTTGCATTAAGCAGCATCTTTACGTGCCTGTGTATAAAATTAAGTACCCTAGTCGCTGTTTGTGCACTCTCATCTCAGAAACTATATACGATTATGAAACAAGGTTTCGTCTAGGTATATTAGCTGATTAGTAGTAATAAATACCATTTATCTCGAAAAAAAAATACATTCATCTGAGAATGTCTTGATTAGTCTGTCCATGTCCACTTATTTAGCCACTTCTTAAGCTATACCTATCCGAGCGTAGCCAACTTACCATAAAACACACTTTAATTAAAGCAGAATACTACTACGCGCTTACGCGAGGACACGCGATGCAGAAAGTTCTACCACCTTTAATACTGCAGTTGTAGGTATTAATTGACGCAAATAGTACGATAAGGTATTCTGAAGGTAAACGACTAAACGTATTTCATAGAGAAAAAGCCTGTGGTTCATTATGGCCTACAATGAATAGCACGTAGGGCATACTGACATAAATTAACTCAACCTAAGATCTGTAGAGTACCTACTATTTTTTTCAATCCTTTTTGTCTTACTTCTGGCCATTAGTTATGTAATGGGAAAGAGAGGTACGGCTACGGGTTGAAGTCTAACTTGTGTTGAATATTTTCCAACCGCACATAATGCCTCCGACAAGGTTTAACAATTGATATTCAGTGATAATAACCGGCACCATAATGGTGCCGGTTATTATCACCAACTACTAATCATGCCCTTCGGATGATGGAAGCGCGTATAGATCGGTTTAGAACTACACGCGCCGCAGGGATAAGTGCACTTCGAGTATATTGAAGCTAGAGAAAAATGTAAAAGCTTTTCTCTTAGTCGCGGACTGTGACACGAGACACGACCTTCCATAATCTACTCTACATAGTGTGTAATAGTTAGTTGGAATTTAAGTTTCCGTCCCACATCACGGGACGCGGTCAGTGGAGTGCACTTGCATCGCGACGTGCTTATTCTGTTTCAATGGTATCATCTAGGGCTGGTCCTACAAACTGTGTTCTCAACAAAGCAATATTTAAGTCAATTACCTTGAAAACAACACGCAATGCGCCGGAAAAGGCTGGTTTTTGTTCACCTTGAAATTCTATCGCTAAATGTTATTCGCTTGTTTGGTATCAATGTTTACTTTTATCTGACAAATAATGCTAAATAATTCCTTTGACGTTACGGATGTTTTAAAAATGAAGGCAGCCGCTCTTATTCCATTTTCTTGTAAATAGCAAGGAATTTTTCTCAGTAGTATTTTTCCTGTTGTTATGCTATAGCGTAAGGTTTTAACTATTAAGTTTACTATGAAATAACATGGAATGTATGTTACTATATTGTATGACATTTACGTACGGAAATCTTGATGTAGAGTTTTGGTTGTTTTCTTACATTTATTATTATCAGTTTTACCTATATTATGAGTATCTTAAATTTATGCAAATAAAAAATCAAGCTATTTAGATATTCCGCAAACCTTCAAATCATGACCATCGACTTCGCGCACATGCTAGTGATCATGGCCACGGTTAAGAATTTGTTAAACGTAATTATTCGAAGGACTTGATTTTTTAATCACGTCAACCTTGGTGTAATTCGCTACAAAATACGTTATCATGGGAGAATTCTACAGCTGAAGCAGTAATCCGTAGAAATGAGTTCATTAAAGTTGTGTATGTTTATTCTCCGTGTCAAAATCGATTAATCCGAATACAGGCTATGATATGAATCATTCCACGTCACATCTCTAGTTACGAATGGCGGGAACAAGTGCCCGGCATCCAACTTCCAAGCTCCACTCTCGCCGAGCGAGCCAGTCTCCGACGCGCCGTCGCGTCATCCGCATGTCTGACGCGTGTCTATCCTATACAAATAATAAACTTTTTATAATTTTACCGAGTGGCTGTGATAGTCGATAAGTGAGTTTAGTTACAATTTTTTGCATAAGTTACCGAGGTGAGATTTAATTTAATTTTCGCAATGCATGCATGCACGTGAGGTACAAAGTTTAACTGGACTGTTACGTACAACGTGTTTGGCTAACTTGGAACACTGTTCCGTAATTCTAAAAGGGCACGTTTTATGTAGCAAACGTGAAATTTCCTTAAAAATATTATTACGCCCTACAAGAGGCAGTGCATGTTCTGCCCGTTTTCGCAACGTCAGCGAATTTCCAAGTACCCTGACGTAGCAAAAAATATTTCCCGTGTTTCAGTCGCGGGTCAAATTTTCTGTGTCGATTTTGTTTACTACCTACATATTTTAATTTCGCACGTTAAATTTCCTAAATCTTTCGAGTTTATTTATGTTATTAAAAAACTTACAGAAACTTGATCAAGAAATAGCTAACAAACAATATTCTCAACATTTAAAAAATAGTACATAGAAAGGCATCTTAAAAATCATCAAATATAATATTACGCGTTAGATTTCTAAAACCTTATGACTAAGTTAAGAACAATATTTACAATTTATTTGCGACCTTTGCGATTCATGTGCGACCCTATTGTTATCTGTTCGGAACTTTGCAATTTGTACCAAGAATCCGTTATCGGCAAATTGCCAAGTAAATATTTGAGGATTTACCATAAACCATGCCGTGATTTCCATAATATTAGATTTTGTAGTAATACAAGATAAGAATTGGTTACGTGTTCTAATGGAATTATGAAATCTGCAACGTATTGCTCGAATTTTGTGGGTAGTTCCGAAAAACGTAAAATATCACCTCACCTTATTTCATTATGTTTTCATTACCTAGGTAATGGTAATGGGTACTATTCTATTAGGTTCGTTTCGTTTTCGTAACGTACAAAATGGTCACTGATCATGTTGAAATAGAATGTGATTTCTACCTGAAATCCATCGTAGATGCGATGGTACACAATGTTAGGTTCTCTTAGTACTAAATTGAAATTCCTCGGGTTTGGTTAAATACCGTAGCATAACGCACTTTCGCTAAACACAGCAGCTATATATTGCTGCTATAAGCAGTAAAATGTGTGTAGTAGTGGTACTGCAAACACACCATAGAGTTCTAACTATTATTATAGCTACCTTTAAACATCAGTAAACAGCTGTGGTATGTACATTAGTATATGCCTACATATTCAATAACAAATTTACTTTCGTAATTAAAATTAGAAATGCAAGTTCTGACTGGAAGACATATTAAGGCGTTTCTCATGTGACAATAAACGAGGCTCGACAGGTGGTCCATACTTGTGGACGTTCACTGCTAATTAATGCAAAAGATGCACTAAAATTCACTACATGAAATGCATACTGTATGTTTAACCAGACTGGAGTCTTAATCGGTAGTTTGCTTATTTTGGTAGCACTCTTTTTATATAATTAACGCATTGATGAGGCAATCGGGAAGTCAACGACGACTATAGGCATTGCAACATCAGGAAAGTCACCAATGAATGCATCGCCGGCTTTTATGTCCTACTGGTGGGTTCTTCCACAAATAAAGGAATAATTTACAATTCAATAATACGTGACTTATTGGAATAGAGCTCACACTGTATCTGCTGAGTGAAGTTCCAACCTGTAGTAGACCACCACGCGTTTACTACGTGCATGACGTCATCGAGCACATGTCACTGACATACCGAACGTATTTTGCACGTTAACATTAGCGCGCACACTGGAATTCATCGTCATGACCGTTATGCACGAAGATTTAATATGTGTACAATGTTTTATGACTCTCACGACCACTGACGAGTGTCACTGACGACTCGCTAATCGGTACCCCGGTTCCCGGTGTCATTGACACAGACACATTTGTTTAATGTCCAAAGTGTTTTCATTAAGACTGAAAGTAGTTTGACTTTGAATAGCGCTTGTAAATACAGCTGATTTAAGAGTCGCTTGGCTATTATTTTGTCCTAATGCTAGGCACACTCGAGCAATATTTTACCCCGACATCCAAAACAAGGAAGCATGATCGTTTATCCACCAGCCGCTTCACCCACGCTTTAAGCGATTTGCCCGACGTTGCTTAACTTTCAGAAGCAGAATGATTTATTTGCACAAAATAGGTACATATTCAGATGTTGTACTACAATATAAAGTAGGCGTGAATGCGTTAACACTCACTTAAATATAATGTAATAATCATTATTTGTCGTCTGGAATGCAACTGACCAACACAAAGTTTAATGGATGGATCGCACTATTTATAGAATAGCAACCTCTGTGACCGCTTAGTGTAAATAAGTAACCATTAACTATTTTTAAATGTTGGAGAATGATGATATCATTATAACACAGGTTCATGCTATTTTTTATTAGTAGCAGAATTGAATCGCACGTTTCCATTTTTTTTTACCTTGATATTTACTATAAGCAATCTAGTAACTCGTGTAACGTAAAATAGCGCAAAAACAAATCGGATAGTAAGATAACTGACTCGCGGGAATCTGTAACCTTGAATTGGTTGAAGGTCGTCGTAGAACACAGATTGGTTTCTTACGGAGACCACACTGATGTTATTTTATATTTAAAGCTTGAAATAGTTAGTCGTATAATATTAGTCGTATGATTTAATACCTTCAAAGTAGGTACTAAGTTTGCATACATACATACGCTAATGTAACAAAAATATAAGACAAAAAAACATGTTATTTATATTTTTCGAATGATACTGCAATCACGACAAGATCTTAAGAAAGAATCAAGAAATTAAGATTTTGTATGATGTTTGTTTGTGGCTTACGATGTAAACGACGCACATTTTCTTATCAGTCAAGTGCGAACAATAATTCCTGATTTGATTGGCGACCTTGCACTGTTTATGTTCTATTGTTTTTACATTCCACTGCATAGTAATAATGTCTTTTATCACCTTATCTTCTTACTATTTTCTAGTTAATAAGCATGACGTAACGGATTTAATGAACTTAACGAAATTATATCGTATTGTTAATACGGCATGTTGCATCACCATCACCCATATTCCACACCTGTATTATATGATGCATGATCTTGTCTATTTTTCCCATTTAATCATAGACATTATACGTACCATGTAAAACAAGTTTGTTCTAGAGTAATTATACTAAGCAAGTGACATAATTATGCGGGTATGGAGCAAGGATCCATTTTTGTACTTCATTTTGTTTGCATTAATGACACCCTTATTTACTACGTTTGAATGTTACGTAAATATTACACGGGATAAAACTATTTTGTCATAATGTTTTATAGAATTTGACTAATGCGATGCGTTGATAAATGATCTTAAGTTTCGGGAAATATAAGGATCAGGACATCGCATCATAATTAAATTATTTAACTATCTATGTAGTCTAAATTTGCTGCAATCTCATAATCACGCACGCTTCATAATCATATTCACGCGAAATAGACCACAGAATCAATGATACTGTAACGATAGCCTCAACGGTACACTAACATTGTTTTAGCAGAAATAGGAATATGAACGGAAATTCGCATCGAGCCTTGCACCAAGTTATACGACAGATATATGACAAAGTACCACTTAATAATCACATACGATTCCACGGTTGTTAAAGATAAACCAGTACTACACATACGTAGCCGTAATTACTCTTTAGCCATTGTATGTTTTTGCGGTGCACTTGACAATGCATGACCTTGCTTCAAATCTATTCGTTCGTCAAGCTTCCTAACTACCTGCTACGAAGGTATAATTTGGTGATAATGTTACCTACGATTACAAGCAGGAATTAAATTGTAGCTTGTGTAGGTAAAATTATTGTTCTATGTGGAAACATCTTGCTCTACGACGCTTCAAATTAACATATTGTAATATTCAGAATAATAAGTTAGACTGCGGGGCACCACAGCCAAACCTGTCAGTGTCATAACATAACAACAGTGTCACGCGCTGCTGTGTTCAAGTTTTAAGGGTATCGGAAGAGACGCATGAGCTACGCCTACTTATCATAAATCCTATTTTGGAGTTGGGAGCAGCAGTCACCACTTACCTACTACCAGATAAAGTTCTCGCATGCATTCCTACGTACTACCATAGTAAATCACTCCCATCTTTTACTTCCTTAATATTGAATTCCAGTTATGTACCCTAATATATTATTATGCAAATGCAAAAAATTCGAAGTGAATGCATAAAACTTCAGCCCCGCTAGGGTCAAGATGAGAACCGCTTTCTGTTGCGTTTTTACTGCTATTATATTATCCGGTCCTTGAAAGCTTTCATATATTATTATTACAATTTTATGTTGCTTCAAGCAATATTCTTGTTAATTTTTTAACCGAAACATTATTCCAAGGTTTTCTTAGGTATCTTATATTCAGAATGAATAAACATGCCCAATGATATACAAATGTTTGTATTCATGAATTGATTCATTTAAATCATCTCTCTCCTTTTCTCTCTTCTCTGTCTTTCTTTCTGTCACACTGACTAGTTATAATGTATTTGTGAGCTTTTAAACCCTGTCTCTTGGCTACGTCTATGAATTTACTATCAAACTAAGAATGAAGTCAAATGTAATCTACTAAATCTTTAAAATAGCGTTAGACATCTATACCCGTCCTTTTTGAGGAAGTTATCGATCTTCTCATACATAAATTGTTCTAACGCCTCAAAATATTTACGTGAGTACGTAATATATTTACGTGCAGTAGATGAATCATTGACAATTTCATAAACATCATAATATGATCCGTTGATAAATTGCAAGGGACGATACATTTTATCTTTATAATTGGCATTAGAATAAGGATTTCCTCATGTCATTTGCGATAACATGTTAGAGGCGATAAATGTTGCACGTCGTTTTCCAATGGAAAGAAGCAATCTTACTGCAACTGAATGGAATAATTACAATTACGAGCTCGCTAACTGGAGCGCTGATGAACCTTCAATAAGGTTATCAGCGGTAAGTACTCGAGTCGCTTGACTTGTGTCGCCTTGTTAGCTTCAAGATAACCTCCGATAAAGGTGCGAAGATCGAAGATGGTACATGTTTGTATTGATTATTGCTGAGTATAATGTGCTTTGGCGTGTACCAGGTGTGGTAAATTAGCTATCGGTATTTATAAGTATTTATACTGCTATTTACAGTGTAAGATTGAATTAGATTCCTTCGCATATCGCTTTCATTGACACTGACGTTTTTTATTAGATCATCTTGATTAATTTCTTATCTCGCTCGCATCCACAGTAGTATTAAATAATATAATTCATATAGTCGATTCCAATCATAATGATAGTATCCATACCCTTTTTCCCAGACAACAACGTGACTATACCTACTTCGCTCATACTCACACCAAACTTTCTAGATTTTTTTTTTGTTGGACCAAAGAGCACAACTACTGCAAAAGTGGTATATAAAGGTGTAAATCTTAGCATCAATCAGGAGCATCGTACATGCTGTCTGACCTTTGCTCATGTGAGTTATATTGCATTATTTGCGTTCAAGGATCGCGAAGTGGGAAGTGTAGAACCAAATATTATCCTCATTTTTACGATCGATCTAAGCAATCGGAAAAACTTGTTTACGAATCTTAATACATGATTTCTATTAATAGAAGTTACCGGAAGGAGAATAAATTATTCGCGAATTTATATTTTACGTTTAAAAACTAAAAACCACGCTAAAATCGCACAAGAAAAATCTTGATGAGAAGAATGGGAAAAAAATATTAAAATCATTTATTGTCATCGGTTCTTGGCAAGTGTTCAAAATTTTAAATTAATCGGATCGTTCAAAGTAGGTAAAAATCGAGTTCAAAGTTTCCGATACATGCATACATACAGGTCAAGCTAATAAAATCGTAGTAAAAATGCATATCATTATATATTTCAAAATTATGACACACTACATGTCATGTAGTGCCCTAGTTAGTGATTAAAGAATAAATCCAGGAAATGAATTCCATATCAGCAGTGGTCTTTGAACGCTGGAAACTACTGAGTACTGATATATGACTACATATTATGACAGTTTGAAAACAACTAATTGCTTTTTAATAATTACTAGTATATTCATATATCATTAAAAAACTAAACATAGAACAATGGGTTCTTATTTGAAAAATACAGTAGTATGCAATAAAAGGAAGTGCATATTAATTATCAATGCTCTGATTGAGCGCACAAAGACCGCACGTAACTTGTAACTTGACCAGCGACCACTTCGCAACCGAAACCCTACCATCCTACCACCTCGGATGTTTTGCGTTATTGTATCAAAGTCCACGTCCTACGTGACTATGAGTAGTGTGTTTAGTGTTCAATTAGCTATATATCGTTTTTGCACTTAAAAGGCAGTCTTCGTATAAGTCCTTATCAGTCCGTGACTTGACATACATAATTATGAGTAAGCTCACCATGGTCATGCGCAAGGTGTGTAACTACATAACTACCATAAGTTAATATCAAATCTTTGTTTTATTTCAATTTACATTATTATACAACCCGTGTTATAATATGTATTTTCTAATATTATCATTGTTAAATCTAGGCTTGAATATAAGTCAGATGCTCCTCTTTATTTATCAGCTTGCGAAAACAAATATGTTTGTATGTAATTCTACTCATTCTGCCAAAACGCGTACTTGTTGTTGCCACAATGAATGGCTTCTATCTAAATATTTGACACAATATCTGAGGGGCTCCGTGCCGAAGTCCATGCCCTAAATCACAATCTAAACGCGACTCTGAACGTAATTCATATCAATGAGGAGCCGACCTTGATATTGTTTGGAGGTGAGGTCACGTCTCTGCACCAGATACATTTAATATTGGCGATGATCTTACCCTTCTGCAGTTTCTTGATAGCTTTATTTACAATCTAAACAGTAATAATTTAAGGTAATACATAAATAATTGCATTTTTGTAGAAAAAAATATGAAAAGTGGCGCGGTTTTACTTTTCACCACAACGACAGGTAAATGATTAAACTTTGAAGTATTTTGGTAGAACTTGTTTTAAGTAGCAGCACTTACTCGTACTTTATCTAATACCTATTCAAAACCACACGTAAAACTTACTCCTAAAAATTACTTTATCACACACTCCTAAAAATTACTTTATCATAGAGGTAGGTTGAATTGAGTGACGTTATGCCGCTAGTAAAATAAATTATAACTTCAATTGAACTAACCAGTTTAGAAAAAACGGGAACAGTGCCAATTGATCCATCAAAAATAAAAATAAAATAAATCCAACGGGAAGTGGTGAACCCGTAGTAAATTACACAAAAGGTTTATCGACGTATGTTAATGAAAATGACACAATGAATACGAAATGATGTTTAGTTTAGTTTCATTCATTATTCCATGATGTTCGAAAATAGTAATATTATGCTGTATTATTTGTTAATGAACTACGTAATGAATGAACAAGTGATAACTATTTGGAGTGTGTGTTTGACATAAGCATACAAGAAGCAACTTTTGTATCGATTCTTGCAAGAAAATTTTAACCCCAACCGATTGAACTGAAATTTGTGAATACAAAATTTGGTGATGACAATGCATGAAACATGGCCAACTGATTTTTTATGCATTCTCATATGAAAGGGTTACCTGATAAATAAAAATATTGATGTTATTAAATCGCTTGTTTTTTAATTATTTTATTATTAACTTATTACAGGCACATAGACACATACACACGAAAAATATTATTCTGCATATAAAGAGATAACCCATTATTTAAATGTCGACATGAAAAAAGAATTTGCTTACAATTAAATATACAAGACTATTAATTGTTATAATAAGCAATTTAAATTAAACGACTTTGTTACTAATTATATTATTAACCTGTGTATTTGCATTATATTCCGGATGTGAATTAAACAATTATGTAAAATAATTCGCTTGTCAACCATCATACACACTGGATACGCCAATATATTGATTGGCATAATCCTTTTCCACGCTGGACACACGAATATTGAGTTGAGTTGAGTGAGTCCATAGTGTGGTCGACATGGTTAAAGCTATATGCAGTATTTATTATGACTGCGAACATTAATGTTTTACTTGTGCGACACAGTTATCAAAGGAAACAAAGTCCATGTTTTCCTTTCATATTCATCGTTATTTCGTCTTCTTTGTGCCGCTACACGATTTGTAATATCCATGTTTTGAAACACGCGGTTGTCGTCATCGCAGACAAAAGATACAAAGTACATGTGATCATTCAGTATGCATTGTTATTGCATTTCTTTTATTGACAACAAATAACATCATGGCACGGCCCGTTTGATAAAATTATACATGATGTATTTATTTTGTAGTATCATAATACATTTATTTCTAAATGTATAAAAATAGACACTGCAAGTAGGTTAAAGATCTCAAAAAGAAACTATAAAGTTCGTAAAGTGCTCTATAAATTCTCTGTCGAACTCTTTGGCCAACGGTAAAACTATAAGAATTAGGTAATATAAGTAAAGATTAAATAAATAATTTCAACACTTACTGATGGTCCATATCAGCAAGCTACAATTGCCTACCTTTTCATTCTCTTCAAAATTGCCGAATTTGACATGCCACTATCAAAAAATGTTCGTCTTGTCAGTATGTGGCGCTAGGTAATCCGCTGAAGGTACAAAGTCCATGTTTTGATTTTCAGATCAATTCCAGAGCAAGCAGTCACGAGTGCCACGACGGCTCCTCGCCGCTCGACAATTGTCGCGTGGACTTTGTCCCTCATTGTCCGTCTTGTTGTTACTCTTAAGGCCATCTCCTGAATGGTGTTTTGCTCCCGATATGATAGTACGATTGATTTACGCAACTTTTGTTTACATCGCTTTGTTTCACTGTCATTTTAACTCGGAAAATACTCTACATTTGCTATATTGTAGCTGCGTCACATTCTTTGTTATCTCCAAGAAAATATTTTTCCTCTAAAGTCTGATTTAAAATAATACAACAGCGAGTGACTCGGGTTTTAGTTTATTATTCTGTTTAGAATATAAAAATATTTCATTGTTGATTTTATTTTCGTTTCAGTTTTTGCAGTGGTAAATTGCATTGTTGACTTGTGTAGGTATTTGGCTGTGTCTACGTTTCAACTTCAGTATTTTCAGTTTATAATCTGTCACTCTGGAAACATTCCAACCATTTGTATACATATAGTATTCGAAACAGATTTTAAAGAATATGTCTATACTACAATAGTCTCATCGAGTAACTATTTAAAATAATTAAGTGAAACGTAGAGTCTTCTTTTTTTGATACTTTGAAATATTTATGGAAGAGGTACTGGACCTATGGTTATTCAAAGGTGTTTTACATGTGTCTTGAAAGGTGCATATACATCATTCACCCATATTTTCATAATTTGGGCTAAGTAATACGATTTATAATTAATTCATTCGACTATAACTTATGTAGATAGACAAGCGTCTGTAGACACACGATTTTGTTCCTAAATGACTTAATTGAAATTGTCATCGCCTGTAGTATAAACATTCACGGTTGGGCAAGTCGCTAACATTGTAATGAAATGCTTCAATTATGCGCGTCCATTATGCAATTATTTTGACTACACAATACTATACTGAAGCGGTTGTTATAATTTGATTAAAATTACTTGTGCCATTTTTCACATCATACTTTTTGTTGATTAATCGCTTCATGAAACGTAAAACTAATATTTCCGTGTATATAATTACAATGATGTTTCCGGCTATTGGCAGTGTTACGCCGGTATTATCTAAACATTGTCTGTTGCCAACAGTTTTATTATGTCTTTAACTTAACAGTTAGTTTGTCTATTGGTCTTCTATAATGTATTTAACTGAATAGCCTGCATAAAAACTTGGTCTAGTAGATCAGGCAATTGAATTCGGTTAATTAGTATCAATATCCGGATTAGTAAACAAAAAAGTCGACAAACTAAAGATTAATTTTACAAATTTATTGCCATTTTTATTACAAAACTACTGAATGAACTGTTTTTTATTCTTGATTCACAATTCTACGCTTTTAATTAAACTAAGCATGAAATTCTGGCATACTACTTTTAATTAAAATTAATAGACAATGTTATATCAATTAACCTGTCGTCGTATTTTTTGATAACATTATTTTTGCAATCTATTTTACTATGCGATTATTATTATGTGCAAGTTTCAGTTTTTGAAAATTACAGCTACTTTAGTAATATGTGGGAATGACTACACAGGCGCTTAAGGCGCATAATGAACCACAACATTCAGTAATTGATGCCTATGAGTAGCAGTGACCATTTTACACCAGATGTATTGCTCACACATTTGCAATTTATATTACATAAGAAAAAAGTAAAAGTACGAATAGAGGTGACCCCTTTCTGCACCAATAGCCCGCGCGGTAATCCGGTTGCTAAGCCAATTATAATCATATTGATACTAATGTTGATTACTGTAGGACATATTAAGTATTGCTTTATCAGTTATGTTATATCCTGTTATATATTGATAAGTCAATAATCCCTTCTCGTGATAGTCATGCCGCTTAAAGACTAATGTCAAGTTTTAGGCCACGTGTTGTCGAGGGTATAAAGATATTGCGATTGCGAAATTTTAATTTAGTGTATCGAAAGTCTAAATCTTGCGCGGTGCGGATACTTTATCGAAATAGGCCTTTAGGACTGTGTTTGTGTGTTATTTTAATTAATGGGACAATTCATAATAAGAAGTGGTTCTGATTAAAGGCAAGTTTCCATAAGAGATTCAGTTTCTTATTTTTATTCGGCAAGGTTTTGATTCTATCTCCTTCTTAGATCTTAAGCCTCGAAGTCGAAGATAACAAGTTTAGTTAGTTTTGTTTATGAACTATACCTCAAATTGAATGAAATATGCGATTTCTACAAAAAGTAATTTCTTAGTTACTGTGGGTTGAATGTGAGTGAGGTATACGCTTAGCATAGTGAAACGGATGATTTCTAGGACCTTAACCCATTTTCCTTCCAAGGAAAATGGTTCCAATAGTATTTACCTGTGATTCAATAGTGAACTTTGTCCCGTGACGAGTCTCGTCCGACATTGCTCTCTAATCAAATATCCTGTTGTGCGCCTGTTTCCTCCACCGTGGAAGTGACGTGCTCGCCTCACGTACGCCGATCAATGACTAGGTTTTTTTAACAGAATCTTGATTACTCATCGATCACATTATAGTTATTGGAAGTCCAGCGTGGGCATCAATGCGGAGGAAAACACCGTTAGGAAAACTACTTTGTCAGTGTATAAACTATCGTCACGTCATCGATCCATTATTGTCCCACTGTTGGGCAGACTCCACATACCTTTGAGATATATTTTTAGTATAAACTATACCTATTTCTAAATCCTTATCATTTCGGAATAAACCCGTACTCAGCTGCATTCAAATGGAAATGCGTTGAAGAGTGTCTATTTAAATCATGTACAAACGGTTATCTTTATTTTTATATTTACTGGAAACTCAATAACGTAATTGCATCACAGAACAAAATAGTTTTTTTTTATATCCATGAAATCTATACATACCGAAATGTAGACTTGATTTATTTGCAAATTTATAATTTAGCATGTAGGTGTGACCATGTGAGGTACAACAGAGTATATTTTGTTATGCTTAGATGTCAACAACCTCTTGGATATGTTTCGTTTTACGCTAAAACGTGTTTGTTATAACTACGAGTTTGTTATCAAGGTTTAAGTTTGATTATTTGTAAATGTTTCACGTTTTTTTGCACTTTTTATATAAATAAAGGTAAAATCCAGATGTATGATTTGGCGATTGTATTTTGTAAAACATTTACAAGTCCGATAACATTTATCATATCTCTCCCTCTTTCAATTATATTGTTAAAGTACATAAAGCTTATAAAGAAATTTCATATTCAATATTTTTACCACAAGTATACAAGTATACAACCTATACAAGTTTCATACGGCTCTGCAATCTGTTCTGATTTAGAGGGGCGCTGCTTCCGATTTCTTCCGACCTTGCTTTGATCGTTGAAATGTTAATAACCTCTTCGAACACGTGTTCGCTTACGCGTGGTGGTTTGTCGGCGTAAGTACCGGTGGATGGACGGTTAATGGGAACTTTCGAGATAACTGTTTGTTAGTGTTTTCTAATTTAACAAACACTTCCTTATTTTAAAGTACTTACGTTTCTTAAACGTGTGACGAAGCGGAATTAAGCGAATTTTATAAATCACGATTCTGAGATAAAGCGGAATAACAAATACCCCGAATGTTAACATTACTCATCGCTAAAGGGTGACGTGTTATTGACTCTCCCCACATGTTATTCACTTTATTTGATGTTATTGTCTATAATGATAAAGTTCGTTGTTTCCACGAGTTTCCATTACCAGCTTATCGGTGGCCGTATTGTCTGCATTTTGCACACTTATCATATCGACAATCTCTCTTATTTTGCTGGCTATAAATAATGTGTTAGGGTTCCGTGCTTCTTATTCTAAAACGTTACGTTTATGTGATCACACATAAGTATAAACTTCCCAACAAATAAGCGTCGTAGAAACTTAGTATGTAATATTGTAATATATTGTTTTACGCAGACCTCCTTCGTTGTTTCTGAATCTACATACTAACAAATTCTTCTTTTTGTTACAGGTTGAAATAACACAGAAATGTTTATAGACGAGAATGAGACGTGAGTACCGTTTACGTTTTATATCGTTGTTTTATTTTTCTTAACTATGAACAATTAAATTCAATTAGTTATATCAATTGTAATTCAAATTGTTCTACATTTGCTAATGGTAGAGAATATAAACTGAAACACTAATTATAATTATCTTCACGCTATTAATCACAATTAATTGAAATTTATTGAAATAATATTGTGACATTTTAGTCCATTTTAGCATACATACATATATATGCAGATAGCTACTGCACGATAAGTCATTAATAGAAAATGTACATAATTATAGTATCCATTGTATATTTGCCTGCGTAGGTGTGTCTTTTGCGCTGCTTTATTACGAGTTCAACTTTACAGATTTGTGAGTGCCTCCTAAAGAAACACATTTCACATCTTACACGTGCTCGCTAAACGCGAGCTAGTAATAACGCGTGAATAGGGATACGGTATCCCCTGCCTGTCGTAAGAGGTGACTAAAAGGGGCTTTCAGGGTTGCGGGCGGCAAGAGTGGGAGCTCGAACCGCCCGGCTAGCGTCCCCGGGAAGGACGGCGGTATGTGTGGTCGTGATAAAAACTCACCTGGGCGGAACCGACGGGGCAGTGCGCTGAGAGGACTCCGGTCGCGTTCCTTTGGAGATCCCGGAGTCCTCTACGCAGCGCCGAGTACGGCCACCGGGGGGGTTTTAGTGCGGTAAAAGTCCCACATAACCCCGTGTCGCCCCCACGGCACCGGTACCTTTTGAAGGGTTGCCCCTCGTGAAAAAAAAAGTAATAACGCGTAGAACATTACAAACTGTAGGATATTACAAAAAGTATATAAAAAATAAAATTGAATAACTGTTTAAAATAGGTCTTCTATTTTTATCGCTTATATGTATTTATTTTCTTCTCATACGATATTTTCAGATTTATCCTTTCCTCGAGGTAAATATTTTCATAGATTTGTTAGTTGAATGTTAATCTAAATATTTCTCACCCTTTTAGTGGAGCCGACAAATACGGGTCCTATTTAAGCATAAACAGTCCTAGTTGATATTAAATGGGTTGATCCGCCCGCAGATTTGTCCGAATTTCAAACAGAAGAACTAATTGTGTGAAGTATGACCATCTGTGAATATCTTTTTTATATATATTTTTTATATTTTTATAAAGTACGTTAACGACTACATATTGCTAACTAGACTAGCTTATCAGTATAAATATTAAGTACGTGCATCGGCCTTTTAAAATTATCTGAAATAACAATCAAATACAAACTGAGATCCGTTATAGACTTATTGAAACTTGGTAATGGTTGAATCGCCACGTTTAAAAGTGCATTCAGCTCTTATACTTCTCTGGCAAGGCATACCAGTCTGTAAGGCAAAAATAATTTTAACTTTCTACTTTTTTTAAGATATTAGTTACATTGGTTTGCTATGATAGTACCGCCATTAAAGAAGCCGATATTTTACTACGTAGTTCGTAGTCGAGTATAATGCTTATCAACAATACTACGAAAGTCTACTACTTATCTTTGGAATTTAAAATTCATTATTGGATTCTAAAAATAGTCATTACACATTATCTATTGAAAATAAACATTACACATGGTCGTCTTAAGATTTCCGCCGCTCTTATCAACATCCCTGTCTCAGCTTAGCCATTTCACACGCTCGACAAATCGACAAATAGTAAGCGTTTTTGCGACACCGCAAATATGCCATATTTGTCATAACTATACGAAACGATTTTTATTAAAATTTCAATAATCGCAAGTGTGTGTCGCCAGTTATTTGTAACGCTATGTAGGCTAGGGCGACGTCCGTCCGTCTGATCCGACTAAGCCGATAGCAGAAGATAAGCTTATCTATGTTATTACTGGTATATAATATACGGTCACCGGCCTCCAAAATAAGTCTAACTCTGATTGTTGAAGCTATAAGTATCGTAGTATCTTGAAATAATACATATATATCACAACTGTATTTTAGTTAAGTGGAAGTGATTTCACAACATGGGAGCGTATAGTCCGTATAGGTAAGTGTATTCTATACCTCCCTAAAACTACTTGCAGCGATCTGGAACTTGTGTAGCTTGTCAGGAGACAATAGGTGTATCTTACAACCAAGAAGCACTTCATCATAGTTATAAATCACCTGACATGTTTGTTATCACCAAACGATTTACGACAAGAAGTTAACCAACACCACGCGGTACTTGATACTTTGTACCCTTTTGTCATGATGTAATTTAATTTTCAGTCCTATTTGTTCATTCACAAAGATCACATCACGCTTCTCCGTGAGATGTATTGTAACTACTTCAGTGGCCTCGCGCGATCTTCACGCTATGTTTTTGTCCTATTGTTTACTTTTGCAATAATAACTTGCTACGGGTATCCCACCATAGTATAACGTCACAACTAATCAATCATGTTTTTAAAATATGTGAACAGCTCAACTTTTGGTGTTAAATGTGTGATTTTTCTTTGACTTTTATGTCTCACCTTGGTAAGATTTTTGATCCTCTTAGGGTCCTTTAAAGCGTCCATGCACTACATTGACCATTTAACACAGGCCTGTAGCCTGACGATTTGTTTTCTTGTACTATTGAAAGTCGTGGATATGAGATCGATCTTCAAATATTTTTAGCAGGAATATCAGTAGTTGACGAGGATAGATCGATAAATCATACAATCGATGCGGCGAAACGGAACGGTCGACCGCTTTCACTGCACCGGCGCGGCCGTGCAACCGGCTCGTGACTGCTTGCGAAATACCGCTGAGGTTCCTTTCCTTGTACATTGTTCTTAAACCTTGCTTAACGAGGTAACGACGGTAGAGTTCCTCATGATCAGGCGGCGGCATCAACGTTATTTCGTCTTTGAGGGCTGTGATAGAACAAAGATACTTATTTAACAAAATACAGCTTTATCTACTATGCCTCAACACTAGAGGTTGTAGTGTTACATAGATGTATTTGTATGTTATTAATTCCGAAATATTAACTGGAAATCCAGCTGTATTTCATCGCTTTTTAGCACAATCTTTTTACCTGCATTAAAATTCTAATGATTTCTTTGTTATAAATAAAAATGTATAGTTACAGAAAAGTAGTAGATTATTACCCTGCACAAGTAATAAAAAAAATGTTACAAGTAATTGACATTACATAAAGTGGCTTATTGTATACAGAAACAATTCGGAGGCCACGGTTTGTTTAGCTTGTGGTAAAAGCTGAACAAATACCAGTTTCCTAGGTCGTTTTCGCTTTCCTTTTAAAGGTCACAAAGTCGATAATAATAATATGTTTACTTTTATATTTTTCTTATATTTCAATAACGGTTTTAGCGTCTATATTTTTGAACTCGAATTCTATTAAGTCAGTATATTATCGATATATTATTGCGTAATAGGTATATGTATGTAGATAGAAGAACCAAGTAACTAATCCTCAATTTGCTTCACCGAGGTCGGGTAATTAGGTCTAAATCTAATGAAATTATTTGAACAAATCGCAAAACACCTAAATTAAATCTAAATAAATCGTTTTAGATGTTTAGCCGGCTTTGAACTCTGTACTGCATGTAATACTGGCGGTCCAGTGAGGCGTTCATTACGTCACCCGGCTCATTCAATAAGTATATCGACATGCCTATCATTACTGTGCAGTAAGACAGTAATTGCATTAATGGTTCAAGAGTCAAGACCCCTGTTACCGGTGTGGTAAGGTAGGCTGCTCATAATTTGCGTTTCATTGTCGATAAAGACACACATCCTCGAGGGAGATCTCTCGCAAATTCGCTAATGTAACGGCCACTCATTGTTTTACTTGTCCTCGCGTTGACACACACACACATTATATCAACATTGTTGTTGTTTATAAAATGTATGTATATTATGTATGTGGCGAAGGTACGTCGTCATATTAGCTAATGTAGTTGGTTTTAGTTTTTGGTAATAATTCATTAATCCGCTATCAGCAATTAAAAAAGACTACGTTGAGAAAAATTGGATAGATGAGTGTAGGAATACTAGATTAGAGATGTGGATAAGTTGTTAATATGTCGAGAAATGTGTAAATAGATAGGTTGCATAGCTAATTTTGTAAATAAGAATATGAATCAATACATACATGCAATTGCCCAAACAGAAATTAAATTTTATCAATGTGTGTCAATTAATTGAAAATAGCAACCGTTCGTTTATCTTTGTTTACATTAATGTTCAGTTATAATTTAGCACTCCAGTGTTATCATTGCTAAATCACTTACCGAATGTATTGGTTTACATATGGACTTAATAGCACTCGCCACTCCACTGTTGATAAGTTGTAATCTTAATTGTTATCAATTATTGTCTTCAAATGTATATTATAGCAATATAAAGTAATAATTTAACTATAAGCAATAGGTACATTGGTAATTTAAACCTTTTAAATGTCAACCCTTTGTAGATCTTTCTGGAAACGCCTCCATAACTTGAGCATACCCCCAGCGGATAGGCGAAGTAATCTATTTAAAACTTCCAAGCGAAGTAAGTAGAATTATATTAGCTTTAATTAACTATTCAGACAGACATGGCATACAAACATTTTGGAGATAATTATTGCTAGAAAGAAGATAAAAACTAGACATAAAAAATAGATTTCGATGCCTAATATCCAATTAAAACTTTAAAAAGTAAATAAACATAATAAATCTAGCTAAATATAAAGGAAATAAGTACACACATTCTGCGTAGACTAACCTTGTACTTCGATCGGTATTTATCGTACATCTACGTTAACAATGGCACAATACTGATACGCACCTGTAACTATAGGAAATGAATACTGCTATTAGTTCTTTTGTCTATATGTTAAAACGTATGTAAGAATAGTGTGATATTTAAAAGATGATCTAATTTAGTATTTGTTCTATGATCTGAATGCAGTAACTATACTAACTATAGGATATTAATACTTTTATTATTTTGCCTATACCTTTGATGGATTAGGTATGAATGTAGGCAATCAAGCATTGAATTCGCCTATTTACTGTGCACTATAGACAACGTACACGTACGTTTGAAACCAAATTCAAAAACTAATGCAAATAGACCTAGGAGATCTACGTAGGGAGATCGCAGACTGATTCAATTATAAGTGCCCTACTGCAGTTTCTTAGTTACAGTCATTGTCAACTTTGCAGCTATATTGCTACTTCATTACGTAGAGTTTTTTTATCGTTACGGTTCGCACATTAGTAAAACGGGCATAACGGCAAGGCTTTAGGGAAGTTGCCTACTTCTTAGCAGAAGTAGGCGAAGTGATATGCCGCCTATCGAAATTCCTGGCACTATTTGCAAATTCACCCAATTCCTGATCTGTACCTGTAAGTTAAAAGCGAGACTAAAGGTATATAGGTAAGCAGTATAATGATAGTGTGGTGTGAGTTAGCGAGCGTGGCGTGCGGCTGGCGGGCGGGCGGCGGCTGGCGGTCGGCAATCGATACGTGAAAATAAGATAGGTCAGTGTCGGCTGTCGGGTGCATGTCGTCTCGCGCGTCGGCCGTGAACTGCGCGCGCATGCGTGCCCGCCCCGGACTGGGGCTGCCGGGTTGCATATGCATGCCGGGGTTAATATGCCATGCCACACCTTTACAGTTAAATGACGCTATTCAAAACTAACTGGAGTTACCTAATTAATATTTTTTAAATCAATTGATTATGGTGATCGCGACATTGCGTCGTATAATGACCATTATTGATTTATCAGTCTGTCTGTACAGTGTTTTGCCAATCAAATATTGACATTTGACAATTACTTCGTACAAATTGTCAAATTTAGATTTCCAGTAGCAAAATTTGGATAGCTTGAATATTAATAACGGGCCTAAGTAGTGTTCGTGGTAACAACACTAGATTTAGACCCTGGTTGTTTCTCCACCATTTACGTAGGACGAAGTTTTTTCACCTAGCTTCTTGTTATTTTGATTTATTTTTAGAAGAATTAAATGTCGTTAAATAATCATTTGTTTGTCTACAAAAGTTTCAGTTAATATTACCGACAACCCTATCAGTTCCAATCCAGTGAGCTTGCAATTTAGTTTTTTTACTTTCGTTTCAATTTAAAAGGTCAAGGAAGCGCTCGTACCGTTTAGCGCGCCAAACAACGGAACGCCTCGCGTAAATGTCTTTGTCTTAGCACAAACCTTAAACCAGAACAACTGTTTATACACTTGCTGTCATAGAGACGAAATGGGTAAAGGTAAAGTTAGGTGGTTCCGACACATTTTAGCTGCAAAAAGTACGACCGCTCAATTCTATTTAAGTATATTACATAAACATTTAGAACTGTCTACTCGTAACGATAGATGTAAATGCTGGAATAATTTGTATTTTGTCTGTTTTATGGTAAAAGTCCATTGCCTTGAGATTGTTGATAAAATACATACGGATCTCCTTACGAAACTGGGCCGTTTGATTTATTAATAGTCACTGATGGGGTCAATTGATATCATATCATTGGGTTAATCGATTTGTAGGCATTATTTGACAATTAATCACAGATAACGTAACAAAGGCAAGACAATAGATAAAAAAATATTACATCTATAAAATAAATAAGAAGTAGTATTAGGTTCGCTAGCAGTTAGGTACGCTAGTAGTTAGGTAAGCAGATATGTAGAACTGCACCCGCGTGAGCAATTTTTATTTTTAGACACGATTTTTAGCTGATTTTGTCCGGCGAAAAAGTAAACATGTTGGCAAAGTAACCCTGTAAAGTGTCTCAAAATTCCGCGAAAATTAGTCCATACAGACTGTATATAAAGTGTTCTATACTTTAATATCGTACTCTATACAAATGTGTTTGTATAAGTGTCTAACCTTTTGTCTTGTTGTTCGCAGGCCAGAGTCATGGTGGGTGTCGGCGGTGCTGCGCACGATCCGCGCGGTGGCGCTCGTGTTCGACGTGCTCACGTTCCCCGTGCACCTGCTGCTGCAGCGGCCCTGGAGGAAGCGCGCGCTCTCCAGGCGGATTAAAGTGAGACATACTTATTAGTAATGCTCAAATGTTTTGAATCCCTACTGGCCGCATATAATTATCATACAAATTACTTAGTTAGAGATTCGAGTGCTTTTTTGTCAGTGGTTCGTGCTAAGGCTACTTGCTTATTTAAAGTTAATTACGGTTGCGCCTCGATGTTGTAAGGTAAAACACGATACAGCCTTGATACGTAAGTTTTTATCGATCTTAATTTCATTGAAAATTACAAATTAATATAGGCAAGCGATTTCCCAATACACATTATTTAGTTAGTATATTAAAACATATTTATGTTTGAAGTATTTGAAGATTACATTGAGTACCATTGTGTACTATCGTTGCTCTGAAACAAGTATTTTTTAATCATTTTAAGTTTATATTTAAGTATGTAAATTATACAGCAAATAGATTAATCAATTCTTCAAACTATTCTAATATGGTAGTTAGAATTAGAAAGCTTTCAAAATCCATATACCCAAGAGATCATTATCAGTATTTTCTTCGCGGTTTTCTTCCGTTTACTCTACACCGTGTTTGTTACATTCAGGCGCGCATAATCGAGTCAACGGCGGATAGCGTGACGGTGCGGTCGATATGCGAGCCGTGCGACCTGCACGTGCGGCTGGTGCGCGACGGCGTGACGTGCATGGAGAGCATGCTGCGCGCCGCCGCCGCGCGCTGGGCGCACCGCCCCTGCCTCGGCACGCGCACCGTGCTCGGCGAGGAGGACGAGCCGCAGCCCAACGGCAGGGTCTTCAAAAAGGTAACTGTTATATTTATTCAGTAGTTTGATACGTTAGCCACTTTGTAGACATTGTCATGTTTTAAGAATGGTAAGCTAAATGGTTCCGCTTTGTTTTAATCATCCATTACAAAACCAAATATCTAAAAATGGAACAAAAAGGACTGACCGAAGTACTTTAGAAATAGGTGCAATATTTACTGTCACCAAATCCAAATAAGATCATTGGTATCCATTGGTAGCAATACGAAAGCCGTGTTAAAACGCATATGAATGTAATATTTGCCAACATAAAATCCTACATTGACGCTATAAGGCTAGTATAGACGCCGCGATGACACAGCCGCATTTGAAATGCTAAATCATTTAGGTCCCCTTACATTTTCACGATTTAGGTACTCTAAATACTACGGTATTTTGCTTTATTTGCTTAGAACCTAATATCAAGCGAAATTTGTCTTTGTTCTCCTTTATTGCACCAAAATGCAGAAGCGCAAATAGCAAAGACCAAAAACAGAACCGAGATAACATTTGCTTATTGCCGCAGTATTTGAGGGTAAAGCCCTTTTGTGGTGATTGTATAGCCAAAAACGATGTTCTGGCGACCCGCCAACTTGCAAATCAGTCGCTAATCATGCTAATAATGCGAACTATCTGGACTGGTATCCAATTAGTATTGTAAATCTTTGTAAAATACTCTTTGATATGTAGGTTATTCATCAGATTCTGTTGTGTTGGTGTATTATTAAGAAATGTAATAATTTAATTCTGTACATACTGTAATACAAGCTTTATGCTTATCCTTACTCCCCAAGCAGTACTTATTACTTTCTACGATATTAAGACTTGAGTGTTACTAATACTAGTTAGTTTTACACGATCCATAAATGACAAAATAACAATTAACATTGAAAGGTGGTAGAATCCTTTGAGGCTCAATTCCGAAATTCCTGTGAAAGGCAGCGGACACTTACCGTCAGATGGTCGTTTGCTACTTCAATATTATAATAAAAACACTGCTACTAGTGGCACGGGAGTTGAACCGTGGGCTCTACCGACTTTCTTTAGCAACGTCTGCTACTGAATATAAAGTAAATAACACCGTATATTGTGTACAACAGTACAACATGGGCGACTACGTGTGGCGCTCGTACATCGACGTGGAGCGCGAGGCGGGCCACTTCGCGGCCGGGCTGCGCGAGCTGGGCTGCCAGCCGCGCCGCAACGTCGTCATGTTCGCCGAGACGCGCGCCGAGTGGATGGTCGCCGCGCACGGCTGCTTCAAGCAGAGCATCCCCGGTGAGTGGGAGATAGTCTTGTGTAGTTAGCGCTCCTACAGATGAACTACGCGAACTAGTTCCCTGATCTCCCGCTCCATAGTTCGTTAGCTCCTAACTGAACTAGTGTAGTCATATTTTATGAATGTTTTATATTAATCAATAGGTTATCCTGTTTTTAGCGTTCAAACATTGGAATTCATGCATTCCTTAATCTTGTCACATAATCCACAAAATTCTAATCTACAAGTTGATTAAAAAAAGGCAGATAGTTCGCTCTGTTAATTCATCTGTTCTTCAGTTCCCAACTAAAAAAGCGAACTAGTTCGTTTAGGAGTCGCGAACTAGATTGAGCGTACCCAGTTGTGAACAATAACGCCCAAGACTAGTGTGAGAAGAATAACAAAAGTTTTCGAAAAAACTGCCGACACTCTGAATTTTGGTTACGACATAGCTTTGTTAGGGGACTGCAGAGGTTGGCGAAAAAATATCTGCAATACTTTGAATTTTTAGTTACCCTATGATGTGTTTAAATCTACAACAGTAAATATTCTTATTAACTTATTTTCTCTTTATTAAAATGTCTGTCTTATCTTATTAAAATGTTTGTTCTTACTACTTAACAATATGGATTTCTGTAATCTGTTAAATAAATAAATTGAAATTGAATTGAATATGCTAAGGACGGGTCCAGAATAAATAACTTCTATTTACTAAAAAGAGGAAGCGTCCATCTGTTTAAAGTTTATGTAAAGTTGAAATCCAATTCTTATCGATCTTTAACTTGTATCAACACGTGGTATCGATATATTTTAAGTACGTTTTAGATTGGAACATGGACCGATAGAATGATTAAGAGGTAGCATGCAGTGAAATACGATACCATCAATAAGTAGACCAATAACCAGTAAATGCTAGTAAAACATTACATTGTAGTAATATTAACCACTACACGTGTAGGTAACGTCCGCGGAAAACTCCTAGTCCGCTCTGAATATAAAATTAATCGCGTCGCCATAGCAAATTGTATGACTCTACACCTGCTCGCAACAACTTCAGAGCGGCCTAGCAATTTGGCACGGACTATAATACTGGTTGATATTGAAATTGTTATGAAGGAAAGCTGAAATGCAATAATTACACAAGTGTCGTAAATACGTCTATTTATATATTTTCTATGTAAAATTAATGAAAACCAAATTGATTCCAGTGGTGACAATCTACGCGACGTTGGGCGATGATGCGATCGCGCACGGCATCAACGAGACCGAGGTGTCCACCGTCATCACCACGCACGACCTGCTGCCCAAGTTCAAGAAGATCCTCGCCAAGACGCCCAAGGTCGACACCATCATCTACATGGAGGACCAGCTCAAGACCACCGAGAAGGAAGGCTTCAAGGAGGGCATCAGAATAGTCGGCTACAAGGAAGTCGTGCAGAAGGGCAAGCAGTCTAAGATTGGTGAGTGTCTCTACTTTCAAAGTATACTTTACCTGGTGTTTTTGTGTAATGAGTAAGTAGTGATTGCATGTCTGATTTATATAAATTTGGCAACAGATGTCTGATTGATAATGTCAATGTTATTCAAACAGAAAATACAGTTTGGAATTAAAATTCAATGTGTAATTAAATTAAATATTAATAAATTCTGAATCTTAGATTGTAAGACAGAAAAATCTCTGTAGTTAAAATACATTTTTGCACATAAAAGAAGCTAACATGATTAAAATTAAACTATGAAACTTATAATATTTTTATGTCCCATTAGAGTGAATCCAATTTCCACTATTTAAAATTAAGAAATATGGAGTCCATTACCAAATTTCAAAAACCCACAAAGTACTGTATTCTACAAAAACCGTTTTAGCTTGTTCTTTTCTCATAACTTTGTTGTGCTCCTAAAGTATGAGATTTGATTCGTAAATTAATATGAATGTAACACGGTGATATCCCCGTGCAGAGTCAGTGCAGCCGCGGCCGGAGGACACGGCGATCGTGATGTACACGTCGGGGTCGACGGGCGTGCCGAAGGGCGTGGTGCTGTCGCACCGCAACATGCTGGCCACGCTCAAGTCGTTCGCGGACGCGGTGCCCATCTACGACGGCGACATGCTCATGGGCTTCCTGCCGCTCGCGCACGTCTTCGAGCTGCTCGGCGAGAGCCTCTGCATTATTGGAGGTTGGTATCATCTTAGTTTATACTGTTCGCACTGACAAACATTTTGTGCATTTATTCGTTTATTGAACTTGTTTGTTCTTTTATTTATTTACACTTTATGGCGAAATATTGTGAAAGATGTCTTATTGCTATCGTTTAGTACTTATTGTACAAAGTATTTAGTAGCTATTATCAAAACAGAAATATTGAAATTCAGAGATCAAAGTATAGCTAATACATTGAAAGATTAAAACTCTAAATTAGTTCTAATTAGTCTTGTTTTAAACATATAAAACCGTTTATTTTAGTTAATACTCGCGAAAAAAATTTTTTATGCCAGAACTAATTTAATGAAATAATTGTAATGCTCCTTTGTAATAGTTTGCCTAATATTTTTTGATTATTAACTAATATTTTTTTATAAATGTAACATTTTCCAGGAGTACCAATTGGCTACTCAACGCCTTTGACCATGTTGGATTCATCAAGCAAAATCATGAAGGGTACGAAGGGAGACGCTACAATTCTGCAACCCACATGCATTACTACAGTACCTGTAAGTATATTGCATAAACGTTTAAGAAATGAAATGTATGTACATTTTCGAGACAATTTTTCACATAGTACGGAATACGTATTTTTTTAATATATATTTTTGAGCCTAACGATAAAGCAGACGTGCTACCTGATGGAAAGTAGTCGCCTATGAACATTTACAATACCAGAGGAGTCGCCAATGCTCCGAAAGGAAATGCGCCAAAGGAATACTCTTTTTGCACCTTTTTTGAAGAGCCCCATGTCATAGCGCACCGTATGTTAAAACGTATGTTAAAATATGTACTAAAGATAAGTATTATTTGCAGTTGATAATGGACCGCATCAGCAAGGGCATCACGGACAAGGTGTCCCGCAGCGGCGAGTTCGCGGGCGCGCTGTTCAAGTGGGCGTACACCTACAAGCAGACCTGGATGAAGCGCGGCTACGACACGCCGCTGCTCAACCGTGTGGTCAGTACTTATATCATAGTTATATGTAGCTTAGTATGTACACATCGTTTAGTTATTGCTGATGCATGTTTAAGGAGAACTTTATTTGAAGAAATATATTGATTGTCATGTAAGACAACGAAAAACGTGCATTGACGCTTTAGGAGGCACTATCATTTTTTAAATATTTCTTTGTTGATAATGATTTAGTAACGAATAAAAGTAGGATCCAGTTAGTGATCTAATTTCTGAAAGAAATTTAAAGAGATGTATTTTTTATATACGTTAAAGTTAGAAAGATCGAAGGTAGAAGTCTTTATGGTTCGACTCCGGAGGCACCGTTATACCTGTTGAAGGGTATACCCTTCATAGCAAGGGAGACATATGACGCATTTCAACTTAGACTTCGGATTAGTTTCTTATCATATATGGGGTTTCATTTTTCAAAGTAAATTGTAATATTAAATGAAAATGTATACGTGTGTCGCAGGTGTTCAAGGCGGTGCGCGCGCTGCTGGGCGGGCGCGTGCGGCTGATGATCGCGGGCGGCGCGCCGCTGGCGCCCGACACGCACACGCAGGTGCGCGTGTGCGTGTGCGCCGACGTGGTGGCGGGCTACGGCCTCACCGAGACCACCTCGTGCGCCACCGTCATGGACCCCGCCGACCGCTCCACCGGCCGCGTGGGCGCGCCCACCACCGGCACCGACATCCGCCTCGTCAACTGGGAGGAGGGCAACTACCGCGTCACCAACAAGCCCTTCCCGCAGGTGAGACCCGGCACAATGTACTGCTTAAATATCATATCGTTGGCGAAGGCCTCATGAGGGATTTCAAATTGCATTCCCCCGCTAATCTGTACATTCTTGCCACCAATCCACATTGCAACTATTCTGGAAAGAAACCTACACCCGGTAGTGAGACATGAAACTCTAATTTCTTGTTTTTCTCTTTCTCGAAGCTTACTTATATGTAGATTTTATATGTAGAAAAAAATGAAATGAAATACATGTATAACTGTAGCAATCGATTGTTAAGCCCGCTCCACATTCTTGCGAGAACGCGAGAAAAGCACGAGAAACGAGAATGTGGAGCCTGTACGAAACGGGTTTTTCTCGCGTTCTCGCGAGATTCTCATGAAAATGTGGAGCGGGCTTTAAAATTTGCGTTTTTTTTATAGGGTGAGATCGTGATCGGCGGCGACAGCGTGGCGGAGGGCTACTACAAGAACCCGCAGAAGACGCGCGAGGAGTTCATAGAGGCAGACGGCCGCCGCTGGTTCCGCTCGGGCGATATCGGGGAGCTACACCACGATGGATGCATTAAGATTATCGGTGAGAATCAGTATTGTTTAATACACAATACAATGACATTCAAAAAGTGCTCTTTAAAGAATCTATTTTGAATTAAAAAAAAATGTTATAATACATTACAAAAAGGATTTTAGCATAACAGTGATGTGTCTCTGAACAAACCTATGTTTAGTGCATTATTATAAGTCAAAGATTTTTTTACAATAGTGGTTGTTATTTTTAATAAATTATTTTTGTTTAAGTGAATCGTAGGTATACTAATGTACATAATACAATGTGTTTATAGATCGCAAGAAGGATCTCGTGAAGCTGCAAGCGGGCGAGTATGTGTCGCTGGGCAAAGTGGAGGCGGAGCTGAAGACGTGTCCGATTGTGGAGAACATCTGCGTGTACGGCGACAGCTCGAAGAACTTCACGGTGGCGCTGCTGGTGCCCAACCCTCAGCGGTTGGCGGAGCTGGCGCAGCGCGCGGGGCTGCCCGATATGGACTTCGACCAGCTGTGCCAACACCCAGCCGTCGAGAAGGCCGTCGTCAAGGAACTCGCTGACCATGCTCGCAAATGTACGTGTTTGTACCGCTTTTCTATAGAGGCCGCGCCAAACTTCTAGCCCGCTCTGAATATAGAAGAGTCGCGTCGCAACAGTACAAAATGTAGGTATCAGCGGGACGAAACAGCGCGGGTCCCCAACCCGGGTATATGCTTGTAGTTGTGTTCAACAACTTGTAGCTGTGAGCAACAACTTCAGAGCGACTAGAAGTTTGGCGTGGACTGTGCAATATGTGAAGTTCAGATTCGTTTCTGGCTAGACAGATGTCTAAGTAATTTAGAATCTGTTCTAAGTAAAGATATTTGTAGTATTATATTTTCTCCTTACAACAAGGAATCCTACTGCCAGCTTATGACTGTAGAAAGTATTTATTTATCTATGTGAAATGTTGACTTGGCAGGTGGTCTGGAGAGGTTCGAGGTGCCGGCGGCGGTGAAGCTGTGCACGGAGGTGTGGTCGCCCGACATGGGGCTGGTGACGGCCGCCTTCAAGATCAAGCGGAAGGACATCCAGGAGCGCTACAAGGAGGACATCAAGCGCATGTACGCCTCCTGAGACACGCTGCAGTAGTGCTCCGTCACGATGTACCACGAGATTTGGCAATGTTTCGGATTGTTTCGGTTCTAAGTTGGCATCTAGTTTTCGATGTTGTTGCATTTTGTCAGTGAAGCGTACGTGAGTGCGCCACGAGAATTCCTGTATTATTGTTTTACATTACTCAAAATATTTATATTTTTACAATTACAAAATTGCTAAGAAAACTACGACAAAAATTGGTACTAAATATATCGAATCTTTTGTGAAAATTCGTATTGCCAAATAAGTTAACGTTTGCATTTCGGAACATCCCTTGAAACTTACTAGGGACATTTTTACAATAAACTGAACAATCTTCAGTGAACTTATTCGTTTTAAAATTTTATTTGCCTTAGTCTAGTCGCAGAACAGCGATATTAACTTATATGTAGGAAACTCTGTTGTAATTATTAGTTGCTATCGTCCGCGTCTTTTGAAAATCTTTGGGATTATAAATATTTTCATGTAAAGTAACTGTGTATAATGTGTAGGTCTTAGCGTAATTCTTGTCCAATGCGGACATCCGAGATTAGGCCTGAGTTTTTATATTTGTATATCGTGATCATCACATCTACCTTAGGAGTTTATTCAAGATATTTTGGTAGCTTCATCTAAATCACTAAACCTCAAAAATACAAGTAGATTTAATTATTTTCAATTCGGTTCTAAGTTTCTATTATAAAATCGGGTAAGAGCTGTACATATAACATTATTTATCTTTAAAAATTAATCGTAGTGTATTTTCGTGATGAAATATTAATTAGCGCGAATGCGCAGTGACGATTGGTACCTAGTTTTTGTCACAATGTCTACGGTATGAGGTTGTTTTGTATTCGGATGTATTCGGTTTACTTGTGGTGTTCGTTCGGTACAAAAGGGCGCGGTGAGGAGTGATAAATCGTAGATCTGATGACTGAAATAATTGTGTGAGAATGAAAAGCGCGTTTGTTTCGAATGAGCGCACAGCGACGGACGAGTTGTATATTTCTGTGTTACGGTAGTATCTATGTACTTTCTTTAATCATGTGAAACATTAATGTATAAGATAGAGTAGATGGAAGGGCTGATGAGCCCACTAAGCTGATTTATGGAGTCTACCGCGATACAATACAATCAATTTTAAATCTTGTAGATACTGACCTAGCGTCTGAAATGTACATTTATTTATCAGCATCCGGTCAAAGCGGGATGTTTCTTATTGACGGAAGATCGTTAAGAATAAGAAAAATCACTGCTAGTACTCGTTTGTAAGTTGTTTTAGTACTTAGGGAAACGAGGCGCGGGCCGCTGGGCGCTCCGACGTTTGGTTTATCTTGAAAAAAATATATTATTTTTATAAAGTTACATAACGGTGACTCCGTTATATTTAATATTTTATTAAAAACAGCTACAAATATACCATTTTCCATCAGTTCTACAAGTAAGCGAAGTCGCCCAAGCGGCGGGCGCGTGGAAACGCCAATAATATTTTTTTCTTTGTCATATATGTATAATCGTGAGATGCATAATCGTTTAACCAAATGTATGATTTTAGGCGAATTAAATTATAATTGTCGCTTCTAGTTGTATATAAAGGTTTCTTCGGTGTACATTTGATGCAAGTGAAGTTTGTTGATTAGTTGTATTTGAGAATAGTGGGACGGCTACAAAGACTGTGTAAGGTTGCGCTGTTTTAGTTAAACTTTCATATTTTAGTTTAGTTTAAAAATGATCTTACAATGCTTAGGTTCCAAATCTATTGAAGTATCTTAAAAACCGTCGGCATGGCTCTGTCATCATTTCAAGCCTTTAAAATTGTGTACGTTCGTACTTCAAGCGCAGTTTATGACTAACAATGTAACATTTATAGGGAGACAATTACTCTCAACATTCTTGTAGCATTTCGATGTCTATTAGCATTTTGGGCATTTATACCCCAGTCCCTAACGATGCTCACTGCCGCCACCGTCGCCGCCTCTTGCGCGACGTGGCCAGTGGGTGTATATGGTTGAAGTTTTAATATTGCCAATGTAATAATGATATGTAGAAATTATTTGTAATTAATAAGATAGATATTATAAAAAAATAATACACGGAGATTTGAAGTTCATTACAATGAATGGTATTGTTAAAACTTCAATATCTGAATTAATAAATTCCATTGATGTATTTAAATGTTTCGATGTTACTATAATAGGTAGCATGATATTTTTGATGTAATAGTTTTGAATCGATACGCATCGGCCGTTTCGCGGTCGTTAGTAGGAGTAATTTGCTCAGTTTTTGTTTTAAAATCTTATAAAATTCATGTGAAAACCAATTTTGTATTATTTATTCAATAAATGTTAATAAAATCATAAATTGCCTTTCTTTATTTTCCTTGTAAACCGTTTTCCTTTCAAGTTTTAATACAGTTGATTATACAGAAAAAAGTTGGACAAAGATCATCTCTCGGAGTGAAAAGGGCACAGACATATGGTCTACCGTGTGGTCAAGTGCGGTTTGGGAGACTTCACGAATCTTTGAGATAAGAGAGAGTCTTCACAATGCTTTCCTTCACCGTTTAAACTAGTGATCATTAATTAATTTTTAATAAGCACATTCGAAAAATCCTAAGTGCGGTCCTCCGACCCCCGCTTAAGGTCATTTTTTTGCCACATTTTATTTGGCTATTACTCTTTCAATATCAATCTACTTTTTTAATATAGTTATTGATATAGTTAAATTGCAAAGAGGGGAATTGTACATACATCAGTTTATCTAAGCGGGACGAAAAGAAAATTAAACTTGAAGATGAGACTGTCATACTTTATAATTTTGAGTTTTAAAAGAAAATAAATTTATAGGTATTGTTTTTGTTGTACCTTGTATATTTACCAAGTAAATATATAAGGAACAACAAAAACAATACCTACCATAGTATATATATAGTATAGTAGTAGTATAGTATATTTACCAAGTAAATATACAAGGAAGATTGCAAACTGAACATATTACTTCAGAAATAAAACCAAATGAAACATCAAATTAAATCAGGATAAGGTTTATTTGTGTATATAAGAACAATGGGTTATGCTTATTCTGCATAAGCCTATACATACATAAACGACGGATGCAACTAAATATGTCAACGTCTGACTTTTAATTATTAGCTAACTACACCCCTCATGAATAACTGAAAACTTCTATCACTTTATTTAAAACAAATCGTAAATATATTGTATTGGGTCCCACTCCCAATTCTGGGAAAAATCTGGAAGATTCAGTCATGATCTTACTAATCACGTCATAAGAAAACAATACCAAGTTCCTAAGATACTTCATAAACAGGTAACAGAGCAGGGTGTCCACCTAGTTTTGCATTCAGAAAAAGAGTTCGTGCAGCCGCGTGTTGCTGTCGTAATAAAAACATGAATTTAATTTTGAACTAAGTCTGTTGTTTACTATGTAGCTAATTGCATAATATTAATAAAAACAGAAGAAAACACAAGATTATTAAATGAGTATCGATTAACATAAATGCCTCAATAAACAATGAGCTAATCGAATACACACGAAAGCAATATGTTGCACACTTATTTTGTTAAGCACGTATTTGTGGGTAGGCTGGCTTATGAAGTAGCCATCTTGCAGAGTTGGCGCAGCTGCATGATCTTGATGTCGTCGGTGCTGAACTTGACCACGCCCTCCTGGTTCTCGATTGAGATCAGCTGCCCTACTGCGTCGCGGTCGTCCCCAGCGATAACCTGAAAAGATTCGTTGCTTAATAAAGTTGCATTGCGTAGTTCGATGAAAACAGTATTTGATACGAACTTTTGTCAATTTTTATAAACTTAGTCATGTTAAATGGTTACAGTTCCGTACACAGCTGCTTGTGAATATCATACATTGTGTGTGCTAAAGAATATATCGCGGTGTAAGAGTCAGATGAACGTATGTACAAAAAATAAAAAAATGGTTTCTTTTTCACAAAACTATCCATAATGTAGTCTTTTATGAAACGGCAAAACGACGTAACGCTATATTCAATATGTTTATTTCAACTACTGTATATTATCTCTATTAATGATCTGGCAAAGTTTGAAGTGGCGAATTTTCACACTATTTTTGCTCTCCTGTAAAATTGACAAAATGTAGATACGTTCATCTGACTCTTACACCGCGATATACACTCGAAAACCATCTTTGGAGTCGTGTAAAAAATTGCTCAAGCAAGGAAACCGCCTCCGACTATCGACATTGCGTGATGATGGGGTGATCTATAGAAGACGCGCTCACCTTGACCTTGTCCCCGCTCTGCGGCACGACGGGCTCGAGCGCGTGCGCGGGCAGCGTGAGCGTGCGGTCCTCGAGCGGCACGTACACCGCGCACGCCGCGCCCGCCACGCCGCGCAGCGCGCCCACCGCGCCCGTCGCGCGCACGCGCACCTCCAGCTCCGGCGCCGCCCACTCCGCCTCGCCCGCCTCGCCGTCGCCCTCCGGCGTCGCCATGTACCCGCCCGTGTACGCCGGCGACGGCGACGGCCGGTACGGGCTGTACGTCGGCTCCGACCCGTACATCGTGCCCGGCGTCTGCGGGGTGAACGGGCCCTGCACGAGAACATACACGTTAAGAATTATAAGGAGTTAAAAGATTAAAAGTATACTAGTAAAGTTATATTACTCAAAACATAGCTGATGACGTAATATTTTATCATTATAGTGATGTTCATGAATTGTAGTCTGACTGCACTTGGAATTTTATGTCTATCGATGCGAAAATAAAGTGAAAGTATAATAATCACAACAAAATTATAATTCACATTTCACAATTTCCGCAGTAAAATTGAAATTACGACTTTATACGACGAGTACGGTACCTGCGAGTAGGAAGGCGGGTCGTACGAGGGGCCGGGCTCGTCGTCGAGGCGCATCTCGAAGTCCGGGCGCGCGGGCGTGTTGGCGGCGGCGGGGTCCCAGGCGGGGTGCGCGGGCGTGCGGCCACCGTCGTGCGCGGGCGTGGCGGCGCCGTAGTGCGGCGTGCGCGAGCCCGCCTCGTACACCGGCGTGGCGGCGCCCTGCCGCGGCGTCTTCAGCCCCGTCTCGCGGTACGTCGGCGTGTGCGAGCCCGCCGCGCGCATCGGCGTGCGCGAGTAGCTGTAAAACAATCGCATCACTTTAATCACCTGCTTCACTGTGACAACATCATAGCTGCGACGAATCAAGCAGTCATTTATTTTAATCTATCACGAGATTTTATGTGAAAATCTTCATATATTTTATTAATATTATTTTTACCTCCAAAAACATATTAAGTACTGTGACTACAGATTAATGTAAATTGCAGAATGGTTCACGACATTTAAGATTGTAGCTTAAACAAACTAATTTTTGAATGTAATATGTGTAATATTGTACTGATATTTATGTTTTTCATCCAATTACTTTCATTGTTTATAATAGGTATATGTTCGTGTAAGTAAATGAAACTTTTTTGTACAATGACAACTTAATAATAATACTGAGACAAAACAATTATAAACGTTTTTATAAGTAGATGCTGGCACTGACCTGGAGAGACCACCGCGCGCGGCGCCACCAGCTCCGCCGGCCACGGCGATGTGTCCGCGGTCCACAGAGATCGTCTGGCACATGGCGTGCAACTCCACGCGAGCCGTGCTCTCGGTGGCGTCCTTGACGATGCCGACGTTGCCCTTGTAGGGCCCGCCCGTGATCTGAATGGTCTGTCCGATGAGCTCGCGGTCGCGCGCCACGGCCCCGCGGCCGCCGCGCCCGCGCCCGCGCCCGCCGCCGCGCGCCGACGGGTGCATGGGCGACTGGATGCGCGGCGACATGAAGCCCAGCGACAGCCCGTTGGTCGTGCTCGCGTTCTTCGCGCCGCCGGCCAGTTGCAGGTGGCGCGTCTTGCACACGAATATCCCGCCGTTGTCCAGGTACATCCTAGATTGCAGGAACGCGTAGTTCCTGTACAGGTGCTTGATCTCGCCGTTGCGGCCCGCGTGCGGCCCGTCGATCACCTTCACGATGTCCTTCTTCTGGATGGTGTTCTGCTCGGAGTCGAGGGCGACGGTGAACCGGTTCTCTCGACGTTTCTGCAGTGCCTGGGGCTTGCACTCTATAACTTTACCCTGCATGCCGAGAACGTGGAAGTTCTCCTTTTCGAGGCGCACTATTACGCCTACGGTCTGCGGATCTAGTTGGACCATGTCACCCCACTGGAATTGTCCGAGTGAATCCACGCCTGTCGCCATGTCCGAGCATAATTGGAGATCTCTTGGCAAAACTTCCAGCTCATGCATAGTCAGATCCGAAACTAAAACGACTCTGTGTGCTTCCACCCTAACGATCAGACCGGTATCGCCCTCATACCTACCCGCGAGAACTTTTACGTGATCTCCCTGCTTGAAGTACTTCCTTAATTCGTTAGGTTTGAACACAAGAGGATCCTTTAATACTTCATGTTTCGGCATGACCGTGATCATCGAGCCATCGATGGCGATAATTCTCGCTTGCAAATTAGCTAAATCTCCTGAACATACTTCCACATTGTCGCCCATAGAAAATGAATGCAGGCTCGTTGGGTCGTCTTTGGCGGGAGCTGCTAATTCGATATCGATTCCTTCCGGCTGCTCCTCGAACCTTTCCAATTCTGTTAAAGTCGGTTTTACACCTTCCGCCAAAATGGCGGACATTAAGAAATTTTTATAAAGGAATCCCTTTCTGGAATATCTGTTACCTTCGAATATTAAGAAGTCACCATCAGAAGTGACCTCTCCGCCGATGGATCGAATAGCCTCGGGATCGAAGGGCTTAGCGGCGGGGCGACGCTTCTTTTTCCGTTTCGCCGCCTCGCTCTCGCTTTGCACGGTTCTTAAAGCTCCTCTCAGTCTTGTGTAATCTATTCTAGGAAGTAATTTTAAGTGCACTTGATTTTGTGCCAAATCAACATAATCTACTTGAGCTATATCATCCTTGTACAAGCCTCTCTTCAATCTGACCCATTGCTTTGGTTTCAAGCCAGATTGTTCCTTAACAACTCTGAGGACGTCAGTCATCTCCTTAATGGGAACCATGTCTTGTTTCCAAATACCCATTCTTAGAGTACCTACATTGTCAATGATATTTTTAACATGAGTTTGCTTATAAGCTTCAATATAAATATATCCCTTGACACCTTCAGGTGCAACAACGGATTTAATTTGGTATGGTTCTGGAGTAGACTGATAAGTTATAAACTTTCTCATTAGCAAGAGAACTGTGGCTTTTTCTTCGCCGATACGACATTTTACCATCCATAAGTTGGGATCTTTGATACCAGGCAAAAGAGTCTGTTGGGTAATTTCATCCGACATTTCCTCACCTCCTTCACCAAAATGTTTGAATGCTGCTGATTCATCTGCATATTTATTTCTAAGATATTCTTCAATTTCTTCTTCTTTCTGTGAGTCCCACAAGTTGGTGCCTCTGCGTCGTCCCTCAATGTCTCTAGCCGTGGGTCCAATTTCATCAACTTCGTTGCCAACAATGCCCATCTCTTGAGCACCCTCTTCCCATTCGTCATCTTCATCAACTTCATCATCTACCTAAGAGTAAAATATATGACATGTAATCATATAAATCTTAATAACAAAAATTAATGTTGATTTATTATTACATACAGTCATATATGATTTGAGTCGAGATTATTTTAAACAGTTGTTTACACAGACAAAAAGAAACTGCCCAGTTGTTGTCAGCTAAAGTTTTTTATACTTTTGACTTCAAAAAGGAGGTTATGTATTTGACCTCTATGTATGTGTGTAAGTTTATAAGTTTATCATTTTCTCAAACGTTACTAATCCAATTGGGTTAAAGTTATTAGAAAGCATATTCTACAAGGAATTAGTGTTTTAGTATACAGTACATTAACCCACACTTCTTTACATTTTACAAGATTAAATGCCTAGTAAACAATACAGTGAAACTATTGAGTACCTCAGCTTCATCAATAATGAATCCACCAAACCGGTTGTCCTTTTTCCGTTTCTTCCTACGTCTCTCTTCTTCTTCATCCTCATCATACTCCTCAGAGTCCACCAAGTCGTCTCCTTCAGGCTCCTGTTCATCCTGAAATACAGATTATAATATTTGTAACCAATCTAAAAGTAAAAGGAATGTAGGGTGTGGCCTTAAGATAAGTCAGTAGATAAGCATTTTGCATGTCCATACTTCTAATGGCAGATTAAATCTTCAATGAGTTAGTAAAGTTTTTTTTTTTTTTTTTTTTTATAATATGAGAGTAGCAGACGAGCATGCAGTCCACCTGATGGTAAGTGGCTACTGCCGCCCATGGACATCTGTAATCAACCCCAGATAGGATTAGATATTCCTACCTGAGGTCGGCCACAGATGCGCCGCTACCCCTGAGGACTAAGCTGGAACGCCTCGGAAAAGTCTATCTCCCTTACCACACCCTTCAAACCGGAACACAGCAGTGCCTAACACTGCTGTTATTAGGTAGAAATAGGTGTGGCGGTGGTGCCGCCGGAGTCGAACCACAAAGGGTTCTACCACCTTCAAACCACCAGTAGAACAACCAGTGTTTAAGTTTACTAAAGGTTTTAGAAAAGTGATCCAACATGTGTTGAACAAGTAAGGTTAGGCCTTCTTCCACCAATTAACATAGGAGCAGTGTGATGGAACATGATCCAGGATTTTCAGAGAGTGGAGTGTGAGGGACCCAATGTTCCAATGACATGGACTATGGTTTCAAACATGTACAAACTTGTACAATGATGATGTAGTCTGAAGAAAATTTATAAATTAGTTTTAGGCTTACATTAGCAAAAAGTAAAGTAAGCAAGTTGATAGTTTAAACATGGCACCTCAATTTGACTTTCTAAGAGTGAAATGTTATATACATGGTAAAAGTTTATTTTCCTCAGACAATTTCACTGTCATTAACTAGATAATTGGGCTCAATGATGTAATGTTCTACAAAATTAGCCTGGGTGTTCATAAAGCCATTTTCTTTACGTCAATCTTGTTACTTTTTTTCTTTGTAATAAACGCATACCTCGACGTCTTCATCGCCGGAAGCTTCCTTCGCTTCGTCATGTCTGTGGCGGCTCACGTCCGACCCAGCAGAGCGGCTCCTGAGACATTCGTACGGTGAACAAACACGTCTTTCGATCGTATCTAATTACCCACGGTTTCATATTACCTGGAGCGCGATCTCGATCTAGAACGCGACCTGGAAGGGCTCCGAGACGGGCTGCGGCTGCCTGAGCGCGACCGGGACCGAGACCGCGACCCCGACAGGGACCTCGCTGAACGATTCGACGCGGCACTACGGCTCCGTCTCGACCGATTGGATACCACACTGCCCGCGTCGGATCCGCTCCCCGAATAATTACTGCCCTCTGAATCCGACATATTCACTGCTAGACACCATTAAGGCAACTAATTCACTGCACAAATATATTATTAGTGAAAATCCTCAATATGTCGAAACAGTTCTCACACATCCGTAGCACACAGAATCACAAAACAGATAGAACATAAGTAAGTTGACGTGACAAAATCAGACAAAATGACAATTATACACAATAGGGCCAATCCGGCCAATAGAGGTGAGGTGTATGATCTATAAAATCGATTTATTACAAAAATGAATTTATTAAATTTATTCAAAAATTAAATGAAATAGAAAATCACTCCAGAATTGACGATCTCAACAACTAACCAATAAACTCTTTAGATTAAAAATTATATTCGATAGATAGCAGTTATGTACGAATTAACACTTATATTATTTTTTGATAATCACTTTTAAATCGAATGATAAATTGAACTTTGTATTTCAATTTGTTTAAGCGTATGTGCCTTGTCCTTAAGATAATATTTAGTGTTCATTTCTGAAATACTCGAAAAATAATTGAGAAACATGTAGTCGATTTATATCGATTTAGAGATTGATTTTTCTAACGAAGCAAGAATCGCTAAACGCCTGTAACCAAGGACAAAAGACTTGAATATGAAGTGACAGTACGTTCCTATACTCTTTGGACAGTGCTATCAGTTCACAGATAAAAGAATCTGTTTAGTCTCTGTAGTAAACTAATTTTATTCATTTTGTACTATCTATGATTAACAATGTCTTCATATATTAAAGCCAAATATATGTTTTTAACATTACAAGTAAAATACTTTTAAATGGTTACTTTATCGTACTTTAATAAAAATGATTTTGATTTCTGTTTTTGGTGAGTAATAACTATATTTCTCCAACTTGTCTATGTTTCAGACCACCAATAAAAATAAATCCTTTCTTTTGTCTATTGATTCGTCGCTGCCCCACCGACTGATGTGAAAATTTTCATAAAAATTCACAAATGTGATAATATTGTGAGAAAATTAAACCAAAAACGTGATAATCATTGTAAAGAAATAGTCTTAAATAGTTTACTTATAGGAAAATTAAGTTAGGTGGGGTGTAAGCGTGTGGTCTCGGTGGACATCTCTGGTTGATCGACAGAGAGCTTTCGATCGGATTTTCGCACGTCCTACAACAAACAATCGGTGGTTTTTGTAGTGGTACCGAAGTGCGGGCGTCGAGTAGCCGTGTGTGGTGGTGGTGAGCGTGGTGCGCGTGGTGGTGCAGTGTGGTGCAGTGCGGCGGAGTGCGGCGCTCGGCGAGATGGAGCAGTGAGGGCGGCAGCGAGCCACCAGCCGGGGTGTCATGTTGGAGACGCGGTCGGTGCGCGCCGCAGAATCGGTGTGGGCGAACAAGCCGCTGCCGGCGCCGCACGCCATGGCCAACTCGAGGCACGGGAAGAATGCACAGGTACCACCTACTGCCTATAGCGACCTCGACAACAATTGGTCTGCTATTGAAAAACTTATTTAGTGAAGTCACTTGCAATAAGTCAATCTTGGTTGATACATCTTGGTTGAATTAGTCAAAAATATTTTATATAAAATAAATAAGTTAGTCAATAAAAAGCTACCTGAGTAATTAGAAAAACATGAATGAATTGAAACGTAAATAAGTTTACACATGATAGTGAACTACAAATGAAATTAAACAATATTCATTACTCTGTCTTTGCCTACATCTAGAATGTGTATTTGGAATATGAAGAATTGTTTATGTTGTGTACAATTTTACATAAAATGTAACATTCAGTTTTACAAAATTAAATACATTTTTCAAGATAATACTAGAACAACTATATACTAGTTCATATTATATGAGGAGAAAGAATAATAAGCAGTTGCATACTATCTTTAGACATTTGAAGTATGTTTTATTTTGATATGACTAAGATCCTGTGTATATGGTTTAAGTTGAGGACTGCTGCCACCATCCTTATGAACCGTATTCTTCTGGTTAGTGCACACAACTACAGAATAGAAAAGAATACACTGACAATAGGTAATACATTTTTGTACTTTCAGAGTAGTACAGAGTAATACATTGTCTGGTAACGGGAATAAGTAGTACCAGAGTTGTCCTTGACGTTTGAATATGCGTGTACAGTGGTTGCAATAACCACTTAACATCCACACAACATTTTAAGTTATTCGTGGCTGTGTAACTGAATCTTGGATACTAAAGGAAGTTCATAGTGTTGGCAATTAAACCAGTTGAATGATTAAGTTAGCCTTAAGGCTAACTGCTCAACACACATTTGTAATTACTAAACATCCTGTTTGTTCATTTATACTTTATACAATGCAATTTATAAAGAATTTTTGTAGTCTACTGTATGTATATTCATGGTGATGAAATCATAAATGAATGTACATATTATTATTTGCTGTTAACAATGATGATTAACCTTTGATCAATATTTTGGATGGATGACTTATATGTTGACTACTTATTAGATGCTTTATTAAATACTATAACTAAAGGTTTAGATGTTTTGTGTGTGTGTTAGTTTTAATTGTGTACTATAGTGTACAAAGTAGCTTTTATGTTTCGTGTGATTTTGTCCATATAATGTATGTGCGGATGAATTGTTGTCACTATTGTAACAAGCGAGAAGCATAATTATGGTAATTAACTCTCGTATCGGATTGCACTAGTTTTTTACACTAGCTCTGAACATAGAGAAATTTTAAAAACATATCTTGCATAATTCAGGTCAATATTTGCATTTGTTTACTGACTGAGAACATTCTTAAAGGTTATCTCTATAGATAAGATCATAAATATGTTACGATTGTAAGTTTCTCACTGCATCTTTTCAGTTGAGGCAGTTTTGATCCATTTGTAATATGAAATATAATTTATACAACAGAATTTGTAAGTGTAAGTGAGTATTTAAGAACTAGACTGAATTATATTATAATGGTTCCACAGCTTTATACAATCTATAATCTTTTATTTGGTCATATGTACATCTGTTTGATGTTTAAGATTATTTATGAATTGAAGAATTGCATATGTAGCCTCTAATTTTAATTTATATAATTCCACTTCACCATAATCGTTTTTAGAAAACAATGATCCATACTTCACAGAACAATCGGGATAGCTATATGCATATTTTAAGTTGCATATTAAAAGCTATCGTGTGCTATGTATATAGTCATATTGTAAAGAAAAATGTTTTTTGTTTCCAGGACGACGTATGCTACGTGGTGGCGAAGTATGACTACGCGGCGCAGGGCGCGCAAGAGCTGGACCTGCGCAAGAACGAGCGGTACCTGCTGCTGGACGACTCCAAGCACTGGTGGCGCGTGCAGAATGCTCGCAGCCAATCCGGCTACGTGCCCAGCAACTATGTCAAGAAGGAGAAACCCTCGCTCTTCGACAGGTAAGGCTGTATATAATATAATGTTTAATGTTGCAGAAACATGTTCTCACTATGTGGTTTGTATATTCCTTTTTACCACATATATGCGACATTAGGAAAGATTGTCCTGTGGAATTCCCAGAAAGCTATGACATGTAGCTCTTTAAAATGAGCTTCTTTCAAGCATTGCAACATGGGGTGAGACTAGTGCCCAGCAGTGTACAAGAATTATTAAGTGTACTCATGATGTGGGCATCAACTTATTTTTCAAACAAGTTAAATTTATCAGAATTTTTTTCAGTTATGTATTAAATAAAATTACAAAAAAAATATGCACAAATATATGGGTGTGGTTCATTTTTTATCAAATTTTATACAGTTGTAACAAAAACCAATCCTCCGGAATGTATGTGGATAACAGTTTGGCTTAGCAAACCTTCCTGGATTCTTTTCTTCAAGATTTCTACCGTTATTTAACCCTGTTAGAACTTGATACTCTACAAATGATGAAACAAATGTGTTATTATTTGTAACCAGAAAGACAAACACAACAAACAACAACAAAGTGTTTGCTAGAAATTCGGCAGACTTTCAAACATACTGTCATGGCTTAATCCACGCTAAGGGTGCTACCCTTAAGGTGGAATATCACAAACAATTTTGTGCCTATCTCATAAAAGGGACCTACTGTCTATATTTTATGTGTTCCAGCTTTAAGATCAGTTATGAATAATTATGAATTAGGCATTCAGGAAGTATTTTTGAATTATTAATATTTTCCTTGTTTTTATAAAAAAAACTTGCCACATGTTACTCAATATTCTTAATCATTGGTATGTGATTCATTTGGATGGGGGTTTCATAAGTTATTGTTTCCTTTTTGTTAATTTACATGGTATCCTCCCAAGCATAAGTAGTACAATTAAAACATTTTGTTTATACATTTATTGCATTAATTATGTAATTTGTTTAAATTACAATCACATGTATGTACAGAGGTAGTAGTAAAGGATGAAAACTGAATGTCGAATATGAATATGTTTTATCTATTGTAACATTAATTAATTAATTGTGGTTATTCCAGTAACGGGTAAACGATAAATTAATATTTACTAAAATCATCACAGTTACATTCGAATTGTAGCTCTCGGAGAGTCAACCTGAAATATAATTTTGCTGATCATTGTTTATTTAGCTATAGTCCGTTCGTGGTTTCTACGAGTGCTAGATAAATTGATCGGGCGACCCTCTGTATTCGATTAGCCTTCGAGTCAATCAATAATTTATACTGGACGCTTTGGAATTTAACAGCGTTTAACATGTCAACGCATTCCGTGTACGATCGAAGCGAAGCGCGCGCTTTATACAACACGTCACCTTCATCGTACTGCTCGACGTTCCCCAGCATCAAGAAAAAGGTGAAGAAGGGTTCCGGGTCGAAGACGCTGCCGTCGAACAGCTCGCCGGTGCGCGGCGGCGGCGCGGAGTCGCCGGGCGCGCGCCGCGTGGAGCCGGCCGAGGCACTCGGCACCGCCGTCGTCAAGTACAACTACCAGGCGCAGCAGCCCGACGAGCTCTCCCTCACCAAGGGCACGCGCATCCTCATCCTCGAGAAGAGCAACGATGGCTGGTGGCGAGGACAGTACCAGGGGCACACGGGCTGGTCAGTGAACTACACATTATTCTTTCCATACATTAACATTGTTAATAAAAATGTCGTTTTAATCTATTTCGACATAAAAAAGTATAAAACTGAGGTCTTGCTGGTTTGAAGGGCGCGCCAAAACAAATTTACCTGTGTAAAATGCTTCATTTTGGTCTTTTTTGTGTTTGGTTTTGTTATTCATTTTGCAGTGACTATATTACCAGGTAAATTGTATACTTATTTGCCAATTTTATAAATGATATAGTCTTAATAAGATATTCAAATTTTAAATTAATATTTTTGTCCACTTTTAATCTCCCTTTCTGCTCTCAGTAACGTTTGATCGTAAAAACTTTATGCTTGGTGTTAAATATGCATGTGCGTTTGTTCGCTGCTTTTTCGGGATTACCGGCATCAATATGCAAGTGGTTATAAGTTTTAATGAACCCTTTAAGGACACCAAAATTATGTCATAGGGGCGTGACTGATATTTAGGTTGTTACCTAAATAGAATTTCTAGAATACAGGTTAGAATTTGTCTTTGCAGTATTCGGTATTCAGTTAAATAATTTAATTTTTCGTAATCGTAATGAATTTCCGTGTTTTAAGGGACTATTTTAACACTTTTAACGTAAGCCAAAAAATAAGATCTAGCGGAAATATTTCTTCATTGCTTACAAATTATACATTAATTAGACACCTATTAACTTGGGCTAGGTAAATGATTCAGACAACTTCATGTAGACAGACAATTTTGAAGGGAAGCATCTGACGTAAATATTTTTTTATAACATGGAAAGTGCAGAAACACTAATGATTGAAGCACTATTGGCTTGATGTTAAATGATGACTGACATAAACAATTATTGCAGCTTTTGCACATTTGTTATCGAGAACGAAAGTTATCAGTTGTATGAGCATTTCCTATTAGCGATGTGTACTAGCAATTGGTCATCTAAAGATTATTAACGTTGTGTGCAGGTTCCCGTCGAACTATACGAGCGAAGAGGGCGACAACGAGGACCCGGTGCACACGTACGCGATGGCGGAAAACGTTCTCGATATTGTTGTAAGTTATATTATTCAACATAATTCAAGGAAAATAATACACTGTTATTATTATCTTCAACGTGAATCTGTTGTTGTCTGCTAGTTTTATGATTAGGTATTCCTAGAATATCTATTCTCTGAGAAGAATAAGAGTTAGGTTAGTAGTGCATAGTTCTCCACGCTGACCCAGTGCAAATTGATGGACATGAAATATCTTCGTGTAACTTTTTTTAGAGAACTTTCAGGCTACACGCCTTTCACGATGTTTAATTTCACATTTATGAATAATTATAATTAATGTCTAATACGTTCCTACGTAATTTCGAAAAATATATTGTGTCTATCTCATTTTCATTTGTAGAGAGGATATTATTTTTTACACTGATCTAATTTGTGCAATATGTCTATCACTATTTTAAAGATGTGTGTTATAGAGTTTTTTTTGCCGCTTCTTCTCCATAACGAAACACCTTGTGAAGTGGCGTTAGTTTTATTGACATTCAAAAAAGTGCTCTGCAAAGAACCAAAGTGCTATTATGAAAAAAAAAATGTTTTTATTTGATTTTATTCAACACTAACACCTAGTCTGTTACGGAGGAAGAAGGGTTGATTAGTAAATAACTATTTTCCATCAGGTAGCACGTCTGCTTTATCGTCAGGTTCAAATATTTAAAAAAACGTCCGTGTTACGTTTCTAGGTGGCGCTTTACTCGTTCACGTCGAACAACGAGCAGGAGCTGTCATTCGAAAAGGGCGACCGGCTGGAGATCGTGGAGCGGCCGCCGTCAGACCCGGAGTGGTTCCGCGCGCGCGACTCGCGCGGCCGCCTCGGCCTCGTGCCGCGCAACTACCTGCAGGAGCTCGCCGACTACCTCGCGCAGCCATACAGGTAACCTCACTTATGTTATCTGAATTTTATTTATATAATTTATATTTTTTTATGATTATAATACATACTAATACTAAATTTCAGTTTTAAGTTCTTAAGAACACACATAGATCAATGTAATCTATTAAATTAAATTAAGACAATGTGTTAACCTGTGGGTCAGGAATATATATGGGGACACGAAAAATTTCGGGTACTACTTGTTGTTCCGAGCCATGGGTTCAGAAATATTGATTTTTTTTTTATTATTATTGGGAGGGCCGAAAACTAATCAAAATTTTGTTGGCTGGCGAAAAATAGATATTTATTAAAGGAACTTTCATCATTCTCTAACACTGGCAAAAAATGTTAGAAAATAATGTTTTTTTTATAGTTGAGAATAATTTTCGATTCTCTTTATAGTTTTCAAAAATTATGTGTTAGTTGCGACCGTGAGATATAAGCCCGCTCCACATTCTTGCAAGAACGCGAGAAAAGCACGAGAAACGAGAATGTGGAGCCTATACGAATCGGGGTTTTCGCGCGTTCTCGCGAGATTCTCCTGAGATTCTCGCGAAAATGTGGAGCGGGCTATAACGTGTCCGCGTGTGCAGCGAGGCGGGCGAGGGCGCGCGCGCGGCGCTGGCGGCGGGCGGCGGGCCGGCGGGCGGCGCGGCGGGGCGCGCCTGGTACTACGGCGCCATCACGCGCACGCACTGCGACGCGCTGCTCAACCAGCACGGACACGACGGCGACTTCCTCATCCGCGACTCCGAGACCAACGTCAGTCGCCTTTACACGTTTCTTTAATAAATTAGCTGAGCCGGCAAACGTTGGTTTGCCATGTAAATAAAAAAAAGTTAAGGGTGAACGACCCTTATCACTTAGGGGTATGAAAAATAGATAGCCGATTCTCAGACCTACTGAATATGCATATAAAATTTGGTGAAAATAGGTATACCCGTTTCGGAGGAGTACGGTAACTAACACTGTGACACGAGAATTTTATATATAAAATTTGTAGCGACTTCCCGCTACTCGTCAAGAGATGTCGCTGCTGAATAGCGCTATCGAAGTTTTCTATAACATTTTGCTTATACACAAGCTCCAAACGGAGACTGTCGGAGCACGGCCGCTCCCCGGGCATGATCACCTAGCCCGGCGGGAGATCTCCCTTGCTCAAATTTTATAGTGGCTACTGTCGTCCATGGACATATGTAATGAACCCCAAATAAAAGTCTTGACATCAGCCACAGGTTCTGTTGCCCTTGAGGACTAAGTCGGATTACTTTATTTAAATAAGTATTTCACCTTTACTATACCCTTCAAACTGGAACACAGCAACACTGAATACTGCTGTTATAAAGCAGAAATTGTTGTGGCAGTGGTGCTTTTGGAATCGAATCGTAAAGGTTTCTAACACCTTCACATTTATTATAATAACACTCATAGATTTATATTTGTTGATGTTAAAATGATTAAAGTTAAGTTATAACGCGGCCCAGTAATTTAATTAAGATTAGTTATTTAAATACTACAAATTATATTTATATAAATAAACATACAATTGAAACGTAATTTATAACAAATATATGATTTTATCTGGTTGGTTGCAGGTGGGCGACTACTCGGTGTCGCTGAAGGCGCCGGGGCGCAACAAGCACTTCCGCGTGCACGTGGAGGGCAGCCTGTACTGCATCGGGCAACGCAAGTTCCCCGCGCTCGACCAGCTCGTGGCGCACTACCAGCGCGCGCCCATCTACACCAACAAGCAGGGCGAGAAGCTCTACCTCGTGCGCCCCTTGCCGCGCGCGCCGCCCTCCTGCTGAACCCCCGCCCGCCCCCGCAGCCACCCCGCACCCGCCGCCGACACCGAGCGACGTCACAGCCGCCGACACCACGTGACATCATATCCAAATCGACCTCTGCTTCTCCAACAGAATTGTTTATTTACGTTTTAAGAAAAATAACAGCTTAACTAACGGTTTAAATATGCAGTTCAGAAAAACGATGGCCAATCAAAAGTATTCACATTTTATAATGAAAATTTTAATATTAACTTTTTTACGCATACGATATGATGGTTACATTAACTCTATATTGTATTACCTGTTCGGTTATGTCTTATCTCTCCAATAGAATATTTTAAAATAATCCTTTTGACTATGATACACTGACGATTAGTATTTAGAAAGTGAAAAGTTATAATTAATGTTCTATCTCGTTTTTTTTTTTTAATATGTGAGAGAGACAAACAACTATACTTTTGATAGTTCCCATTAGTTTAATATCTTAATATTAAAACTAGCATCCTGTCAGATTTTACGTCTGTCGTGAATTAGCTTTAATCTGCATATTTCTCCTAATTTATCTCATGATATGAGGCCTAACATAAGTTTTATTGAATGAACATTCTACATAAGGCATTTCTTTTAATTTGCATTTATTATATGTTCTGTGACTAAACTATTCTACATACGATATATTTTTGTAACTATTTGATTGATTTAAATATCTTTGACAGGATTCTAGTTTTGAAACTGCTCACAGTATTAACAATTTCTAACTATAATACATTCAAGTATACTAATGAGCTTCCGTTATCCAATCTTAGTGATAATGTCAATTTACGAAATCGCATTCCATATAAATTAGCCAAGAACGATGCTCGACGTGGACTGGCCGCTGGCCACGGTGTAGTCTAACGATGAAACGGCGTTTCATAATTGAACGTAGAGAATTTACTGTGCGTATCTATTGGGGGTAAACTATGAACGACAATTTGCGGTCATTATACGACACGATAATTAAATGGAACGCTCCAAAGATTTAAAGGAACGTCTTTATGGATACATCAACTTTTAAAATAAAATATAGTTCGTCACTCGTCCACCTTACACCTGTTAGGGTCTAGTAAGACGCGCCATAACAATAACACCTTAGATAATATATAGAGGAAGACGACGTCAGCCCACTGGGACAACGTTAAAAACAAAAGTGTTCTGGAGAATAGCGTTCAAAACCAGACATAATGGCCATTTACGATGACAATCTCAATATGAAGCAGTTAATGTGCACAAAATGTGGTTAAACTGTCACTTGATGTGACTGCGTTCAATTACTACCATAATTTTGTGCAATGGCATGCCACATGTTGCGGTCGTTTTCAGGAGCCAGTACTTAATGCCCATATTGTGAAGGCTATAATCCCGCGTCACGTTCATTTTCACGTTATAAAGATGGTCCTGAGTGGGTCGACACTTAACCGCTTCACTAATAAATACGCACATTTCATTGGACGATTGAATTAGTGACGAACACCTATAGCATACTCTTTGTATCTAGTTTAATACGGCGTTGATGCAACGACCGACTATAATAATTATTAATATAACAATAAATAATAAACCAAAAAATTGGCTTCAGCATTCTCTATTCTAGTTAACATAAGAGCGATTTCTATATCATATTATTTAATAAGTTCTCATATAAGTAAAGTAGCGTAATTTTATAATGAGTTTTTTAATTAGTCGAACTCCGTTTCGTACCCCTTACGACGCCTCCGCAGCTCATATCGAGAATTCTTGTGTACATCACGATCATTATTAATTTTTAACCTATATCGGTACAGTATAAAATTGTAGAATTATGTAGTTGTATTATTAATGTGTGCAATTTTATGCTGATTGTGATTATTAGTTGAAGTATCAATATTTTATTATTTATTCACAGGAAACTCGTATATTTCGAGCTTATATACAAACATTTTTAATATAATCTCAGTTATTAATTTTACATGGAATAATATAAGTTTGTCTCGAAAAAAACTATTCATGGATATAATTTAAATATAAATTGTAGGTAGTTTTCAATAAAATATATTATACAAAATGGTTCTACGAGAATAGTCACTCGATATTATAAGCCAATTATATACAAGTTATACAATTAGCTTAAAAGTTATATACATTTGTAATTGAGTGTTTTGTTTGGAAAGATTTGAGGTTCTCGATATAGAGTGAGGGGCGGAAATTATTTCATATTTGAATGCTTCATACAAAGCATGTGATATACATATTATACACTTATACAACTGTTGTGTACATTTTGTGATGTTTGGCTACGTAAGTTAATGTAAGTCATGTGTCAGGGAAACTCGTGGAATGGTTTACAAATGTGGGGATACGGGAAATGTTTACGACGGGCACGTCTGACAAATTGAAATAAACATGGGCATAGTCACACCCATACATGTAATTGAAACATTAAAATACTGAAGAATAATTATACCGTTTCAATAGTTTTTTTATGAGTTGGCACTGATTGGTTTGTTACTCAAAATTGTTCGTGATAACAAACATCTATACATTCAGCTTATGTATACATTCTACGTCAAACGTGCCTGCGGTTCTGTGTATGCGTGAATTATTTTTATTATCGTTTTGTGTGTAGTCTATTCATTTAAAAAAATCGGATATGTTTAAAAATCTTATAATACCAAGAGGTTTTGTTCGTTTTAAAATAATGCGACTGTATGGTTTATTCAAATAAGTTATGATATAACTTTAAGTTAAGGCAGAATAGACTACAGCTACAAATAAACAAGTCTGATTAGTGAGTGTGGTGTGACTGAGATTTAACTAAATTCTAGTGTTTGACAACGAATTACCTTTCCCAATGGCATGTTTGGATTGGCGCAGGCTTCGAATGTACCGTTTGCTCGGAAGCTTATCTATGTTTCCTGTCATTAAGTAAACTATCTGGTCATTTATAATCACGTCAGATGCTTATGACCCGTGATGGATAAAGATAGACCTCTCGGATATAAATATTCGTAGTGGTGAGCGAGCCTGCGCCGCGCGGTGGGATTTCCTCTGAAGTGACTGTCGCTAGTCAATACGCCGGCATCACAAACATAAGCTTACTGCTTTTGCTGATCGCGTCGGGTTGCGATACTTTGCGTAGGTATAAGCGGTATTCAATAATAATAACAATTATTTTATGTAAAATTATGTACACAAAAATGTAAAATTATTGTTTTAATATATTCTTACGAAATATGTTTAAGGTACGCTGCAGTGCAACGACAAGTTCATAATACTGAGACCCGCGTGTAATGTGTTTAAAAGTATGCAACCCGACTTCACATGTGTACCTTTCTTTTAAATCTGTAGCGACGGCCCGGTTTTATTTCTAATGAGGGCGTTGAGATATCAGCTGATTCTGCGGGAAATAGCCGGCATGATAAAATAACCTCGGTTATTAATAATCAACCTATCCAATGTTTTGCCTACCCAAGTCGAACTTGACAATTTCTGCCTACTAAAAATTGACAGATTTAGATCTTTGGTAGTCGAAAATTGAATACTTTGATCATTATTAATAACGGGCGAAAGTCATGCAGGCTGTCGCCGCTGACTGTTGGCTTTGCTATAAACCCACCCATGATGCACGCATCTCAACTCTTGTTGCAATGCCACAAATACACGTGAGATTTATCCGCGGCAGCTTTTGTGTTGTTTCATTTAGTTCATATTTTAATATCGTAGATTACCTAGTTATAATTTATATCAATATATAAATTTAAATGCGAATCACATCGAGTTGTATGGTCCAGTATTTTATTTTTTAACCAATTGGATCGATCGTGCGGTGTATAATATACGTAGGTTAAAGTGTATGCGACCTTAGATGGACCCGCGAACACTACGGGCGTCGTAGATTAAGTTTAAGTGGCTGGCTTCTCGCTTTTACTAATAAGAACCGTCTAATATTTTGCCTTTTTAACATCCCTAAAGCCAAGGTATGATAATGTTACTACGCTACGATTACCATATCATCAGCGGTAAAAATATCCCAAATAAAACATTTAATCGAAAGGAGAAAATATCTTAATGTGATATTAAGTTAGGGATATATTTATCTGTATATGGCAATCCTGGTAACTTAAGCACGTTATTAATAATCTATCTATCCAATGTTGTACCTACCAAAAATCGCAATTGACAATTCTAGTAGGCAGAAATTGTCAAATTTTGATCTTTGGTAGGCGAAAATTAGATAGATTGATTTATTAATAATGGACGTCAGCAATAACGTGCCGGTGGTAATATTATTGTACCATGCCTAGATTTGTTCCTTCCCGGAACGACCTCGTCCAATGCACCCCTTTGTAACTCACACTCCATACGGAAAGTATTAATATACAAAAAGAAATATGGGACAATTTATTTTTCTACGAATGTTTTCTTTTTCACTCGGTAACGTTAATCATTTACGATGCACCAAGTGTAGAGGAGATTTGTATGCGAATCGTAGTATTAAGTTAGCGACACTGTACTATAGTGAATAGCTTGTGGAGGTGATCCCGCGTTCATACCCGATGGACCGCATTTAGAAATTTATGCTTTTACATGGAAACTATTTTTCATATTATTTTGTGCGGGGAAACATCCATTTTATGTCCCCTCGGTAACGTTACTCATTAACCTAAGGTACTAGAAGCGACATCAGAAACGGACGGCAGAGCAGATACGTTGTGTTAGTCGTAAGATAATGGCTTTAAATTATTCGTGAATTCCATAGGAATAGGAATTCTCGTATTAGATATGTTGCGTGGTTTGAGTGTAAAATATATATTACGTAAACAAAAATGCAACATCGCTGCGTACGCATTAATGTGGTAAACTATTCGGAATCTTGTGCGGAGTATTATTTTCATAATGGTGATGTCGTTTCTAGTTCACGTGGGTACTATAATTAATTACTTGTGATACATTCGAGATATGACTTCGTTTTATTGGAAGAAATTCGTCGATCATTTTAGTATCGATTACGTGTTACTTTCGTTCATATCTTAAGGCGGAGGAATAGTAAGTTACTAGATCTTTTTGATGTATTTAATACGTTTTATACTCAATATTGTAATTAGAGTTTTAATGCGAGGCAAACTCAATTGTAACGTAGGCTCTTAGGAACAAAATAGGGATAATGTTATAGGAAACGGCTTGGCAGGATATCTACATGGCCACTCGCATTTGACGCCACTCAACAGTTCTTCCGTTACTCGCTTCGTATTAAACATTTTATCTGGTTGAATTAACTAATTAAGTCTTCCCATAAGTGACAAATCGAGAGAACGGAAACGGTAGACATTGTATGCACAAATCAGTAGAATTTGCAAAGTAACTGGCTTTGATACGGATTTGGTTGCTTTATGGCAATGTAACTCTAGATTGGTGCATCTAAACGAGCAGTATGTTTGTATGAACAGTGTTCTTGAAATCAAATACACAAGTAATTTGTAATTACGAGGGATCATTGCAATATTTATTCGGTTGGTTCGCGGAGGCCGTCAGCCCAGTCAATTGTCTTAAGTATGTAGCCACGAGCTGGCTATATCATAACTTTTGCCCGTTTAGGAGCACCAACGAAATTGAAAAGGACACTTATGTAAAAAATAATTATGATGGAGTGTTTGTGTGTTTAATTATTGTATTGGCAACGTTTGTGACATGTCGAAAGGCGGTAGAATGAAGTTTTATTTGAAAATGTAGGAAAAGTGAACATTGCCAAATGAATGCTGACTTACATTCCTACGCTTTTTGTACGAATAAGTTGTGCGTGGATCCGGCGGCAGCCACCGGCTCCGAGGCCGCGAGCCGACTAACTGGATTTATATGTTTTGATAGTGAACTTAGTTTTAGATTAGAGTGATTCGGTTTTTTATTTTTATATTGCTCAAAGTATATTTTTTTTTTATTTGTATTGTAACCACGTGTTTTGTACGTTTTCGTGTATAATTATTATCTGATGTAACGAGCATGTTATGATACCAATGTAAGTGCAGTGTATAATATTTAACATTATAATTTATTTATTAATTTGCAAAATGTGTTTTCTTTCTACTTTCTTTACTTCCACTGAACAATTTATCTTTCTGGTTTGCTCATATTAAGACTTAGAAGAATTTAGAATCACAACGATTTAAATTAAAACAACACCTACCTACCTAGGGCGATCTCTAAAATAGGTATCGAAAAAAGTTTTACAAAAGTATGCCTATAGATTTTCACTTTTTCCTACTAGTAATATATTTAAACACTGCAACGTTACTAAGTTTTTTTTTATATGTAACCTAACGATAAGGCAGACGGGCTACGGGCTACGGATGGAAAGCAGCAGAGCTCTTTTTACACCCCTCTTGAAGAGCCCCATGTCATAGTCCTGAGGGAATACCTCAGGAGGAACTTCATTCCACATTTTGCACGTACGCGGCAAAAATGAACGTTCAAACCGACTCGTGGAGGACCGCCACGGGTCTAGTTGATGTGGATGGAACTTCATCCTTCGGCGAGTGGTGCGATGAAGGAAAGACGACGTAGGCACCAGATCAAACAGTTCCTCAGAACACTCAACATTGTAGAGCCGGTAGAACGCGCAGAGGGAACCTATGTCCATCCGCAGGCTTAAGGGTTCTAACCGATCATATATAAGTTATTTAGCATTTTCTAATACAAAATAATACAAACAAAAACATATTCATAAAAAATGACCTACCATCAATCGATAAGGGTATCATTATTTTTATTTATTTTAGGTATACATGTACGATTCAACGCCAAAACAACTTCAACAATACAAGTCTCCCAACTTCAGGTTTACCCTTACAGAGTTTTAGAAATTAAACAAACCCTGCATAATCTTATATACTAAACTTGTTTTCTGACATGCAGTAATACTTTGTTTTAATTCTGTTATAGGTAGGTACTATAAGTTTGATTGCAAACATAATTATTCTGATGAAATAAACTTTGTAATCCAGGGTAATTTTAACCCCAGTTTACGCGTTGCTAGAGCAACATCGATTAATTTCGTCTTTTTACTTTCCTTAGTCTACTTGAAGGACAGTTTAAATTCAACACGGAAGTGCAACATGTTGTCTCGTAGAGATAAATTGTTAGTACAACCATGGGAGGATCGCAGATTTAAGGACCATCGATCTAAAGTGAGTATTTAGGAATTTTGTTATTAAATGGTACAAAAAGATATGGACACAATATTCGGGTTTGCTTTGCGAATGGGACAAACATGAACTGTACTATAATCATATATATTTGGTGATGTAGGTGAATGATGATGGTGACTGTTTAAGATGATCAGACTTTCGTTCGTTGTGGATGTGTCACCTAAGCGCCTTCTTATTTCTGGTATCTTAGATCATTGCACAAATCGGCCTGCAATAATATAACAGCTATAGATTAGAATACCCATAGAACCGCTTTAGATAAGAATTAAGGCTGGTTGTAGGAGGTTATACCTAGACCTTTGATATATACTTGAGATGCAAGGATTATTAACCACGAGATGAGTTAAGGCATACATTAGTAAAGATTACTCACTCCTAACAAGAAAAGTTTTCACAATTGAAATTCGTGTCCGTTATCTATTTTCGTGTTAGAAAAATATTAAAAAAATGTATTTTTAATTAATTAAATTTTTAAAGCATTTAAGAATGAGACCATATTTTTCCATACGTTTTCTTCGATTTCGTGATGTTTTTGCACCACTTAACGAAATGGGAAAACCGTCAGTCATGTTACGTACGTGTCAGCCATTTGTGGCTTCCTTCAGTTACAAGGCGGAGAGCTATCTATTCTAGATATTCGAGATTACTAATCTATGAGTCAAAGTGGTCTGTTTTTGGCAAAAGATGCTTTCGCTTGAACGACTCCAAGTAGCGAGCTATCTGTCTCGGTGGGCAGGTGGCGGCGGCGCGGGCGGCGGTGGACGCGCGCGCGCCGGCGCGGCGGCCGCACGTGCAGGCGCCGCGCGCGCCGCGCGAGGCCGAGCGCGTGGCGCGCGTGCAGCGCGACAACCAGCGCCTGCTGCAGCGCCTCGCCGCGCTCATGCGTACCAAGCGCCTCGACGACCGCTGGCTGAAGCCCTTGCCCAAGTACGATTACACTGTTCCGATGTCACACAAGACTAGTGGGGGAGCTAGTAATGGTGACCTATTTCAATAGTTCTGTGGTTCTTGTTGATGATGAAGCTTCCAAAAAAAATCCAAAGTATGAAGTAAAATACAAAAGGAAATTACGAGGTTTTTATAATTCATCAACTATTAAAAAAATGTATTTTAAAGCCCGGTCGCCGAGCAGAATTTCCTACAATGACCCTTATTACCCATCTCTTTCGCTCGTGTATTTATTCTTGGCGTCCCGGTCGCACAGAAGCGATTATCGCCGTTCACAGAAATTGCAAACATCTGGTTATATAATTTTAGACTTATTTTCGCGATGATAGGTACTAGGTTCAATCGCCCTTGATTTTGGATTTTGGAAATGTTTTTTCGACATTCCATATTTCTTTTCATTTTATTATTAAAATGTGCAAATAAATTTTACTAATTATTCATGTATATAAATTGTTTAGTTGGTGTGCCTTTATAAGTATTTAACTTTCCAATTACGTGTTTCCAAATACGCGCGTAGGCGGTCATGCAAAGTTAGTTCAAAACTTTTATGACATTAGGATGGCATGTGTCAAAATGGGCCTATTAAATTGTTATGTATATAATCGCTAAAACTTCGCTTTTCTCTATTTCATATTATAATTTAAATTAATATTTTATATCACGGCGTGCGTAAATGGACGTTTTACGCACGCTGCGCGTGCGCAAAACCCCCATTTCCGACCCCGTAATATAAAATTTTATACAACACGCGGACGAAAAATGTTTTTCTGACTCGTGTGATTGCAGTCCTCGCCTGCGGAAAAAAATTTTTCGTCCTCGTATTGTAATGTACTATTCTTATTCTACAACTTAGCAATACTTTATAAGGATGTACCTTACAAAAAATGTTTATAACCTCTGGCAGTTGGTCAAAAGGTCATTGTACGAAATTTTTCCTGCTCGGCGATCGGGCTACAGAAGGAATATAGTGAGAGAGTTGCTGAATGTCGTCGTGTAATCCCCGTTTATGATCTCTAACAGATGTTTGGAGATCCAAAGACGTCTACACTCCCTATTCAATTTTAATTCACATTTAATTAAATTATTTTACTAACAAAGTGATTTTAATTGATAGGTTTTTTTTTTTTTTTTTTTTTTTTTTATAATATGAGAGTAGCAGACGAGCATGCAGTCCACCTGATGGTAAGTGACTACTGCCGCCCATGGACATCGGAAATCAACCCCAGATAGGATTAGATATTCCTACCTGAGGTCGGCCACAGATGCGCCGCTACCCCTGAGGACTAAGCTGGAACGCCTCGGAAAAGTCTATCTCCCTTACCACACCCTTCAAACCGGAACACAGCTGCGCCTAACACTGCTGTTATTAGGTAGAAATAGGTGTGGAGGTCTTTATAAATATACATAAAATTGGATTATAATTAATATACGACGTACATAAGAAGCCCTAGGTGTGCTGTTATATACAAAAAAAAATGTACAACAGTTTCCAGCAGAAAGTTGGTCAGTTTTACGACGAGCGCGAACTGCGCTTGCGGCTGGCGGCGCGGCGGCGCGACGCGGACGACGACCCGCCGTACTGCAACGTTAAATGCTACGCGTGCGACTACAAGAAAATGGTAATTTTACGAATAAGTAATTAATAAAAGTGTGCGTTTTTATTAATTTCTATTTGATATGACCACTACCCTTTAATTTACACACATTGAGGCTCACGTGACGTAGGATATTACAATTTTTGGTCTGCAAAGGTCAGCGGACGCAATTTTACTTTTTGAATGTAATTATTTAGTACAATCGAATTAGTAATCCAGATAGCATCGGCTTTTTGGATTCCAGTCCTCTTTGGATTGGTAATGATTGCCATGAGCATTGAGCATCAGTATAATATGTTTATTATTTCCACAAGATTTATATATTTCTTCGCGTGCTGTCTACTGAGTAAAGCACTTTTAAATTAGGGTAAAGGCATTTAATTAAGGTTAGTAATAAATATTACTAGAAAGTCAATATAAGATAGCTATAATAGAAAAGTCAAACTTTGTCAAATATGAATTATTTATTGGCAATAACATTATACAGTTTATAGATCATAATATAAATCTAATAATTTCGCATTTTCGTTAATGAGATATCCTCCATGCGGATATAAATTGACAAACATTAGTTTTTTAGTTTAGAAATCCCAGACTAAACAAAACCGTTCTTTTCAGCAACACTACAAGCTGTGCGCACCAGCGGCCCGGGAAGACTCGCTACCCTCCATTTATTAATGTATTTAATTTTGAATGTAATTTATTCAGAAATAAAAGCCAAATAAAATTGGACAGAATTTATTAATACATAGTTACAAATGGGCTCATGTCATAGAACATAATTTCATAGACTATAAAACGTGTTCTCGTCGTCCCGAACGTCGTGGCGTCGCATCAGAGTTAAAAATAAAAACATAAATACTATGTTATAGTAAAAGCGTCGGATCGTAAGCGGAGTACACTACTCGCGCGCGTCGCACGCGGCACTTTACGTTAAAGCTGTCCACTTCGTCCTCCTCCGTCACGATAGAACGAAATCGAAAAATCAAACGTTGAAAATTTTCAAACATCACAATAGAGTTGTATCACAACGAAACCGAAGCACCGAGGGTCAAGCGACGGACATTTTTACAACGCGAATTATACAACGAAGGGCCCCCGACCGCGGTCACGATCGAGCTCCTGCGGTGCTAAGGCCTTTTTGTTTCGAGTCCGCCGGTTGATCGACGAACCACTCGACTACCGTCGATCATTATAAATCCACGTCACCGTGGCGACTCCGGCGGGCGGCGGCGGCGCTCCGCGGCTCCGCTCGTGCCGGACCGCACGCTAATTAAATATTTTTTAAGACTTAACATACTTAATAATTAGTTTACATATTCCTTACTATGAGCAGCTAAATCGAGCATCCGATACGGGGATGGCCCGGCCGAATCTACTACGTCCGCGGCTGCCATAGAACGTTCTCACTCGTCGAGTTCGTACGCTACACGTATTTACACGCGCCGCCGGGCTAGCGATGTCTGTATCTTTGGAACCGTTCTAACGCGTAAACTAACTCCGAAGGTACGATCCGCTCAAATGGGAAGCGAAGCCGGTGGCGGCGGCGGCGGCGCCTAGAAGCGGAAGCCGTCGTGCGGCCCGCCCGCCGCCGGGTCGAACTGGAACGCCGCCTCCTGCGCCGCCGGCACCAGCGTCGCGTCCTCCTCCTGACGGACAACACACATCCTATTATACAATTGTTTTTTATGTTAGGGATAATACCTTATGTTATTAAATATTATCGAAAGTAACGGATTCTAAGGACAGTTAGTATGAAAATTTTGGTCTAACAAAATCTGTATACAAATTAAAATTGCAAGTTCACATCAAATCAAAATACTTTATTCAAGATTATCTACAGAATTTACTTGCGGGTTAAGCAGAATAATAGCTACATTGTCAGGATCTTACCAAACTTGGCTTTACCGATAACAACAACACCATCTCAATGATACTCCTGCTAAAGTAATACATAGTGCAATGTTCATACTGACCTCTCCCGCAAAGTATTGTTCGATGATGTCATAGGCCAACTTGTAAATCTCGACGGTTTCGTGGCCCTGTAATGCCTCGATCTTGTCGATACCTCCACACTCCTCAATCATGTTAGCCACCTGCTCCAGATTCTCCCCGGCCATCTTCAACATGTTGCTCAGGCCATCCAGAACAACCTTTAAAACAATAACAGCAGAACAGACTAAGTTAATTAATGTACATGTTAAGATAAAGTAATTTAATTTTTTTTTAATATCATACTGCTATATTCAATACCCAAGTTAGAGCTCAAATATTACATCAAAATAAATCTACTACTTATTTATTATTGTAAATGACACTCGCTAGACCAAATTAAAGTTAAAGGATGAAGTATATATGTAGTCTCTATCACCTAAAGACTATAAATTAACTGCTAATAATGAACAAGTCTATGAACATAAACAAAAAAAACTTAGAAAACAAGTTTCTATGACCTACTATGTAATTTGAAATACATAATATATTCTTATAATTCAGAGAAAACTTCATTACTAGTGATATGGTAGAAATAACTCTTTACAAAGATTCTATATTAACAAGTGTACAAAACAACACTTGATTATGATAAGTTTTCTTATTTCAGATAGTTTATAAAACATACTACAATTTTAACAGATAATAATGCAAGTAAATGCTGCATTTGTGGTTAATTGGCTAACCACAGCATGTTTATAATGAATAGATAATATTATGTAAATATTATTCAACTGAGTATGTATTTAAAGCTGTGTAATAATGGACTAAGGTGAGCGGTGTAGTACACAGATAAAACATCAACCCTCTCAATGTTATAAAATTTAGCCAATGGAGGAGGTGGAAAACAATATTTTCCTGTATTTAGGTCTTCTTCGAAGGGAGCCTCTGACCAGCGGAGGATATTTACTTTAAAACAAAGCAGGTATACTCACATTGATGACCTGCGTGTCCTTGCAGCTGAGCAGGTTGCAGAAGGGCGGGATGACGCCGCAGTTTATGAGCGCGGCCACCTGCTCCTTAGTACCGCTGATGCTTAGGTTGGAGACGGCCCAGGCGGCCTCCTTTTGTGTCTGGAACTCGCCCTTGCCAAGGTTCTCCACGATCTTAGGCAGCAGGCCCGCGTCGATGACAGCCTGAACCTGGTGCTTGTTGCCCGCGGTGATGTTCGACAGGAACCACACTGCCTCCTTGCAGATCTTTTCTTTCTGGAAATTTAATGTGTCTATAAGGTTAAACTCGTGCTACGCTCTATATATATCTTCACTCATATCCACAATATTCTGTAATGTGCACTTATGGACACCGAGGTAAAACATATTTCATAAAACATGTTTTAAGAATCAAGATCCAAGATCAAGATGGGTGGCAGTCCAGTATCAGTTATGATGGCTGTTGAATTATCGCAGTACTCATGATTTTATACTGACCTACTTCTAAATTTATTGAAGAATAAAAATGATCATTCATAATAGACCTTATGAACTATTGAGCTGTGGAGTTGACATGGTGCAATTGCTTGGTTTGGAAATAAGGGAGATAAATGTTGACAGATTTGTGAACAATGAAGCAAATAAATGGGTATCAGTCAGGTCCTGGTCAAAGTAAAAAAAAAATAAGTACAATACAAGAGCACCAAGTACTTGCTTTATAGTATAAAAATGCACAATAACTATTTATATCAGTTAGTATCATATGTACTGTCGATTGCATGTCAGGAAACTACAGAGTGCTGTTTATTTTAAACTTCAAATATAAACATATGAAACAATTTGACAAAATGCCAGAATGCCATTTAGAACTTCAATGTTTTTAGAAAAATGTGATATATCATAGTTAAATCTTTAAAATAACAACTTATGAACAGAGATATTAAGAAATCATATTCATCTTTATTTACTGCAATGCATATTACCTTATCTTATCACCATGTCATAATAAAGCCAATCTCTACTTATTATTCACAGACAAAAAGTCAATTTAAAGATGCTAACAAGTATATTCCTTTGTTTTCAAACTTTCACTTAAATCTATAAAGATAAAGATGCAAAATATGCACAAATATGGACTTTTTTGCATCACCATAATCTATGTTATATCTATGTTGATATTTAAAAAGAGTTCTGTATGAAATCAACTTTGACTAAACAATTTATATACATACAATTTATATAACAAAGTATATATTATTTTACCTGGTGTGACAGGAGAGCTGGGAAGTGTGAGAGCGCATCACAGTTAAGCACCACTTGTGTCTGATCATCCGTGCCAGTTACAATGTTGCCTACAGCCCGCAAGGCCGCTGTCTGCACCTTCACCTCCTTGTGAGATAGCAGGGGAATCAATTTGGGTACAATGCCAGATTCTATCACCATTTGAATCTGATCATTGCCCCCATCTGTGAGATAGCTGATGGCCCATACTGTGTCTACTAAAATCTGAAAAAAACATTGTTCATAATATGAAAAGCTAGTTAAAAACATATTACTTTAATGTGCTAAGCTTTGTTAAGAAAATGTGGATTACATTGTAATGATTTAGGTATACATTTATTCTATTTGGGAAATCAACTACTGTTATTAAATCTGTGTGACTTCATTTAATTGTCAGATATATTTCTGAAGTATCAAATAATAATAATTCATAAATATCAAGTACATTGTAATGTTGTATGGTAATAGTACCGAAAAACATTACTAACTAATTACATGTGTAATTAAGTAATTAATCTAAAGACTACAATTACAATAATTACAAGTGGTTTGTATTTAATTAAAAGGAATGACAATGTAAGTGTCTATACATAACAATATTGGCTAATACTTTCTTCTGTAAAAACAATCTACTAACAATATAGTTGTGAAAAAAAGCAGTCATATAATAGAAAACTGAGTCTTAGCTTACATATATAATTTTTAGATTGTAGAGTGTAGGAGTGTAGTGTAGGATGTGTCATAATACTACAAGTAACCTATCTTTCTCCTTTGTTTTACATTATCAGTTATTTTTATTATTTATCATCACTCCACTACATTCCAGATGATTACAATTAAGTTAAGTTACTTTTGATTCTTTAAAAATACAATTCATTACAGAAACGTAGATTTACAAATAATTAAGTAATTGCCTTAGTCTTAATCACCTATTCTATATTACTGGACATTAATGGAGTATTTATCTGATATTAAAGATTATATACTTTGAAGAATTGTTGAATCATAGGAAGGAATTATTAATAGTAATGCAATATTTTTTTTTACCATAAAATTATGATTTCTTGCAATGAGAATTATGTTCATGATGTTGTAGTCCTTCATAATACTTACACTAATGTCCGTATGCATGATGAGTACACTGAGAGCTGGAAGAATTTCCTGAATAGTCTTGACTGGTGGGGGAGGATCCTTACTCCTGCACAGATTAACAATCACCCATGTAACATTGCGAAGGAATGTGATTGGGATTTCTGGTTTGATGAAGCTCAGCAGAGGTTTCACCACACCCAGGTCCACGACGAAGTCTCTGAGCACCGGGCCATCGCCGATGATGTTTCCGAGCGCCCACACAGCCTGCTCGCACACGTTCTCGTGCGGCGACATCAGCAGCTGCAAGAAGAGAGGCACTGCGCCTGCGTGGACCACTTTGTTCGTCTGTGCAGAGGTACCCGATGCGATGTTCGTGAGGGCCCAGGCCGCTTCGAACTGGAGCGTCGGGTTGTCTGCCCGCGACAGGCACGCGACGAGGACGGGGAGGATGCCATGGTGGATGAGGTCGTCGATGGGCGGGTTCTTGTCGGAGGAGAGCAACTTGCGACACTGCTGCACCGCGGCCAGCTGCAGCGGCCCGTTCTCCGCGTTCGCAGCGTTTATCACCAATTGCTTGAAATCGGTAGTCGCCAAGCTCCGTTCGATCTCGTCCTCGTCTGTCGAGTCGCTGATCGGAACATTCCGACGCTTCTGTAATGTCTCGTCTCTTTTATTCTTTCGCAGCTCCACTGTTACTACGTTCCTTCGTCTACGCATTTCCTAAAAAAAACATTAAGATATCCATTACCTTCCGTACCAAACGCGATCAGTTTGAACAATACGATTATGTTATGAAAATTTATTCTTTGTATACTCACATCGACATCTTTGCCCGTATTCTTGAAGACATGCATGCGGTTTTTTCCTTGGTCAGTCGCCATTTTATTGTGGTTGTAGACTGCTGGCCGAACTTTTATATATAGTACACAATGAAATAAGTAACAAAACTAAAATAAGATCGCAGAAAACTAAACAAACATGTTTTAACGACACTATAAGCGTTGCTGATTCATTAACCTCTTTTCAGGAGAATATTCTACAACACGAAATCCGTTTCCTTCCTTCGTGAATTTTTCTTTTTTCTTTTAATAGTACATAGACAATTCTTATGATTTTTATGCCCGGCACAGCTTCTTGCGTTTTAAGTAAACTAGACAGTAAAGTTGTCTATGGTGCAATAGTAAGTTTTTACAAAACCAAATATAAAAAAATATATATCAAAATATAATGATATAAAATACTAAATGACCAATGCGATTTAAATAAAAGAGCCATCTATATAATATTTTGGCTGTATAATATAATCTTTGTCCAACCCGGAAATGGTAATATTAAAAATTATAATGTCCTTGATTGACAGGATGAGCGAGTATTGATTTTTCTCCTGGGGTGCATTTGCAAGTGCAGCGCGAATTGATATTTTTGTTAAGGGTATTTATGCGATTAACCATGACGATTCTTGTGAAAACCAGTACAGTGGGCAAAAAGCCAACCAATGTCACGGTTTTACCGCTGGTCGCCTCGCGCCAAGTGAAAAGGGTAAGATTATTGTTTTTGCGTATGTACTGCCCACCAGTACCTATTGAGTATTGATTATTTATTTTGGTTGCTATACAACACAAATTAATTGAACATTATACTTGTATAATAAACTAGGAAAATGAAAACAAAACGATGCGTAAGAAAGATCGCTGTATAATTTTGTCCTTTTTAAAAAAATATATGTTATATTATTATAATATTTCAAGCTAGAATTTGAGAAGCTGTAGTATTAAATAATTTTAATTGTAAATTTGGTCCCTGTATAAAATATTATATTTCTAAATAGCACTGAGATACAACGCCCTTTTTAATTTTCAAGAAATTTATTACTGGAATATTTATTTATAATTTGTTACACTGCAAGTTGAACATTGTAGAATATTATTTATATTTCTCTCTATTGAGAAACTATAATATGCTGGTAGCTCTGCGCTATTACTATTTTATTTACGCTATTTACTCACACCTATATATACTTCGTTCGACTTCGGAGCAGTGGTGGACGAAACTCGTCGGAGGCGCAGGACAGACACATTAAATGAGGCCCTCAGTCTAATAAGTTGAACTAACTTTACCAGTTTTTATAAGTGTCTACAAGGGATTTTGTACACATTTGGAGGCCCCATGGATCAGTGGCCTGGGCTGGCTGTCCCTGCCGCCTCCGTCTTACTCCACTAATGCTTGGGAGACATCTATTTTTGCTGAATAATAGCAGTGGTCAGCACTGCTGTATTCTGGTTTGAAGGGTGTGGTAAGGGAGACAAATTTATTTGACATATTTTTTTTAAGGGTGCAGTTTTTGATGGCCCTAGCAACCTTTTCAGCTTCATCGGGTTTTGGTGGCAAGCCTAAAGCTCAGCTTCAGCCAATATTTATTTGAAGTGTTCCAATTAAGTTATATGGTGTAGCAAATATCTATTCTATCTTAGATCTCAGGGAAGATCTTGGTCAAGCTGCTTCATATACGTAGGTACTTTTGTGAAATAATGATTCATGTATATCTTTAATAGGTCCGTAAAACTCCTTCAAAGGATCCATACAGGCTGAAGTCGTCGACGGGCGCTTTCCTGTGCTTGGCGCTGGTGACGCTGTCGGTGGTGATCCTGGGCTTCACCAGCGGCGTGATGCTGTTCCGCGAGTACGTGCGCAGCAGCAACGTGCGCTACCGCGGCTTCTGCACTGTCTCCTCTACTAAGGACATGGATGTAAGTGTGTCAAACCTATGACAGTTCTATAAACTTAAAAAAACATCAGGCATTTGGGAGCAAGGTGCTGTGGGACAGGGACTTTTTTGGGGCAAATGCCTAACATATAAATTATTTATTATTTTTTTTTCACCATCTGTTATTGCAAGCTGTCGTTATGCACATCCACTTATAAATATTTAATTTTTCTATTTGTCTGTCCTCAGTACCTGGTGATGAACGATACACCCAACGTCCCATGGTTCGCGGTGCCGGCCGTACAGATGAAGGTGTTCTCGTCGCCCAGCGACCTCATCAACCCCAATATCTTGAACCAGCTACTCGAAGAAATGGCTATCGAGGATCGCCTGGAAACTATCACTGTTCGAGATGGACAACGAGTCTTCGAAATCGTTCATGACTTTGATGATAACCTCACCAGTAAGTATTCCACTGTTTTGCACCATAGCAGTTGTTTTGGCTGTCTATGACGCTCTAGTTGTGTTTAGCAGGGGTACGGTGGGATAAGGATCAACATCAATTAAATTTCTGGTAGTTTGCGTGATATTTGGATAGTAATATGGTCTAAGAGTGTTATAGAATGATTTCAACCTGCTTGGTAACCTCATAGACTGGTCCGAAACACTTTGATTTCTTTTGAATCACTACCAACTTACGCTATGAATAACCAAGATGCATCAATTAAAGATGTCTGAATATGTATCCAGGCATCCGTTCAGAGGAGCGTTGCTTCGTGATGGATCTGATCCACGACTTCGTGCTGGAGCCGAGCACGCTGATCGCGAGCTTCCACAACGAGTCGCGGCTGGAGCTGTCGCACGCGCACAGCACGTTCCGCGCGCAGCTGCCCGCGCTCGCCGCGCCGCCGCGCGCCTGCCGCCCGCCCGCCTACCGCCTCGACCTGCAGGACACGCTCGTTTGTGAGTCTCCAGCGTACTACCGCGACACGCACACAAGCACGTACACGCGTACACACACATACACACGCATGCACACGAACATACACAAGCACGCACACGCACATACACAAGTACGCACACGCACATAAAATACATGCTGAACATAACATAAAGACACAATCCTACAGACGTATGAATTTACAAATGCATACACAATACATATAATGTCATTTTTTTATATTATATTATTTTTTATATTATTTTTATATATTTTGTATATCATTGCATATAACGTTTTCTAATTTAGTTTAGATGATGAGAAGGACATCTAATAATATGGACTTCCTAAACTGTTAAAATACTTGTAATAAAGTAAATTATTGTTAATTAAAATCCTCAGTCAAACATTTAAAGTATGGTTTTTAACTTCGATTCTTAGTTTCCTAAGGAATTCTAATGTTGATCTATAAATGTAGAAAGTGTTACTGTATACATTCCTTAATACCTTCAGTCTTTCAGACTCCTATTCAATCATTAATCTACACTAATATTATAAAGAGGGAAACTTTGTTTGTTTGTTTGTTTGGTTGTAATGAATAGGCTCAAAAACTACTGGACTGATATAAAAAATTGTTTCACCATTCGAAAGCTACATTATCTACGAGTAACATAGGCTATATTTCATATGAAATATATTTGATAAATAGATTTTGAGGCGGTACAAAGTTTGCCGGGTCAGCTAGTTCACTAATATAATGGTATAGTCCAAACTGTTAGTCCGCTCTGAAGTTGTTGCGAGCAGGTGTAGCCACAATTTGCTATGGCCACGCGATTAATTTCTATATTTAGAGCGGACTAGCAGTTTTACTCGGACTATACATCTATATTATATTCACATGACTATGCTTTCAGTACGCAAACGCTCAGTGGAGGTCGGCAGCAGCCCCCCGCCGGCGACCTCCCCGGCGCCCGAGGCGGCGGCGGAGGCTTCCAGCCACGACTTCGTGCAGTTCTCCGGCAACCATCTGCAGCGTATCACCATCAGCAACATGGCGGACGTGCTGCAGTACGAGGAGGCCCGCAGTGGCCATACGCCGCACCCCAAGCTGGCGGCGGCCCGCCCCCAGCAGTAAGGGCCGTCTCTCCACCGCCACCGCCACCGTCACCGAGCCGATACCGAAAATTAATGACGGCGCCGAAGAACAATACATATATTTACTAAAGCCGCTTGTTCCCCGCACGTCCGTCAACTACTCGGGAAATATCTGCTCGGGATGACGGTGTTCGAACCGTCATCCCGAGTAGATATTTCGAGTAGATCGGCGTGGCAGCTAGATCGGCACCGAGATTTTGACGGGCCGATGTGCCCGCAAAGAAAACACGTTGGAACTTGTCTATAAACTGCCGTCACACGCGTGACAGCTGGAGCAATATAAACCTCCGATATCGGACGCGGTGGACAAACTATCGCCGTCACGACATATTAAAATCGGCACGAAATAATCTCGTTCTCGGTATCGGCTGTGCGGTGGACAAACGACCTAAGGCTCGCCCAACCAGTCCGCTAGTGTGTGGATATAGGGTTTGTACCGATAAGGGCTGATAATTTGAAATGCTCAGAGTTGTACAATAGATCTGTTAACTATTATTTTCAAAGTCTGATTTCTGTTGTTTGTATGTTTGGTTTTAAATGTAAGTACAAAAACAAAAACTATGCTTTAATTATATTATTTTATGATTTGATTTAAAAGTTAAGACTGATTTCATTGATTGAATGGATAGGCAAAAGAATGAATGGATATGAAAAGAAATTTAAGTCTTGGTCCATTTAGTTATGAATAGGATAAAAAAAATGTAATGTATGAGAAGGGTGGTGAAGAGTAGGCCACATTTTAATTGAAACGCTACCTATATCCACGTCTTAGTGGTGTCCGGCTCATTTTCAAAATGGATTATATTAATGGATTATATATGGATGAAATGTCTCACTGTTTAGTTTAGCCAAATCTTATTTGCATTAGTCGCTATCAAAACCCGGGACTTTGGCGTAAGATGAAGTCTCAATGCAAGGACAAAAACAATATATGAGACGCAGGAAACTTCGTTAGCGTGATTCAGGACTTCCATGTGGTGCCATCTCTTAGTGAACAGTTAAACGCCCAATTCTATATTCTCTAGTCGCCCGTCGACTAATGTAAATAAGGAAATGTTTCTGGTTTGCACATATTTTTAGTGTTATTATTTGAAATATATGTCATATGCAATTCCATCTGGAGAATAATATAAATATATGACGCGATTGTACTGTAGCATCTATAACTATTCAACAAAATTATTTTAAGCGAAATATCCCAAATGATACGTCATAAATATGTGCAACCTTCAATTTATATGTTTAGAGTTAGTTTCAGTCTATAGCCAGTAAGTATAAGCATAATCTATTTTCCTGTGTAGTGACTGCAATGGTAGTGAAATGTATTTTGAATGGTCAATATATAGGAAAACATCACATGAAAGATAAATACATACACTTTTACATTTCGTTTTTTAAGAACTGTGTTCTTATAATAATAATGCCAAAAAGATCCTGATAGCTGTAACTGTTTAAAATATCTTTCACTACCCTTTTGCATAGATGATAAGTGACTATATCATAATGTTAATGTATTGACTGTCTATGTAACTAACATACGAGTATATCTTATGCTTTGATAGGTTTCTGTTCCTATTATTTTTCTATCAAAGTAGCATTTATTGATACGGCGGAGATCAAATTAGTTGGAGTACATCTTGAAGGGTTCCATTAATCCTTTTGAAGGGATAACATGCTTGCCAGACTAGATGAAATGAAGACATGCCAAAAACGCCCTCATGCGAGTTCATATACTTATGTTACATACTCTATTAGGTAAACACTGATGGAAGCACGTAAAAGGCTCAATGGGCAAAAGTCGTACATGGATGTGGGGATGATCAGATATTTGTCGATATATGCTATTCTGATTTATTTAATTTTGCGTAATCTTTTAGTCATGCGATAAGTGGCAGTATTGGTATGCAGTATTTTTAGTTAAGCTACCAAAAGGTGCTTTTTCGTTATAAGTATTATTTGCATTTATTAGTTTAAGTATTTTAAGTTATAAAATTGCCAACGCCAAAAAAAAATCTATATGGTCAGTGAGAAAAAATCTCTATTCGGACACAATTGATCTGGAAGATCAAATAATTAATGACTTCTTAAATATACAAAAATATTCTTTTTTACATTGGCCAGTTTTACTAATATAATTTCATCAGGTAAATACTACTGAACATTATTTCCCAATCAAAATACTCAGCGATCCCCGCAAGCACAAAAACAAAGGGGTTCGTGAGGATAACCATGCCGGACTACGACCCCCTGCGGGGGTATATATTTATTATTTACTCTATTTCGACTGATACAATACTCGTATATCTGGGCCATTTCTATGCATTTATAAAAATACTTGCTTGGACGCTTTTATTTATTGAATTAGTATTTAACTACTTATAATATAAATTTTAATATGTGTATAGATGTTAAAAAGGATAAAAATACAAAAAAATGTAAGTGTATCTTACGTCCAACCTTGAATTACGTTAATTCCTTCACCTGTGTACCAGGTAACTAAATTTTGTTTATTTCTTAGGCTATTTACTAACGAGCCGTGTTTTCCTGTAATTTACAAAGACTCTTAAAATTCATAAAATATTAATATCTTGCGCCCCGATTTCAGAGGATAAGATGAGCGAAATACGCACTATATTGAGACACTACGATGAAAACAGGCTTCGTGGGTAATTGACCTTAATTTTACATTGACTGGCTTTATTTCACAATTCAGTTATTCTTTCACTTACACTTGTATGCATCATTTTTGCTATACTTACTAAAGTTGTTTGTGTTCCTATTAACGTGATTTGTGATTCATGTCGTTTGTAACACTATATTTCGTTAACAACACCGTTTGTGTAATTGGATTCAATAAAGTAGAAAAATGAAATGGTCTTTTATTTATAGAGAACCTCATACTCACTTTATATAGAAGTAACTATGGCGCTGCTTTCGAATGGCAGCTTTGTTATCGATAGTTAGTTAATCTTGTAGATATACAAAAGTGACGTAAACCTAGGCGGAGCCCGACGGGGCAAAGCGCTAAGAGGACTCCGGTTGCGTTCCGTTGGAGATCCCGGAGTCCTCTTCCCCCTCTTTAACATAAAAAAAGGGATACCGATGTCCTGCCTGACCGAGGGACAGCAACCCTACGGTGCATACTTGTCCGAGACCTTCCGTTTTAAGTCTTTAGTACTAGCAACGCAGCTGTGGTCCGACCATAGGTAAAAATCTAAATCTTATCTGGAGATGATTACGGATTCATGTGCGATAGCAGAAAGAAATTGCAAATGTGACTAAGGAAAAATAATTTTTTTTTTCGACTTGCGGAGGCATTGCCGTGCCTCTAGATATTGTGTAAACACTAATAAAAGGAAATAGTTTATTGTGTCATGTGTCCGTGCACGGAGATTGCCTAGTGAGTAATACAATATCGTCAAACGAATCAGCATCGATCTAGCTGTCTATCTTACTAATTATCGTAGCTACATAATGCGTAATTTAAATAAGCATTGTATTAGGTATGTACCTGTATTTTAGAGATGTAGCCATGGTGTCCTAGTAGTAGACACTCTTTACAAGCCCAACTACATTGTTATAAAAATCTTATCTCATTTTCTAAAACAATAGCGTAACCTAACTAATAGCTTCTGCGGCTTTCAATCTCTTCGCCAATATTTATATTAAAACGTGCCTATGTACATGTACGTCACCGGGATCCGCTCAAAACGTCGGAAACGAGGTCGTCGGATGTTCCGTAATGAATTCAAATTGGCAATATAAATAACCAGCCAATTACGCGGAAAGCGAATGAGAGTACCAGTAAAGAATGTGAAACAGGGTATAAAACCTATGTAATAAACTGGAATAAATTCCTGTACGGAGCACAGTCATTGTGTTGGGACAAAACTTCCAGAATATATGGCGCGCGCTTTCTTCACGGCTCCATTTCGAAATTTTATAGAGCGCCCGTCGCTGTGACGGCAATGACGTGCTACGGGCGCTACGGCGCATCGCATGCATCCACTATAGTGTATTGCATGAATGCATATTCTCTGCGCGTTCATATACCTACGAGCTTTTTATGTGGTATACTTGCTATAAATCTAAGTAATTTTAATATAGTCCCTTATCTCAGTATACCTATATCTATTATTTGTTATAATATAGCACAATTTTGTTGATCGAAGACAGGGAAAAATAAATTTTGTGTCTAGGCATTTTATGTGGGTAGGTGGGTATTTGTCTCGAGCGCATACGTCAGTGCGTTAGCAAGCCAAATAGTATTGCTTTTGTGGCATTGCTCTCATTGTTGGGGACACTACAGTCATCTCTTAATATTCACACAATTCACGCAACTACTAAGTACGTACGTAAAATTAAGAAAACTTACAGTTACATCATATATCCTAGGTAATATTATAACTTGTATAACTAACATATCGATGGTTAAAAAGATACTTAAAGGGACAGATTGTTTTTGCCATTTGATTTTGCTAAGACGCCCGAACACACATTTATTGTGTGTATTGTGTATTGTGTAAATAGATACATTAAGATTATTAGCCTCTATCTTCATTTATCAATATCTGTTACTTACCTATACACTAGAGCCACAGCTATAAATCCATTTAATCATGCGAAATAGATTGTTATCTGTTTCACAACCTCAACAACAGCAGCGAAAAGCTGCGGGACCACAGTCAATTAAGACGATCCGGTATTATTAATTATTATTAATCCTTAATTACAGTTCCCCTTCCGGCGTGTTTGTTCACGCGCGCGTGATGTTTATTGAGCCAATATTAGCTGATATCGACACAGCTCCATGGATACGCTTTATGATACCTAAGGAACGAAACTTGTAAAGCGTGAGTGAATTGAAAACGTGATTCACATTTAAAAAAAGTAAGTAGGTACTTTTATCTTTCTTGGCGGGTATTTTGATTAAGATTCCATGTACATCAATGCCATCTCAGCTAAAGTCTTTGGCACCTAGTATTACCTAATTTAACTTGTCAAAACGTAGAGTCAAATTCAAGGGGGAAGTCAAAAACGAGTAGTGTTAAGTTTTGACTTCATGTTGTTTTAAAACCCAACTCGGGTGTGATAAGAGTTTGAATAACTCTAACATTGGTATCAAATTAGGTGATCATCAAAACAACCTATCAAATTACCTGATGTAGGGAAAATTAAGTAGGTAGGTTAGATACCTATACAGCGTACCCTCAAATGTGTAAAAATGTGAAAAGTGTTTTTCTTATTTTAAATTTAAAATAAGAAAAACACTTTTCACATTTTACTTTTAGTCACTTATCTACTAAGTTTTTGTTGTTAATTTACTTTATAGATACAATTAGACGAGTATATGGCAGCGTGAAATGCCGCGAGCATCACATTACGATATGCAAATATTATGACGCGAACATCACCGCCGCCCTGCGCCGCGCCCGACGCTTTCCCAGCCGCCGCGCGATCCGATAGATACGGAACGTTCATCGGATCTCCGGCATCGGTTATCCTTATAACGCTTTAATTAATACGAACTTTAGCCTTTACGGATTAGTAATTTTAGTGTAATATGCTTAAACGTTCTCATATTTATATGTAAGCACTTTAGATAATAGAATCGTTATATTCTCCTTAATTGTGTATTCTTTGAAATTTAAAACACCTTTAAATTCCTTCAAAGGGGAACACAACAGCGCTTAACACTATGTTGGGCGACAAGGGCGTGGCGGTGGTGTTTCCGGAGTCGTACCACAAAGAACCCTACCACCTTTGAATAACAAAATAATACATATATGCGTACGATTGAACTTTTTATGGCATACAATACAATTCCTGTGCTACTCTGCGAAATTTACGTCTAATTAACGGCTACTGAAAATAATATAAAAAATAAAGTATTCTCCTCTTTAATATTAATGCTTATTTCAATCCCTGCTTAACCCTGGCGTGGAGCGACCGTATCTACATAGTAATGTGAAAACTTTTCAATACTGGAACAATAGTTTTCATTTCCATTGTCCCGCAATAGAAAAAAGGTGAGAGGTAAAGTTTTAAATGAAAGGAGTTCTGCCTGCCTCCGGGGAGTATTCACGTTTGTACGAGCAATGTCGCTTGTTCATAGCGGGTAGATCTTTTTTACGGTAATGAGGTTGCGAATGATTATGTTATCTACTTCTTTGTTAAGTGGATATAGAAATTAACATTATAGGTACCCTAGATGTGTATCCATCAGGTTTGGCAGCTGCATTCCGAGACGTAGACCGTAGTTCGTAGACATGCTTTACTTATTTCGAGTTCCTGAAAGTAGTAGTTTTCATTGTTGTTGAGTGCGGGGGTGCAAATGAAATCCCAAGCTGCTTATTCTTCTAATATTTGGCTGTAAATTCTACCTATATTTACAATTTCTTATATTTTCCGGAACGTGTTAGACCCTATTTTTTGCTACCTTAAGTATACTAAAGTGAGCGTCACAACCGACGGGGGGTTAAGGCCTCAACAATTGTCGAAAAACGAATGAAGGGTGAAAGGAAATTTTGCTTTGCCACTAACACTACTGTTACAAGAGGCAAACGTAGCTTCAGCAATGCCGCTTACACAGCCGTTAAACAGTTAAACGACATAATATCAAGTCTACCTCTTAAATTAAATCAGAAATGTGAAGGTATCTTAAACTTCTGTTAAATTTTATGCATAATTCATCACGCAGCAGAGTGTTTTCATTAAAGGAGTCAGGACGCGGCCAATCCACGTGAGATATGCTGATTTGAGTCACGTATTGACATGGTCCGTAGGTTGGATATGATGCATTTCGTCCGGAGAATAACCACCATCATTAACTAGAATCTGGTTAGTAGCGGTTTTCAGAATTGCAGAGGTTTTGTCTGGTGTTTTCTGTCAACTTTGTAGATACATAAATCATCAGTCGTGAAAGCTGAATATGCATTTGTGCTTAAATGCATACAAATATGTAGAGGCATTGATTAACGTTTTTAACAAAATGAAATGTAAGTGCACATAATAAAATGGAATGTCTTCTTCCATGGTGTTCATCTGGTGACTCTACAAAACCCCATTGCCGGCAGCGCGCTAAGTTATGCAAGTATATACATGGTTGAGCGAATTTTGTATTGAACCCCATGGCTTTAATATAGATGTGATGGCGATGGTATGCTCGGTTACAGAATTATAAATCAATGGTGGATTCATTTGTATGTAGAGAAGTTACCCAGATTTGCAGCAGTAGCTACGAATGGACCAATTATGATAAGTAATAAAGAAATGCCTCGTCAAAGGACCATGGGTGAACTGGAGTTAATAATTGATAATTAAATTGATCGGTGAATTAATGGACTGGAAGGTATAGACGAGATCTGACATAGGATAAATAAATTCATCATTATATTCTTATAATTAAAATTTACGAATCTTATTTCCGAGTAAGTCTAATTTGGACTTATGAGACTTACCTACCTACTATATTAAAGTTTAAAAAATAGTCACAAACGAGTTATTAGATGGCTTCATGATAAACTATGATCAAAATATTTCATACAGTTGCATAAATTTTCAAAAATATTTCCTCAAGATTATTATATTCATTCTATAATAACACCACGATAAAAGTGGTTTCAAGTTTAAAATAGCTTGAAACAGGAACAGCCATAACCGTCGAAAATATCCATCCATATTTCTCCATCTTATATTTATTTTATGCATAATTCAAGACTCTCGCGGCTCTTATCTCCCCTCCACTTAATTATGCTCGTTATTAGCACTCATTAGGTTATCTTGGAGCCGCGTACAGAAATACGAACATGTTTATAACGTGCCTGTAATGTAGTGCCTGTTGGATGTATGAGCGTGCTTATCTAGACACGGTTTATGAGACTTACGTCTTAATGAGCACTCTGAAGGTGAGGTGCCGGTTATATCAATTATTTTAATATCACTGTCAATATGTACTCATTCAATAAATGTATTTTATGAATGAATAGGAATTACGTATGTTGCTTTTATTTTGTTTGTCATATTTTTATGCTTTTGTGAGAAGATCAAAGAGTAAATAAATTGTGCGTGTAGTGATACGAAAATTACATTTTAGGGACTAAAGGTAGGATTATCTCTTTTGTTTTACAAACAACTGAATTTATGCAAAAGAAGACACAATTTTAATGTTCGACACACAAACACAAGGTGTCAGGTAAAAATTAATTAGCATTTCGAGGCAAATCTTTAAATTTTCCACTTCAATGCATAACATTGTATCTACAAGCAGACGAAAATAGCTGTACAAAAGTTTTGTGAATAATTCCTCAAGTGTGAGAGTTAGTTTCTTTCGAGAGAAAGGTACAACTGATGAATGAATTCATAAATATTAATTGTGTTCTGACAATTGTTTGCATAAACAATTGGTGAAGTTTGCAGACGGCGTCGATGGCCGCCTGGGATGTACTAGGTAGTGGTCTGCAGGTGACCGTGAGGTGACGACGACGTTTATAGATATTTGATCAATATAGACTTGGTTCAAATAGGCAGACTGTTCCAACCGTATCCCTAATACGTGAATACGGCAGAAAATTTTCAACTGATGGAATATATTCGTTAATAACAAAAAAAAGTGCTTATTTATAATTATAATATTATTTCTACGACGAGGCAAGTTAACGCTAATCGAAGTTAATGATACTTTTTTAACTTTAACGAGGATTGGCGTTTGTTGCCGCTAAATCTGTGAATTTGCGTTTCATAATTTTGTTAGGTCTTAAATTGCGCAATCTTCTAAGAATCAAAGTATCATACATTTAATTAATGTGTTGTTATGATTATCTTATCTCATGTTAATTATCAAAACTCTTATAAAAGTAATAAACATACTACTTGAGAAACAGTAGTAGTCAACTTCAAATAAGGTTTTAGTGATCCAACTGTGATTATGGGTCCGTTCGACGATGGACCCTTCTGGCACCACTTAAATACGACTCATAATGGAGGAAGTTCCGAGGATAATTCCTATGGAGTCGTTCTGAGCGCCATCGGAAGATAATAATGATTAAGCCTTCGGTTCCACGTTAAGCGGTGTGCCAAAATTGTTTTAATGTGAATATACATTTGTTATCGTTATATTACACAACTCATATCTTTTTATTATTTTGTTTGACCAAAAATCATGAGAATAATAAAGTAACAGATAAGGTGATCATAATCTTATATAAATAAGATAGAGTTCTAACACTTGATAGACTTTCAGGCAATCTTTGGGCAGAGACTATATCTTCGCAATAATTAAGTGACTGTTTACACTTTTAAAATTATAGTTTATTTTCAAAGGTGGTAGAGCTTTTTGTGATTCGGTTGTAGTGGCAGTACAGTCACAACTATTTCTGGTTTAAAGATTACCTAGATTACTTAGATACTGAAACACCAGCTGCAACACGAGAGAAGCTCTTCAGCATAGGCGAGAAAAGAAACAATCTTTATACAGAACTTTTTTCACTATTTAGACTATTTATTGGCATTATCAAAGGATGAGATAAAATACCAGAGACTAGCCGATTTTTATTCTCCAACCTCGACTACGCTTTTGCACCCCCTTATTAAAGCTATAGCTATAGCTACGTCCATGGGTGGTATTTATAATATCTTTAAATTTAGTTCTAAGTCTCATGAACATTGAGTTACGCATATTCGAGCATTGTTCGTCGTATACATTCCAAAATCTCTGTTGTAATAATTCTAGGATCACCAGTTAATAAAAGCTCTGTTAATAGCATCATTACATATTCAAAGTTATGATTGGATGGTTAGCCAGTTATTACACATGGATTCATTATTTATCTGAAAACGCGTAGGTACTTCTCAAATACAAGTATTAAAGGGGAAGTTTCGGGGATAATTCCGGGATAACTGCGCGAGTTATTAGGGGCTCCATCGGAAGATAATAACGATAAAGCCTCGGTTTCGGCCGCGTCAAGACAATGAGATACAGCTAATTACTAGTGCCTGAAGTATTTAGATATTTCCGTAACTACATAAATATATAATTGAAGTGTTTATTTGTAATGTTTAAATAAAAGTTTTATAGAAAAAAAAAACATTTCTCATTTTTGTCTATTTTTTTAAACATAAAAATCTTTTTGCCTGTCTGTTGTTTATTCAGGCTAATCTCCGAAATGGCTGAGCAGATTTCGACAGGACTTTCAATGGCAGTTAGTTGATGTTGTATGCTTCTTTTATTTTAGAAAAAGAAGTACGTTGCCGCGGAATCGATTAAATTCCATGAAAACTCTCAGATGTTTACACTTTTAAACGCGTGTGAAGCCGCAAAGCACAGGTCGTGCTCACTATAACTCTAAAACATACGTGTGGCCATTCCCATAATTACGTATTGACGTAATAAAGTAAGTAACGAGGGTGTATTACAGGCTTGTGGTTAAATTTAGCTCTAATGCGATTAATAGATTTATTATAACATGAATATTAAGTAAACACATAGATTAGTAAAGATTACTCACTCCTAACAAGAAAATGTACCCAGTTTTGAGAATTGAAATAGTTGCGTAAAAAAGTTTTGCCACGTCTCAGTGCTAAAATGTCCCTAAAATATTTGAAGTAATTATTTATTTATGATGTAAATTACGCAGTATTAGTTATTTATTCGTAAATTATCTCTAAAAATGTTTTTAGTTGTCAAGAATTCAAAAAAAGAACTTACTAGTAAGCCGTTTGTGGCTTCATTCAATTTCAAGGCGGCGAAGTATCTTTACTAATCTATGAGTAAACATCATTACCGATAAAGAGAACCTCAGGAATTAAATAAACAATGGACGGTCTGACCTTAATATTAACCGAAGGATTAGGGTGTAACATCGATTAATCCCAGATCCGAGAGGCTCGATCTTCCTAGAACCCGTTATAGATTACAATTCGCTTGTATATAAAACAATATTGACTCGTTAATAATATGAGACGAAGGCATCGGTTCGTGGCATTCCTACAACTATTCCAATCTAAGTTGCGAGCCCTTTCGGCCGCTTGCAAATTCCTCGACTCGCTTAACGTTTCTTAATAACTTTACGGGACAAGTTTACGGACTTATTTCGGCTGAAGGCTGTATTGTCATCGCTCAAAGCCTCGCTGATATCGAATTCTCGATAGCGCGCTCGTGTTTCGGCATTAATTTCCCTCTATCCTAGAATTAATAAAGCATTACTCAGTTTTACGGGTACATTTTTTAAGCTCTGAAAATATTTATCGGATAATTTGTTGTTTTTCGAATCTCTCGAACGAATAGCTCTATAAGTTTACTTTAATAACAAGCGTTAATAATTGTCGTTGGTAAATAGAAAGAGTGTAAATATCTTTGTGGATTTTTGATTTATATACCTTTCGTGCGTATGTACCTATTTGTATTTGAAGATTTATAATATAAAATATATTGTAGGTACCTATAGTGGCCGTTTTTTAGAATAATTTTGTTTTATATTCATTCAGATTTGGTTATTTGTAGTAAAATATCAAAAATCACGCAGCAATGCCCATGTTAAACTAATTTGAATAATAATTATAAAATGAAAATTTTATATAACTTTTATAGTTGTAGCTATATATCTAATCTATGTACAATACATAAATTGAAAGGCATAAATAATAGGAGAAGTAGAACTGACATTATGTATTTAGATGTAAAATCGTTCCCTAAGGAGTATAAAGCTACCTCATGTGTGAATACTAATATTATAGGTACAAGCGGAGTTCCCGGGGGAAGCACAATGAGGCGATTGTTTCCGCGCTCCCTCGATAAAGACAAGTGTTGTAATTGTTATAACTGATCACAATACTTGTTATCGAACGCTTGTATTGAATATACACAATACACAATACATCGTACGTAGGTACACGTATCTCTAAAATAATAAAACGCTTCCTATAATCATATTAGATATATAACTTTTCGACTTTATTTTTTGTAACATTGAACTAGCAAACGAACACGCAGTCTACGTAATATCCTGATATCGACCCTAATATTACACGTGACGTCACGGAAAGATGTCATGGCAATAAATAGTAAACTCCCATCAATATGTGTGGAAAGGGAGACATACATTCGACGCGTTTCAACTTAATCCTCAGGGGTAACAGTAACACAGTTGTGGTTGACTTCAGGTCAATCCTAATCTTATCTAGAGTTGGTTACAGATGTCCATGGGCTGCAGTAGCCACTTACCATCAGTTGGACTACATGCTCGTTAGCTAGTTCTATATTATAACAAATATTATGTAGCTAACTGTACCTTTTTTTGTTTACCAGGGGGAAACCTTCAAAAGGTACCCGGTTCAGTGGGAGCGACGCAAGGTTATGTGGAATTCTTACCGCACTAAATCCGCTCCGGTGGTCGTCCTCGGCGCTGCTCCTGGAGCCCTCTATGCTACGGGATCTCCAAAAGAACGCAACCGGAGTCGTCATAGCACGTTGCCCCATCGGGCTCCGCCCATGTGAGCTTAGCGCTCGCCACACCGTCTGGTGCATACGACGTTATGTGACGACATATACTGCCGTCCTTCCCGGGGCCGCTGGCTGGGAGGTTCGAGCTCCCACTCTTTCCGCCGGCAACCCCGGAACCCCCCTTTTAGTCACCTTTTACGACAGGCTGGTGATACCGTAGCCCTATTCTGGTCCCGAAACTACATGGACAAGGTAACTGTACCTACTAACTACTACTCTTTGGAACAGTGAGATTAAAAATTAGTTACATAGTATTAAACATTCTGTTTACATGACCTTTGGAGTCGTAAGTTAAATTTGATCCGTCCCAGACTTGATATAACTATAAATTGTAGAACACAGTATGTTATAAATTGTAAATTATATTCAAATATCGAGGTTTGGGATGATTCAAGTTGTTATTTCGAGTAGTACTGATTCCTATTATTATCAATCCATTACTATACCATTGCTGGGCACGTGTCTTATGTCAGGATAGGATGAGTTAGGCCAGCATGTCTACCACGTTAGCTAAGTGGGGATCGGTTCCACACAAAATAGTACATTTCTATTATGTGTGTATTACTCTTCAGAAAATCAATGTATGTGTCCAAGACTCGAACCCAGGACTTTAAACTCCATCGGAGTCCTTCCACAGCACTAGTTGAACAGGGTAAATTATATAAAGTGTATGTAACGACGTATGCAAATGGTACGCAATGGCGTCGGATGCCAGTTTTGTAGTCTTCGGCCCTTCGGGTGTAATGTAATTACTGAAGTTGTCGTTGTGGTAGTGTCCCAAGACAGCGAGACTGCAGCCCACTTTGCTACTTATGATCTCGAATGAGCGATCAAGTTTGCAGTCCATCTGGTAAATAATAATTGTCAAAATTGAATATTTGTAATTTACCTCAGATAGGTATCCTATCGGACTAAGAACCGTAATATTCCTTACACCTTTTTTTAAACCAGAACGTAGGCACGTTTAACACTACTATTTTACACACACAGAATTTTACGGCAATAAGAGCCGCCGTTGCCATCTATAGATCATATGCGTATCCAATCAGTTCTACCTACATAGGATAGGAAGGAGGACTGAGGTCGACCCCAAACGCTATGCTTCATCTGACGACTAAATTAGAATTCTGTCTGTAAGAGTCTCTTCACCACACCATTCAAACCAGAATACAGCAGTGCCTAACTACTATATAACACAGAAATAACTTCACTCCTACCATTATTTATACTGCAGTTAAGTGTTACTTATGTAAATTTTAGTTAGATATTAATTTAATAACTAAAGACAAAACGCCAGACTGTGGTAGCATGGTATCGCAAGAGGAAGCATAAAAATAATTTATATGTCGCGGGCAACAAAGAGCGCGCTGCGGCGTGACGTCACGGCGGCCATCTTGTTACGTTACTTTTAAAAATTAAAAATCCCTGCGAGTGTATATTTTAAAATCCTTTTAGCTACTACTACTGCTAAAATACGTATTGCTTAGTATAAGAAAAATATTGAGCAAGGAATTTATCAGATTAGAAATAGTATGGTATGGTATGGTATGGTAGAAATAGTATGGTATGGTATAGGCTATAAAATTAATTTTAAATAAGTACTAGTGGATTGCTTCCTTGGTTTCGTATGTGTCCTAACATGAACTCTTTCTGAAAATAACACAGAAAAGTAGTTTTCGTTCAAACCTATATAAGTAGATATTTCCAGCGCCTGTTATTTAAGTTAATAAATTAAAGTAGGTACGTAGGAGTAATATGGCCTATGGCGGCCTCTACTTCGTGTCTTGTAAAGGGCTATAAAAGTATAAATACTATAAAAATCATATATTAACATTTACAATTTTGGTCCATGTTTTGTCAAGAATAAATAAATCGTCTCACGAAGCAAACAGCCATCCTTATTTCTTACTGGCGCAGTTTTACAGATGCACATTTTTCTTTCCAACTATAATTACCAGAAGTGGTTTCGATACAATATAGCACTCAGAAAATTAGGAGTGTAGTGCCATTTCCGAAGATTAAAGTTGCAAACTTTAGCGAAATGCGCACATTACGACATTAGATGATTACGGCTTACTGTGGTAGAACTATTTGTGGTTGCACTTTAGCTGTGCTTCCAATTCTATTTCGGCCTTGTAACAGCGATGTAAAGCTGTTGTTTTCTGGTGAAGTTAGTAGAATTTATTGGTTTTATTAATGAAACATTTCTTGTGATTGGAAAGTCTTTTTCTCGACTGTTAAGGGTAGTGTTGGGGACGGATTGTAACATAATTATTAATGGATGCGCCTAAATTTTAGGAGCTACATAGGTTATATTTTTTAGCAGTTGCTAGTTAATCATTGCCAATTAACATCATCAACCTAATTTTCACGGCAATTCTATTCGTCACTCCATGGAAATAAGTAAAGGTTGAACGCATATTATTAGATCGATAAGTGTGTGCAATATTTAAGATTCTTACCAAGTGTTTGAACCGGTTTGGTTCACAGGTTTGGTTGACAGGAAAAAATAGTTGCCATGTCTTAGTTAAATCATATTAAACATCCAGAGTTTAAATTTTTTGGTGTAACTCTTGGGAAACTAATATTACTATCTTATTTACCGGTTAGTCCACGGTATAAGCAAGACCTATAGTTTCATATAAATAGGTATAAAATATGTTAAGTTATGGCAATGCTGCTGGTGGACGTCTAAATTCAAATTAGTAGAGTTGCAACCCTGAAGATTAAAGTTGGGAACTTAATGAAATGCACACATAATAGTATTAAAGCGGCGAGCTCACTTTGTGGAGTTAGGGCAACTCGTGTCGATACTGCGAGGCTAGTTTACTGCGGCTTCAGCTCATAGTAATGTAGTGTAATGTCATGTAATAATAAACTTAGGGAACTTTAACTTCAGCCTTCCGTTCTGGTGTGTAGTCTAGATGTTGAGTATTAAAAGACACTTATAGCCTCACACTAGGATTTCCTGTGTCGTGAGTGCTATGAATACACACACAGGCAAATACGCAGACCCAGACCCAGAACAGATTTAAATTCATCATTCCCATATCTGGTCTGGGATCGAACCCGGAACTCTTTGTGCGTCAAACTGTTATGTTGTCCAGACTTGGTCTGGTCTTAAATAAGATTTTACCTAATAGTCAATGGTATATGAGAAGAAAAATATCTAAAACCTACTTAATTTACCCGCTTGCATATCCTATATGCACGCGTGATACATGCGCGCGGGTCGCGAAGAGACCTTAACAAAGCACCTAACACGTGTGGGCGTGTGGGGCACACATGCGGGCGTGGTCCCGCATGAATAGAAAAATACCCTTAGTCTTACGACAAAAAGATACGATCTACTAACTATAGAATTGTTATAAAAACAAAAATCCGACTGTTTAAGAATATAACCTATGTTAATTTAAATTAATCCGTGCGACACCTCATCCACCGAGCCGTTTAGGCTGCAGAGCATGCAAAAGAAGATGATGAGACATACATATGCCCGAAAGACATTACCCGCCGCAGTCGGGTAAAAATAGCTTTATAATACTCTCCGAGTTGCGTTTTTTGAATGTGATGGACAAATTTATACGGAATTATAATACCTCCTTTGTAGCAGAAGACATCAATAAAATCCAACGGGGCTTCAAATATAATTTTATTATAATGCCGACATAAAATTCCACTTTGTCTTGTCCTAACATTGATTGATGGACGCGAGGCCTCTAGCGCAGATTATGTTCCTCGTCCCAAAATTATACGTTTCTGGGAGACATTTTTTTGAAAATTATTTTTCAATTACACTAATATTTTAATAATAAAATCCTATATGACCTACTCATATAGGTCAGTTGTTAATATGTTACGTAAATATAAATATGGGCATTCATTTGAAAAAATAACAGTTAAATAAACATATATTTATATCAATTTGGAATAACTTTCGATGACGTCCATTATAAGTTATATTGATATATCAACATATTATCATAGTAATAAAACAATGTACATTTTAATATTTTACCTTGCATTACTCAGGAACTACATATATTACATTGCATTTAAGTTTAGATTTTTTTCTCATTTATTTAATTCCAAAATTAGTACATATAAAATACATTTTATTATATCTTGCCAAACTGTGCATACTGTTGGTTGGCAAAGTATATGCTCAGTTTGTATACATATGTTTTGTACCCCCTTATATTATAAATATAAATACTATACCTAAACAAAAAAAATGTCCTTTCCCCATAGTAATTAATAGCCCTTGGTTGCATAAATTTATTTGGCTTGTTAAACCTACTGTTCTGTCTACTTTTTATTTCTACTTTATAATCTTCACTGAAATACTGTTGATGCGCAATCATATATGTAACTTTTTTATTCACTGGCAATATTCTAGTCAAGTTAAACAGGTCTTCATAATGCCCTTTACAAGAGCTTTTAGTCTTTTAATCAATTAAACATTTGAGTAACCTAAAATGCAAATTTCTTATTTCCACTAAATATGAGTCAAATGTACGTCCATAAATACTAAGTCCATAGCTAATTAGTGAGTCAGCGAGTGCATAATACACAGTTTGTGTGTGCATTACAGTTGTCTTTATTCTACCTTGAAAGTAAATGGAGCATTTCATTTGATCTTCGTGGAAACGGAGTGAAAATTGGTTAGAATCTAAAAGCCAGGGGAGCTCGAAAAACCCGGGCTCGTGCAAAGCGATATCTAATTAAACTTCGAGATTTTCGCCTGTGTATTGGGTATGCGGGTATTTGTGGGTGCAATCGATATTTTTACCTTAAGAAATTTTGTTTATAGAAAATTATTATAAAAACACAGAATCTGATTGATATGTTTTAATCCATCAAGCTTTTCGTGCCACAGCGCGTGCCAAAGAATGGGACATATATACATACATATATACTCGTCAAACCTGGCCCTCCGTAGTTTGGTAAAAAGGGAATTTACATTTAGAAGATCATAACAACTTGTTCATTAAAGCTTTATAGTACTTCTTTTGTAGTTTTAATAAAAATACTAGATTATGTGTTCAAACGGTGAGTTAAATTTTGTTTTAGGTTATGCTGCACGATCATTTGATATATTTTCTTATATATAAAAAACCTACTTAATAGTTACTTCGTACGAAAATAGAATTCATACAGTCCCGCGAATTAAGGTGCAAATGTCAGCCCATTAGCCCACCGCTCATTAAGCAAGATGTGCAAAAGTGTGCGAAGAACTCAAATGTCTCCTCCCCGTAACCAAACCTATTACGACCTAATTTGTTTCAATGAATAGAAACCCTTTGACCATTTAGAGCGTGTATATTTCACACCAACATTTGCCACCAACAATGAAATGTTATGGTAACTCATATTTCCTTTTTTGTCATCGGTTCCTGGGTAAAAGGATCGCTTGGGACGTATGATTAAATCGTCAGAAGTGGCCTTATTTTGTATTATTTTCAAATTCTTTATAAGGTCGACATTCAAAGATTATTAATATAGTGTTTTTAGGCGAATTATTTGAATTTTCATTATATCATTAATCTAGTACTTGACTTAATTTTAATTATTTGGAATTTAGTCTACTTTGTAAACAGACAAAATGGTATCTTTATTTATTTTCTTCCAGAATTTCAACTCGCTGAGCATGCTTTTCAAACTTCAAAGTTGATAATTGACTTCAATCCAGTGTCTTCACTGAAGCATAATGTCGAACAGGCTGTCGTTGGAGGACAAGGCGAATGATTTAAATCTGTGTCCATCCGCTATTACGCGAATGTCTTTGTCGATGTTTCGGAATTATGACGTAACGTACACCTCATTTAATTTTGTTTCGAGTTTCGTTTGAAATAGGATGGCGTGTAATGGTTAATGTGTATCCCAAATTATTCTCATTTAGAGTTTCGGGTTGGATTACCTTCGCCTATGAGATGTTTTTGGGACGAGTGTTTTTGTGTTTGTTTATTAGTACTTAGCCTGTCTTGATGGAGTTTGGATTTATTAAGCAAAAAGTGTTGTTAAGAATATTTCACAGAATCCCACATCTAATGATATTTTTTTATCTTTCGGGGATTTCTAGATAATAAAGAAAATAATAAATTTTAGTGTCATATGTTTTTTGTGTCGAATATCCTCAATGCAAAAAGTTTGAGCAATGCAGTCAATTTAGACAAACAAATGGATTTAATTATGTACTCGTTAATAAGATGATAGCATTAATTTTGGTTGTGGAATACATGAATTAAAAATATTTTGAATTATAAATATCTATCCCCAAGCAATCGACAACCTGTACGGCATCAAGCAGCGAAAACGTAGGTCATTAAAAAAATCAAATTTAAGCTATATTGAAAACACGGCTATAACTTTTCTTATAACCCACATAATTCCCAACACCTTCCAAACTTTTTACCCTTATCAAAACTCATCCCCTCGCTAATGAACACTCACTCCTCATAAATTTGAAATCATCTCACATGGAGGGCATTCTGAGAAGGCGGAAGGGCCGGCAGTTTGAGCAGCTAACCCCTTGTTAAATAAAAAGGATAAAAACATGTGTATCATACAGTGCATGGATATTTTTATTTTTACTTTTCAAAACCTGCGTTGCTGTTTGTTATTAACACTCAAAACATATTAAATGTAACATGCTTTGTACAAGCCATTCGTAAAACTATTAAAGGTCGTAGCGTCTCGAAGTTTGACTGCGACAGCGGCACAGCCCCACTGCTATCCCAGCTATAATCTGCTTGTATTAAGGTACTTAAGATCGTACTAGGTGTTGCAACTTACTTCTCAGGGAAATCAACTTCTTTTAAAAAGATAACTATGTGTAAATTTTATATGGTATTTGTAAAATTCTTCAATAGTTTAATGAGGTTAATCTGAGATCCTACGCTTCGACTTCGTCATAGCTGGTTGTTTCATGGACGTATTTTTCGAAACAGTTATAAAACCTCGAATTTATTCTATACCTACGTCCAACGTGATCTTTTTTGAAAATTCGACAGGAACCTTATATAACCCAATCCTAGTAAAAGGGAAACCCCCTTATATGATTATACAAATTCTTAGTAACTTCTATTTCTATTGTAACCGCACTAAGCGTATCGTAAATTCGTGGGCATGCTATTATTTCGAAAACTTAGGATGCCTTATAAGTTTAACTTTCAAGTTGGAATGGACTATATTGTGAACTTCCTTGGCAACCAGAAACAGGAAGTTGGCTCTATTCTAATGATCTTACTAGTAGAGGTCACAAGGTTTTCCAGCTTAAGGTTTATAACTAATAACACATTTGTGGCTGACCTCGGGCGGGTCTATAGAATTAGTATTTGATGAATGCAATGATTACGTACCTGTTGCTTTAAATTGTTACAAAAGTAATTAAGAACATTTAATTGTTGGGTTTATTTTCTTATTGTCTTAATTTACGGATGTGGTTAGGCATATATACGTATACAATCTCAAAAGGTCCTCGGCGCGGCGTAGAGGACTCCGGGATCTCCAACGGAACGCAACCGGAGTCCTCTTGACGCGTTGCTAAGTCGGGCTCTGACCAGGTAAGCATGACGCTCGTCACACCGTCTGATGCGCACGACGGTATGCGACCACACATACCGCCGTCCACCCCGGGGTCGCTGGCCGGGCGGTTCGAGCTCCCACTTTTGCCGCCTGCAACCCAGGAAGCCCCCTTTCAGTTCTTACGACAGGCAGGGTTTACCGTAGCCGTATTCTGGTCCCGGAACTACAGGCACAAAGATAATCCAACTTAGTCATCATGCAATGCATCAATGGTCGTTTTTAAGTAGACTTCAAGTTTTGATTTTATCTGGGATTGATTATGGATATCCATGGGTGGTATTTATCATTATGTGAAATGCACATTCGATTACTACTTCTATAATATAAAAAGACAGTTATAAAACTTCGATATCGTGATTCAAGATACGCCTAACGCCATCTGTTACCCAACAGTGGACAGCCATAAATCCAGCAACTTTAAGGATCAGCTAATCGCTTGTTTGGACGGTAAACCCCTTATGTAGGTCGCCAAGTTCTAATCTACAGTATACATCGCGCGAGATACAGTTGTGTCTGTGTTAGTTAATTAGAATTTACATTCGATTAGGTTTAAGGCGTTATATTTACACTATAGACACTTTGATAGTATCGTGGATAAACTTAGATCTAGTTAAGGGAATGGAGGCACTATAATAAATTAAACATCTGATTAGAAAACTAATTAGTAGTAAAGTTGTGTGTCCTGATATGCTGCCTAGAAAAGAAAAAACGTACTAGACGTAGGGTAGATAGATTAATCTACCACTAGAACAGTATTTGTCATTACCCGGTTACCCTCGGCCACCGCAGTTTCGCCGTGACCATTATCCATGCAACTGGTCGAAATATCGGCATTAAAGAAATTAAAAAAAACACATAAGGTGACTACCCGTTACATAATAAAATACGAGTATCTCAATTCCGCGATAATTTTAGTCCCATACAAATGCATTTATTTATATATTTGCATACAAATACATGTGGTTTTTATTGATGTGTGTTAGTAAATTTGTTCCAACTTAGCTTACTAAGGAAGTTTACTAAGTAAGGGGTAAGTAAACATAATGTTTTCGTTTTGTCAGCACATTGAAGCTAAACGGTCCCTCATCTTGGGTTTGTCTTCGATGTTTGTGCCTGAGGTGCATGTATAGCTCAGATAAACATACAACACGTACACATATGCAAGTTGAGATATATTTGGAGTGATTACAGCACTGAAATTATATGGCAGCTACACTTGAGACTTTTTGTGCTACCCTTACCTTCAGACCCTTATTGAAATGTATTAAAAATAAAACTGAAGAAAGTTTATAAATCACTATATTATCTATGCAAGTTTAGATGTCTTTAAACTTTTGAAAACATTTTAGAACATTAAGAGTATCTAATATTAATAAAATTGTACTATGAAAGTTTTTCGACAGTTACTAGGCTCGGGCCAGACGGAGGGGAGAGCATTTTTCGAATAAGTTTGAGTTGTAGAGCAAACAAGGCTTACTTTACTTACAGGCTTTAAATATTGTGGCACTCTAAAGATTTTCAGTACTTACTAACATTTAGAAGTATGATAATAAATTTTACTGAAGATATAATCCGAATATTGTAATAAATCTAAATATCTAACTCGTATTAATAAGCAATCTATTCAAGGTTTTGTCTATCATACAAAGAAATTTTACAATTACTGCTAGAAAGTGAATACTGCCTCTATAAAAGTACATATATTTTACAATTGACAAACTTAAATTATCGGAACATGGTAATCAGTAATCAGTAATCAGTAATTTATTGCTAAAACAACAGGTACATAAAATGATGGTGTTAACAATGGTAGTTCCTCTGTGTATACCCTAAGGGCGTGCAATTTTTATATAATATTATTATTATTCTAGTTATTTTAATTATTATTTATTATTATATTATGTACATATTATTCATAAGATATAATTTACAATTGTCACAGGGTTTTCATTTTATTAATTAATACAATACAATTAATACTAAATAATAAAAGTAATTATCACAATAAGCAATTTGATGTCAGCGGTAACGGAATAGTAATCTTAAATTTAAATTCATGCAATAATGTCAACATATTTTATCATTGAGATATTCATCAATACTGTAATAACATTTATTTACAAGCCGTTCTCTTATATTTGATTTAAACCTTTGTATATTGAGATCTTTAATCGTATCTGGTAGATGATTAAATATTTTAGTGGCCATATTATATATGCTTCTACTATACAGAGTGGTTTTAGACATTTGTTTTGGTACAACTTTAAAAATATTTTTAGTTTTCCTTGGACATCTTGTATATTTTATATCGAAAAGCTGCAAGTTCTCCTTAACAAAAATGCACACCTCGTATATATATAAGCAAGGCAATGTTAATACTTTAAGATTTGTGTAAAGTAATCTGCAACTATGTCGTTGATTAACCCGGCATATAGCTCGTATACATCGTTTCTGTAATTTGAAAGCTCGAATATTATCAACAGAATTACCCCAATGGATAATTCCATATCTTAAGTTTGAGAGGACATGTCCATGATATGCTATTAATGCAGTCTGTTGTGATACATGTTCAGTTAATTTTCTCAGAGCAAATACAAAACGACTTAACTTTCTACATATGTAATCAATATGAGCTTTCCAATTTAAATTTTTATCTAAAATAAGTCCTAGAAATTTATGTTCATTTATTTGTTCAATTACATTATCTTCATATTTTATGTCTAATTTTTGTTTCTGTGATTGATAAAATTGAAATTGAATACATTTAGTTTTATATAGATTAATTTGCAAATTATTTTCTTTTAGCCATGCAATATTATCACTCAATGCAATGTTTACAGCTTTTTCATAATTTTCTAAACATGTTCCTTTTACACTTAGTGTCGAATCGTCCGCAAATAGTACCATTTTTTGATCCGTACTAGATGGAAAGTCATTAATATATAAAATAAATAGTAATGGTAATGGGCTAAAGGTTTCTGAGCTAAAGCTATTTCTGAGCACAAAATTATGTTGAGTCATGTACTTAAATCAAATAATAGTAACATGACAATGTGATATATAGTACATATTTCCTTCTTATCTTAACGTGGCTCCTTACTGTGAGAACAGCGTGTTGGCTACGTTGTAGCTACGTTTCGTAGGTACGAGTAAATTCGAGGCCGAAGCTATTTACAGATGTATCGAGTACAACATGCTATCCTACTCTATTGTTTGTGGCCAAGGTTGGTTCAGCTTTAGTCAAATGTTTGCTAATTTGCCAACATTTGTTTTAAACCTCGGAAGTGTTAAATACCGATAATTTTTGTATTTCGTTTTGGTTTTAGTACGATAAATTAAACAACTAACCCAACCTAAAACCAACGCTTAGGACAGCATAAAATCAACCAAGCATTAAGCAGACATCCATTTGGATTTTTTCTCGTGTGAATGACTATTATTAATCGTAAATTAGAAGTTTATATATTTACAGCCTATCTTCAAACCAGAACGTCTACGTCTATAACATAGAATATCCACTAATCCATTTACAACGTTATGTAAAAACCATTGGCAACCGAGATTCGTTCTTGTGATTAATAACTTCATTACATAGATTGTAAATAGTAAAGTGAATTTATGAATTCTTAATGAGAATAAAGTTTCTTAAACCATAAATAGAATAATTCAGATTGCAAACTTCCATTCATTGCGATGATTAAATTATACCGCCCGACATAATACTTATACACGTTCTACTAGATTAAAATTGTCAATCTATTTGATCAAACATTTGTCGGCTTATCCAAACATCAACACGAGCGTGTTCCAGTTTGTTTTCCATGCATTAGCATATCATAATAGTATCTCTGGAGCAATACGGGCCGCAACTAATCCGTGTATACTTTAATACGGTGAACTAGCCTATCGTTCGCTTGTTCAATCAGTGGAATCCCATATTCCGCATGTTTCTATTTTACATAAAAATAATAAATGTCCCTATAATAAGGAAAACATTTAGACCGTGAAAGCAAGATTAGTAAGGTGTACCAGGGTATACATGTAACAACTTTTAAATACTTACGAAAAATCCGTCAAAGGCGAGTACCGAATATACTTGATTAAGTTATTTATTTAGACTGGTAAAAAGCTTCAGAACACCACTTCTTTAACCGATGCTGGAGGAAACCCGATTTTAGAAATCAATGCCAAGAAGAAAGCGTGGACAGATTACGTCTCCACAATGTTTGCAGACGTTACTGGAAACACTGTAGGTGCCACAAATGAAAATGGTCCTTCAATTTTAAAGTCGGAAGTGTTACGAGCCTTAAAACAAGCCAAATCTGGAAAATCACCTGGACCTGATAATGTTCCAGTAGAAATACTGAAACTCTTGGAAGAGGACCAGTTTGATTTTCTAACACAGTTCTTCAATAACGTCTACGATACTGGCGATCTTCCCAAAGAATGGCTCAAATCTACGTTTATAACAATCCCCAAAAAGCAGAATGCTCGTAAATGCGGAGAATATCGTATGATTAGTCTTATGAGTCATGTACTAAAAGTTTTCTTGAAAATAGTACAAAACAGGATCACACCCACCTGTGATGAACAACTGGGAGATAGTCAATTCGGTTTTCGTTCAGGTGTTGGGACTCGAGAAGCCCTTTTTGCCCTTAATGTTCTCGTTCAGAAATGCAGAGACATGCAGGTCGATGTGCTGATGTGTTTCATAGATTATGAAAAAGCTTTTGACCGTGTGAAACACCACCAATTACTGGATCGCCTGGACGACATCGGTCTTGATGGTAAGGATGTACGAATCATTCGAAATTTGTACGAGAATCAAGTGGCCACTGTTAGGGTAGATAACGAGGATACAGAGGAAATTGAGATTCGCCGTGGCGTTCGACAAGGTTGCATTTTATCTCCACTGCTATTCAACATATATTCAGAGGCTATAATATCGGAAGCTCTGGAAGGCCTTGCAGCTGGAGTAAAGATAAATGGAAAGATCATCAATAATCTGCGCTATGCTGATGATACAATTTTGATAGCGTCAACAGAAGAAGACCTGCAAGAAATTGTTGATAAAGTCAAAAATTGCAGTGAGAAAGCTGGACTGTCGATCAACATCAGTAAGACAAAATTAATGGTAGTTTCCAGAAACCCTGACTTAAGTCCAACGATACATGTAGACGGCAAAAATCTAGAGCGGGTTCGACAGTATAAATACCTTGGAGCTTGGGTAAATGAAATATGGGAATCAGACCAAGAAATTAAGACCCGGATAGAAATGGCCCGAGCTTCATTTACCAACATGAGGAAAGTTTTGTGCTGTCGACGAATTGACATCAAGCTCCGAGTTAGGATTCTCATATGCTACATCTGGCCTATCGTTATGTACGGTTGCGAAGCATGGACACTAAAAGAAGACACCCGAAGACGTCTAGAGGCATTCGAGATGTGGTGTTATCGTCGCATGCTTCGCATCAGTTGGACACAGAAAGTCAGAAACGAGATCGTTCTCCAGCGCGTCTTCATGACCCGACAGCTGACACGTACCATCAAGAAGCGTAAGATCGAATACCTCGGCCATGTGCTTAGACACGATAGGTATAATCTGCTACAACTCATCATGATGGGCAAGGTAGAAGGGAAGAGGCGCGCTGGACGCCGGAAAAAGTCGTGGCTAAAAAACATCAGGGAGTGGACAGGCATCACCTCTGTCGAACAACTCTTTCGCCTGGCCATGGACAGAGAAAGGTTCAAGAAACTAACGGCCAACCTTCAGTAGTGAAGAGGCACATGAAGAAGAAGAAGAATTTAGACGAACATCAAGTACCTACCTTGATGTTCGTCTGTACTCGATGCGTATTTAAATGTTGCATAAAAGTTTGAGATTTCACTACTTCTCGTCTATTATACAATTACAATAAAATTCCTAGTTTTCTGTACCTACGAATTTTAATAATTTCTATAAGAAGAAACAATAGAGTATAGATATTATAAATTGAAGACTAGTTTACTACTAGCGTTCACTAGACCCAGCTAGAGCTGATGGTTGGATGAACTTATTACAGCTTTTCCGCCGCCGCCCTGTCATTGGCCGGGCGCCGACACATTTTTGCCGCTCAGGGCAAATGTAGCGGAAAGATAACCCGGAGGCTAACCTCACACACGCTGCTAAAATTCAAGATTTAATGTAAAAATATTAGACTTTCTATTCTTTTCTTACGGATTTAGCCATAACTTACGTGTAAGTACAGATTGCCTGACAATACGCTTTCTTATCTATGGCGGGGACAGGCCTCACTGAACGGCCTGGCAGGCAACTGAACTGTACGGTTGAAATGGGTTTTATTTCTAGGTTTAGATTTATATGATACCTGTTTTATATGTGTTGCTTTTTCTCAATGAAATTGTCGGTGGGTTATGAAACAAGTGTACTTGGTTAGTTAATTAATTATCCATTTTATTTGGATCAAAAATAACCAATTAAAACACGATATTTCCAAGATATTTTAATTATTATTTTAAATTTAATGTAAATACGTTCGTCAGATAGGGATTTGATATGTATCAAATTATAGGATACAATGCTTTACGAAATTATACGCGTTTCCTTATAAAATCTTAATTCAATTAATGTAAAAGTAAAACTTAAGGTAAGAAATACCGTTGAAGATATTTCTATACATTTATGCAAGATAAAGTTGTAAAAGAATTCTCGACAGCGGAACTTTTTAACCGTAGGCATAAGTTAGGAACTTGTTGCATCATCAACATTTTTTTAAAATTTAAATGACGATTGTTCCGTAACGGTTCCACTGAAACGGTTCATTTGTTGTGTAAATATACGGTTTGTATTTCATAGAAGTAGGTGTAGTCGTTGCCGTTCTGTTGCAGCCAATATGTCTCATATCTACATCATATGTATGGGTAAGATACTGTAAAGTGAATGTAGATGTCTAGTAATAATCATCTTTAATAAAATAAAAATGGCAAGCGTACAGGTTAATTGACACAAATAAACAATTTTTATGTATTTTTATCAAAACATCTGCTTAATAACACACACAACGACTGACAACGCTAACTTTAAACCGATGGTTATAGAATCATTTGCAAATAAGTTTCTGTAGGTACTTGCGCAAGAAGAAAGGATTTTTGAAAATTCTTTCACTCAATAGAAAGCTTTTAGATTTAACATATACTCATTCTATTAGCGAGCAAAAACTTTATAGATTATCGTTTACCGTTGATAATATAGCAAGTGAGTAAAGGTAGACAGACATACATAAAGAAGAGCTTTAGTTCCGAGCACGGAAGATCGGATTAAATAATCAATTAACTTTCGCAAAAGCGGCGAAAGTCTTAATGCATTCACGAGGATCAAATTAAAATATTTTATGCAAGGCGCACGCCATAGTGTTGTTCTAGTACGATAGACGCTTCACATTTATGATGTTTCGACACAATGACACATTGCGTATTCGCCTGAATACGGGGTTAAACGTAAAGTATTCACTACCTACATCCATAGAACACATACATAATTTTGCATAACCATATATCTAAAAGTTTATCTATATCTATATGTCAAACGGGTCAAGTAGAAGTTAATAAATCTTTCCATTAAGTAAAAGTAGGTAATATTAAAATCATTCAGTATTTTGAGACTCATTGTTTTGTTATATATTTTACTCGAATATCTCTATTCGTTTTACTACATATTAATACCAGGAAATTGTATTTCATTTAAGGTACTAAACAAGTAGACATTTAATTAATTCTGACGTTAGGGTTGCGCAGTGATCCAAACGGTTTCCTTGGGTATGACTTTCGGTTAATCTGTAATCTATGTTTAATCGAAATTGTGTAACCGTTTAGCGAGTGGCGCATCCCTAGTGTGCAGTTAGCTCCGCCTCGAGATATAATTAAAAGCACCACAAATCCTAGCTTTCCATAATTCACTTAATTCTCGTCTGATTTGCATATCGCCGGCGCTAATATGGATAACTTATCAGCGGATGGTTAAGTTTCTTATGATTTGAACTGTTTCTATTTTGTTTTGACAGTGAGGTTGAGGTTCCCGTTTTTGTATACGACCTAATGTTTAGGAGATCAAAATAATGTCTGGGTGGTTTAAAATTTGCGTGTCTTAAAAATTGAGATACAAGCTTCTTTCGATAAGCTAAAACATTTTAATCGTAAATACTATTGTTGTTAGTTACATACTTTAATAAACTGGGTCTAGACTTTTGTTTTTTTTTTTCTTTTGAATTATTCTATCGTCAAAACCGAAATGCTACTCATACTGACAATAACATTCACGAGTATACCGTCCGCTAAAAGCGGTGGTGTGGCGCGTCATAATTTGTCGGTGGGGACCACAGAGAGGGTGTCAAGTAGAAATGCCGTTCGCTATGTAGAGTGCGGTGGACACAGGTGTCACCACAGCCGCTTTCAGTTACAAAGGGCATTCGCCTCATGTAGAACCTCACATTAATAATAATAAAATAGACGAAATAGCTTCGTAATTTGAACCTACTATGAATTTCACTCTCCAATGACCTTTGATTCTAAATATGAGTCATAAATGAAAGTTCTCTACACTCCTTGCAAGCGTGTATACAGGCTTCTCAATTAGTGCAGATACTAAAAGGCTGACGTTTGGATAGAATTAGTCCAGAGTAGAATAAATTGGAACACCTCGTATAAGTATCTGCTGAACATAGGTGTTATAAGGGAGAATAGATGGTAATGATGCAGCCTTGGTCGAATTGCCAAAGGCATCATCATCTTTAAATCTTAATTATAAATGTTAATTGCTATAATTCATTTATATCAAGCGATCTGCGTGCCATCCATTGCTGTTAACCAATGTATTATATCCAGATATATCCTGTTATCGACTATACGTATCGTATTTCAAGCGGGACCATGTGAATGTACAAGTGTAAATGACAACTCTATTTGACACCCGCTCTGTGGTTGCAAGACACGTCGTAGAAACAATGGCGCTAATTGAAAACAGCGTGAGGTTGGCTCGACGGGTGTTTTGTGATAAATTTAATTAAAATCGCAGCGTCGGTTGTATCCGTGGCGAGGCGCGATTTATTGCAGCTTTGTTCCGCAGATACAATACAGGTATTGTATACGGGGTATTATACTTTCAGTGGAAACTATTAGGCTGCAGCCGCTGCAGGTACCGAAACCAGTATACAGGTAGTGCCGAAGTCTTCTCTAGAGGTTACGAAGTCTCGTTTCATGTTATTAATTCTTTAAACATAAATTCCTACAACAGTTTTCTATCATTGTACGATTAGGAATATGAAAAAAAAGTAGTTTGTGAAAAATAGATATCATGCTGATAAAAAAATATTCCTTTCGGTTCCAGCTTCCGGTTTCTTCAGAAGCGTTTATTTTTTCTACAAATATGATAAGCAAAGATAAGAAATTAACTCTACGAGTATTTATTGTGTTCTCTTTACAGAACAAAAGACAATTGTTTCAACAAATAATAAAGTTTATAAAAGCTCTAAATTTCATTTTCGAAGTTATCGTTGTTAAGGCGTGTCGGGGATGATAGATCAGATAAAAATGACGGATTTTTTTATAACATAACCGTTACAGATTTAGTTAATATTTTAAAATTATTATTTTATTAACCATTATTACTGAGCGTGTATTAGTTTATTTTTTATTGTTTTTTATTATCGTTTAAAGATTGGGTAGCAAATTATTTTCAACAAAGTTAACTTGTAACATTTTTTACGTAATTAACAAAGGGGTATGAAAGCCCCCTTGCATACTCTATGTAATACTACAGAAGAATACGCTGGTAACCTATTCCTTGAGATCCTTTCGTCACCTACGACATTGAGGATATGAGAGTGGGCGTGGTACAAGGATCTCTGTACCTAGAGATAAATGTCAGTGTTCAGTTACCTGGCACTGTGCTGTCTACATCCTGTAGGTAATAGCTTCCTTTGTCATCGCTCTAACATTCACATGGGTACTGAACTCTAGGCGTATGTGACGCCTTTCTGGAGATAGATATTATAATTAATACGGCCGGTAGAATGAAGCTTCTATAAGATAGAATAAAGCACACATTTCAATGTTGCGTTTAGATTGGAATACAATCTACGATATTATTATAATACTCAATGTTAAGGTTTTAAATTGAGTGGTCATAATATGGCCACTTAAAGTAAATCGTTAGCGCATTACTGTACCACTGCTAGCCATGTGCTCTCATAGTCAGAGGCGGTTAGAGCATAATTCACCCCGCTGGATATGTAGAGGGGATCGGTAGATTTCACACGCCTTTGGAACGTTTCGAACATGGGATCTTCCGAATGAGAAGCCGAGTTTTTAGACACTAGACAATCACTGATTTTTATTAAAAAAAATAAGTTGCTTAAAAATCTCATGTATATACACTTCGATATACCTAATTCCTGGTGATGGAGTTGAAGTTTAATTAAGTCCTTTATTAAAAAAATTATTATTTGAAGGTGGTAGAACCCTTTGTGGTTCGACTCCGGCGGCACCACCGCCACACCTATTTCTACCTAATAACAGCAGTGTTAGGCGCAGCTGTGTTCCGGTTTGAAGGGTGTGGTAAGGGAGATAGACTTTTCCGAGGCGTTCCAGCTTAGTCCTCAGGGGTAGCGGCGCATCTGTGGCCGACCTCAGGTAGGAATATCTAATCCTATCTGGGGTTGATTTCAGATGTCCATGGGCGGCAGTAGTCACTTACCATCAGGTGGACTGCATGCTCGTCTGCTACTCTCATATTATAAAAAAAAAAAAAAAAAAAAAAAAATATATATACAGGTGAATTTTTAAAACGGGCCTTCAGGGCCAAATCCCAAACTATAAGGATTAGCGAAAAATGCTGAAAGGAGTTACGAGGCCGATTTTGATAAAAACTAAAACTGCATCATTCGTTTTTTAAAATATCTTTTTCCCTAGCCGGGAATCGAACGAGTTCATTTTGTAAAAAATTACACCCTCTATATTATTCCACCATCTGATAGTGTCGCTTATAAGGATCAAATTCTGGAAAGTAATGTTATATGACAAATTAAAGGAAAAGGAAAATTTTGAAGAAAATACATATTTTTCCATACATTGCCATACTAATCCTTAAGGATTATACATAACAAAGGATTTATGTGTAATTGTTTAGAAACATACGTAAGTCATACCATTGAAGAATTTGTTGGTTAATCAACTAATTATTCGATGTTATAACCGTGACATACGGCATAGTATGAGAAAGTAATAGTTTGGCAAGTAAATTACCGCCGTTTTTAGGATTTATTTTTTAATAAAAATAGATAAGTGATTAAATAGTAAATTGTTATTGTTTGTTGTTTATAACTACGTTTCAACAGTAAATATAATTTTCTATATCTCTTTGTTTAGTTATCACTCGGATTTGACTCGAAAAAAACATTCTCGCAAATTGTCAATTTTACATCTGTATTAAACGAAACTCCGCCCATAGCAAGTTAAATCTATTATAATGGTCCTAAAGGTAACCTTAACTAAGTCGGACATAAAAATATAAATTCTTGAAGAACAAAACGTGCATTTCGAATGATTTGAAACATTGAGCCAAAAAATTGTTAATACGCAAAATGTTTAAATTGATGAATGGCGGGAACTTAACTGCCAAATTAATATAAAAAATATGTATTTTCTTAAAATTGAGGCTTTTCCTTTAGTTTGTCATTTATCATTACTTCCCAGATTTTGATCCTTAAAAGCAACACTATCAGATAGTGGAATAATATAGAGGGTGTATTTTTTTTAAAATGAACTCGTTCGATTCCCGGCTAGGGAAAAAGTTATTTTAAAAAAGTAAAGATGCAGTTTTAGTTTTTATCAAAATCGGCCTCGTAACTCCTTTCAGCATTTTTCGCTAATCCTTATAGTTTCGGATTTGGCCCTGAAGGCCCGTTTTAAAAATTCACCCTGTATACACAATTACTAACTAATACAATAAAACAACCTCTTAGAGTCTTGTAATAACTCCATTAAGGAGATATTTCTGTAAGCTTTCTCCCGCTACAAGATCAGTAGGAGAAAGCGACGTAAAGCAGTTACCCTCTAGTTTATGTTCCAGAGCATTGTGCTCTCCAAGCTCCTTCTTAGGTAAATAATTGCTGCTACATCTTGCGTGTTTATTGTTGTAATTATGGTTACAACCCTTTTTATATGTCCTTGATGAGCATGGGTCTGTTATTCCTTCTCAAGCCTTGTTGATGACAACGTTTTATAGCAGCGTGATGAAGTATACTCAAGGTCTCCTGTAGACTTTGTGAGAAACCCGTGTATCCAGCAAGCAGCAATCTACAATAACAACTGACGTCGACTTAACGTCCTCTTTAAAACAAAGAAGCAAGCTTGATATTTTGACAAAGTTACTAACACATGTAGCATTACCATGAGTTGGCATAGAAACGCCACTATAGAAATGGTAAATAGAAAACTATTGTCATTTTGCTAGTGAATAACATAACTACTATCGTTACGGTATTTCTTGACAACGTCTGTCAAATTAATGACTCATGGGACCGAATTTGTATGGCAATAGATCATAATGACATTCGCTAGCGATTTTATTTCGATAGGTTTTTTACGTATCGAGTTACGTCACTACGGATTTTAGTTCTACGAGTAACCACCAGAGGCGCTGTACAATTTTTCATACATTTATTTTACGCAGTCGCTAGCGAGTAATACTTTTGTAAACTCATGGTAGTCCTACAGAATGCACTCAACTTGGTGAAAATTCGAACAGCTTTTTACAACCAATCATTGAAAGAGTAGTTCATTCAAGCCGTTTGGGATAGCGGTCACAATAATAGTCAAACATGTAGTGAGTTTTGGGTTCGATTCTCGGGCAAACAGGCCGATTCCATTCATGTTCTGAGTCTGTAATGGTTTTTGTGTGAATATTGAAAACGTTTTTATACCGCGTATTAACATAGTTATTTTTATTTTATACAATTATATAAAAGGGCAATTTGTGTTAACTTCCAGTACCGCCACATCGGTAGCGGCAGCGCAGTTAGGCGTTAGTTTATGGCCCGTAATGCACTATCCGCTAGCTAGATAAATAATGTCTGCTACATCTCTTTAAGGAGCAGTATTTCAACACTTAACGTCGGATATGACTTCCTACTGCGATTATCGCTGGTAAAGAAAGTCTCATTATTACAGCTAATATTTAGGAGCAGTTTATTTCACTTTCTAGTTATGTTAACTTAAACATAGAGGTTTTTTTTTATTTACTCAGAAGGGAAGAATACTGTAACAGAGGCTCTCTGTATATTTTTTTCAGTAAAGTTGGAAGTCTAATAAGTAATGTAAATTCAGTCAAGTCTTGAACTAAGTAACTTGTGAACCAAACGAATGAAGGTGAAAACGTACTAATATTTTGAAAAGTGGTTGTCAAGTTACGACTAATAAAGTTCTATTAATACAAGATCTTACCCACGATAAGTTACGATATCTCACAAGTAAGCAGAAAAATACATATTTGCACGTATTTAAATGTAATAAAAAATGGCGCGCCGTACGCGCACGTACTTAAATTTTGCTCATAAAATACCACAATAAAAAATGTCCTTTAAACAGTCACAGGGAAGGAATTCTTATCCAGCATTTATCTCAGTCACACATCCCTCTGCTCCTTGTTACAGATAATCGCGGAAGCTATTACCTGCAGGATGTAGACGCACCCTGCTCCACACTGCGCTGCTTCAGGCTCGTATTTTATGTCATGGAAACGAATAAGCTATCTGCTCTAAGTTAAGTGGACACTTAGCTAATTAACATGTGCAACTGACTCCATGGTAAGCAACATGACAGGACATGACCAAATAACAAGAGTCATTTTCTGATTGACGTAGTAATCGAGCTTGTAGTCAACTTAATGGTAAGAGGTCACTACCGCCCGCACACATCTGTTACCAAATCCATGTAAGACAGGTATTCTATCTTTAGCCGATTACAGAAACATAATTACGCCTGAGAATATACGTACTGAGAATGGCCTCATATGTCAATTAGGCGGCACCAAATTAGAAATACTTAGGTGTGACGAGAGAACTACTATAATTAAGTCATACGTGCTATCTTATTCTATACATTAATTATAAAGAGATCGTCGTTTTAACTATAATAGGCAACAAAAGTAAATTAAACAAGTAGTAATGAATATAAATATTTTCTTACCTTATATTCCTTTACCTAGGTATATATGTATCGTTACCTAGATACTTATACTAGTATAATGTGAGTAGTTAAAACGTAATTAAAATTGTCGGTATGAATAGTTTTTCAGCATCATGTGTCACGTATCATAAAGTCGATAAGTGGTAAGTAGTGAGTGCATTTGCCTAAAATTCGTATAAAACGCACCTGGCCGCGTAATTTGTGATTCGAACACCTATCCCTAGGGCTGGGTGCACACGGTCGCTGAAACGAGGAAATTTTCACTTTGACAGATATATATATTTTGTGGTACTTGGGGGAGTGTGTGTGTGTCTCTCTGTGTATGTGTTTGTGCTTTGAGACGGTTTTTACATATACATTTACATCAAGGATACACATATACTTACACATTCCGAGTAAAGGGTTTGTAGTTGCAGAAGCTAGGAAATAATGGATCTGATCCATGAATGATCTGATCGATTCGTATAATAGAAATGGATCATGTTAGTATTTGTTTCAAGGGTGTGGTAGCTCTAAATACAGCTTTGCCATCCTGTACAATCTTTGTAAACTTGTAGGTGGGTAGATGTAAAAATTCCTTCAGAGTTGTCGTTTCTTGTGACCAGTCATCTTGCGCGCGGCGAGAACGTAAACACGTGCTGTACTGCTCCCTCGCTTATGTTTTGCACGTGGACTAGCCGTGCTGCCGTGTGTGCCTTGTGAAGTTCATAGTGACTACTCCTCATGAAGATTAGGTCGTGCCTACTTCTTTGAGCCATGAGGCAGTGCCCTGCGCTTAACTTCTGATACGATTTGAATATGCAGATCAACTTGTAAGTCAAGGTAAGTAGATTTATTTACTTATTTAGTTCGGACGAGGATTGTGTCCTCTTGCAATTCTATACATAATACAATGTACTATATCGTTAAGACGGCGTGCGACTCCTGTCTCTTGTGTACACATTTACTTCTAAGGGATATTGTGTTAAATAAAAACATTTTCAAGTAAAACTAAACTAGTGAAGAGGAACGCTACATGTATCCTCGGTCTTAGAGAAACGGATTTGTCTGTCTGATACTAAACTTTGCATATTTATTACCCAACCCTCAAAAGGCCACGGGGGTTTGTGTGAGCGCCGCGATATATCGCGAGGATCACTCTTGGAATGTGTTATAGCTGTGATACTGTTTGGGTTTAATTTTTTGAGTATATTAGGTGCTTTGGTATACACACACAGCTACACACAATATATTAAATATGTAGAATATATGTATATTTTAATGAAAGTTAAGGGAGTCAATAAATGAGTGACAGCCCGCGTCGGCGACCGCCGTCGAAGTTCGTCGGTTTCTGTATTAGATTACTTCTGTGGTATCTACCTATGATATATCCTTAAATTTTCGAAACAAAGACAGCTAGTGTTTCATCACATCGATAAAAAAATCGCTCAAAGTTATTAATAAAACTCACTATAAATTAATTCGCAGGCGGATCACGTTTTATTTTTTGACTAAAATTCGCATCAGTCGCGCCGACCAAAATACACCGGTATTTCATTGATGACTTATTAATAGTCGATTGAAATACGGGATGGGATGGATGGACCGCGGTTATGGCTTTTATTTTGTGACGGACGAGATATTAATTCTCTGGTTAACCTAACGATGGGAATCTATCACTATGTTATTGCTAGTTTCGCCTATGGCGCTTTGTTTGGCCTTTTCAAATACCCGCAAACGAAATTTGATGAAATAGTGCATCGAAAATGTTTTTCAAAGCACAAAGCATTTAAAGCGAATAAATTCCATGGCGAAATATTAGTTTATGTTAACCTATAGCCTACCTTTTGATATTTTTACAAAGCAAAGGAAATGACTGCGGCATGTAGACTATGAAAAAGCAATAACTATAGTGCGTGTTTAATCTATTCTGTTACCTATTCAAATGAATGATTGTAAATTCTACGCATATAATAGTATTAATAACTTATGTGTTATTTTGATAAATGTATGATTTGTTTTTGAAACATCTAATACGTAATAGCCCCGCGGTTAGTGTGAATCATATTCGAGATGTCAAGAGCCTTAAATTCATCAGTCATTTTTAGAGCAATCATTAAACCTTCTCACAGCCTTATGTGCATTTTTTACACCAACTCTTCGTGTCTATGTCATGTGGTCTAAAAGACCAAGTAAGTTCGTTTGTATTAAATCCGATCTCGTGGCATCGGGGGGTTTGATCGTCGTTTCGCGTCACCACGCAAACTTTGCTTTCATTAAATTAATTAATTTGCGACAGGCCCGAGCTGACAAATTAATTAAATATGAGACTCTCATACAAGTCGCCTGATGATTTCAATTTGACTATCGATATTTATTATTGGCATTGAGTCTGATCTGGAAATTGTAAAATATCATTATTATTTGTTGTAGAGTACAGGTACTACGTGAAATTACAATACCTTTTTTCCTTTAGGCATTTTTCTCTTCATTTTTCATTATCATACTAACGATCCAATGTTTCCTAGATTTCTTTGATGAAAATTGGCGATGCAAACATGATTTTTTTCAACAACGTATATTTCCACCTTACAAAATCGCAACATTATACGACGTATAAATAATAAAATCTAGAACTCCTATTGTAAAATATTTGTTCAGTATCCATTATTAAGATACCTTTACTCAAATAACATTACAAAGTGTTTCATAATTAATACCGTCATTTATTACGTTTTATGAGATTCGTAATTAATTGTAATTCGCTGGTTACTTAGGTATTATGAGCGGAAATCTAATTAATCCAAAACCGTTAAACCTTTCAATTAGCCCAGTATTTATTTAGGCGAACTAATTAGATAGAAAATGCGCCAGCGATCCCCAGATAGGTAATCACACGAAAAATTAAAGCGTTCCTTTCGTACCTGTGTTTGTGAATTGTATTTTAATCAAACAATCTGGCTATATTCAATGTACCTAAATATTTTTGTTTTATTACTTTGCAAATCATTATCGTCTCTTAAAATGAGGCTTTAATTCGTAAATAGGTAAAAGTTTAAAAATACAAACGTCGCAGTAATAGAGAAATTACTCATGTACCGTTTCTTCTAATAAAACGAGAATCTTTAAAATCCTCCTTTCCTCCTAAGTCGGTCCTCTGGAACGGAGCGTCGATACTCCTACCATTGCGCTATCAGCATAAACGAATAGTAATAGTGACTTCGAATGTCGAGCTTATGTCAGTGGATCAGCTAAAGACATACAGTACATGTGATGGTAAATAGGCACTTGCCGCTCCTGATGGCTATATCGGTATTCTTTCCAGCGAAATACAAGCACTGCGTCACGCTAGAAATAAGTGAATGAAACTAGTTCTATCGTCTTCCATAGTTTATTAAAAATCAGTTTATTACGTTCACATAATAAAAATCCATCAAACGTCTAACGTCTACATTATAAAATCTCAACAATGTTTGATATTGAGTGTCGATTTAGTGCCCTTTCACATTGAAGTCCAGGCACCTCCACCCAGACATTGGCACTTCGAATGCCAGATTTGAGTTGTGTATTGCCCGTAAAATTGATGGCTTCGTCTAGACTGGGGACACATTACCGAAAAGGTTAATAACACATTCCGTGGCATTCTGTTATTTATGAGTCTACTTCTCTATAAATTATAAGGTAACGTTATGTTGGTTTAAGTGGCTGGTTTGAGTATTTTAATATTTGACAAAGCGACCATAGAAAGAAACATACCACGACCATTACATGAATTACATTAAAAAGATATTTGAAATACATATAAGTATTCATTTTATAACTGGCCGTCCAAACTCTACTTTTTTCCAATGGTAGATTTGTAGATATGGCGAAAAAGTTTGATGTACTTTTAACGATAATAATTATATAGTAATGTGTACATTTTCACAATATGTCCTTACATAAAAAAAAAAAACGTCTTAAAAAGAGTCATTCCAAATATTCTACCTTGGTGCAGCTATTTAAAATCTTACTTAAATCATGTTTGGGTAATATAATTATATCAATGTGGGATACCTATACTATATCTACTTATACTCAGTTTGGCAGTAATTTCATTTCCATTCCACTAATTTCTTATCTGCACAACTGCAACTCTTATCAAGCGACTTTGTGAAGTAATAAAATTTTCCATTTATTTCCAAAGAATTGCAAGTTGAAGAATGTTGAGATTTTATCAAACAATGCGCTTTCAATTTGTCTTATGAATTGTCGACACGCGATTTTTTATATATTCAGTTCATTTTCGAATGTGGTAGAACCCTCTGTGGCTCGATTTCGGGGGTACCGCCGCCACAATTATTTCTGCCCAATTACAGTAGTGTTAAGAATTGTTGTGTTCCGATTTGAAGGGTGTTGTAAGTGAGACATACTTATCCATGGCTTTTCAACTAATTTCTCTGGGGTAGTATCTCAACTATAGCCAACCGCAGATAGGACGCTTTTCATATATGGAGTTTATTACAGACATAGTCACTTACTCGTACCATGACATAGCTTGCATGCGTGTTTGCTACTTCTTGATTGTAAAAAAGTGTAATATTTTGCGTAGATTTCCTTCCGATGTAAGAACTGAAGACTATACTACGTACTTTGTAAAACTAAAACTACTTACAAAAACAGATAGCTACTCCAAACTACTCTCAAATATTTCGGCTCCATGTTCAACTTAAAATACATAACGTGTTATGTACAGTTCCGAAAGTTAGTAAATAAACTTAAATAGTAAATAGACACTAAGCGTTTAAGTTTGCGATCGTTACTCAGTAACAGTTGTTACAAAGACAGCGCTATTTTAATCCGACTAATTAAGCGAGCTTGTAGTTTGTTTGAGAATAATTGTATTGCTGAAGAATAAAATGGAAACTCAAATGGAATCTAAACTTTTAATTTGCATTAGATATCGTTGTCGGAGCTAAGTGACGTTTTCTTTGAAAATCTTTTGGTCTTCATATTGGCAAAACGTAGACCGCATAATGTGTCAAAAGCAATCGTAGCAAAGCAAAACTCAAAAGTTGCTATGAATTTATTATATAGTCTTTTTTTCTTTGATTGGCTATTTGGGGTCAAGCCAAATAAGTCTTTGCCTGTATATAAGAGTAGATATGATACACTGTTTGATAAAAAATCACTTCAAAACATAGCCTTACAAATGTATTGTTATATTTCAATATTTTTCTGAGAAAATGAGAATATTAAATATCGTTACGCATTACTCATTGCTTGCCCGCAAACAGAAAAAAAGACAAAAGAGCAAAAATTTAAATACAAGTTACAAAACAATTTGCCGAAATGATAAGAAAGGGTACAAAGCCAGTCAACTGCACAAAAGCTAAAAATTTATTAGCAAACAAATCCCTTTTTAATCTGGGCGGGACATCGGAGCTCTACTATTACACCTTTCAACTCAATAAACTGCGAACTGCTTTTCATTTACATTCGACTGCCGTCCGACGTTGTATGAGCTATAAATTGGCCCTGCGACTCCATTTGAGAACCTCTACCACGAACAAAGTCGACAACAATTTTATTACCACGTCCATTACTCTTTTTGTATGAAGTAACGTTACTATGACGCGAACAAACTATCAATGTATTATGAATAATACTTTGCATAGTGCCGAAATTTGATGTTTGCATGGTAAAGGACGATAAATTGGACCCTTTTCCGTTTATCGCTGATCGGAAAGAAACAATATGAAGAGAAAGATTTCGAGTTATAGCAGTAACGCCCTCGTACAGATTTGTAAGGGAAATATTGGAGTGACCTCCGAATAAAGATATCGGCTCCAATACGTTGTTGGACGTATTACGGGTTCATTTTGCGTTGCTAGTTTATTGTGTGTTGTCTGCGGTTTCCTAGGCAATTTGGGAGATGTGCTGTGTTTGTGTTTTGTCATGTCTATATAGCGGAAAATCGTAAGTCTATGGGTTTGGGCCTTCATTCGCGTACCGTTTATTTTATCTGTCATGTGTTCCCTGATGAGTTCACAATCACATCCTGAAGCTATTAATTATAATAAAGTGTCTGTTAATATATTTTATAAAATGAAAAGACTGGTAGACATATGTACCTAGCTATAAATAAAAAGTGAATTTTAGCTGTTAGAAATAAATTAAAAAAGAACTTTTAGTCCCTATATGGTCATTTTAGCGAATTGTCCAAATAGTATACTTAAAGGTTATTGGAGAAAAATAAATATATGTCGGAGGAGGACGGCTCTCACCGACATCATTGATAGAATCTATGGGTTTTGTGGGCGTTGTCATAGGGTAGATGCAGGCACAAATACAGTAATCACAGTATTTATTGTTCTTAACATTTATAACTTCGGATTTACAAAATAACTATACTATACTACTACTATTACTTTACAAACAAAGGTTTGAGTAGCAGGTTCAAGGTAGTGACTACACGCTCCAAAGCACAACGAAATAATGATCCACCTCGATCACTCACATCAGTTCTTATCAATGTTTCCCCACCGCGCCGCCACATACCTCGAATCTACTAGATACCTCTTAAAGTCTCTGCTCTGATTCTAATACGAAAGGTATACAATGACTGTTAATTATAATTTAAAGTAATTAACCCTTCAATTGATCAAGTACCTATAACATTACTAAAATACTAATGTAACAATATAGCTAAAGCTATATTGAATAACTCTGACTCTTCCTCCGACATATATTTGATGGAGAACGGGCGAGAGGCACATTCCGCCATTTTTATTACAATATCTATTGAACCGACTTAAACATACCGGTAACGGTATTTCTAATACTAGCAAAGATTTATTAATAGAAATGTTTGGAATGACTTCGACCTTATACTTTTATAGTGTAGATATGTAGTTGGTAGTTTCATAAACTTCCGTGTCTTGATACAATCTGCAATCTGACCTTTGGGGCTTTATTTATCAACCCGCAGGGGCCGATAAAGCAACATTAATCTGAACTTCACTAACGTTATTACACGTATTATAATGTTGTATAAAGCCTACCTTTTGTGTACAAATACTAATATTTTGTATGTTAAGGTATTTGGGTATACTAATAGGGGTACTTACATGAAAGTAGTGCTTTACGTTAGCTCGTAGGTAATAAAAAATAACAATTGCATCGATATCACTTCATGACATGAATATTGTGATTGTGTATGAATGTGTGACACATTCTTTATATGAGAGTTATATTAAGACCTAGTGAAATAAAGTCATTTTCAACACAAAAAGTGAACCACGATCTTCCAAGTGCAGCGTTTTCTATACCAGTCCGACACAGAGAGTGCCAGACTCCAACCCTCATTTGATAGTTTTAAATAACTAATTTGCATTACCTACTTATCTGCGTCTAGGTGTTAGTACGTTTACATGTTTCCTTGTAAACTATGTCCGAAACCTCGTGCGAATTTATGAGTGTATTAATTTAAGTGTGTATTGTTATCACACAAATCACCATTATCAAAGTTATATTAAGAGCAAGTTATTAGTTAACGGTCCCCAATCACCAGTGACGTGAAATCAACATGATCTTTCAAAAGACCGGCCATAAACGTTGCGCTTACAAATCTATTTAATTATTAACTGACCCTGAAGTTGAGCTTCTGAGATTAGGGCGACATGAACCAGCGTATAAATTATGTAAATAACGAATTAGTAGTTTGATATTAATTAAACCTACTGTCTTGTGTTGTGTCAGCTCGTTCAGAATATAACAACGCTATTTTGCGGATAATCATTTCTGTTTACATTTGTTGACAGCCTCTCTACGCCTTCGAATATGAGACTAACTATTGTATATACGAACCGTTAAATCTTCATTGAAATCTCTCGTTTAATCTGACTTTTAATACAGACCTTAAACCATGATCTTTTTGAGAGACTTATATTTATCATTGGGTAATATGAGGTAATAGAAAAATAATTGTAATACGTCTGAAAAATCAGTGGATCGAGTCCCAATTCAAACCTCTTTTGTCTCATAAAATACTAAGCTATCAGAGCCCATTAGCTCATAATGTACTGGCAACAGGAACAAATTGCAATCAACCGCTTTCAAAGAGCCAAAAATCTAATCCCCTCGCGCACACGTCCGTAGGTTAGTTACATCGCTCGTATTATTTTTAATTTCCGGCGAGGCGTGGGTGTGCTTATAAATATATACGAATGGTTGATGCAACGCTGACTGTATGTATGCATTTGGTAATACCTGGAAATATTACGTTTTTCGAGTGTTTGTATGTGTGCGAGGTGTGAAAATTTTTTACTGTCTTTTTGTCATTATCACGGGTTATAATATAACAAGAATGTGGATGTTTTGATTTACTGGCACATAAACTTGATTTTGAGTTTCAATAGTGCATCATTTTTATATATATGTATGTGTAAGTATTCATTCTATTGCTGTCATGGTGTAATTTACGCGAAACAATGCCGACATCTGCAGTTAAGTGGTGCAAAAACACGAAATCGAAGAAAAAGTGCGTAGAAATATTGTTTCATTAGTAAATGATCTAAAAACTACATTTTTTAAATATTTTTCAAACACGAAAATAGATGACAGTGACAATTTCAAAAGTCAAAACTGGTTACATTTTCTTGTTAGGATGAGTAATCTTTACTAATCTATGTATTACGTATAGAAAATCCTTCGCGATTAATAAAAGTGTTTGAAATCCTTTGAAACGTATGTGATATAATTTTAAACGAAGAACAATACAGAGCGACGGACGCGGCGCGCCGCGGCGACGTTGCTGAAATATGCGCCGCTTCCTACATAAGCCCGTTATTTATCGGCCGCGACGCCGACGCATCGTCCGGCTGTGCTGTACAACAAATGCGGCGTTCAAACATCATAATATAAACATTTAATAAAATTAAAGTATATATTATGAACATTGTGCATCTTAATTTTATTCTACGGTAAAATCATATCTTTACTAATACTACGTGATTGAATAAAACCTTAAGCTTTTACCTATTCATATACAAGCATTTAAATATATATTAATTGCATACGTACATTATGGCTTAAGTAAGCAAATTATAATAAATGATTAAAGTAAAACTATTGATTTCATATACTGATAATAAGAACAAAAGTTAACTTCACCCAATTATTTTTACATGATAATTTGCGCACGCAAGCTTAAAGCTTCAAGTATTTCAGTTGCATTTTAGTTTCCTTAGCAACTTTTAAAATAAATAAAACAAAAAAAAACTTCTGCATGCATTTTTACGCTCATCGTGTCCCACCGGTACGCATCCTACCTTATTGTTTCATATGCATATGCACACTTGTTAGACTGTAAGTTAATTTCTATACATCATTGGGACGCGCGTGCGAGCATAAGCACGCGCTACTGTAAAAGCGCCGACACCAGTAGTGGAGGTGGAGGAGTATATTTACTTAATCACAGGAGGCTATCGAAAAATTTGCATCAACTACAAATATTTAACAAGTCAAACCATAACTCAACAAACTGCGGACACTAATCCAGCGGAACGAACAATCTATAACAACCGTTCATTCTCACAAAAGCTATCTCCTAAACTATTATGGTCTTAATCCGAGCTTCCGAGGCTTATTCGGATATCAATTGGAACCATCCTTTAGATAAAGCAGATGCATATTAAAAGCGGACCGGTAATAAATCCGACATTACCTGGAAGCCATTCTCTTTGGAATTGAAAAGCTATTATTTTGCAGATAACATATGAGAGCGTCGGCCGAGTGTAGAACAAAGAGCTTGACCATGCATAATTTTAATATCGTAGATCCTGACAAAGAGACCCGTTTTAATGTTCACGATTGTAACTTTCGAGGATATAATTTCGTGGTGAGAGAATGCATTTTAAATTTTAATTCAGAGCTGCATGCAAGTTTTAACGTATGATAAATTCGACTGTTATTACTTGTGGAATGTATTGCACAATAATACAGTTTCAGTACTACATACAGTACTATTAAAGTGTATCTACGTACAAATATAAAAAAAATTAACAAAAAATACAACCGACTTCTATGTCACTACAAAGTAAAAAATAATTGAAATAAATGTTGGTTTAGTACATATTTCTGAAGTCGGCGCTCAATATATTTCGTTGGATAACGATGTAAACAGCGTGTCTAATATGAGCGCCGACTTCAGAAATATGTACTAAACCAACATTTATTTCAATTATTTTTTACTTTGTAGTGACATAGAAGTAGGTTGTATTTTTTGTTAAAAAAATTTTTCACCCTTTTTAGTGATGACATACTAACATTTATATTAATACAATATAAAATTGTAAAAACGTGATCATGAATAAAGGTAAGGTCTGAGTTTACATTGATTGGAACCACCCGCTCGCAGGGCGCTGCCGCGCCCTGCTCGCTTAGTTTTATATTATCTTATATGTTCCAACCTAACCTAACTAAATAGTCAATGATGAACTGGGTTTGCAATTTCATTAGAACCTACACCAATTAATATCTTCAAACAAAACTCAATTATACCCATCGGTTGAGGAGTATATTTTGTCTCCAGAACCCACTCTGATCCTCATCATATTTAAATGGGACCAACTTGTAGCAATTGTCCAGACACGAAATTAAAGGCATTAAAATAGGTTCATAAACGGCGAAGTTATGGCTGTTATCTTTACATGGGTGGAGGAGTTTCTCTCATTTTCTCCAGAACCCATCGATGGATCCTAACCATATTTAAATGGGACCAATTTCCAGCTCGTCTCTATACAATAAAAAAAAGAATTATTAAAATCGGTCCACTAACGGCGGAGTAATTCGTGTACATACATAAAAAAAAAAAGATACCGGCCGAATTGATAACCACCTCCTTTTTGAAGTCGGTTAAAAATTGAAAGACTTCAGCTTATTCGTAGTATGAAAATATTATTTTACATGATAAACGTGTAACCCATTTTAATTATTATGATTTATTATACCAATCATTGATTGATTATTTTTTTAAAGATATCACATATCATATAATTTTAAATATGAGTGTGCAAAGTATTTTATGTGGTGTCAATTCTGGCATTAGAAACGCAAACGCAAGCACAATGTGTTCACAGACTGAATAAGATACTAAATCAATGCCAAAATATCGCTAAGCCACGTAGTAAGAGCTCTGTAGTCTAAAAGTAAGTCTTTTGTAAAGTAATAGTAAAATGCATATCCATAACTTATCTCAGTTGAAGCCAGAGATGTGAATCCTTAGCTGCATAGATTACACGGGCTGCCGCTCCGGGTTCTATATCAAATCCGTCATAGACACATTCGCAGTTACTGATTCGGTTTTATGTCTCTGAATGTATATATTTACTTAATCATATCGGAGCTTTTCGGATTTTAAATTTTATATTTTAAATTTTGTTCGAGAGATTTGGACGTAGCAAAGGAATGTGGAGTCCAGTAAGTGGTTATTGCTGTTAATGGAAATGTGTAAGTAATCCCAAACAAGATTGAAGTTATTATCTATATTATAGGGGTGAAGTCAATAGTCAGAAGAGATAACTGCTGATTTAAAAAGAAAAGTGATAAAGTCAATCCTTCTATGTATAATGCAATTAATAAGTAATACTTTGTGTACGTATATCTTGTTTAGAACTCAACGATATTTATATTCTGCATTGTTTCAATATCTAAATATATATAACTCAAAGGTGACTGACTAACATAGTGATCTATCAACGCACAGCCCAAACCACTGGACGGATCGGGCTGAAATTTGGCATGCAGGTAGATTTTATGACGTAGGCATCCGCTATGAAAGAATTTTGATCAATTCTACCCTCAAAGGGATAAAATAGGGGATGAAAATAATACCCCGTACAAGCTAAAAGCTCGTTTAAAATAAACAACGTATAGAATAGAATATAATAGTAATCGAAGATTAACTTTTAGCTGGGCAGCCTGCCCCTAACTTTTTTATGTAGCTTTGGATTAGATATTCGTGTACTTTAAATTGTTTATGGATCCCAAAAGCCGTATCGGTAAATCGGTATGAATACAACGTGTTAAAAATGTGGAAAATGCTTCACTGAAACATTTTCTCGATGTTTCTCTCAATCGCGTCGTAGAGATCATAATCAGAGAGATAAGCGTCTCATTAAGGAGACAGCGTCAGCTGCAATAAACTTTATTGAAACGCCTCTCCGCTGTTTAGGACACCGCCAGAAGATCGTGTTTTACGATCCACTAAATTTACGTCTTTAATTCTGCTGATTTGCAGTTTTCTTTAGTTCCAAAATATAAATATAATAATAAGAGCTGCTATTTTCTTATAAACAAATAATTAATTAGTATTTTAATTTTTAGCTGGTAACGGAAACATCGCGCGCCGTTATTATGTACTAGTTTGAGAATGTTGAAATTAGTTTTTGAAGGAGCCTACATATATACGAGTTTTAAATTATACTTTAATAGGAAAGTTGATTTAATATAAGTTCTATTTTATTTTATAAAATTATTTTTTATTATATTTACCTTTTACAATATTGTTTTTAACGCTACTGTAAGTCGATCAGAGTCCGTTGGTATTTCTAGAAGATTATGTAAGGCTGCACACCAATATCCTTTTCTGTTATACGTTTTGGTGCGAAGACGCAGACTTCTCCCTTAAATTACCCTTTAAATCTCTGTGCCATTCTCTAAATAATCCTTATCCGAGATGTGCGGTTATCTCTCATTAACGACGTAGCGTCACGGCGCAATAAACTTTATTGAGTACGCCTCTCCGATGTTTAGGATATCAGAACATTCTGGTTTTACTCTCTTGCTTGGTTCGTTCTTTAAATTTACTTATTTTGTATTGTTTATGACTTGTTCAGCTGAAAGATATACTGAAATAATGTAATGTACTGGTATTTTTTTTAAATGCTCAACATTACTTTTAAATTCTTTTGAAATATAAGTTAAAATCAAAATACTGGTACTTTTGATTTTAATCGTGCAGCTGCTTATAACTTTTCATCGCCGTTAGGCATTGTCGTCGTCTTTAAAAATAATTTTATTTAGATTAAAGTATTTAAATATACATTGAAAACAACTTAGTTTTAAAGCGATACTTACAGTAGATTAATAAAATATTTTAGTCATTATGGATACGACGTTTTCTGAGAAAATTTATCATAAATCGTTTATTGAAAACAAAGTAAACAACTAATAGAGATTTAAATGTTCACAAAATATTTTGCAAGTTGCTAATGCTTTTGCTCCGTCATAATTAAAATATGACACCATTTTAAACTATACAGAGTTAAAAATTATAAGAAAAGAAGTCAACGCACGGAGAATAAGTCACGTAGCGCTTTCCTCCCGGTTTATGAACCTGCATTTTACTTTCGGATCTCAAGTACAGCTTAAGTAGTCATTTGTATTCATTAAAAACTACTTCCAAATGAACACAGCCAAAAGATTTTAAACACATTAACCTCCCTAATATACGAAATATAAAAACTAGCTGTTGGTGTGCTAGAAGTAATTACAGTTACGGAATAAAATTTTGGATTTTTTTACTAAAAATATTCTGTTCGTATTCTGGTTAAAACTATACGTGATATCTTTTTGCTTGGTTAGTTATTGTAATATAAGCCGAGTTCAATAGATATAACTATTAGCTAAAATATCTGAACTTTTCATGCATCTTATCCGTTTCAGGAGCAGCTATCAGACTATCTGAAACTGTCCATGATAACTTGTCAATTAATAACATACTTTGGAAACATACCTATTGAAGGTATGACGGTATCACCTGATAACTAAATAATGTTTAGCATACACGTCAACGCTTCTCTCTATGGAAACTAGCTGGCTCTTATAAGGAGAATAAAATATGAATGAGTTGTGATGGTGAAATGTATCTTCTGTATTACCCGTCATATCTAAAATCCAAGTAAGTTGCAGGATGCTCATTAAGTCGCTTGAAGTCAGTTCAATAATCGTCATACGCCTTTAATACGCGAGTTAAACCCATAAGACCATTAGGACTATAAACACAATATCCAATTAACCTATTTGCGAAATCTCGACCCCAAAAGTGCCTGGACCGTACCGCTAGCTGGTTCGCGAGAATTTATGATAACTACACACGCTTCGCGGGTGTAATGAGGAAAAACTAACAATGGCGCGGAATATGAGCGGCGTGAAACAATGCACGCGGACACGCTCGCCGGCTCACTCCGCAGAGATAAAAACACTGCATTCAGATTTATTTCACTATTGTACCCCAGGTCGTCCTGCAAAGCAAACTTGCTTTTGAAGGATTTTCAAGGATGCTCCCCGGTTGCAATTCGCTGCTATTCGTGTATGCTTCGAATCTCTGATGGACGTCGGATGTTGGTATCTCCGATTTAATAGCTGTGTACCAGTGTCGGTGCGTTGAATGTGTAGGATGATTTTGAATTGAATTTCATTGAAATGACGTAGAGAAGTTATTTCGGACACCGTTTACTTATCCGGATTCCAATTTTTTACTTTTATAATCGTTCTCGTTTATTTATCGATTTTACGAAATATACGCACATCGGCGTTGGAACATGGATGAGCAGTTTCATTAATATTCTATTTAACCTTGGTTGTAAATGTAAATGAGTTACAGATACCAATTTATGTACTTAAAATGGACAATAACACTGTCTGTCAGACAACATACGCTTTAAGCAAGTGGGTCTAGAAGGATTAAGATTCCCCTTTAATCAGGTAAAAAACGATTCGATAGCTTAACCTCCACACTTACCATCGGCTGTACAATCACATAAATGACACTGCCCGGTACAGCGGTACAGCTGCCCGCATGCAAGTGCAATTTCCATTTAAGCGTAATTTGAACTAATTAATAGATTAGGCTCGTTACGGAAAATCGCAAATTGTCGGTGGAAATCGTTTTGCGGTTTAATTAATGCATCTAGAATTAGTTTCGATTGTACTAGAGCGAGCGATGCCAGACCTAAATGGTTTTTGCACAGTTATGCTTGGATTAAGGTGGCGGAACTATCCTCTTTCATCGTTTATGCTCTTGCGTTGTAATCATTTAGACTGGCATGTTCTGATCTAAAGGTATAGTCCGCGTAAAACTGCTAGTCTACTCTGAATATAGAAATGAATCGCGTCGCCATAGCAAATTGTATGACTACACCTGTTCGCAACAACTTTAGAGTGGACTAGCAGGCCACTACATAATTATGTACACCAGATTCCTCATTGGAACATTAAGAAAAATCGTACTATTTAGGTCTTACTCATAGGACTAGCATTACAATAAGGCATGGGATAAAAACTAGTACATTTAGTGCGCCATAAAATAATATGTAACTGAAACTAATTGAACCTTCTGTGCGGGCGACTGGGCAACTTTCTACAAATATCGCTGGTTTAATAACAAGTTAGTTCAACCCAGTTCAACCGTTAGTTTAACCTTTGCCTCCTACCGCTTTAACTATTGAGCTCTCGCAATTAAAGATTCCTACATTTTCATTGACACTTATACTCGTACCACGAGTACTTGGGATTTCAGTAGAATTGTTGGAGATGTTAGTAGAAAATCTCTCGGATGTAATAGATTTCGTAGGTGGAATCGTAGTTTTAATGTGGTGGTATTAATGCCACAGCTGCCCTAAACATTTAATTAAATATTATTTTGGTTTTCAGTTTGAAGTTCGGATCTTCAATTTAAGGGTGTCGACGGCCACATACAATCTGTTGAACTGAATGTTAGTCTGTCGATTTTGTATCGGAAAAATTTTGGTCAATTTTTAAATTAATTTGTAAATAAACGCTAAGTAAAAAGTTGATCTTGGAAATTTCTTTAAAGTTCTGGAATCCGAATGAACAAAGTCTGTCGCCGTGTTTGTGGAAGATGAACCAAAAGTTGAAAGCATAGCGTTGTGCTAGTAATAACAGAAGCGCGGGAAGTGTCTTCTCTAAATATACTTCTGCAATTCCGGCTTCCAGTTTATAAGCTCGTCCGCGACCAAAATTGAATTCTTCCCGACGTCACTTTACGATGCACGTGCGCTCATATCTTTATGATACTCGTACCTACACCGCGACGCTACTCGTGAATTCGACCCTCTAGACTAACTTTAGTTGACGAGGTACGTTGTGAGATTAAAAAGCGATACTTGCGATTAAATTGTAAGTTTTGAATGTTTATCTTACTCTACGTTAATAAACTTCTTTATTTTTTAATATCTTTGAAATTAAACTAGATGTAGGTATGTTATTAAAATGAAATGGACACTAATAATTATATTAATTATTAAATTATCAAACCAGATTATAACGTTAACAAAATAAAATTGATCTCGGACAACTTGTAAACCCTCTTTCTATTTATTTGCATACTGATGGAGATGAAGAAAATTTCCCAAAAGTGATTTGACCCTAGAGAGATTCCGAGGAAGCCAGAGTTAGTATGTCGAGCAGCAGTATATTTATGTGTCTGCCGTTGCCAATATATGTCCGAAATGACATAAAAAATTACTACAAATTAACTAATTTTTATAGAGACTAGATACATTCAAAGTGATTATACTTACAGATTGGATATGTGATAACATACGAGTAACCACACTTTTATTTACGTTACCATAATATTTCATACCATTCACGTAAAAGTTGTAAAAACAACGCGCACACACACACATAACGTGTCTTTACGTCTCACAACGATAACGTACTTCTCATTGGAACGAACATTGGCTTCTTATAAACTTTGCAACAAATCCGCGCATCACATGTACCGGCACGTATAAAATGCCGGTGTCGTGTCGTATTAAATTCCGGGTGTATCCCCAACAGTACAAACTTTCCTAGTCCTATTAAGAAGTTACGCGCTCTGAGAAAAGTTAAGGATAGCTGTAATTATACACTAAAGTTTTATAATTTAAGTTTTCGATCTATCTTTATCGAGTCCAATAACGATTTAAACGATCCTAAATAAGAGACGGAAGTGTTTGAAACTTTGAGTTCAAGTCTAAAGCGCTAATTGGGGAAGTAAGGACCTTAATTGAGGACTTCTAGGCTTTAGTTAATTATTAGTTTGTCTACAAAAGTACTTGGTTTCTTAATTTTATCCGTCTGTGAATAAGTTACAACTTTTGTTGGGTTTCGATTTAAATAATCTATTTTCTCATTCAAAATGGGACTGTAATTTTGTAATATATGTAACAGTTCTTAGTTTATTTTTGTGTTTTATAATTTGGAGGTAGTGAGCGAGCATACAGTACATTAACTAGGTTATACGTGCATTTCCCACTTACGTGCAATTCTATCTTATAAAGCAGGGGTTCGACGCCGATCACACAAATCCGCACATCACGTTTAGGTGTAGCTGTGGAACCCCTTCGTCGAATCATTTTGGTTCTACCACCTTCCAAATGAATTTTAGTGCTACTTTGTAGAGTAACGCTTTGTGTAATCTATCAACAAAGTTCAATGTTGTTATTAATTGAATAACTTAATGCTTTAGTAACAAATATCCAAAACTTGTAAAGTTAGTCGCGACAAAGCCGAACATCGCGTGTGCCGGCACGCGTGCCGTGCCGCTCTCGTTAAATTCCACCCGTATCGCTAATGACTCCAACTTTCCTCCATATTAAGAAGATTCATGATTTTATAATGAGATAATGCAAGGATAAGAGGCGAAACTTAAATCATACGAGTATAAGTAGCAGATATTAACTTGACGCAACTTCAAGGTGTAACCCTTCATATAGGGTTTTACTGCGAAAGTACTTCCGCAACACCCATTCTGTTAAGATATACATCAACTGAAACGTATTCTTACCAGAAATTAACATAATAAATTAAGATGAAGTTTTATTGTCATGTGATTTTTTTATATGAAGGCTAAACACAAACATTGAATGCGACGCCGCGTCGTGAATTTTTGTGATGTTGCGTCGAATATGTGTGTGTTTCTGTTTTACCCCTTAGCAGGCTGTACTAATAATGTATCTCGGGTCGTAAACGGGTGGATTTGTTCCATAGGAACATACTGTAATGGGTTATGACCTCAAAAACAACTTTAGTGTGCACTGTAATGTAAATAGGTCGCAGAGACATCTAGGGTTACTTGAAGTGTATGTCCCTTTGTCATTTTAAAGGTACTTAAGAGGTCATATTAAATAAAGATATCTTGGAAAAATATAACAATAGCCTATTATTTAACTTTAGCTAAAGAAAAATTCGGTTCGAGACGCGTGGAAATATGAGTGAAATCTTCGCGAAACTAAGTTAATAAAGCGCTGGGTTCAAAAGAAAGTTTTTATAAAGACGCACATGATACATTATTGCATTTTCTTCTCCCATACGTCTCAGATCTTTTATCATTATCTAGATATTTTGGAGCTTCTTTTATTAAAGTTTAATATCTTTTGAAGTTTCTGTTATATTTATAAATGCATGTCATAATTATATTCTAGCTTTCAGCTTTGAGAAAGCAGCAGCTTATCATATCCATTACCTCATCAGCTTTAGTGGTAAAATTGTGGAGAATATAATCAATCGTTGTTAGGAGGCTTTAAAGTTTCTAAGATGGTGTTGACATTTTTTGCTGTTGTTGCGGGGCCTTGTAGAACTAAAAATCAAATCTCGTAATCTTTACATGCGGTATTACATTTTTGCAGCCTTTCTTAAAGATGACTTTCTATATAAATTCTACAAGTTTGAAGATTTTAATAATGTTAACCTTAATCGAATCTTTAATAGATTATTATGAATAATATTATGCATTCATACAGAATTTTTTTTTTATACTATACCAAGAATTCGTGTTTCTAACATTTATGTGATTTTAAGAATAAAACCACATACTTTTTGTCTCCTGATTCGAGAATATAAAAGTTAAACATTTCATTCATAATTACTTTTATTAAAATAATTAGTTTGCATTTGTAGTATAACAGGAGTAATTGAGATAAGAGCTACATCAGGATCTCATTTTCCTGACTTGAAAAAGTGATTCAGACCAAGCTGCAATTACTGTACTAATTGGTCTAATTACTGAATATTTATATTACGGAGAAAGAAATTGAAGGATTTAGGTCAAAAAACTTATATGAGTGGTTACAGTCATGAAACAGGAATTGTAAGATTAGCATTATTTAATGGGTGTGTGTAAGGCTACATCTTGAGACGATCTTTAATGATTGAAGTAAGAATTCATGAAATGATTAAGAACTACCTATTTCTGCCTAATAACGGCAGTGTTAAGCGCTGCCGTATAATCGTTTGATTTGCGTGGTAAGGGAGACCTACCCGAGGCTATATAACTTATTTCTCAGGGACATGAACGTGTCTGTTGCCAACCTCAGGTAGAAATCTAATCTCATCAGGGTTTGATTGGAGATGTCCATGGGTGGCTGTAGCCACTTACCATCAGATGGACTGCGTGCTCGTTTGCAACTTCAACATTATAAAAAAATAGAAAAGTGTGTCAGGCCAATTGAAATCTAAAATCCGTGATCTTTTATTTTTGCCTCAAAAAATCCCTTTTTTCGTCGACATATTCCGATGCAGTGCGACATATTCTTTGATATAAATATCTTGGCTGGATCAAACCTAAGAAAAAACCCGGTTCCGCCTCTATACAAGTATCTATTCCATAGTTATTTTTAAACAAGAAATGTTGAACAGAATTGAAATCATCGTGTCAAACTTCGACACAATAAGTTGCCGCCATCCGGGAACGTAAATGTCCCGGAAAGATAAAAAGTAAAAAGAAAGAGAGCTTCTAAATCATTCTGTATCTGTACGGAGCCGTGGAGTTAGGGTCTCGTGTAATGGACACCTCTTTGTAATCCCTTACGACAAAGGTGCTTATCATATGAACCGAGTAAAAATTACTACGCCTGGTTCACTTTTATTATGTAACATTAAAGTATTAAGCGAGCATGCAGTCCATCTCTTGGAAACACCCATCCAGAAGATGGACATCATGGACATCTGAAATCAACCCAAGATAAAATTATATTTATACGAGTACTTGAACTTGCTACAGCCAACTTAGCTCTCAAGGGTAGCAACGTATCTGTCATCTCAGGTAGAATTCTAATCTTATCTGAGGTTGTATACAGATGTTCGTGGGCGACTGCAACCAGTTAGCATCAGATGGACCGCATATTCGTTTGCTTGCTTTCTGCATTATAAAAAAAAGATTTTTTTCGTTAATATTATTACTCTTTCCACGGAACCCAAAAGCTAAATCTGGTATAAGCTTAGCTACATTTTCATAAAACGGCCGTGTTCAAGAGGAAACTTAATGAGAACACCGGAAAACAGATTTGTTTTGAAGAATTCGTGGCAATTTCGGTAACAAATCGCCCATCGTAAATAAGCATTTTATTCTTACGAGAAAAATCTATGTCCTGTTTTAAAATGAGCCGCTTCTTCGAAACGGTCAGGGGAGTGTGTTGTCAGTACATTTTCCAAGTGCTCTGTAGGTCAATACAAAATAAAAACATTTCGTTTAATTATGAATATATGGCACAGAATATAAGTACATATATAGAAGCAGTTTCCACGTAATTCGTAATCCTGTGTTGTATTGTATATAAATAAGCGATTCCTATAATTTATCTGGTATCGATGCGACAGGCACACAAAGACACTTAAATGTTCAGAATCGGAATGAAATTTCTGCCTGACCGAAAATTTAATCCGGGACTAAATGCACGTCAAAGTATTACCCCGGACACGAATTGCACCTCACATTGCATTATTGGCTCTCTGGGCATAGTTGCTGATTTGGTTCGTAAATCTGTGTAGAATTATCTTATGTTATTATCAATCAGATGAGGTATGTAATTATGAAATGTAGTTTATCGCCCCAAATATCGAAAAGAGCAGAACGTCTATCATATGACGGCGATAAAACGAATAAGTCTTAGGTATATACAAATACACGTAACCACAATTACACCACATGGCAGCGACGAAATGTTAGGAAGCAATGGCTACATTGTGGTTGTTTTGTGGTTACTACAAAATGGTGTCTTTGCTATGGAGTAGCTGGTCTTTGATGCGAGGTATGGCTTGTAGTCGGATGTAGTCGGTATCGTCCACACGGTTTATCTGGACGGCAAAATATTTCCGCAAGAATCAAACAATGTATATTCTCATAAATTTGTAATTGTGTTGTACGCAGTTGCATTTGTAATTGTGTTGTACGCAATAGGCACTAACTTCAATAATCTCACCAAAAAGCTTCATTATCGTATTGTCGGCAGTAAAATGTCTAATTCAGCAAACTAAGTTCAGAAACACAGATGAATTCTAATGTACATTTGCGCCGGGTCCGCCGCCCGAACGCTCCCGGGGGAGTCGTCCTAGCTTAGTTTAGTACATTCTAGTAGTGTTATAAAGGAAGTTATCGTTTCTGAATGTGGAACTTTATAATTTGATCGCTTGACTCGCCTAAACTTCTCTCAACATGTTGCAGTTAGCTGCACTGTATAGAACCAGTGCTATTATTTTGTATTGAAATCTGAATATTATCAAAGGATTTTAGATGACACCATTCTACGTCCGTATGGAAACTATGAAATAGTGCTGTAACAGAGGAGCATACTTTTAAATCTGATTCAGTGTGGATACTGATCATAAATTATTTTAAAGCTTATAAAATTTGAAGTCGTTCAATATTAGTACTAGTAAGGCCCAACTTAGGTCTCGACGGTAGCAATGGATATTACACCTATGATCTCCCTCTGCCTCCCTCCGCAAGTTACAAAATAAATAAACTCCATATAAAACTTCCATCCAAAGAAAGGTTGTCAACATCGCAAAAATAATAGTGGATTCGAAATAAAAACGATCCCAGTCGTCCAACCACACATACGAGAAGAGCCTCTTGAACAAAAACAATAACAATTTTATTAGAAAACCCTGCTGGAAATCAATCGCTGGCGACACTCGCACGACATTCTCACCTCTACCATCTGTAACATACGGGTAGAATTGGCGTAAAACTTAACACTACTTGTCTGGGTCCCTTAGCCATTTAATATCATTGACAAAACTTGGTGCCGCGAACTTTGTCCCTTAGCGAGCACTTCAATATCATATTATTCAGTTTGGTATTACCTGATCCGCTCGTCGATTGTCTTGCGAACTCTTAATAAGTTATACAAATCGAATATCGCCGGCGCAAGATAAATATCAAGTCTGCTAATAGTTGCTCCCGAAGCTCCAGCACGATGAGGTAATATTGTTGTTTGTTGGAAAATAGTTTTGCGAGTTTCGTTCGTAATTAGCCGGCTGTTTGGGTTCGTTTTAGTGGTCTGTACGAAGGTGTGAAGTGAAACACTAATTGAATAGCCGTGGCGACTTCATTCTTTGAAGTTAACGGACATGCAGTATATGTGATGCTGCGGTCATGGACATCTGTAATATACGCCCAATAGTTGCAGTCATGTCTAAGCTCGTTCCAAGACGCGTTGCTATCCCTAACATCTTAGTTATTGCACTCTTTAAGCCATTTACTTCTGATCTACTTCTGAGTCGAACCGCTAAAGATCGCCATCATTTTAATTTATGGCATGGTATAACTATATTTGTCGAAATATCTATAGAAAAAGCTTATTATTTTATAGCATTAAAATTTCACTTAAAGTTGATATCCTTCAGGACAGTATCAACACACTGTATATAACATTAGAGTAATAAAATTTCAAACATGAACCTAACCTGAGACGCCGTACGCTTCGCAGGACGGGTTCGGGCGCTTGTAAAATTTACTGGGGAAGATTAAAGCATGCATTGTTAAAGGGTTGAAGGCGCGATATCTGCCTCAGTTATCCGTAAACTATGAAATATTCAAGGGTGCCGAAAGGACCCCCGATTGTATTGTGTGTATCGGTAGCGTGTAAACAACTTGTTTTACATACCCAACTGGACGTACCTTTTGATCGGAGTAGAAGTGTCTTAATAATAAATGCACGATGAGTTTGTTACTTCTGTGCTAGTGAAAACCTTATTTACGAATACTATTTTGGTAAAGATTGCATAAGGGATTGTGTCTGAGGGTACATAAAATAAAGCGTTATTTGCTCAATGTCCTTGTTGGCAAAACTATAGGATTTGTTAATTTTTCATATAACCTGTATGATTTAGGTAAATCCTTACTTAAAAAAGACCAGTGCCTAGCTGTGGGACAGTAGTTAATTATATAACTAAGAAATACGTATTGCACATATTTCGCTATAGCTAACTCGTGCCTGTAACCAAAACATAAACTTACACGTATTATTGAATCTTATTAATTATTCATCGACTCGTGGCACGAATAGTTTCAAAGTTTGATACGGCACACTGGTATCTTATAAGTAGTGCAGACTTACTATTACTATTTGTTGCAAAAAGTATTTGTTTGGGTTAGTTAACCGCAACAAAAATATTATTTCTAAATTAACGTAACACATCTTATTAATATCCTATTAAAGGCATTCAAATAATATTATTAACATAAATATGGCGATTTTGATGTATTTTGTAATATGTACGCCTGTTGTTGTAAATTTGTATCCAGTTACATTTGATAATTATGTTTGTGTAGGTATATTATATATAATAATACATAATTATATTATTAAACAAAAGAATAAAAGTTAATAATGCAAATAACTCGCTTGGACGCCTCCACTATTAGACGCACATAAACACGAGTAGAGAAACAACTACGCTCAGAACAAAAACCTGAAATAAAAGAGAAATCAAGAAGTCTGCCTAGCCGGGGATTAAACCCAGAACCCCCTGCCAGACCGACCACAACGCCACACCGGTCACTTTTAATTATAGAGATTTATATACGCTTGTCATCAAATCGCATAATCGCAGCAGAGTCGCTCGCCTGCGCTGCCCTATTGTTAATCGTTACACACGAACACGTCTCGAACAAACGTACAATTGTCTTGGATATGTACGGAACACGTTACGTTATTATCCATAATACTAACGCATAAACCGGCGCGTTACGATCGTTCGACAATAGTCGCACGAATCTTGCATCTTAATAGATAAGGGGTACTGTACACTATCCAAAAGTTATTTTAAATATTTTTCAACTTCCGAAAATCGCTTCAGGACTCAAAGTTTCCTTTAGAGTGGAAATGGTATAGTTTTGTTCTCTACGATGATCAATGGTGTATTTTTGTAAATTACAGGTCTTCGACGTCTTTATTAATACTTTCTTAGGCAAGTAAATAACCTGACAATGTTTTGCACTATTAAAATTGATACACAATACAAATACAAACATAAAACGCATATTGAATGAAAGTTAAAATTTCACAGTGTAGGTACTTTAATAATAGCGATTTCAATATATAATTAGCTTAGTTGTAATACGAATACATAGCGCAAATAGAATAGTAAGTTTATCAAACGCGGTTTATGTGTAAGTGCCCTTAAGCACACATTTCACTCAACGTAGGATGTCGGAAAAATGTCTCGTGAAATTATGGAGAATAACATATCATTTTTTACAGTCGACATTTGTGCTATATGTTTTTTCAAGTTCCTTTTTTAAAATTGATACAGTCATACTCACAGTAGAGTGAATTAAAAAAGGGCCATTTTCCTTTCTTACTGTACGTAGTGTAATAATCGCTAAAAAATAACTTTTTATTTATGTGTATAATTAATCGTCTCCCACACTCTCCCTCTTCTAAAATATATTCGGAACACTGGAAACGAGTGTTCAAGCTTTCAATTACGTAACACATGATTAACATATAATACTCTAAAAATGCAATTTCGCACATCCGTGTAACATATAGCATTAGATTACATTGTTTGAACATAGAGAGGGTAATAAGGCTACAGTCACACGAAATGTAGGTCTGATGTAAAATTGACTTACTGCTTTCCCTGCGCCATGACTAAAGGCAGGTTACAGTAAAAAGTGAGCATTTTAGTTTATTCTTTCAGACACGATGCATTATTCACGATGACGGACATCGCCGGCGGATGAGCTATGCTGGTGAATATTCAGCTGCTAACCAAATCCGCACTCTGTTACTGTGATCGAAATACAAACGTACTGAAATAATTAATCTTTATTGCTTGAATTTGGCTTTTCTTTTTAAGTTTTACTCTTTAGGTTATACTTTTCTTATTGGGGATGTTCTGTGCCTTAGTCTAGGAAATTAAATAAATTTGTTTGCACACAGAGGGCGTTTCAGATTTGATCCCCAACAGGCAAATATAACGATTGATTTAAATTTGTGTTATGTTTTTGTGTTTGTGAATTTCTGTAGTGATGTTTATCACTTCTGATATTACACGGTCTGAGGGTAAATGATAACATGTAATCCTAATGTTAAATTCCTTACTTCTACATTTTTTAGTCCAGTCGCCTATATTTGAACGAATAAATGAAATGTGATTACTACAGATCTGAGATGTACGTTGTGGTATTGTATAGCTCTGCTTTATGTCGATCCTCTCGCTGGCTCGTATGTTGTGTAGCGTTACAATAAGTGTATGTAATAAAATTGTATGGCCTTTGTAAGAGAATGGTTACAGAGCGCCGAGGCTCCTGTGTAGTCTATATAATGTAAGTAGGTATAGCTATATATACGTAGCGAAATGAAGATGCAGTTGCACTAAAACATTTGATGAATCTGTATCTGAAGGACCATCACGTAAGTTTTATGAACGCGCATGCATTTTATGTACGAATATGAATAAAGGGTTATTGATATCCATGCATATTTTATGTCATCCGTGCTCTTACTCGTCTGTCTACCTACACCTATGCCATTGCTATTTTACTTACGCCCATTATTATTAATCAATCTGTCCAGTTTTGTCTAAGATTAAAACTAAAATTACGATACAGTTTAATAGTGTGCTAACTTGTGCTCAAAACTTATGTTGACCGTTAGTGAACAAAGACTTAAGAATATGAAAAAGTAGTTAATTTGTTTTCGAAATAAAATTTATTTATCTGGATCAAATTTAAGTATTTACTAGCAGACAAAATACATTTACGACGTTTAAAGTAAAATAAATCAATATAAAATGTACGTAGACCACTGCAAACTGTTGTAGATTTCACATGACGACATTACATCAATATGATATTACAGTGACACAACAATAGCTGCACTACGTAGTGGGTACCGTAGTAATATTGTAGTTCTTGCGACGCGAGGCGCCGCGACGCCGTTGGCCCGTATTTTCTTTCTCTGCATAATAATATGAAAATACACTCCGTGTTGGAAGCTTCCTACAACTTGCAAATTTTTATTCAATCTCTTGCTGTTTGCTTAAATCTGCCTCTGACTTGTTTTTGTAACGTAATACAATGTTGGAATATTTCATTTAGTTTCGTATTTTTGCACTATAAAAATAAGTATTTAAAAAAAATTGTACTGGTAAAGAATATTTAATGGTAATACAATGGATCATTTCGTTCATTTACTTTTAATCAAATTAAGGCGACATACTATATTGAAAAAATATAAGCCATCTTAAAATATTAAACAGAGATTAATATAGGTACTGTAATGTTTAAACAGAGAGTGGAATTATCACATAGACGTTGCTCAATTATCCAGGAAGGAGAAGAATGAGATTTTTTCGCTGAAGAATCTCACAAAGAACGTAAAACGAAGCGAGGTTAGAAGGAAATACTAGTCTGTAATAAAACTAGTTATGGTAATAGCTCTCGCGCTAAGCACCAACTAAAAGATGAACAGGTGTACGTTAATCCGGCACGGTCCCGCACCAATGAATTATTTATACTACCGCCAAGTTTTCTCTGCACTCCGTTGAAGGAAAACCTACTCTACCACTATGTAATACCAACTAGTTCGAAATTAAAAAGACACCGAAGAATTACTGACTTAAAAGCGAAGCACATCTTTGCACCGCAAAAAATAGTGCCCAGACTTCATTAGGACGACTTTTGTTTAAAGTTGCACTGAGTTAATGAGGTTAAATAATTTACACGTTAAAATGGGGCTTTATTTAGAAGTCCTGAAATACATAGTTCCGTTCGTGGCTCGAGAAATATAAAGACTGGATCTGTGGTAACGGGGTACGATAACTCTGCTGCTTCTTTTAGTTTGATTTGAACTGGGGCTTTGATGATGTTAAATTAGTTTTTTTGTACTTTTTTGAGACATTCAAGTTGGGGATGTTTTCTGCAGTCCTGTTCAGTCAGTCCAATTAGTAGATAGAAATGGATAACACTTCAGCATTTTGTTTAATTATGATGAAAAGATTTGAATTGAATTTATTACGAAATTTACAGGCACAAATTTCATATTTTTATAGAGTTACTACTAATGCAATCTTTCAACAATATTTACTAGTATTATGTAATTTAGGGTTCCCTTTGTCAGTTTATTTCTGCGATTATCTACTAGTATAACTTTTGAGTTTGCGAATACTTACTCATTGACATAATAATAATTCTGACGGCATCGCTGCTAAATTTTATATGTGCATTTCTATATTATTCCAAACTCTTATATTTCGCTATATATTTCAGATTCAGATACTAAAATTACAAAGATATTTTGTAAGAGGATAACCGAGCTTCCGCCTACTAATATATATATGTGTTGTACATACGTAAATCATATTATGTTTTTAGTTCAAATATTCAATTATTATAGAACAGAAACTTTAATGCTAATATGTATGTAGCCTTTCTCATTCATATAATTTAGACGAATCTTACAACACTTTACATGGTAAAATCCGTCCAGCCATTTGGGTTGCATGGCGTGCAAATTAATGAGACATACATACGAGTACATATATGAATGTAATATACATACATACATAAATACATACATACATACATACATACATACGCTTGAAAAACATTACCCTCCACAGTCGGGTATAAAAACTATAGAAAACCTAGAATACCCACCTTTCGAACTGTTTACGAGGATGTCAACAGCAGCGATGCATTTGTCAACACGGCTGGGAAACGACGCCGTAAAGCATCGGATATGGAATTTACAACGCCATTCTCCACACCACACTGAGGACACTTTCATACATTTTATTGTAGGATTTTTGACGTGGATACGATGAAATTTGTGGCCGTAGAGGGCTGTGATCGATCTAAAAAAATCTATTGAAAGCGATAGTTTGAGTAATTAATTCTGTTGTCTAACCCTTGATAAAAATCAATCTTAATCAATATTTGTCTAGTAAAGTTTGTTTGACAATCTTTCTAGGCAATAATTGTCAAATTTTGAACTTTGGTACGCAAAATTTGTTCATCCTTTAGTCTTACACACACTTCCACATTCTTCCAACAACAATAAACTGAATATTGTTGCTACAAGGTAAAAAAATATTTACTTTGATATTAAAGCCTGCTTGGCTAAATAGAACTAGAATTGCCCATTTGAAGGCTAATTGCAGAAAACTCTGTTAAGAAAGGAATAAAGTGGCCATTCATTTGGTGATTACCAAAAGTCCAGTACGTCAACAAATTTATTGCAATACTATGTTTTGCCCACGATTTTCTCTGCGTGGATTTAAAGGGTTCAGACTTCAGACCATAAGTATATAGGTACGAGTATTGTATTAAAAATAATTAGTTACTTTAGTTCATATAATATAAGAATATTATTCTGTAAAATATGAGGAAATCTTAAAAAAAAATACTTTAATTTTTTTAACTTATGTTCGATTGCATGTGTGCATCAGCGAATCCAGCACCCTTCCCCTTTTAGCTGGGTCAAGCCTCTTCTAAACGAAAATCCTAGATCCGCCACTGTACGTGTTAAAGCTGCTTACCATCCTCTAGTTTAATACTTTAGTTGCCCTCCCACCCATGAGAGAGAGTATTATTCGTGACCACAACAGCATTCAAAGCAATCTATGAGCACTTTGGATATTACAAATACATTACAGTCGATCGTCTTATGTCTACATACACAAACATACACAGATGCCGGTTATGTTGTCTTTGTGCGGGGTTGCTTGCTTAGGACGGCGTTGTTGTGTACCTTCAATCCTTTCCCTGAATTGACCCAATAGGATAAGCTGAATGAGGTTATGTTAAGGCGATTGGTTGCTATTTTGTCTTCATATTCTATAGAAGTAAAAAAAACAAAATGCTCGCTTATACTTTTTGGCAGTTATATTAATACCAATTGTTTTTCAATAGCTAATATTTTAAATGGGTAGACGTCTAATTTATTTCTAAGATTTTTATATAAGTAAAGAAAGCAGTAAACAAGTGTTCATACCCCTATGATATGCTTGTTATAAAACTGTAATTGACGCCAAGTACCACCGAAGTATCAGAATGCAAGTAAAGATGTTTTCTTGTGCTTTTTCTCAGCAATATTTGGAACACTTGGTAGTATTAAAACGCTCACGAGGGATATAAAAGAACCATGCAGCCGAATGTTACAATAATATAACTTTGTCCACTGTTTTATCACAATTCTTTAACGAAAGGATATTGCAAAAGTCAGATGACATTTCAACGCCTAAATATTCCAAGGGCTGTACATGAATCAGTGTAATGTGACTATATCACATTACACTGATTTCTCTACTACTTTCTCTAATTCACCACATCTGCAAATCAAAGAGTCGCTTTACTTAGCTGTAATAATAAAATAATCACCTTCAATACTTGATATAGATTAAAGGACTAAGTAAGTTCCGAATTTATTCACCTACTTTGGCGTGTTATTGCTGCAATGCTTTGGCATCTATCAAAAAATGCATTATTTCATGCAATCTTCTAATACTATAAAGTATTTTCCAGCTTCCTGTCACACAGAACCTTTCACCTGAACCGTGTCGGGAAATGGTCCAATCGAACTATCACGGCGCAATGTGCGCAAATGATATTTGCGGAGCGCCGCGGCCTGAACAAACACTACCCGATGGGGCTTTCAATCACGCAGTATTGCCGCTATTCTTTTAACTCTAACCGGCTTTTCTAATCTAATCCCAAAGCTAGTCTCTTCTCAACAATACGTTTGCTTAACTTCAATATAGTGTGCCTTGTCAATCATATTTATGCTGCTGATAACTGGTAAATAATACGATGTTTTTCGATAAATTACTAACTCAACAAAGCTACACAAAGCATTCCTGAAATTTCTTTATATTATACGTTTTATAGTAATAATGTGCTTACATTATTACTATAATATATAATAAATGAAAATATTAACATTTCTACCGTGGGTTTAGATTTCTGGCTAAAAGTTTGACAGTACTTAAAAACGAATCCATGATTTCTTCTTCTAAGGATCATTTATATAGATACGATTGGTTTGTTACTTTGGGCCTTAAAATGTATTACGATTAAGGTTTCATGATTTAATTCAATAATTTTATTTTTCAAAAGAACTATTTTGATGTAAAAATCGTCAAACAATTATGTGTTATTTGCGAAGTGAAGCCGCGACCTAAACAAACACGTTCGCCGATAGAGCAGTAACTCGCTGTACTTTGTGGTTTGATCTTACACCTGGGGACATGGGAATGTAAAATATCGATACCTATTTATTGTAATTAAAGTAGAAATCGAGTCTATTTCTACCGAAAAAACCGCCGACGCTAAAAGTTCAACCAAATACTTGAGACTTATTTCGATAATAATAGATACCTTGTTGCTCATTAGTGATAAAGAGTTATAATGATAATTTATATCTACAGACATCATGCGTGTCACACACGGGCCGAGGCAAAATAAAATAATATCTTTCTATTTAGTGTATATGAAAGTATTTATTGCTTCTGTAATAGGGACAAGAATAGCAGAAATTTTATGATTTATTCTAAAACAATACGTTTATGTCTAGTATTCTAGAATGTAGAAATAACTTTTAGTCGTTCAAACTTCGTCCCTCTAAATAACTACCTAACTAGGTATTATCATTTAGGATCAGGTGAGCTACATGTCTATTATCTATTTTGCTAAACAAAACAAAAGTGTATAATAGTTCAACTTAAAACTAAACGACATAAGTAAAATTTCTAAATTATTAATTTTGACTGAAACTTGAACTCTCAAACAATTTGCAACCGTTTGACCGTAAACAAAACGAGTCAGATCGTAAAGCAGAATGCATTAGCGAAGATAGTCTGCGAACTTTCACGAACTAAAAATATACTGTCTGCAGCACAATAACTATAAACAAATGTACTGAGTTGTGACGTCGAGGATATTAGCTCAGCAAGTTTTATTTGCACTTACAACTAGTCAACAACTGGAAACTGGTTGCAGAGGAGTCTGAGAAGTTTTCAAGTTGTTTTTCTAAAGCATTATATTTTTATATCTCTATAACTATAGTTGAAACATTGCACAAATTTCTTTATGTTGAAGATCAGTATTTAGAATTAGTTTGTCGTATTTAATTCAGGCAGTGTTTTGATTCGTTGTAAAATATTTTACTACTTTCCCCTCGTACATAAAGCTGCTTACCAAAAACTAAAATTAAATGGGATTTTAATTTTGAATTTTCAAGAAAATGTAGTGTATTTTATGGTGGCGTAACCTCTACTCGTAATACTTTTGAGATGTTATTTTGTTCTTCAGCAATGTAACTATTGTACTTTTCTTGATCCTCAAGTGTATATCATTCTGGTTCTTCTCTTGGGAACGTAGTGTTTTCTTCTAATGCCAACATTTTTTCTGTACTATATAAACACGGCAACCGAAGGATTCTGCCCATGTGGTGTCTCCACATGGGCAGAATCCTATATATATACGTACATACACAGTATATTGTTATTATTATGTTGAGGTCTTTTGGTGATAACTAGTTAGTGTAACTTTTCAACATTATCTTGGATAGTAGGCAGGTGTTTCTGAAACCTGAAATACTGATCCGTAAAGTGGAGGATCCGATCGTGTTACTGGTCTGTGCTCGTCAGTGGATCAAGATTTTGTCTGCATTTGCAATTCTGCATGTTTGTGTATTCGTCTTTGTGTGTGTCCACGACACAGGGAATCCTAGTGTGGGGTTATGAGTGTAGGAAGCGTATTGTATAAAGTGTATTGTAGCGTAAAGCATGTGGTAGTTGTATCATTAAATAATGTGTAGTATATTTTACCGTTTACTTATGTTTATATTGTGTTATTTATTAATACTAGAATTGGAATTTAACCTATAGTGCCTAAATAAACATGTTTCGAAGACATCGATACAATCATGACGTTTATACAGTCTATCCTAATGTAATTATTTGTTTGTAAAATAAAATAATTCATAAAACAATTAAGCAGTCACAGTGACTCTTAATGTAAAAGCATATTTCAACGCTAAATAAATTGCTTATTTAAAATTTTCGTCTAATTTCATAATCGACTAAATAAGAACAAGCGTCTTCCTCGCGCTACCCCTCGCTATTGCCTTTTTGAATATTAATTGATGAATTAATTGATTCAATGAAGTCATCAATTATTCACTAGGTTTTCTACCTTTCGCGTTGACCCAATTTTATTATGGACAGAAGGCCAGGCCAAACTTTAGAATTTTTTATCTATTGAAGGGTCGTTAAATATGAATGTTACATTTTGGTTATAAATTCAAGACAATTTTATAATATTTTTTACATTATACACGTACCAAATAAGCATATACCGCCACACATAGCCATTTATAATTAACCTCAGAGAAGATCAGAGTCCTACCCGAGGTTAGCCACACATGCGTTGCTACACCTGAGGTTTAAGTTGGAACGTCTTAGATAACGTACGTCTAACATACGTCTTCCATACCGCGCCCTTTAAACCGGCACACATCAGCGCTTGACACTGCTATTATTAGACAGAAATTGGTGTTGCCATCATATTTTAATATGTAACGGGTACTCATCATACGTGATTTCTATTTTTCATTTGCCGATATTTCGTGAGCACCCGTGACATAAGTCTAAAATCAAATGTTGTGCAAATATGCTTACAATATTTCAACATTGCACTATCACAATGAAATACTAGTATCATTTTGGGTTGGTAGCGCGTGAAATAAGTTTATATCTTAACCGGAGTGTAAAGATTCTTGATGTTCAGTTTAAAAGCACTTAGAAATACTAGAAATGTGCTCTAATGAGTGTATCGATTGAAAGAGAAACCTCTCAGCTTTCTGAGATTCTTGGAAACTGTTCATGTGGTAGAGTCTCAACTCGTCTGGAGAGTATATTATTGTTTTTAATCGAGAAACAATCGTACATTCTTATGGTATGTGTTTAGTCTAGCCTCTAAGACTTTATAAAAACCGATCGTTTGTCACTTCTGTGGTGCCGGCCACAACAAAACTAGAGGACGATGCAGTGATTTTCTGTTCGACGAAACTATTTAGTAGGGATATCAATCAGCGATAAATAAATCGAACATAAACAATAAAGGAATATTAGAAAATAAATGAATTGCACAAAATAAATATCTTCATTGTTCAAGGCAATTATCTTATTTAGGCTATTTAAAACAACATCTTCACGGTCTGTATGAATGAATGCTAATCTTGTCTGAAGGCTTCCTACATCTTTCAATGCTAAACAGCGAACAATTAGAACGAGCTTTAAATTTGCGTAGGTTTTGTCTAGTCTAACAAAAAATAAGACTGAATTTAGAACTGCAAAACAGATTTACGTCCGTTATTAATATAGGCTTCTCTTTTTTTGGGAAGTCGGTTAAAAATCATTTTACCCAATTTTTTGCCTTCTAAAGATCGAACTATGTCAATTTCTGTCTTGATCGGCGACAGGCAACACACTGGATTGATTATATTCATATAATTAATAAAAGGCGTTACTAAACTTTTATTGCCTATTTCAACTAGAAATAAATATTGAATCAAATAATTTTATATCACAAAGCACTTCTCTTTGTAAGTATTGAATAGATAAGAATTGTCAATTCTGAAGCAAGCGTTGTACTTCGCACGTTACAAATATCTTAACATTGACAAAATCTCACAGTAACTCAAGTGTTTAAAGAATGTCAACTCAACAGCGAACGTTCAACACACAACACTCGAGAGCGTCTCGGTGTGTGCGGAACACTCGGTGAGGAGAGGGGGTGAAATAACTGAACGGCACAGGTGCGCCGAAAATTGATTGTTGTCGACGGTTATGTACGGACATCTTGGAAAGAACGGTAGATATTTTAATGGGTGTTTTCAAATCAAATTGAAATGGAATTTAAAATTTATTTTTAAACAAATCTTTTTGAAAGTAATTTAGTATCACTGAGAAAATTTAAAAATCTCCTAGCAGGAGATATGGAAATCTGAAATCGAAATACGAGTAAATGTACATTTACTCGTATTTCGATTTTAAAAAATTAATCCTCTACATTTTCCTTTCACACGTTTGGTTAGTGAATTTAAATTAAATTCGTTAAATCGATTTTAATTAAATGTTTTATAATTGTACACTACCTACTCGTACATACTTAAACCTTACATCTTCATTAACTACGGCTAATGAAATGTAAATGTTACATTCTGGACGGCAGAATAAAATAACGAAAAATACTAAGCGGCCACTCCACGACCCGCCATGTTTAATTTGAGTTGGATAAATAAAATGCACTGTTTGCACACACTCTGTACATCTGAAACAACACTGTCTCCAAAGCAATCCTTCGAAGTCCGCTCGGCGCTAGCGACTGTTTGTTCGCGAACTTTATTTAGCTTACACGGGACTAAAGTAAGTTAATTGGTACAGATGTGCAACTATCCATTTAAATATTACGGTACGATACGGTAACTTTTATTATATATACAAAGAATTGGAGAGTTAATCGTTAGGCAGCAATTTCTTCCAAAAAAGATTTCGAAACTTGAAAATTATATAGAATTTAATAATAATTTAAATATACGATAATAACAACATGCAATGATTGCTATAAAAAACGTATTATTTGACACTTGAGTACAGTTTTGATGTAATGAATGAAAAAGTAATAGAAAATCTATATACATTTCTGAATATGTAATTTTGACAATGTTTAATCAATTAGTCGTAAGTTTGTAAAATACTAAAGGTTTTGCGGTATTTCCGTTCAAGAAATTTTGTAACCAGTTTCATATAGCATTAGAACTCTCGCTGAAATCGATCATATATACGTTGTTACTCCAGAGGATTAAGATGGATCGCTTCAAACTAGAACACTGTAGCACTACACTTATTGCTATAAGGGAGAAATAGGTAGTGCGGTTATACCACCGCCGGCGATCTTTAGCTAATTCGGGTTTTCGTTAACACTTTACAGCCACATTTTAACGGGGGAAATTTTTTTAAGGGTACCATGCTATGTATTTGGAGGACTCGGGGACTTCCAAAGAGTAAACACTGGTGTCTTTCCAGCAGCGGGGCCTCTCTTGGGCTCTGCACTGGGAATATGATCAGGAGAAGAGAAGAATATATGTTCTTGTCCCGCACCTATGAGATTTTATGACGTACGGGACCGCACATACTTTTATTCTTACTATAGTTGTTGGCTGGACGGATCGAAACATCAGAAACCTAAAAAAATATCTCTTTTACGCCCATTATAAATAATCAATCTCTAGTAGATAAAAATGATCAAATATTGATTTTTGGTAGGTTTTTTTTATAATATAGGAGTAGCAGACGAGCATGCAGTACACCTGATGGTAAGTGGCCACTGCCGCCCATGGACATCTGTAATCAACCCCAGATAGAATTAGATATTCCTACCTGAGGTCGACCACAGATGCGCCGCCACCCCTGAGGACTAAGCTGGAACGCCTCGGAAAAGTGTGCCTTCCTTACCACACCCTTCAAAACGGAACACAGCGGCGCTTAACACTGCTTTTATTAGGCAGAAATAGGTATGGCGGTGGTGCCGCCGGAGTCGAACCACAAAGGCTTCTACCACCTTCGAAAACTATTGGAAAGGTTGGTTCGTAATAACGGACATTATTTTGTATTTACGACAAGCAGAGGATACTGTAGCTCGTATTCCTAGTGCCGAGCTGTCCTTTTCCTACCTAATCACACTACTACGGATATCCCTTCTATGCACAAGTCCCCTTCATCTCATAATGGCGTTTCTTTGTTTGCGTTAAGATGCTCGCTCGCGTGTTTAGTCAAAACCTACATTGGACGGGGCTTTGATTTTAGTTGTCGCTAAATGGATTAGTGTTGTATGAACTTCTAAAAGCTTATTCATGCCTTGTTGAATATCTGAATTGTCACGGCTATATAACATCGCCAGTGTTTTTGTTTGAAGGTTAAAGTAATGCGAGGTAAAAATATCATTATATTTTATTTTAAGATTTTTAAGAAAGTTGTTATATAACTATGCTTCGATCGAAAGTTATAACTTTCATACGAAAGTGGACCTTCGTTATGTTACTAAGGTGTTAAATATAATAAGATTAAATATATTTTAAAGTAATTATAGAAATATAAAAGCAAATCGAAGCAACCCCAAATATGATCGAAGTCTTTCTTATGGTTCGACGATTCAATAAAGAGAGTGATAATGTGGAATGCTTTTTGTGCCTGTTGAGGACTAACTCGGAAAGCAACGTGTGCCAGTACATCAGCGATCCAGACCGAACAATGCAATAATATTCCCGCTTAAGTATACAGCTTACTGGTGTCAGGACTATTCGGGGGTATATGGCGCGGTAATGGACCCCATTCCCGTGGTAACGATCCTTGCCCGGACAACATCCGTGTATTAACTAACCACCGTTCAACTCGGAACCATACCACTGAGCCACAAGGGCGATACTCCTGTACACCAGAGTAAGGAGAGCATAGATTATCCCGCAGAGCCGTATGTACATATTACACAGTTGTATATTAGGGCGGATGGGTTATTTTAACTCGGTTTGTTATGAGCACCGCTAAGTGCAACGTTAAAATGACACCGGTTATAATTCGTAGCGTATATTTTCGGAATATGTTTAGAAATGCAGTCTTAAATATAGTAATTATAGATTTACTATGGTATAGATAAGTTAGTAGGTATAATTGTTATTGAAATTAAATTTTATTCGTTTCAATAAATTTTCTCAATATAATTGAACTAAATATTTCAACAGATTAATTTAACTTAACTTGTAAGTAACGTCTTAAAATAACAATATATTATTGTCTTGGTCTACATTACCTAAAACATCAGTAAATGCCTATTTTACTGACTTCAATAAGGTCATTAAGTTTAGATAAATAAATAGCCCATAAAATGACTCCCACAAGAATAACAGTAAATGTTTCTAATTACCTTTATTAATTAATAATGAGTAATTACTCATATGCGTTGCTGTACCTAATGTGTTTTAAAATATCATTGGCTTTAAAACAATAACATCTTATAAGTTCGTTAACTTATATTATCTCAATTATACTGAGCAATTTAAGATATCTCCTCACTAGAGCCACAATAATTTTGGATCGTAAAAATAATAAAGGGCGCTAAGACGTAGAAACATATAAAGGGCCCTAAGATGCCGTCATTACGTACTAGTGCACAATTATCATTACGTTATGGCCGGGTTGATAGTGCTATAACTCAGGCTAAGTTTATCTTAATAATATCGTGAGCGAGTCGACTTAATCTTAACGTTCTTCGGATAGCTGAGACGCAGGGTAAGGGTTAAAGCAACAAATATTACTACAAGCGCACGATAATTGATGCCTGTAAAGTTTTATTTTATTTTAATGGATGCAAATAGGCATACAGTTTATTCTATGGTAATGATTATTGACACCATAGCCACTTAAATAGAACATAGGCATGTTTGACAAACTTTCCACTGCTGAGAATAAGATGGGATCACTTGCAGATATAAGTATTTGTCAAAAACATCTTTCTATCTTGTCGTAGCTCCATTGTTAATTGTAATCAAAGTAACAACAAGAAAGTCTTCTGTCACTATTAACTAATTACTTGTGCTTAAGAATTTGTACACTTGCATTTTTTTATTAAGTAACATTATTTTTCAACTTCACGTATAAGGACCTCATAACTTTCATAACCTATATCAGATATGAAGCGATATTTTAAATTTATTTTAGAAGTTCATTGTTACACATACACGTACAGTATGATAGTTTGCGCTTCATATAACTTTTTACCATACACAAAGCAGCATTGCTAGCGTAGTGGCGGGGCAGCGGTTATCTTTCCGCTACATTTGAGCTCTGGGCGGGAGAAAGTAGCTGTTCCCTAACCAGAGACGATCTTTCATAGTGTAACCGGTGGTGTTTATAAGCCTTGTTAAAACAAATATTTCATTAAATAATTCCATAGAGGTTATTTTATAGATTTGTATTTCATAAAAATATTTATTCAATTTTATTGTGAGTTGGTGCTAAGAATCCGTCAATGGTAATATGAATTTTACCTTGATCACTACAAAACTTCTGAAAATATATACCTAACAATTCATACCTGGACAAAAAACGTTTAATGGCTGCTTAACGTGATTCCACGAACTAAAAAAGCTACTATACAAGACTACGTATCCTATGTTTCAATTCAGGCAGCGCTTGGCCTCACTTGACCTGACATAACTTGGAATACGGCGATACAAATTTACGAGCACTCTCACGCTGAACATTGTATTACAACTAGAATAATTAAAGTTCCATAGATTCCCTACACGGTCGCACGTGACCACTCTAGCACGAGGCTAGGCTTAGCGACATTGTCGCAAATACTCCACTATATTGGAATGCTCGAGCGTCTTGTGCTGAGTTTATGGAAAATGCATCGCGTTGTGGAAATAGCTTTTAGGGTTATGAGATGGAGAATTTGGTGAGTTACTTTGTCAGCTTGGAATCTTGAGACCAGTGACCGATGTAACGTTATGAATACCTATTTCATTTTCCAATGCTGATTCTTGATATATTTGTTTTTATTTAAAACCAAGTAAAAGGCAATAAGCAATATTTCGGCATTAGTTACCTAAATAATAGAAAGTCAAAGTTCAGTAATTTCGTTCAATTCGTTAAAACATTTACCCTAATGAACTATTTTTATTTATGTGATAAATACAAATAGGTTTGCAAGTTAGTCCTTAAGAATATAATATACTTCTAGCGTATTATTTAACTTCAGAATTGTTGTGTTCTTTGAAGCTGATATCCAGGAGCGCTAATAATTATTTATACCTTGGACTTTTTTCTTTTCTTGGATAGAAATTCTCTCAAAATTAATAAGCAGGATGGCGTGAGCAGCGTTGGGTCGCGTCGGTCTTTGTCCTATAATTTTATTGTTTTAACGCCCACTCGTTTCTCCTTTGTTAGATTATTCTTATTATAGTATGCATATGGCTAGCATATTTTATAAACTAACTATGTTCTGTGACCATTTCAGATTAAATTTTCACTTTCAACTGCCGGTTTTCTGTTCTACATTCCCGATAAAAATTGAGTGTCCTATCTATTTTTTACTTCAAATATTTCAGGTCTTAAATCTCAATCTTCGGTTTCTTAAAAAACTCAATCGCTACGATCGTTTACAGTTAATTATAAAGTAATTATTTATAAAGTAAAATTGCATCTTGAGATAGAGAAGGTGCATGCTCTACTGTTATCTAATGTTAATACATGTAACAGTCACTTATTTAGAATTATTTGTTCTATTCACGATATATGTAGTTCGTGTTGATGTGTTTATGCAGGTTTACAGTAATGAACAGGAACATTAACGTATATCTTTTGAAATTAGTTCTTTCATCATTTATGAAAATTCTTAGAATCTTGTTCCATTTTAACTTCGGGTCCGTTGAGGCAACACTTATTTTTCCTCTATAATAATAGTGATCACAGTACCTTGTTAGATCCGGTTTAAAGGATAAGAAAGAGACGCATGAGATGTTCAAACTTATGATGTTTTGCAGTGATCATGAGCATGAAAACAGTGATAGCCTAGTGGTTAAGAAACTCGGCCTCTCGATCAAGGGGTCCGAGGTTCAAATCCCAGGCACCTCTGATTTTTCAAAATTCATGTGCGTATTAGAAATTAATTATCACTTGTTAAACGGTGAAGGAAAACATCGTGAGAAAACCTGCATACCTGAGAGATTTATAAAAAAAATCTCAAAGGTATGTAAAGTCTACCAATACGCACTTGGCCAGCGTGGTGGAATATGGCCTTATCCTTCTCATTATGAGAGGAGACCCGTGCCCAGCAGTGGGACAGTAATGGGTTGTTGATGATGATGTTTTGAGGAGGCAACGACTACATGGTCAGATTAGTATCTGATCTGATCATATCTACATATTACCACTTTCTATCAGGTGAACTGCATGCTCGATTGCCACATCGATTTGACATGCAAGTCGTTCCATGACTTTTCAGACATAGATGTGACCTAGTTGCCACCTATCTATCAATGATGAGTGATGAATCTTTCAACACGTTTGTGTGGCGTCAGTGTTTCAAAGGAATAATGTAAACAATTTTACATTTCAGATTAAATTTTCATTCCGCGGCGGCTGTTAGTTTCGGTTGTGCCTTCGCGCTTCCGAAGCAAGCGCTGCAATATTCATAATGCAGGACGCCGTTTATTTTGAATATCATTATTGTGTTTTACATTTTAATCTTTCATAACTCTGACTATATCCTAAAAATCTTAATTTACTTTCGGATGAAAAATTTGATAACGAATTTTAATTTCATTTTTGATATTTAGTGTGCCCTGTAAATGTAAACTTAGTATGACACAGATTTATATTTTACAATTATGTACCTTTAAAATAAATGGTGGTACAAGCCTTTGCGATTTGACTTCGAATGCACCGTCCCCATACTTATTTCAGCCTTATAAAATTCGCTTATCATTACTGTTATGGGCCAAAACAGGCGTGGCGGTAGTAGTGCGAGTAGAACCACGGAGGGCTCTGCCACGTTCAAAAGTAGACTGTGTGCTCGATTATTATTTAAATTTGATTATAATAACAATATCAATTTGTTACATTAGTCAAATCATAGTAAAATACATATTTCATAATACTCTTCATTTACAGGAATTTATTAGTGTTTATCAGTTTTCATCCCGTCTCATGCTCCGATTCCAAGAAGTGCTTATAATATTCATAATGGAGCCGTTTTGAATAGCTTTGTAGCTTTGAATTACATTTGCAACTTTCATTTATATAAGCTCAGTGTTTACGCTGAAATATTGAATTTCATGAAGATAACAATGTTATTAACTAGACGGTACGGAAATGACAAAGCGTCTTGCGTAGGTCTTTTAGCGCTGTGACGGGTACTTTAACGTATTACGTTACGTTTTCCGAAGAATACTTTAATGTATAAAATATTTTAGGGTTGCCAGACTTTTGTTTTCTGATTTTTAGTTTTAAAAGTTTAAATTTTAGAACGATTTTGATGAAATTATTTTTTAAGTGCTAATTAATTTAATTTGTTTTGATTTGATAAATACATACCAGGTGTTGTCACGCTCATCTTAAAGATTTTGGGAGTAACTTTAGCTCTATCCCTGAAGTGAGAATTAGGTAAAGGCAAACGGGACCGCGAATGAATGCTTAAAGTATCCGTAGTCCCGATAAAGGGCGTTCAGAGGTAAACCGTGGGTTTTCAGACGGACATAATTATCCTCTCCGTTGGCCTCGTACTCCGCGAGTTAGAGGAATCCATGATGGATAAACACATGTTAAAAGTTAGCTAGATATTACCCTCTTTATTTCTTGAATTTTACAAAATACCTAGTACTCTTAAGTAGAAGTGCATTTATCATCTACGTTAGCTTAGTAAAATTTATGGCTGGATGCAGACTTCATAACCGTGGCGTTTACCGGAAGACGGACCGCGGCTTAATTTCCTTGTAAAAACAAAATTCTCACATTTAATGTATGTGACCTTAACAAAAAGCATTACGAGAGTATATTGTCGCACGTGTGCCGTAATCAGCATAAGTACGCAAATAATGTACCGCCGCAACTTTTTGCTGTTTGCGAGCGCAGTTTTAGCAAACGTTTATAATACGTGGCGCTAAAAGGATAATATCCGCAAAAAGTCCGTACCGTTATAACCCTATAACAGAGAGCTAGGAAAAAGTGGGTTTAAAGTTGCGGGTACAATGAGAACCGAGTTGGTGTTTCCCTGCTTTTAGCAGCTTAGGGTTAAGCTAAAATGATTAAGTAATATTTTAATTGACTAGAATTTATTTAAAGCTTACAGATTAAATTGCAGATAGATACAAAGTAGGTTTATATTCAACAAAAATTCTATTGTTATTATCATAAAAAAAATGATTATTTATGAAATTATGAATTTTATTTTCCATTCACTTTTAAAATATTATTCTACAAATTCGTTGATAATTTTACAAATGATCGTTAATTTTAGCTTTTTGATGGTAGCTGATATTTCGCCACACGGAAAATCAATTTACAAAATAATGATAATCAATTTTAATCATTAATTAAGTTTCTACTTTAATAAAAAAGTATATAAGTACTAAAAATAATTGCGTATACTTATTATTCTGAGACATTTTCTTCGTTTTTCAGTTAGTGTGTATTGGTGTGTAAAACACGTGTTCTCAGTGTGGCCGCAACTTTACGGCAGCGCGGTGTGTGCCCTAATTACCGGCCATTTATAACAGCCGCGGACGGTCCGAGCGATTTTTATATTTTTTGCCACTATCCTCCCTACATAAAATATTTCAAGACACAATTCTCCGCTAAACTTTCCTTTTGGTCCGCGGGGAAAAATTTTAATAATTGCCATAAATTCTACCGCCGCGGCTATTGTTGCTAGTTTTCTAGCTTTTTACATTTTTTAACCATTCCAGAGGTACCTGGCTTTTTGATTGTTTTAGTGCGGACATTCTTTACTGAAATCGGATTTCGAATGTAGGTGCTAAAAACTCATGTTCGTTTTTGGATCTTGACAAGAATTTTACATTTTATTACGTGCGAATTTGCGAGTCTCCGCTGCCACGTGGCGTGTTTTACATGTTGTTAGGGACAACACGAGCACTGGTAATAAATGCTGTTAGTTTAATGCAAGTTTTTATTTATGTATAAATAAAATATAAGCGCCCGTTTGTCACTTAAAAATATTTATTGATTTATAAGGTAATATCGATACATTTTTTTAAATGCTCAAAAATGGCTAATATTGCCCTCTTTAGACAATAATGATGACAAAATATGTGGAAGACGTTAAGCCGGGAAACGTAAGATGTAACATTAGGGAATGGACTAGCATAAAATCTGTAGTAAAACAACTGTTCAGATTGGCTCTGGATAAGAACCGGATCAGAAAGTTAACAACCATCCAACAACATCATCCAACAACCAGTAACCTTTATTTCTCTATCTATACAGACTTCAACATTATGGATGTAACATTATGGATTAGATAGGAAGGCATGTTCTTTTTTTTACTCCGTGAAGATGAAAAAATAATTAACTGCTCCGAGTCAAAACTTGAAATACTTGCAATCTTTTCAATCCAATCCTTTCAAAAGTTTGGCCGCTAATTAGCCACATTATAAGTAAACATAAACTGTAAATAACCCTTTTTTGCAACAGCAGCAATCGCGTTAACATTACAAGGAGACATTGGTGATTGTGCGTCACATTGAGACCGCAGTCCTTCGAGCTTCGTAGGGCGTTCACGACATAAAACTGAAGTTCCAACCGTTAATGGTGTCTGGCTAGACGCTGATCTTGCGGTTCTGGGGATTAAAAGATTGCGATATCATAACACGGCGCGTAAATATAAGTTATCAATACTAAAGTCTATGTACATTACGCTCTTGTCTATATATTGAAAGTTACATCTTACACAGATATCTACCTCAATAGACACCTGTTAGTTTATTTTAAAATTGAAAGTCTGAACTTGGTTATATTTGAGCCTAAATAAAGCAGACGTGATATCTGATTGAAAGTAATCAACGTCGCCTGCAGACATTTACAACACCAGAGTAGTCGCCAGTATTGAAGAAGAGCTCTTTTTGCACCTTTGTTGAAGAGCCCCATGTCATAACACAATAGTGCTGAGGAGAGGGGTATCTGAGCATCAACCGATAAATCATGTAATTGGTCAACATGCACTTTATTTTAGCGAATAAAAAATATATCTTTAATTCTAATAGCTTTTGCTTAGTTTTCAGGATATTTCTACGTATAAAGTACACCAACCATCCAATACACACGAACGGAGTTGTGAGTTGAGCTAGTTTTAAAACGTAACGAACCTTGAACTGTGATGGAGGATTTGTTTAATCTGTAGCGTTGCTGACAGCGGGAAGGTTTTGACAATTATGCGGTAAGCTGTCGTTGACGGAGGCTTCCCGGCTGTTATCGGCGGGAGAGCTTATCGCCAGCCGCCGGACCAGGATTACTGACTAGCTGATGCGACTACATCTGGCTTTATGAAGTTTATGAACCACTTCGATGGGTATTCACGGCTTTTTCCTTACTTCGCATTTATATTCGGCGAAATAGCAGGAGTAAAGCTGGTTTGTAGTTCAGGCACGACCACACGTATTTCTTCTTTATAGCAGTTGTGTTCCTGTGTTTTGGTTTGAAGGTTGTATGCCTGATTTAGTTGTATGACGGTAACCTTGTTTATACTGGTGATATTATGTACGTCGTATGTTTCCTATTACAATAGAAAACCTAAAATCAGATCAATCAGAATTTGTACGTTAAAATGGGCAAAGAATTTTGGTTCCCTCATTTAAATCAAAGCAAAAAGAAATCTTAATCTCATAATATTAAAATCTTAGCTAAAACAATAAAGTTAAATAAAATCATAATTGTACAGTTTACCATTGTTTACGTTAACAATAGATTAAAATAATATTAGTACTAATTTGTAGTGAAATTTTGGTAAACTCGGCCTGGACCAACTTAATATGACAGCTGATAGTCAGCAATTACGATATTTTAAAGGCCTTGTTAGTGCTACAATTTTTGGGATTTAGGGCTGCCAAAATAACTTTATTGGCAATTATAAAGTTATTACCTAACACCGGGAGGCAATTACTTGGCAGTGGGGATTCAGTACTTATATTTTCGTTCCCAAGTAAAATGGCCCCTGAAGATCATGCTAATGGTAAAGGGGTTATTCTATACTTATGTTGTGATATCCCGTGAAATAGTTGACGCACGAAGGGGGGGAATTAGTAAGTTATCCTTTTTACATATAAAATTGAGAAAAACTTGTTAAGACTGAATTTCAATCAACATTACATGAATATCATTTATACTTATTTTTTTGCTGAATGTTAATTAGAAAATATATAATTTGAGGTCTGGTAATCGATGTATTGTTTTCTCTAAAAGTACGTATTGTTGTCTCTATATTATTTTTCGTACGTTTCATTACGTTCAAAAAGAATACAATATAATGGAGTAAATTCAAATTGTAGGTTTGTGACAGCCCTGAAGCTATCTTTAGTTGCGATCGTCTTTGCGGTATTAATTCTTATTAATGCTTTGACAGCTCCTTTAAAATTTTCTGTTACAACAACGAATGTCGCAGTGAAATATCAAGTTTCATCTATAATTAAATAGATTTTGACCTTATTATAAAATATTTATTAATATACTATGTTGGTGACAATCGGGGGTATCCCAACCTTATTTAATTTGACATTAAAGAATGTAGAGGACATGTGAAGAAACTACTAAAGCTGCTTCCATGCTACCCGGTCTTCAGCTTGCCTGAGAGCGGTTGTCACTGGAAGTCCCGTAATTTCTTTTATGGAGTCAGGCCATCGGCTAGGTTATCGGCCTCTAGGTCTTCTCCCATCTACTTTGCCCACCACAACCAGCTTTTCAAGGTTGTCTGTATCTCTTCATCCTATGTGGCCAAAGTAGAAGTAGTTAGAATGCGCTGGTAGTAGAGCGTAGATAATACTGTTTTAATTTTTAGCTGTTGAAGAATTGACTTATTGGTTCTTATACCCGTCCAGGGTATTCGTAACATTCTCCTCCAGCACCACATTTTAAAGGCATCGATCTTCCTTCTGTCTACAGCTCGGATCGTCCAGGACTCAGATGCGTACAAGAACACCGATACTACTTATCTACAGAAACCCAGACTATTTAACTACTAATAGTCTTAGAATAGGAATGCAATTCACACAATTAGACTGCCCATCCAGGTACTGAACCCAGAACAGTTTAACGTAACGTTAAAACCGTTTAACTGAGTCTTACGGGTCTTATTAAGAGTTCTATTAAGGCTTGCTTATGTTTTCCTTAAAGCAGACGTCGGCCTTAAAACCATTACAGAGATAAATTATTCGCCACCCCTAATCCTCGGATAAAGATTTTATTTTCAGTACAAAATGAAGAGACAAGGGGTTTTCAGGCTTAAGTTGTATGCAGAAGACTATTTAAAGCACAAACACGTGACACTGGTGCAAGAAACCACGTGTTTCATAACACGTGTAGTGATATGATTTTGGAAATTTGATATCAATTAGCATTATTAGAAGGGTTATTACGTAATTATTATATTGGTATGATTATGGTAGACCACAATCATAGAAGTTTCTAAATCGTGGATTGGTAAACTGTACACACCTTTAATAATATACTGGAGTGCCCTCAGGCAAGTAGATTTTCTCAAGATAATTTTCTTCCACCATCAAATGTTTTAACCGCCAGGTCACCAGAACAGTAAATACATATTTTTACTCGTAATTACTTTTCAACTAAATTGAAACGCCTCATTCTATTTTGGCTTTTCACACCCTTAAATCGAAAAGACAGTAGTTTACACTGCATGTTCGCTTGCTGCAGTCTAACTACAAACTTCTACCTTAAACGTTAATCATTAATAAATAATTTATTACAAATAAGAGTACAAATAGCACAATTTATACTAAACGTGCTTAATTAATTTGGACAATATACTCGTGCACGGGCGAGGTTGCCCACAAATATTTCGCCGCGTAACTCGCCGTGTAGTTCTCCTGCAAATTTAAACTAGTTCGCGTAGTTATTAGTATCGTCCGTATTTACTATCTCCACAGAAACTGGGACGCCCAAAAACAATTAACCGCGAATTTTGTATGTACCTAATAATTATTTTAAAGTGCGCTCGCTACATTAGGATTCTCTCTGTTGTGACCTGTTGGTGCCATACACACAAAGAGCGTACGAATGAATACAGTACAATAAATATTCTGAGTTTGATACCGTTTTTAGAGTTGCCTGAAATAGGGCTTGCTCCTGACTTCAAAGTCGCAACATAAGATAAACCAGTGATAATGAATACCTACATAGACAATTCATTGAAAGGCTCGGAAGTGCATAGAAATACGTGTCTGCGGTCTCTCATGTATATTTGACCATCGTTAAATAACATGCTAAGAGCACTTACTTCTCGACTATTAATTTATCAGTCTGTATCAACAATTTAGGATTATTTCAAATTACAAATCATCATCACTCAATGACCAAAAGACCCAGTAGTGGCTTAACGCAGGAACTTAGAACGCTGTAACCTTCTACATAAATAGTTATCCATGTATCCTCATCCCTTCTCGCGTCTCTCAGCCCTTACATGAATTAAACCCAAATCCCGTCTTGTCCCAATATGATCTAGTTGAGTTTTACAATCCCCTCGTCTTATTAAGATTTGTTAAAGAAAATTAATTTGAGCTTCCCTTGAATGGCGAGTCTGACCGTGAGTTAGGAAACGAAAAACAATGAAATATATAAAAATAAATTGTTTCTTATTTGCACATAAATTAATCGATATTGCGTAAGTATGGTCATTAAAGTTATATTCAACAACAGAATTGAATGTGTTAACATAGACAGGATACAAAAACCTGTAAAGTGCGAGCGGATTTGCACACGAATAGTTCCATGCGTGAAATGAAAAAAAATTAGAGCTTTTATTATAAAATGTATTGAAACATGAACAAAAAAGTATAGTTAATATAATCACTCTATGTACTATTATTAAATTAGCAGATCGATACCCGCTCTTGGTATAACATGTGCCTTATTCCAGGATTTGCATAAAAGTCAAGTCCCTTATTTTCAGTACTATGGATATGCTTATTAGCAGAATCCATTTTGGCCTTGAAAATATTCTGAACGAGATAATCCAAGAATAATTTTATTTAAAAACATTGTTTGTCATTTACATAAATGGTTGTTTGTTCCAGTTGTAATGGGTAGATGCTGTGTGTAATTGTATTTAATTGGAGCTACATCAATTTCATTCATGCAACTTGTGTAGTGTCAAACGCTGCTCTGTTCTGCTTTGAAGGATGTGGTAAGGGAGACATACGAGTACTTTTCCGAGGCGTTCCAGTTTAGCCCTCAGGGATCGGAGCGCATTTGTGGCCAACCTCAGGTAGAAATATCTTATCCTATCTGGGGTTGATTACAGATGTCCATGGGCGGCGGTCCATCAGGTGGACTGCATGCTCGTCTGCTGCTTCTATATTATAAAAAAATATATACGTATGGTGTGGGCCTCGCCTAAATTAACATACAAACAAATTTATACAGTTAGGATTATAGTTCAATATTCATAAAGTAAAACTTCAAAGTTTGTCAAAATGGGACGACGAAATTGACGGCAGAAAAGGCCATCTGCCTGTTTTAAAAGGGAAAAATGATCTCACTAGAATTGTAACGACTTTGAGAATTTATTAATTTGGCGTTGAAAGGAAAGTTAAAGATACTTCTACATTTATTTACTTCGCCAATACAGCCATTCAAATGATGTATTTCTTGACGCGTGCCTAAGTAAATAAGGAACGCTCCCTTTAAAGTAAAGGTCTAACCTCACTTAGGACGAACAACAGATTAGCGGTGAGATTAACAATCTTCTTACCAAACATCTTCAGGTCCAGATTTTATCAGACAGATATACAGATTTACGGGAAGACTTTTTCCTTTTAGCGCTCTAATGTTGTATGTAATTTATGTAATTCATTTGAAATCGATTTCAAGTAGAACTCGTGTCCTATATGACGTCCAGGTAACCGATGTTCATAAAGAAATGAAAACATAAAAATTGCAGTGTCGTGACCGGCCTTGATCATATAACTTATATTAAGTGCCCATCTACAGTTTCTTGAATTGTCCATCGTCCACCTTCCGTTATCAGACAAGTCAGCAAGGGAATGTTCAGTGAGCTAAGTCTAGATATATTTTCCGCTCGCCCTTACATCAATCATGTCGGAGGGAATGCGCGCGGCACTTAATCACGGATGTTTTGCCGAAATGAGCGTCTAGCTTTTAAGAAAATCCACTCGTTTTAAATTCAAGCCGCGGCCTTGATTCTCTTAAACAGATCCAAAAAGGGCGTGGCTCGGCTTTAGAGCCATTACTAAGATAAATTACTCAGACGCGAATTTCTTTAGTCCTCCTTCGCCAAGTAATCCTCTTAAGGTAAGCTCTTTGTGGAAAAATACAAAACATTGTTATTTAGTAGTAACGGTCCCGTCTACTTAAATGACCCCCTCGTGTTATCTGATTGTTGACCTAAAAACAAGATCAGCATTGACCCTCTCAATCTCGGAGCTCGTCGCGTAATCCTGTTATTATTGTATATTATCTTTGTATTTGAGCTACTTAACGAAGGTAAGTAGCTCTGTTACTATCAGAGATGTGAGGGTAATTGCTGAATATAAATTGTAAATGGGATGTTTCTATCCATGTGACTTATCAGTCCCCTAGCAAGAGGGGTTAAATGCATAATTACGAATCTCAGGAAGATGTTGTTGCCCATGTTCTAAAATTTCGGCCTATAAAAAACCTTGGTGCCTCCTAAGCCTTCAATTTTACAACGGTATACTGTCACACGGTAGCGTCGTCCTCACACATCCAGTGTACCTGGCTGGACCATTCAAGCTCGCATTCTTGCTACCTATCCCTTTTAATTGCCTCTTTCGACAGGAATTTCGTAGCTCTATTCTGGTTCCAAGACTCAGAGACAACCGTAACTGGACCTAGTATGTCACATCTTTCTTAAATACCTTTTTGATAAAATTATGAAGAATTATATATTACTAGTTTTTGCCCGCGGCTTCGCCCGCGTTTAAAAGAAAATAATATGACATACTTACATATAAAACTGAAAAATCGTACCTTCATTAGAATGGCAGTGGCGCCATCCGGCGAAAATTGGTTGTACCAACTCTGAAACCTTCGTGGGCTCATAGACATACTTTGCTAAAGATCATCTTGATCAAATGCATATTTTACGATTCAATTCTTACTAATATCGATTAAAATAATCGATTTTTTGGTCCAAAATATTGATTCTCCGATTAATTGATCTTAGATCGCCATCCCTACTTCCCGTGGGATTTCCGGGATAAAAACTATCCTATGTCCTTTCTCGGGTCTCAGACTATCTTTGTACAAAATTTCATTAAAATCTGTTCAGTGGTTTAGGCGTGAAGAAGAGACAACCAGACAGACAGACAGAGTTACTTTGGGATTTATAATATTAGTAAGGATTATAATTAAAATTGGTTGTTGTTATATTTTGTTGATAAATAATGAACTTTAAAGTCACTAGGAGGAGACAATGTATAGTAAACTTACATTAAATTAGACTTCGTAAGTGCACAACAAGGTTTCATGCAACTCTTTGAAGTAGGAAACTCTCTCATTATGCCTCTGTCTTCCATCGGGGAATACGCTTGTAATGTAATGAAATTCTTCGTGCACTCTCTACCGGGATATTGAATCCTTACAACATTGACAACATTCATATAACGTAATGTAATTTCACTAACACACACAACTTTCATGATGGAATTAGTATGTCGAAAAAAATTACTTTACTTAACGATGATTGGGTATTACTTTTTTTGGTTAAAAATAAAAGTGAAAAAGCTCAGAACTTGCTACTATCACAACTGAAAAAGAAACGGTAGAGAAGGAGGAGGAGTCCAATTTTATAAACATACAAATACTCGTAATTCGAAAATCATGTTACTAAAACACAAGTAACTTTATCCGCTATTTACGGTACACTCGACACGTAACAATTGCTGCGATTTAAAGTGATTTGATTTAAAGTGAGTGAATTGATTTAAAGTGTTGCGATAAAAGAACACATTTAATATGCATGCCACCTGATGTTAAGGGGGACCTATGAACACATGTATTCGATCTTAAATAGGATAGGTTTCTAATTATGTTCGATAATTAATTAATGCGATGGCCGGAGAATTATTCTGAAACTTCAGGTTAAAGCGTTCCGGCCACTCCTCTCGGAGAAAAACGAGTCTAGACTTTAAAATGTTATACTTTCGTTATTTAATAGGAATAGGTGTTACTTTACAAAACAGAATACAGCAGCACAAGTTTCCTGCTAGAAGATAATGGTACTGCATTCGTACAATGTAGCACACACTGTTTTATGTCAAAATATTAAGATAACATGGTTCATCATAATAAATCCTCCAATTATGAACAAGAGTACAGATATCTTAGTAAAATTTATCTAGGAAGTAGAGTTTACGGGGGTAACGCGTTAATCGCGAGAGGGCGCCGGAGGGCGGAGGGCTATATTTCACGACGCTAATGGGTTTAAACAGAGCGCCGCCCACACGGCTTAAGACTTCGCATTAATGTGCGGGGTCCTTTGGACTAATTCAATTCTTTATTTCTAATTAATATAGTTCTAAACAAGAGTATTTCAACGTATATTGATAGTAACTAATTTAGCGTAGTAATTAACCAAAGATAACTAAATGTAGTTCCCTTTCTACCGATTTCTGTCTTATAAGTGTGGCGATAAGTAGCTGAGGTCTGGTTTTAACAGTGGTATAGCAAGTATAATATAAGACCTTGCCGACATTTTCTGTTCTAAAATGACTACAGTAGTGAAATGTAGATACCTTCTTCGGTTAGGTCTTTTTAGATCTATCTATTTCCACCTAAAATTATTTCTGACCACCGGGGTATTAGTAAATTAGCTAATTAAATTACCAGCTATTTTTTAATGTTATTGCAGTAGCTAAATATGCAGTCCATCTGATGTTTAGTGATCACTACCACCCACACATATGTGGTACCGATCCAAAATACGGCTGGAGACCGGGCACAATAGGCTTTGGTGTTTCTCCAAATCAGAATACAGCCAGACCAGAATACAACAGCATTTGATCCTAACGTTACAAAGCAAAAATAAATGAAAAATACTCTTAACAGAAGTAATTTTGCTATTTCGTGAATTTAATGCAAACTGTTGCTGCTTTATTTTCGCATAAAGAATATTAGTTCCATCATAAGTCAGAATTCTGAAGGAGCGTTGCTCAAAAAAGGTGTCTTTTAGAAGTAAAAACTTGTGGCCGCGGTAAAGAACTCGCTGAGAGCTTTTAGCTGGAGTATTTCAAATTTCGCGGCGTATGAATATGTATGACCGTGGACGTGGTTCGCGAATGGCATCTTTCAGTGCTTCCGGAGTGCGCCTTCTTGGGCACGCTTTGCAGATCTAATTATTCTTTTAACTTTTGATTTAATGTTGTTTTGTCGTTGCAGTTTACGTGGCTTTGTATCGTGATGCTAATATGAGAGGGTTACGTACATGTTATGAATATTATATTGAGTTTGTGTAGGTGCAAACTCAACATTGTTTTTATATTGTACGGAGCCAACAACATTGTTAATGAAATTGAAATTAAAGACGGTTCAAGCAGTTTAGCCTGAAAAGTTTAAAAGGTGGTAGGACGGTTCAACTTTGGTACTACGCCACCCCTATTCCTTGCGTGAAGCAGTTGCATTTCGGTTGAAAGGTGCATAAGTAAGTTTGAACTTCAAAGATATAAAAAATAAACAATTGCATGCTGTTTTGCTGTATTTTATCTTAAATTGTAGCTTATTTTAGAGATACCTTAAGTTTTATGTTGACTCTAAATTTAACCGGGCCGGTCACGATAACGAGGAAGCGACCACAAACCGCACTACCCGGGTCCGCTCTTAGCGGTAATCTCCGACTATTGATGGTATCTGCGTCGATCGCGTCGCCGGTAATCTCGACTATTGATACTAATCCGGTATCGGTCGCTAATGCGTCCGGCGTCTGCTCAAACAGGCCTCGGCCGGAATTCGAGGACAAGCCGTGCTTACTATGAATTAGTGGTAATTATTCGATATTTAACCGACACACACTAATTTACCCGACGAGAAACCTGCGTAAAGCGATAGTGCGTATTATAAGATAACACGTTTAATTGCCATGGTGATATGTATATTGTATATTGATATATTAGCGGAAATCCATTTCTACTCTTATATTATCTTACCCTTATATGAGGAGTCAAGATTTTAGTTAATTTTCTAAGGAAAACTGTAATCAACCCCAGATAAGATTAGATTCATACCTGAGGTCGGGTACAGATGCAAGGATATCTCCTCGGATAAGTTTGTTTCCATTACCACACTATGTTCATAATTCAGCATCTTACAATTTGAGGCAAAAATATTTAAGTAGAGCAAATATCTTTCACACATGGTCTATAATTCCGATATAAGGCGATCTGCTTAATGGATGGAAACGTTTTTTTATATTAAATTATTAATGTCAAAAAGTATATTGCAAATGGGTTGTCTAAAAAATTTCAGTCCAGAATATGATTTCTTTTTAAATTATTTTTTTTTCTTAAACATTTCACTGGTCTGATTTATGGAGCTCGGTGAAGGTCGGCTTATATCGGCATCTTCAACTAAGACCATTTCTTCAGTTCGGGTTATCTTTCAATTATTATCATTTAATAGTTATCCAAGAAAACTATGAAATAACTTATTTTGATATTTTTTGCTTGGAATAATCCGCTAACCAATTTATTTATTAAAAAAAGAAACAATAAATACCTGGAAATCCCACTGGATCTGGCGGCAATCCATCAAAATGTTTATTCCACATGCGCCGCGCGATAAGCGTCAGATGTTTACGGACTCTGTTTATATTGCTAAGATGCAGCATCGTGCTTATAAACAAGTGGAATATCAATGAAAAATAACATACATATTCAGGATGATTTAATAAAAATCGTGACATTACATAAAAACTTATCGGATGTCGATATGCTTTTAAAATACCTGCCTTGTAGATACATAAAACCGCAAGGCGACTGACTGACTGACCAACTAAATGACTAATTATTTTTCCAGAAATCAACGTACAGCCGAAAACACGGACCTTAGAGTTTTGAAATTTTGCACATTGGTTCTCTATGTAGCTTGAATAAGTACTAAGAAAAGCCTTTTGGAAATTCTACCCCTAAGGGGGTAACATAGGGGATGACAGTTTTTTTGAAATCCTTTAATTTTGAAGCAACTACTATAAAATTTTGTATTTGGCTTTCTGGATACGAAAAAAGACACAACTATCTATCTCCTTTCGAAAAATAACCCCGGGGTTACCGTAGAAGGTAAAATAGGGATTGAAAGTTAATTTGAACACCCGTCAATTTTGAAGCAAACACTATGAAATTCTGTATCTGTCTTGCTGGATAAAAATAATGAAAATCTACATCTAACGAGATAAAATAATGGCTAGAGCTTTGAATTACTTTGAAATTATATATTAGAAATTATATATTTAATAGAGCGTAAATGGTGGATTTTTTTCGCGAAATGGTAACGCGATTTAAAAAAGTTAACCAAACCTATCGAGTAGGGTATCAAAATAAAGGAAATGAAAAGGAGATTACATATACATTATATATATATATACAGGGTTACCGGCAATTCGATACATTCCCTTGGAGGGGTAAAAGTAGAGCTCATTTGCAATAGATTTTGTCATTAAGTACCCTAGCCGATAGTGATTTGTTTTTGAGATATTCAAGTTTTTGTGTTTTATTTCTAAATACCGATTTCAGGCAAAAAATAAAATGTTCCTAAGTGAATGTCCTATTTTGATCCTATTTTTGTGCATAATCTTATACCTAACATAGCAACCCTTCCTTAAAATAACAATACGCTGTAGTAGTACTCTTAAACTTTACGTTATGGAGGTTAATTTGCTAGGGTTCGATACAACAACCCTTTTTATTTCCACTTCAGAGTGAGTTTGCATAAAAAAGATGTATGGAATGTGTTGTACAAATTATTAAAATAATAGCCCTATTTCACTAGCTTTCCAAAATGGTATAAAACTTTTATCTGCATTGACAATCACAACAATAACACAGTTTAAAGTGTTAACTAGGATAATGTGCTTTACCTGTGGCAAACAGTAAGAATCTGCGCAGTACCATCTGAATGGCAATGTGTAAGGCGAAAGAAAAAGATGTCCCGGCGTTGCCCCAAAGTTTAACAGTGGCTCCCATTTAGAGCAGGAATTGTAATTTTATGTTTTGAATAAATGATGTTAAGATTCAGCCGATTTTCATTTCTTTCCCATTAAAAAGTTTGCGAATCCAAAAATTACTGATGTTCTGAATATTTGTTTTTAACTAATAACTTTTGTATTAAAATGAATACCATAATATTTCGTAGCAATTTAGATAGCTAGTGAAATAGGGCTATTATTTTAATAATTTGTATGACACATTCCATACATCTTTTTTATTCAAATTCACTCTGTAGTGGAAATAAAAAGAGTTTTTGTATTGAACTCTAGCAAATTGACCTCCATAACGTAAAGTTTAAGAATACTACTACAGCGTATTGTTATTTTAAGGACGTGTTGCGATGTTAGGTATAAGATTATGCACAAAAATAGAATCAAAATAGGACATTCACGTACGAACATTTTATTTTTTGCCTGAAATCGGTATTTAGAAATTAAAACACAAAAACTTGAATATCTCAAAAACAAATCACTATCGGCTAGGGTACTTAATGACAAAATCTATTGCAAATGAGCTCTACTTTTACCCCTCCAAGGGAATGTATCGAATTATCAGTAACCCTGTATATATATATTTATATTTCTGTTTTTTTTTATGCATGACCAGCGATTTTTTCTCGATGCCGCGACCGATCGAATTGATTCACAGGGGGTCCCATTTCGTGGAAATTTGAAAATTTTCGCCAGTTTTCCCGGAAAATTAAAAAACACGATGTCTTATAAACTTGAATAACTCGAGTATTTCTTAACCAATATCAATTTTCTTTTTTTCATATGAAAGGGTGTTTCATTGCGGTACTTTCCTACCTTGACACAATGATGATCTGATGATTAGAACTTTGAGTTATGGGGTGGAACTCATCATCACTACCCCTGTTTTTTACATATTTTATGATATCTTACCTTCTGGCCACCCAATCCTCATGAAACTTAAAATGAACATTGAGTATCTAGATTAACATCATATGATGAAAAATTCGACCTTCAACTTTTCACCCCTGATAATGCAGAGGTGCCTCCTGCCTCAACCATACAAATTAGACATTTGGCGCTTATTTAATAAGGTTGATAAGCAAAGATATATAATGGAAAAATCGACCTTCCACTCCTTCTTCCACACCCTGATGATGCCGAGGTGCCTCTTGCCTCAACGATACAAGATAGGCATTTGGAGCTTAAGAATATTTAATAATTTAGGTAGGTGATACTAGTCAAGTTCAGAATATTGGTACGCAAAAAATTGGTTAAGACTGATAACTAGCGTTACTGTATTAACCGTTCAAACTAAAACAAGAACATGTTTTTAAATGGTACAATTAAGTTGGATGTTAATTTTGTCAAATTTTAATGTTATGGTTAATGTTAAAGTTTAACCATTAAGTGTTACCGCCTTTGCAGCTGTCGGAAATATCAATATTTATAAACAGCTTTAAATTTGGAATTCTAACTCGATTTTATCGACAACTGAATAAATTTATAATCAAATCATTTTGCCAACAATTTTAGACATTTAGACCAGAACTTACCTGCACCGCTATCAGTTAAGAATTGGTTCAAGTTGGACACCTCGAACTAGTAATTATTTAACTAGTGGAATATGCAAGGCCGTGGTATGCACATGCGGTTATGTTTGTCATCTGTCTGTCAATTACTTTTACATGACCTCACGTACTGCCTATTTCTTCATGCTATTGTTGTATTTTAACGTTTCCGACAATAACCCCAATTGTTTATTGTCGTTTCGATTGTATGTGTAACACTTAATTTAATATGTTATCAAAAGGTATGTTCAAAGATTGTGTTTTTTTTTGTAATCATGGAAATAACAAGTTCTGCCTAAGTTTTTTTTATTGTCAATTATATAAGTTTTAAATAAAAATAATATAGGTACTGACAGAAATTACAAAATAAATAAGTACTTTAAAGATGAAAGAGTTAATTATTTTTAAGTTAATTGTAGAAGTACAAAAAATATATTATTCATAACGAACAATGAGAAATAATAATTATCTACTTGAAAAATAAAAGGAAACTTAACTATAGTAATTTTAGGTATATATTAATTTAGTTTACCTAAAATTCCAAATTTATGGAATCGCTGTAAATTGATGATTAATTTTTGTAATCAGTTAAGTGAACGGCCCTTTATCAAAGCCTCAAGGTAACAACAAAATATAACTATTACGTTTGACGTCAAAACTCTCGTGGTATGTATTTCTTAAGGTCTAGGGTTTAATTTAGACAAAAATGTAGGCATGCGTCTAATGTTGTTCGCGGCCGCCCTTGCAGAGAGCTTTTCTTTCCGAGAATGATTGCTAGCCAACGCCCCGTTGCATATTTCCTGACGCTACATAGGAACAACACCTACAATATGAAATAGTATAAAAGCTAGACGAAACAGGGAACATGCATCAGTCGTTCTTTGAACTAACAACAACACAGACCACAATGTTCAAGCTGGTGGTGTTGGCTTCCTTCGTGGCCCTGGCTTCGGCCAGCGCTATCGCTCCTCTCGGCTGGGCCGGCCACGGCTGGGCTGGTTGGGCTGGTCATGGCCTGGCTGCTCCCCTGGTCGCTCCTCACGTCGCTGCTCCGGTGGCGGTTGCCGCTCCCCTCGCCCTGGCCGCTCCCGTGCACGGCGCATACAACTACAGAGGACCGCTGTCGCTGCCTCCCGGCCAGCCCGCTAACATCGTGGCTCCTGATGGCAGACCTTGGGATACTCTTAGCGTGAACTTGGACCGTGCCGCCCACTACACCGCGAGGGCTGTGGACGCCCAAGCCGCTCACGTTCTCCACAAGCGCTCCGCTGTGCTGGCTGCCGCTCCCGTTGCTTGGGATCACGGTGCCCGTGTCGTCGCTCCTCTTGCCGCTGCGCCCGTGGTCGGAGCTTGGGGTCATGGTGCTGCCTGGGGTCATGCCGCGCCTTGGGGTCACGCTGCTGCTTGGGGTGGTCATTGGTGAAAATTTAACAACAGATTTTTGATTTACAACCAATAATATTATTGACAATATAAAAGAGAGTTACCCCAAACTACTTTTTTTTTCTTTTCAAAATCCTTTAGAATTCAGTTATTTTAAAGATTATAGATAATGTTGTAATATGAATACTATATTGTATATACGATTTTAAGCATCGTGATATGAACTTTGGCCTCTTTGGTCCGTTGTAGCCTGGTTCGAAAAAGCTGGTGATATTTGGACTGCATGTGCATATTAGAAATTAATCTTAGCATAGCAACGGCGAATATTGTGAAAAAATTGACTTGCCTGTTAGTTCATTTAACTAAATTAACTGTGAGTCATGTACTATCATCATCAAATCTAAACATCTACGTGCGAATTCATAGACTTTTTACACCCGTAAAACTTTTTTCCTACTAAGTCGTGCATGTTTCTTCATGATAGTTTCTTTTACCGTTTAAGCAAGTGATAATCAGTTTTTTATACGCACATAATTTGAAAAATCTGAGGTGCATGCCTGGGATTTGTACCTCGGACCCTCTTATTGGGGGACCGAATCTCAACCACTACTCTATCACTACTTATCATTATCATTTAGTCCCGCGTTTCCCAACCTGTGGTCCGCGGACCCCTGGGGGTCCGCGAGTATAAGTATGGGGGTCCGCGGTGTCATCTTTGGACCATATAAAAATCGCTCATTAAATGCAAAAGGGACCGCTTTACTGCTTTTTTCAACCACATACCTATGTGAAAAGGCATTATCTACTCTTATTTATACAAAGAACAAAATATAGAAACAGATTACAAGTAGCATCTGATTTGAGATTACAGCTTAGTAGCAACATCAACCCGAATATGCCTGATTTACTTCCAAAAAAGCGACACCAACCTTCACATTATTTTTTTTTATATTTTTCATAATAAACAGTTATAATTACCTTCTGTATTTGTTTTTTTTGTATCTGTAATAACTAAAAAAAATTTAATCACATAATTACGGCATCAAACACGTCACTCAGCTTGTCATCTCTCTTTAGCTCGTCAATGCAATTAAATTGAAAATATTATTAAGATATGTTTTCAGCAGTGAAGAAAACGAGCAAACTAAGTTTTACTTGTTTTTTTAGTTTTCGGGCTTCATACGAAGCAATTTGGAGTTACTGACCGAAATTCCACGGATTAAATAGAAACCGTGTTCTCCCTACCACATAACGCGTATAACGATTTTCGTTGTAGGGTTGCTACAATAATATAAATATTTCTTTATTGCGATACGGTTTTCAAATTCATTTTAAATAACACGTTACCGCTTAAATTTTTCCCGGATTTCAAAGAATATTGGAAATAATATCCACATTAATTTTAAGTCTTTGGAATGCATGCACCTTACGATTTAATTTTGTTGGTTGAAATGAGGTACCCTGTAGTTGATTTCGCTGTCTTATAATCATTATACTACAAAGGTAGCGTAAATTAATTCTATAAGGTAGGTAAAATTAACTTTGTTGGTAAAAAGTTAATTTTACCTCATTTGAGCTCTTCAAACATTATTTATTGAGCGTCATGAATTTATTAATTATTTATTGCCCACCTATTTCTTCCTCACAACAGGTGTTAAACGCTGTTGGTTTGAAGGGTGTGGTAAGGGAGACATATTTTTCCACGGCGTTGCAACTAAGTTCTTAGGGGTAGCGGCGCATATGTGGCCGACCTTAGGTCGGAATATCTAATCCTATCTGGAGTTGTTACAGACGTCCATGGGCGGCAGTAGCCACTTACCATCAGGTAGACTGCATGCTCATCTACTACTCCTATACTATTAAAAAAAAAATTGTCTGGATAGTCCCGATTAATTTGTTGGTACAACTTATAAATAAATAAATAAATTAATTATAATTTTGTACATCGAACAGCGATCTGTCGTGTAGCACACTGGCGAGCGAGTCGTTACGACTCGCTCTGGCTCGCGTTTCGCGCGACTGGCTCGCGCTTTGTACTCGCGCTAAAGATATAATTTTTGCGATGATAAAGCAAATTTTTGAACAAGCCAATTCGGTTATTTATTATTAATTTTGTATTATTAGAGTTTAGTATTTACGTACGTGCGTACGTACGTACGTAAATACGTACTTATACGTACGTACGTATTGGCTTACTAAGTTTGATTATATTAGCACGAAAGATACAATAAAATATCTTTATGAAACGTATTTTCATGAAATTATTGGTAAGTCGAAATCGAATTCATGGTTTAAATACCTACCGCCTCCCAGTATCTACTGTTTTTAGAAAAAATACCTATTATATCGATACATTCTACTACATTAAAAACACTTCAAAAGATTTACTACAAACGTTTTAAGAACCTTCTGCAATGCGAGTGTTCCTAAACTCAATTAAGGATTTGTTTAAATATTTTGATGGCGGGTTTCTTCCTTCATTAACCAGAAGAGCGGATTCATTACCCATTCACCGTCACCCGACTGTACCCGGCCGCTGAGCACTTAATGTATCCGGAACGTCTTACTCGGCTACACCCGGGGGAGCTAACTACATTGTTCTACCATGGAAGACTTAGCGATACGCGGTAAAACCTTAATAAAACTAACTGACTGAAAGGCAACACACAGGAACTAAACTAGTGGGTCTTGACGCACGATATTTTTTTGTACAGCTGTTCTTTATATAACGTAAAGCGCTAAAAACAGATTTTTTTCAGCGTCTTGAAAGGACTCCGAATGTTATATATTTAGGTTGTATGCTTTCCCCCTTATTGCCGTGATGCCAATTTCAAATTCTATTAAAAATAATTAATCACGTTTATTTAGTCCTCAACAAATTTATTGTTAACGCAGAAGTATTGAAATAGTATCGGAATGTTCTTTTCATTATTTTTATGAATCTCGCAGAAGGTTGTGTGGTGAAGCAAGAACTTTAGGTATATGAAATGCGTTAACATGCGCCGCGGGTTCGACAAACAGTAGCAATAAAGCCAAGGATTGATATACCAGTAGGTAAATATGTATAATTGTGCAAAAAAGCACTGGTTGTGGTAACAATAGCTCTAAAATTTACACTTGCCTACTTGTAAGCAAAGTTGTTAAAAGCGCCACACTGATTCTAGGTATACCTATACAAAGGAGCTTTGCTCAGGTTGGTTAATAAAGACATACCTACCTTATCATGGCACTGATAAGGGCTGTTTACGTGAGTCATTCCCAATTTTTCAGGTTTAGCATCGTATGTGTAAGATTCAAACTTTTGTGGGTGTTCATTTACTATGAGACGAACTGCATGTTCTGACGATTTATGTACACAATTATGACGATAATTAGAACGAAGATTAGTCAGATCTGACCGCACAGTGCATGCACAGAGTTCAAGGTTCAGACCCCGGTCAATCGATCAATGTAAAATGTTTTGTTTATTTGCTACTTCCGTCATCCATAATACATAGAATCTTATTGTATATTTACGATTACAATAAGTGTTATTTTTTTAATGATAACAGCAATATATTACAAAATCTTCCGTAGGAGTCTCCACGATCGCCATTATCTTCTGTATTCAGGAACTAAACATTTTATGGTCCCGGGCACTGAATAAAATGAGTTTTGAAGACGTCGTAAACCGTTTTACGAACTAAAATTGTAAGTATACCCGCAATGCAATAACAATGTCTTCCTTCTATGACTTGAGTACATATATTATCACCTAAGAGTATTTGCAATGTTTGTAAATGATCACGCTTTCAAAATTAAGTAAAAATATTAATTTCTTATAAGAATTTATAAAAATATGGATGAAGTACAGGGCGGGGATGACAAAAAAATACAAAAAACTAACAATACTTCGTAGTAGCTTAAAATCAAACTTCGCGCTAAAATGATGTATAGAAATGAATGAATATTTTAAATTTCATTATCGAAGTTGGAGAATTATCGTGCTCAAGCGCTCCGCCAATCAGACGCGAGTATTGTCACGCTGCATTCCGCAAGATGGCGCGATGTGAAATGTGTTAGAAAATACCGCTGCGAACCGATTCGTACAAAAAGCGTGGAACTATTATTAAATTCGTCTTAGTGTGAAGTGAAATAGTTAATTATTTGGTAGTGGTGTGGTGTAGTGTGTGGAATTGAGTGAAATTCTCAACGGTAATGCTGGTGTGTGAACGTGGGCCTTATGGAGCCAAATAGGTGCCAGGGCGGGGCGAACGTGGCTGGAAGAGGTAGGTGCAAGACTTTTAATCCTAAATACAGCACTAATTGTGTTGTGTTAGAGACAAAATGTTAGGGTAAACACTAATTCACCTGTTCCTAGGAAAGGTCGTTGTCGACAATTATATTTGGTGCCCAAACCTGGGACCTAGGGAAAGTTAGTTAGCGTACCTACATTTCATTAGGCATCGCGTGATGCATCTTGTAACAAGTTTGTACTTATTTTAATTTTAATATATTAATTGATATATTGTAAGTGGTACCTTTTTCATTTAATAATAAATTTTTAAACATACGGTTTAGATCATTTGTTTTATTGAATTTTAGTATTTACTGTATTTAGTTTTTCTATATTTACTTCATAGTTTTTCTTCACTCATTAATCTCGCAACCGCGCATTCTATTTGCTCGGATCATAGCTTTTAGAGGTAGATTTTAACGTAAAATTTATCTCGTAAATACAGTATTAATCAGAAAGTTTTATTAATACATTGTTAAGTGTTCTCTCTGCCTTTCCTTCTCTTCGTTACGTACTTCTTTTACACTGCAGAGCCAATTTTTTCACTTATATTCCTTATGAATTAGTTTCTTCCTTAAAATGTCGGTACCTGGACAACTTTAAAGAAATATAATAATTTGTGTAGCTTCATTTTGTAAATAATTTGTGCAATTAAAATATAAACTTTTGGTAAATATTATTATACTCTATGCTTACCTTTTATTTCTATTTATTATCTCTTTGCTATTTTTAATTAATCAATGTTATTAAAAGTTTAAATAATTATTTTGTGTTACAAAGACAGCCGTCCGTGTTTCTCCCTTTATTTCGGTTCACTCTAAAAATCAGCGCCTTGGTTATCATGGCATTGGCTGAGGGTAGCCCGTTTTATGGTTTATGATATCGCAGCGCGGTACCCTCCATATATATTAACATATTTGTCTAGTATTATAAGAACTTGCTTTTTTAAATGTTTATGTTTTGTTTTGATTACGATTTTTTACTGGTTTGTGAATATATTATATAGGCCTTATATTACACTAGAATAGGACTACGGAATCCCCTGCCTGTCGTAAGAGGCGACTAAAAGGGGGCTTCCGGGGTTGCGGGCGGCAATAGTGGGAGCTCGAACCGTCCAGGATGCTACCCCGGGAAGGACGCCGGTATGTGTGGTCGTATACCGTCGTAATCACCAGATGTTGTGGGAGGAGCGAACGCTCCCCCAGGGCAGAGCCCGATCCGGGCGTCGCGCTTGGAGGACTCCGGTTGTGTTCCGCTGGAGATCCCGGAGTTCTCCAACAAGCGCTGAGGACGGCTACCGGGGGGTTATAGTGCTGTAAAAATCCCACATAAGGCGTCGCTCCCACGTCGTCAGGTACCTTTTGAAGGTTTCACCCTCGAAAAGCAAAAAAAGGCTTATATTATAGGACCTTAAATAGTGACTTAAACATTATTAAATTTCGATTGTATAAATGAGTTCCAATTAAATGTATCACATGAAAGCGCAAATTAATCATTAACAGTAATCCAAATATTTTTGTATTATTATTAATCAATTCAAATATTATTTCTCTCGAACCTGCTTTTCGTTAATATTTTACTTTCCAATATTCGTGTTTTCCAATAGAAAATTCGGCTAACCGGATTCCAATTACTTGTAATTATAGATAGAACTGGGCAGGGAAGGACCGCGGGCGGATTAATTGCGTTCGGCATTCCGGCGCGATTTCAAAAGAAAATATGACAAAGGTGCTCGTTAAAGTTAATGGCCGATTATCGAATGCCCGTTTCTAGTCCATTTGATTAAAAAAGCGCTTTTTTCAATTGATTCTCTTTTACAATTCGATCGGATTGTATCTGCAGTGACTGTTCCCTTATTTCAATGACGCAGGACTCAAATTACGATCTTTACGTCCGCAATTTCTGTAATCCTGTAACGGCAGACCTCTTCATTTGGAACGGCATTACGATAAAAAAGGTCTCAATGACTGTAAGGATATTTAAATTTTCCCCTATTGTTTCTTATCGGGCCTTTGCGATTTCCCAGTTAAGAACGGCGAGCGACACACTCGCTAGTCTCAAGTCGAGTTTTCTTAATTTTTGAACTCGAGATTTTTTGTAGTCAATTTCTATGCTATTTTCCTGTTGTCTTTATAAAGACGATGACTTTAGAGTATAAAAGTATTTTGCATAGATAGTATCTGAATGTTATAAGATCAATCGATGAGATTTTAAAGTAACATTTTGTTAATAAGGTAATTTACTTTTATGCACATTTAGAAAAACTCTCACTACTTTATCGTCTATTAAAGGCACATAATATGTACCTATAAGAATTTCTGAATATATTATTTTCCTGCTTTTTATATTACTACTTCACCTACTCGCTTATTCCGACTCAGAAATCAACCAATTGATATTCAAGACGTATCAAGCCACTTAAAATCTCAAGAGAACATCATACTATTGCTCTACAAAAAGCTAAAAAAGAAAGTAAAGTAGGAAAAGGCAGAGTAAGAAAAGTCAGGCACAAATAAATTATGTACTGTTCCTTTCTATGCAAAAATCGCAACTATTTCACTGAGAGGCTCTTGTACAAAGGGGAATAGATTTTCTCAGTACAAATTAATCTTCCAGCCCTCGATGGAATTATATTGAATAAGGAAATGAATGAATATCTATAGTTATGACAATGTGCGTATATAATGTATATACATATTGAAGACATTTATATGAAAAATAGTAGCGGGTTTTCAATATTTTTCAGAATTCAGTTTTTAAGATCTTTGTACCTGTGAAGGTGGTTAAATAGTGGTTTCCACAGTTTGTTGTGGAGCTGTTGAGATGTGTGTTACATTTTACCGTTGTCTTAAGAAGCGACTAAGGGAATAAATTCAGGAGATAACCGGCAGCTTCTAGGATGGTACCTACCTGGTACCTACGTGGTTAGTACAGTGAGTAGATACTCTATAGAAGGTCTATCGCAATCTGTCGAAATGAAGATTTCGAAGGGTGCTTTCACCCTTGTGTCTTTTATTATTTTTTCATATCGGGACCAGTTTTAGTCTAAGTGTTTTTTCTAAACTCATTTTGACTGAAGAATCTGCCAGTTCCTTAACTTAATGACTTGACTGCTTTGTTCAAAATGCAAGCAACCATTTTCAAAGTACAATATAGACGCTGCATAACATTTTTATATGTAAAAATACCTTCATAAAGCTGACAAAGTAGCGGCAGAGGTAGTGAGCAAGGAAGAGCGGGTAACTGGAGTAGGGCAGTCGATCTTGTTCGGGATGGGGATGTTATTGTAATATCGGCGGCAGGTGCTGTGCGCTGTTATTGATGGAATATGTTCCTTGATGTATGAATACGGTGTGATTTTGAAACTTAGTGTGGTATACAATGACGCTTCCAACACTCGTTGCTTCATAATTGGATTTGCTCGTGTTTTGCTATCAGTGCTAGGATTGTGAGGACATACAGGCGAGAATTTATATTAGTCGAATTTTAGAAAGGAATTAAAAGTTATGATATGTAGCTCTCTTATCGGAGAGTAAATCTTAAGTTCTTCAAGAAATAAAACTTTCTGTGTTTCCACTGTGATGATATACGGTAGATATTGCAATTAACAATAAATAATTGTCCTTACAGATAGAAAGTGTTCTTTGCACTTTTGTTTCCAAGCGTATGTTAAAGAAGACTCATTTAAGACCAGGGGCAGATTTCGTATAATTGAGATTAACTAGTACGCATGTTCTATTTGACTTTGAAAATTACTTGCCCCTTTACTAGGATTAAATCCTTCGTTTTCTACTTTACCTTGAAAAGCTGTAGGTTGATTTTTGTCTTTTGAATCGTTTGCTTTATCATGTAATCGTAATTATTATTAATTTTGCTTTTACACTACTTTATAAATACAGTATAAATGACTCGTTAACTTTTCAATAACAAATTAAACTAAAAATTACGAAAATCACTAAGCCATAAAAAATACAGAAAGCCACTCAATACTAATAATAATAAAATAATTCAAAGCAACCCTAAGCAAAATTCACAAAAATCACGCGGCGAATATCTCGCGTGTCCCGGATGCCGTGTTCCTGCAACATCACTGCCTCTGTGTTTAGACTGCACTGTCTAATTTGGCTACTTTACCCTGCGTTTAGCGTTGCAGTCCCTAATTTGAATATAAGTTACAGTCTGTAATCACAGTGCTCTGTATTAATTCCACAAATAGTTTCGCATAACCGACATATAAATTATGCAGTATACTAGGGGAAGTTATGTTATTTGATTGTGTGACCTCGATTTTGCCGGTTAAGAATCCGGTTTTGATAAAGGGTGGAACGTTGCGGTTTACTGCGTCGGTACTACCGTCACAACTGCGTTTATAGCAACAGTGTTTGCACTGTTGTATTCTTTTTTCAATTTAGTCCTTATATGGCTGTGATAAACAATAGGGCTTTCAATACATACTTTTATATGCGGAGAGCCTTATTATCATTTTTAAACCACTCTTGAATTTTATTCGTAGTTTCGTACGCCTATTTCGTAGTTGTGCAGACCTAGAGCAAAAATATAAATAATATAATAAAAAATATATATAATATAAATGTATATATTTTTTTCGTTTTTCTATTTTATGGATCGAACCCTGAACTTTCTACGTCTTTTTACGGAGAGGACCGCTGCGGCACGCGTCCAATCGATTTAGTTAAATTTAAATTCCACCCGACTGAAAACGAAATAGGGGGTAGTGGAACATAAACCCCATTAGGAATAACGAGTCTACGGGTCCGTCATTATTTATCAATCGGAGTTCAGTACAATTAAGTGCGATCCCGGTATTGGGTTCCCGGATCCTCGGAAAGGGAACAAATTGCGGACCCGACTTTGAAAAATACTATGACTTTTGTTTTGTTGTTTATTTCCCGTATGAAAAGTAAAGGTTAATAATTCGTGAAATTGAATTTTGCGTGTATTGAAACGGTTGATGACGTAACATCGTATCATAATGGAATGCAATTTAACGCGTTAGAATTTTTAAAACAGGCGAATACATTTCGGCAGGATATTTTTATTTCTAAAATCTTGAATGTTTTAAGCAAACGTTTACGCACACCTAAATCACGTCAAAATAATAAATAAACATAAAACAATAAATATAAAATTAATAATTAAATCCTTCTCGTTTAAAAACCATAATTTCAAACGCACCAAAAATATACCAACAGTTATTAAAAACTAACCATGAAAAGTATATCAAATATTTACGCTAGATTTTAAAGCCAGGAGCTAACTCGCATCAATGCATGATTAATATCTAAGCTTTTATCAAACCGCACAAGTTTAATATGAAAAATAAGTGAAACGCACACAGCATGCATATTAATGTGCAGTGAATACCGCTCGGTATCTTCACCGCATCGCTGAATATCTTTCATATCCAATCTGAGCGATATTAAATGTTAGCCTTTCGTATTATATTTTTAAAAATAATATTCTTCGTATATAAAATTGTGCAACTTACCTGTATCTGAATGTTTTTATTGGTTATTGACAGGGAACTACTTTTGATATTTGATACGTTTTTAACCGGAGTAGTTTTGAATCAAACTTCGCGCTATAACTTCGTGCTAATGATTGTAAACTTTACTGTCAAGGTTTGAGTTTTCCACCAATAGAAGAACACTATTAGTGCTCATGAGAGAGAAGATTTCATGGTATGAAATGTTTTCGTTCAAAAATGTCAAGTGTGGATCCTAACATTAAATTCGTACATTGCGAATAATTTAGTTGTACGCAAAATTCTGAAAACACCCATAAGTGTAGGGTAAGCTTACTTTTATAGGTAGTTCTCGATACAGAAAATTAAATTTATACCTATTTAACTTATTTCGAATATATTTGCGAAAAATACTCATTAACTTTATTTTCTTATTCTGGTAACTTTTCAACATCATCATTGCAAATAGGCTGCACCATAAAATCGAAATTGCAATTTATCGGGAATAATTCTTGCGCCGAATTTCCTTTGTCGCTGTTGCCGGCACCAACAATGTAATTACCCTCGTTCAGTGTTGCCAGCTTCATACCTCCTCTATTTAAATGGTAATATAATTCCCGAATTTAAAATTCACGTAGGAAATCGGCCATTAATCAAGCGCCAATATTCCGTTGTTAATTTTAACGAGCCGCTCCCGAAAGTCCCAGGGGATCAGCGCTTTTGGTCGAAATTAAAAAAGTTTAAGACGTCTTGGTGTGACCAATCATCGGGAAATAATTACCATTTGGTTATAAACTCGCGCGGCATTTTCGTTTATAGTATATCTGCCTGATCATTTGATTGGGTCTAGTGAGATAATGTTGACATTTGTAAACTGTTTGTAATATAGGTACATATATATGATTATTGTTGACTATGAAGTTAGTTTTAATTTCAGTTGAATTTTATTTCATTTTATCAGTTTCATATAGTACCTATTGTTTCATATTCATTCATTGTATACTAAAAAGTAAAAATCTATACCTCGTGGCCAGAGTTGAGAGCAAAGAACCTGTTATAAAGCGCTTAAATAAAAATCATTTTGCAATATTAACTGAGAAAATAATTCCAATGAAATTAATATTCCATCTGAACGCATTCAAAGCTATATTATAAGAGCTCGCAAGTAAGCCAGTTATCGGAAGCAAAAAGTTGATAATAAAACATGGCCGCGGGCCTCGGTGCGGAACGACGAATTGTTGAAATTCTAAGAGAGTAACAATTTTACAAGTCAATTTGCGATGCGTACCTAAGGGAAATTATTGAGGGTTCTGTGATAGCTGCTTAGGGGCACGGTGCCACGGAACCATAGCATTATAGGTCTGGTTGCCGCTCAATGGCGGGAAGGTATGAAACTTCATACTGTAGATTCCGTTAAAATTTTACAAAAGAAACTTATTTTTGAAGTTGTATGTACGTGTTAATGTTTAAGTTTTACATGATTATAATAAAATTAGGTAACATAGTCTTTGTAGCACGTCCAATATTAGAAACGAACACTATTCCAATTACTGACGCCTGAAGAATATACGAGTATTTAAGTTGTATCATTTATATTGTTTGTGGTCAGTGTACAATGACATTACTGTAACTATCCATTAATAAAGTAAATCGTGGGCATCCTGTGGTCCCAACTCTCATATTACAGGCAGGACAACTAAAATGAATTTACTTTATAACCAACTAACATAAATAAAAGCTGCAATACATAAGTTGTGCTCGGAATGCACCGCCTCAAGAACGCAGAGGTCCACAAGGTGCGTTTATTGCATTTTTGAGTGCCCCTCTCCAGACAACACCCTCCCAGCCCCCTAGTGTCCAGTCTTTCAATATTTTACATAAACGAGGGCAAGATGGAATTCAGTCTGAAGGTTAATAAAGCATCCTCTGTAGAGAATGAAAATTTTATTATTATTATCCATTTTGCTCAATCTAACTCTAGCATAAATTTGACCGCATTATGTTATGTTGAATGCATGCATAATATACGAAATGCGATAGTATTATCTAGATATTGATATTGATTGTGTTAGTTAACCCTTTGTGGTTCGAGTCCCGAAGCACAATGTCACATCTATTTCTTACTAAAACAGCAGTGCTATGCGCTTCTTAATTCTGGTTTAAAGAGTGTAGTAAGAAGAAGAAAGAAGAAGAAGAAGCAAATATAACATACCGTACATTAGTCTATTACGATGCTGTTATTTTGTCATTATAATCGTCATTTCAATATTATTAATTAGTCAATGTTATTAGTATAAGTTAGTCAATGATAGCAGCGAGGTAAAACCACTTTGAAGACTATCGAATATCCCGGAATGTCTAATGTTCAGCCGATTGCGTGTCATTGAGCATTGCGCTCAATCCGACATTCCTGATGAAACCAATGCTTAATTGTAATATTCTATATTTTGTAATCTATACAAATATTCATTGAACAAAATTGAATCGAGTTTATGAAATGGAAGTAGCAAATAAGAATTCAGTCAAAGTGGTTAAATATTTTGCAGCATGGTTATTTCATTGCATTAAATGCGTATTTTCTCTTACACCGTGTTTTCACTATCGGCTCCGATCAAAACAAAACCAAGAATAGTCCGCTGAAATGAAAACAATTCTCAAAGTTCCCGTTACGAATTTCAAATTAGAGCGTCAATTACCGGATAAGTAGAACAACAGTCGAACGGAACTAATCCGGGCGCAAACAAAAACAACAAGTCTTTGTTAAATAACAACAAAATCTTAATTAGCGGAGATAAAACGTGTTTTGGGAGCGCTGTTCTCTTCGCTGGGACAGTGGGCAATATTAATTGCAGTTTCCAAACTAAACAGTTGTGCGTTTGAAATAAAAACTTTACCAGTTACGCGTGGTCTTAGGTTTAAGACACAGCGACGACGCATAGACTTCAAAAAATATACACCCGTTTATACAGAACGTTTTCTCTTTACGAAGTTTGTTACAAATTAGATAAAAGTTTCAAAATGGAGATACTTTAGAAAAAAACACTATTATTATTAATTTGACATTAGTAAATAAATTTCTTTTAATAACTTAAAATTCTTCTGTTCATTTTACGTCTACATTTTTATTTGACTTCTTATAATGACGAGTATATCCAGCGATTTTGTTGATGGTATAGATTTTTTAAAATGGATCGCTCTCTCTAGTCAGTTGCAACCAAAGCGTGGCTTGTAGAAAAATTAAAATCAACAAACAGCTTGCGAGAATTAATTCGCTACCCCTCCCCCGTTGCGTGTAAACCTGACCAATAAAAATTGTTTACGGAAAACATTTGTTCATTCCGTATGAGCCTTTCTGACACGTGTTTCTCTTGTTACCGTGTATTTGAACAAATGGTTTTATTTTACAATGTTATAACGGAGCTGTTTTTATACTGGTCGGATCTGAAAGCGTTATTACATTCTTGATTTTTATCGCGAAATTTTCTTGTTTTATGTAAATTTCCTTGTATGTATATGTACCATCACAAATTAATATGATGTCCGAATTATAATACTTCAGTGCTGGTTTTAATTTGAGTTGTTGACGACAAAAGTATTTTAATCAAAAATATGGGTACGTTATATTGATTCCATGAAAACAAAATTAATACAATGTCCGAAGTACAATAACCAAGTTACCAGGAATTTGAATAAAATGGCCCAATACAATTAATTTGGGCAAAATCCATTTCAAATTGAACAATTTCAAAATCTTATTTTCTTTACAAGCATGAAACAAAAAATATTTCTGCAAATATTGTATGCAAATTAATAGTGACGAAAATTTTTGTAGTAGTCGCCAGAAAAAGTCGCTGTAAATAAAAAAACTGAATACTTCTTTTAATGCACATTACTGACTGCGTTACTACAAAGATACACACAAAGTAAGAATAAATTGTTTTGTAATAGTTCGCGACGAAACTGATTTGCGTGTCAATGTTAGTGTTGCAGCAACTGTGTAGCTTACCTATCGGCTATCATCAGTACCTTGTCGTTATATGTATAAGCGACTGATGAATGTAAGCACACAGTCTGTGTGTGTCTGTGTTTTATAATTAGGAACAATTTTACAAGCTATTTTTAAGAATTATTTGTACTCGTATGTAATGCAGTTATCGTGTCGATAAGTAATAGATACATATAGACGATGGCTGCTCACATTCATCGATTACTCCAAATTTGTTTCACCCTAACTTCAGGCAGTGACACTCAAAATTAAATTTATCTATTTCGCAATGCACATATCGCTAACAAAGTTCTCAAATCCAAAGTGGAATAATTAACTTTAAATATAAACTAACTAGTTCGTTAATCTCGTAACGTCGACGGCTTAACGAGCTCGCGAGACTTGACGCTGACGGAGACGTCCTGAGTTAATGAGCTGCACTATTCTGAATATTCTCTTCTTATTCTCAAGCCTACGCCCAGCAGTGGGACAGGATTAAGTTCAAAAATTAAGTTGAAAAATTACAAGACCATTCGCATGCATGTTTTGTTAAGATTTTTATGGTAGGATTATAAAAAACTTATTTGTTTAGAAAAAAAAACTCAAATGTATGTGAAGTCTACCAATACGCACTTGGCCAGCGCGGTGGACTATGGCCTAATCCTTCTCATTATGAGAGGAGACCCGTACCCAGCAGTGGGACAGTAATGGGTTGATGATGATGATAATTAAATTAGTATGCTTGCCTCTCAAGATTCGGTTCAGTATACGACAGCCTATTTCATACTTTGTAATGACAGGGAAGTAGGTATGACTATGAAGATACTGTACAGACCTCTAACGTTTTCGATAAGTAGCATGCACCTCTGTAAAAAATACGTAATTCTTCAGCTCAGCAAAAAGTAAACGTCGGTCTTCAAAGAAAAATTCCAAACAAAGTACGAGAACATAGAAATCATTTCAAACGGAAAGTAAAAGAGCACTATTTATGTGTATTTACTTGTATATATTATTTGTATATGATAATTTATTTATCTTACCTATCACCGCCTTTCCCAACCTGTGGTCCGCGGACCCCTGGGGGTCCGCGAGTATATGTATGGGGGTCCGCGGTGTCATCTCTGGACTATACATAAATCGCTCATTAAATGCAAAAGAGCCGCTTTACTGCCTTTTTTTCAACCACATACCTATGTTTTTATGCTGTTATTTTATTAAGGGGGTCCGTGAAAACTGTGCTTGATTTTCTAAGGGTCCGTGGACTGAAAAAGGCTGAGAAGCGCTATCCTATCACATAAATTTTCCGAGCATAGGGGCGGGGCTGCTGAAAGAAATTTCAGGTTGAAATAATTAGTCCTCTGTACTATGTCTCTTTTTAATGCCTTCTTTTTTATGTCTCTGTGTACACAAATTTGTAAATAAAAAATAAAATAAAATAAAGATTTCAGAACAATCTCATGTTAGTTATTTTTCACGAAAATTAAACTTTATATAGATACTTTCTCTTACCTTGTAGGATGTATTGTGGGTCATTGAATCATTACAGATGTGTAACTCTTGACGACTCAGTTGGACTTTTTATGTCGAGTGAAGATAGATTGGGATTGACTTCTATGTGAGACTACTCTACGGTTTGGTACGGTTCGTCTTCTCGCCACATCTATTTTACCATTTTTTTTTGCCCAGGTGAGCTTATCGCTCACCGCACCGTCTAGTGCGTACGACGGTATGCGACCACACATACCGCCGCCCTTCCTGGGCCCGTTGGCCGGGCGGTTCGAGCTCCCACTCTTGCCACCCACGACCCCAGAAGCCCCCGTTTAGCCCTATTCTTGTCCCGGAACTACAGGGATAACATCTATTTTACCTAATGACGGCAGCGTTTAGAGCTGCTAAATACGGAATAAGTCAGGTAAATTTATAATTTCTGATGTATTATAATAGCATCTAAAATTCTGTTCTGTAAATATATTCTGTCAACTCGCATCTCGTTACTCGACTGCGGTGAAACTACTTCTGGAATATGAAAGTACCCAGTTTTTCCCAATGAAGCAGAAACTTCTTGCATCTTAACATCTGTTCGGAATGCGCTGAATGAGTTCTATGAATCCATTACCATTTGAAAACATTTCGATCCAGGTTTCTACGTGGGTTGGACGGCTAAGTAATGCAAAGAATTTAATTATTCCATTAACTCGAGTCTGAGGTCTGGAAATCAATTGCCATTGTTTCAGTTGTTAGTGCGACTAAAGACTTTGGAATGGTGTGCTTTGTGCGACTTACTGCTATAGTTCCATTCAGCTGCATAGCTGTTGTACAGTGCAAATACGGGGAGACTTTGTATGCTAGACTTTTGTGATGAATGTTGGGTGAAACCCCAAACTGTTTATGGTAATTGCGAATGTATATTACTTCAGTTATGTAATGTAAAAGTAGAAATGATCAGACTTCCTACCTAAGGTCGGTCAAAAATGCGGCGCGACCCCTGATTAATAAGTTGAAATTTCATATACTTAAGTGTAAAATTTCAATAAATTAAGGCTCTGTGTACTTCGCGTTATTCAGGGAAATGTTATGCGACAAACTTTTTCGTTGTTCATCTATGTTGTAAATAAAATTCCTGAGAAAAAAATAGTGCTTCTAGACTAAATGTTGCGATTTTATCTGTCAGTCAGTGAGAGTTTTAGTATGGAAACGCAGTGCAGTAGCGCGACACTAATCAAAGTTGGCGTTGAAACGTTATAAACATTGTTACGAATGCTTAGCGATGCGCTTCAAATAATGCACGAGATCGAAATAATCGTCCTGTTTTGTTCCAAAATCCAAGCTTCCGACTTTTGTTAGTAAATTACTCGTAAAGCTTTTGAGAGAGCTGATCCGATAGTTCGGGCCCAGTCGGGACAAAGCCGGCCAAGTTTATCCAACTTCGGCGGCCAAGTTTGTCCCCATCCCTCTGTTGATTCTGTCGTGAGGAACTTTAATTGCCCCGAGAAACCCGGAGTGGGGACGGTCAATAGATACAATTTAATACGATTTGCGGCAGATGCAAGTTTCACTAAGTGGATTCGAGACAAGGTGCTCTGATTGCATTCATTTACTAACGTAGTGTTGTTTGTGGTGTAATTCAATTTTATACACTGTGTGTTCTACAGGATTATAGTGGTTAGTAAGTGGATGGGCGTTTGATCATTGAGACGATACGACAACGGTACGGCACCGGCAGCGACAGCACGTTCAGCTATTGCTTATTATTGGCCCACAGTGACATGACACACAGATTTATATATAAGTTAAGCTTATCTTTCAGAGCATATGCATATATCAAGATCTCGGAACGGTACCAATATGCTGCTACTGACCAAAATTTCGTCCGCTAGTAAGACTGCGTGTAGTTAAATTTTATAGAATTATGCGTTCACTGTTGTCGTTACCGTTCCGATACCGATGTCAAGTCGTCGCGATAATGAAGAGTTCTGTGTGAGTTGAAAATGTATGGTTGTAAAATTATCGTATCGAGCTGTGTAATACGGTAATATCCAATATTGATTTTCAAACGTAGCAACAGACAGTTATAGTTCGTAAATTTTGGTTTATAATAACCATCTGCTGGTAACAATTTACTCGTAAAGATTTTGTCTGAGTCAATCGCACAGTTCACGCGAAGTTAGGGGTGAGCTCGACGAAGTTTTGTCGTCCCCGGCGGCCAGGTTTGCCCCCTTTCCGATGATTTTTGTGTAGTGAGGAATATTAATTGCTTCAAAAATTGGCACAGTGATGTCCTTAATTTTATATTATTTATGAGAGACTTTAATTTTAGGTCACAATTAATTGCATTAATATGGAATTGTATATTGTATGAATACACGTAGAAGTAAATATCGATGATGGTCAGCGTATAATATGTAATAAACTTGAAAAAAATTTACTACATATACATATATATACGAGTATATGTTATATTTCATAGAATTAGTTTTGTAATATACAAATATCAATTTGCGCGAAATCTATAGAATAATATTTTTTCATAGAACCTAATATTCTTCAACTTAAATTATAACAAAATAACACTCATTTTTATTAAATTTAAAAGTTGTCCAGTACTCGCAAAAATCTCGCGTAAAAATACAGACGTTGTATTTTTCATACTAAAATGAAAGCAATGTGCCTTGTACAAGTGCAAATAAATTTCCATTAGCCCAACCCGTCGGCCGCGGCTTAATTTTTAAAGCAGGATAATTAAGAGGTTCCTGTAAATATTTAATAAGAAATTCTGGATCTTTGTTGTTATGTGTACGGTGCGCTGAACGTTATAATATGAGTAAGTATATGCGATACGTAGTACACAAGTTACGTTAAAATTCTATTGTGTCGATCCGCGCATATCCTACATTTTACAAGGATTCCTAATATATTTTCGAGTATATTGGGGAGTCGAGAATCAATCTCGATTATGGACAGCTTATTTTATTATTCATAATGTCCTATCGCTGTTGTCGTATCTCACAATATCTTGTAGCGATAAATAGACAGAATTTAAAAAAGAGGCCAAATTTTGGACCAAATATAGTCCTTTATCGTGATGTTATATATTGATAAATGATAAATTGGCAACTAATTTCCCCCAGTTTTTTTTTATTTATTCTTCAATTAAAATAGTTAGTTCTTAATATTAAAATATTGTATGCTCTCTTGTATTTTGCAACTTTTACTTGGCACGTAATACATTAATTGTATATTCAGCTAAAATAAGTTTGAAGTTGAAGTTCCATTTATTATATTTCTACACTCGCTAAGTTAAAAATATAGTTTACCTATATACAACATCCCATAATTGTCTCGATGACATTATTAAAATTAATTTACGTTGAAAGCATTTTTCTATGCTTTGCAGCCTTACAATGAAGTTAATTAAAGGAAGGAGAATATATTTTAAAGCTTTAAAAATATAGTTTATAAGTGATATTGCACTTTGTTGACTATTATGGAATAGGTTGAATTATTTCCATTTTTCCTAAACGTTTCTGAGGAAGCCATATTATATTATAGCACCCTCATCTATAAAAGCTCTTACTCCATCAAAGAGTTATCCTCTCACTTTATTGTTGCTGTATAAATTAGCCTTTTAACATGAAAAATCGGCGCCACAGCGCTATCTTTGTTTGCTATACTATTTCACAATGATTAATCAACTACCTCGTTGTTTACTTTCTGGTTTCCGTTGCCTTCACCATCAAGCTTACCTTGAAAACGATTTTTTAATCAAGCACTTCCTACGTTGCTTCTTACTTGGGCAGGGTTATATTTGGCTATGGTTTGAAGCAGCAATGGATTCGAATATGCACTTTTACCTAACTTCGATTCTATTGTTGGATCGTTCCACGTTCCGCCTATTGTTATCAAGCAGGAATCAAGCCGCCTTTTTGCGTTCGCACCCCTTTCGACTCTCTGTTTACGACGAAACTTTTTGGCCTAAATGAAATCTAGTTTTTCGACGATAAATAACACTTCGCTGCTCCCGACTTCGTTGTATTCTTTTAGGAAAATTTAATCTCAGAGCAAAGTAATAGGTTGTCAAGTTTGAGACAGTACTTTAGATTGTTTTAAAAAGTAATCGGCTTAGGGACTCCCAAAATATTTACGTGAGAATATTTTTTACACGGGTTTTGTTAAAGTAAATTTAAAAAACAGCTGTGTCAACGTTAGTAAAATTAAATTGAAGTAAATAAAAGTCACACATTTTAAAAAGAAGATACAGAGAGAAAAAGGAATGATATCTTAATAAAGTCGGACGGTATGCGCTGAGCAAGGCTGGATGCATCGCATAAATCGCACCAGCTCCCAGTCTTGTTTCGGACAGAGCCATATTTTCCCCTAAATACCATCTCGTTGGTTGGAAACGTTAATTTTCTCGTGTAATAGGCATTTCGCTGCACTCCGCGCCATTAGCGTTCTTAATTCACTGCGATAACTCAAATTGAATTAGCCAGAGGTCGTTGTTGAAAGGATGGCTTTCTTGGTCCACAGAAAATACCTTAAGTATGTAGTTCTTACTAAAGACCTATTATAAAACTATTTTCATGTGACAGAAAAAGAGGAAACCTTTTTACGATTACAATTTCACTAACCGATGTTCTGGCCATTGGTATAACAAATTAGAACATATCTCCCTAAACAGATTGATTTTATTATAAAGATTGTAGCAAATACTTCATTATTGAAATTTAAATTCGTTACTGACATTTACATCATTTTAAAATTTAAATACACCAGAAATAAATAAAATAGAGCGAATAAATACCTTTACAGCAAATTAGGGCAAACAACACGAAACCGATTAGATAGGAGATAACGGAGCTTCGTAATAGGGCGTGAGGCATTTGTAACTAACTCAGCGGCGAATACATCACGCGCTATCTGTCGGACGGTGCACACCGCCTTAATAGAAACGTTGGGTAACGCCTGCGCTCTGATTAACTATGCTAAATAGAACTATGGTTATAAAAGTAAGCTAGTAAGACGAGAAAGCATTGACTCTTAATTGAAAATGAGTAGTGATGCAAAATAATATAAATCGGTTACGGATATTTAGATATTTAGTATCGGATATCATTATATCGGATATTTTAATAAAATATTTTAGTCAAAATTATGTTATTCACTATTAGTTATTTCTTGATCATCGTATAATATATGTTTATAAAAAGCAACACCTTTATATCATTTTGATACAGAAAACAGTGCAAGCAAAACAAAACAAATATTATGTAAGTATGAATATGAATAGATATGAATTTGTGTTTAAAATAGTTTTTAATTCCAAAAATAATAAAACAAAACTGGTACCTACATGACTTTTTAAGATGGAACACCCCATTAGGCGATTTTTAGTTTATCAACAAACTGCAAAAACATTATAAAACTAGTTGATTGCTAGTGAAAAGTTATCCAAACGTGATTTTACTACAGGCACGTTGACTATGAATGAAGTCAGTTCCATAAATGCTGCCATATAATCTGAATGCATAAACCGGTCGCATTCGCATCTGCTGGAGACGTCAAATATCGAGCGAATGGTGATTTTGCCGCACACCTCATGTTTGGTGCATCCGAAATATTCACGGTTTTACCCAACTTTCATCTGCTTTCATTGAACATGACGTTCCGTTTGACGTGTATTGTGGTTTAAGATTAAGTGCTAGGAATAGAAATGGTAAATATGTTACATTTTTATTGTTGGTTCGCATAGTATGGTATTACGTGGATGCATCGGATGGTAAGAATCTTATTTTTTGAAATTGAAGTAGCAAGTAATTTACTTGATGATAAGGGGCTGATGCCAGTTATATAGTTATGAGTTCTATAATTAACCGTAGCAGCGTTGGATTCCACAGAAATCGAGAATAGATGCGTTGCTCACTTTAAGACAGAGACCAATAAAGAAGTCCGTTTTGTATTTCGGTGTATCATTTTGTCATTTTTCAACTCAGCACAAAACTGCTAATAACATACACACATAGGTATTATGTTGGTTGTATGCTCTAGATGAAGGATTCATTATACATTCAAGGAGGATAAACAATTCATTATTATTGCCATATACAGATTATCCTATACAAAATCTGGATGATATTATAACTTACCTATGAAAAGAAAGCATAGATTACGGCTAAATTACATTTGAGAAATGATCGACAAAAATATGAATCACAGTTCATATTTGAAACATTACAAAAAGACTTAATATAAGTTTCATGAATAACAAGCGGATGCGTGATCACAATTATGAAGCAAGAGATTCCCATTAACGGCCTCACCAATAACACGATCAATCCCGAAGGATATACTACCAACGTATCCCGTGAGAGGTGAGAATGCGCCATTAGCATTTATATGTCAAATACCGTATTGACGGATAGTAGTTACTCGAATTTAGGCATTGAAATGCACTATTCCTACCTGCAATAAAACTAAAAATTAAACGATTACCGTAAGTCCTAAAGTTTAAGCCAATTTCATAAAAGGGGAAGTCTCAAATTCATTGCTTATTTTTTTTGGTTTTTGCAATAGATTGAAAACTCGTATACTGTTTATTATATAAGTATGATTTTTTTGACTATCAGAAAAAAATTGAGTCTATAACCCATCTCGCTGGTCAAGTGCAGATTAGTAGAGTTCTCATATTTTGGAGCACTTTTTCCACAGAATTCTCAGCCATGCAGATTTCCTCATTTACGACGTACTTTTCTCATACTCTTGACATAGTTTCCTTAGACGTGACATTGTGAACCTGTTCTTTGTCTTCACGCTATTCATGGAAGTTGTTTAGCTGAATCTACGAGCGATTCTCCTAACATTCAAATGGGAGCGATTCCCTGGAGGCTTGAGGCGCTCGGCCGATAGCACTCGTTAGCATTTGTATGCCCACAAATCCCAACTTGACGAACGTTTACTTCCCTGATGATGAAGTGCATTATGTTTAGAGAAACCCTTTATGGATGATATATTTTGGAATTTTCATACAGTGTTTAAAAATATTTATTTTTTCTGAAATATTTTTATTTAGTAAGAATTATTTTATAATCTAAAGCGTGTGTATACGTGGCATGAATTGTGTATATGTGTACCTGAACTTCAGTTCAAAACATAGGTACCTGAATAGACGTAAAGTCAAACCATAGGTAGATATAATTTTTTTCACATGCTTTTCATAGATAATCTGTTTGTTTAATGTATAAAATTATGTATAACAGTACAATCAGTTAGACCGCAATCACAAAGGCTTCTAAATGTTTCCTGCACAAAATGGCCATTCGTAATGTTCTTGACAACGACATCGGACAGAATAATAAGAAATAATTTGTCAACTCAAGACTAAACAAAGGAAATTTACCGTAAATTCATTATGAATTTCGTCGATAACACCTGATTCAATTAGGAAGTAAGTTGTGTCTTCCAGGAAACGTAATTAAATTTTGTTTGGACTTTGAATTAAGCGATATCTTAGATGAAATTTTGCGTCTAACCGCAAGGATTTTGCAGCATAAATATTTGGTTCCGTATGTAAATTCTTCTCGCAAGTTTGGTTTGCCTTTAAAATATTTATGCAAATAAACTGAGGTCTATAGTTAAGATTTTCCTTGTGATGAATGTTTAAAACATGATTAATTTATTTCTTAATTTGCGTACTATTCTTGGGTTTCTTTGTAGAAAAAAAAATATAGGAATATGTACTTACTATGCTAGTAACATAACAAAAATAAAAACCTGACTGCATGAAATGATTAACTAAAAAGCGAAGTAATGTAGCTTAAATCAAAATTAAGACGAATCCAGTGATACCGCAATTATATAAAAATCTATTAACCTTTTTGAGCTGTACGGCATGCCAAAGAATGAGACATAAAAATACAGACCGGTTTAGTCGATAAAAACATTCCTACATATATGCGCTAGAAAAATACCCTCCGTAGTTGTGTAGAAAAACATAAAATAATATTTAGTTCGAAAACAATAACCAAATGTATTTTTCTTAGAAAGAACCCTAAAAGAAAACAATAAGGAGAAGCTCCGGTGTTGTCACGCAAAATCTTTGAAACAATTTCGTTCGGGCGACGAAATTAAAACGCGTTAATTTGGAATTCATTTCCGCTCAAAATTAATATAAGTATGTTGGTGTTGCCAGAAGGGCCTATTTAAATTGCCTTTTTAATTTCCGGCTTCAAAGGTTATTTGCTTATTAAAACTAGCTTTATTTGAACATTATATTAAGTGCGTTTGATAAATTGAAAAAATGTTCATGTTCATTTTTTATACGCAGTTTGGATAATATATTTTTATAGTATGTGCGTAGTAATGAGCATTCTTAGATTGCTTACAATAACATAAACTTTGAAGGTGATAGAACTCTTTGACTTTTGGTTTGTAGATGCCACGTCGTTCTCTATTTTATATATTGTCCTGTGGTGTTTTGATTTAAATATGTGGTGATACGGATGATCTTTTTTTGATATATTTTCGGAGCGTTCCATCTATTATTAATCCACTTCTTTTTCTCATATTTTGTCATCGTTTTTTTAGTCGTCGTTCTTCTTCTACGTTCCTAATATCACCATTTGTATTGTCTAGGTAAGTTTCATTAAATCCAACTGTGTTGTGACTGCTCACCACTCCATTACGCGCAGTAACGAGGTGTTGGCACGCACTCGCACACAGCACGCGCCCCGCGAATGTTCGCGCGTTAACGAGCTGATTGCATCTGGATCGGGCCGTCCTTCCCTTATAAAGTACATTGAGTTTTACCATTGTAGTATAAATAAATTCTGTATGTACGTTTAGAATTATCATTGTCTTTTATATGCACTTTAATTTTAAATTACGACGTTACGACGAATTACGAGTGTCCATGGCGAAAGGACGAATTTCATACCACTAGGCTTCAATGCTCTAATAAGACACAATTGTATGGTAATATAATAAGTGATATATACATATATTATATTCCATATACAAAATTTATTTATTACGTTTATAAAAATAATTAACAATGTCTAGTCTAGAACTTTTAAATTACGAAGTTGTTGTTGTTGTTGTTAGTAAAGGACAGAATTAAAAAACACACACAAAAAAATATAAAAATACATTAAGTTCAAACTACTAAGGAAGTTATTATCGTTTTCAGAATAGTGTATCGTTGTCAGAATAGACTACCACTGTAGAAATATTTAACAACAGGTCTAGTCTCAACCTTCACAATCTCGGTGTGGTGCCCGGAAGAAAATACATAAGAATAATTAAGTTTACCTAAATCTGCAACTAGTTACTAAGCCAACCTTGCACATTGGCAATTGCAGACAAAACCATGTCACAATCTAGAAGGAACAGCATCATAGTTTCAGATTCAGCGAGCACCAGGTTGCAGCGTTTTGTATGTTAATGCGCTCATACATACAAACATGACGCGAGTGCTGCGGGTTCAGATGTCCTATATTCCCTGAATGGTTCTCTTTGATAAGATATGTTTCCTCTGAACATGACTGCGCAATGAAAATCTACCAGTTAATTTCTTTATTTTTGTTCACTTAAGCGAAAGTCATTTTTTTAGGGTATCGTATCTAAAAGATCAAAATAGAATCATATAATTAAGTCTTGGCTGTCCATCTGTGTAATAGGACATCTCTTGAACCGTAATAGATTAGAACTTTTTATAAAGTACGGTATACATATGGTATAGTTATAGAAACAAAATTCAATTTTTACTGCTAAAAATTTCAACTCAGTTATAATTTTTCAAGGCGAAAATTGCTATTTGTTTTGTTTGTAGTATTACTAGTGGGCAAGAGTATACTTAACATTCCTTTGACTATTCATAATAATAGGTGTAAAATAAAAATAAAATATTCCAGACATAACTGGAAAAAAACAGCGTGTCAGTTGCCTCAGGCGAAGCTTTTTCATTATTTTCCAATATTTCATTATTAATCACTTTGTTTTGTGACGTTGCATGAAACGTATGTTTTTACTTCACTCTGTTGTTGTTCGCTACTTTCTTTCATTTACTTTAGAACTTTAGATCATCATTTCACAAAAATGTGTACCTATGTATTTGCAAAAATACAAATGATTTTTTTAAGTTTTTATACTCCATGCGAATACCATTCGACTCAAAAATGTAGGATGAAATATGCATTTTATTCAAAAACTTTCATAACACCTTTTATGAGTCAAAGAGCCATGGAATTCACAATGGGTGTGAGGTCCGATAGAGCGCATTGTCAGATGTTCCTTCAAACTGCTTCAAACGAATTGCTGTGCAACCCCTTTTATTTTCATCCAAAGCTTGTTTGTATAGAATTCAGGTACTATGTTTAATATTTTAAAATTCCCTTTGTAGTAATGGCACTACAAAAATATATTTTAAAATATTAAACGTATATTAAAATGACATTTGTAATATGCAAACGTGTATTATATAGAGATATGGAAGTAGAAACGTATTAAAGACTATATGAAATGCCTGAAGTAATAATTTCTTTATGATGAATGCCAAATGTTTAATTACTATCTTTAATTTTTTTAACATTAAATGAAATATGGTTATTAAGTTTTTTATGATGGTTAAACGCTGTGTTCTGGTTTGATATATGTGGTACGGGAAATATACTTTGCTAAGGCGTTCCAGCTTATGTCCAGCTTAGTCCAGCTTAGTCCTTATTTGTGGCGGCACATTTGTTGCCAACTTCAGGCAGGAATCTAATTTTATTTGGGGTCGATTGCTGATGTCCAACTTTTATTATTGTGTGTATGAAAAATGTAACTAAACTTATACATTAACCTCAATTACTTTATTTTAATAATAATGTAGCAATCAGGTATAGGAATATGTTCCGTAAATTCAGTTTAACGTGCACAGCAGCCGTGGCCGAGTGGTTAAGGCGTCTGACTCGAAATCAGATTCCCTCTGGGAGCGTAGGTTCGAATCCTACCGGCTGCGTATTTGCTTTCTCACTCCATTTTTTAACTGCCAGATTTCCGTACAATATGCATAAATGTACTTTTTTTTGTATATTAGTTTGTTAATTTACAAAGTATTGAAAGTTATTTTTTCGTGTATGAAGATAGCTTGGTAGCCTAAGGTGCTATGTAAGTGTTATTCCCTATGGACTTTTTTCGATTCCGATTCGACTCTGGTTCGACTCCGGCTGCACCACCGCCACACCTATTTCTGCCTAATAACAGCAGTGGTCAGCGCTGCTATGTTCTGGTTTGAAAGGTGTGGTAAGGGGGCATACTCATCCGAGACATTCCAACATAGTGCTAGGGGTAGCAAGCCATTAGCGATCAACCTCAGGTACTTAGGATTCTAATCTTATTTTGAGTTGATTGCACATTGCACTTACCATCAGGTGATCTGCATACTCGTTTTTTACTTCTACTCATATATTATAAAACAAAACTATATGCTATGGAGGGCACGTTAAGCTATCGGTTTCAAAATGTAATGTTAATGTTTGGCATGACATGGCTATTACGTATGATTTGAAGTGATTTCTAGAAATCTGACTTGCGACAGCGTGGTCGAGTATGCACCTAGCAACAAATTATTTAGCAACTTCTTTTCAAGTGACATTAATTTAAGTACTTTAAAAATACAATATGAGTGTTTTAGGCATTCTATGTCATCCAATATTATACTTGTGCTTACAGTATACAGTATACACAAATGTCTTATACGCTATTTTGAGACTGAGCAGCGTTTTAGTATTTTAATTTTGACTTACTGAAGCCTAAAAGTAGGGTGTTTAGTGGGTAGGCATCCCTTAAGGATGAGTCCCATACTGCCAGACATCGTTGCGGCCTGGGGTAGTGTTACGAGCATTCACTCAGCCCTGTACCGCAGGGTTGCTTTAGTCTTTTTTTAAGTCTGGGCGCAATAAAAAAATGTGGCAGTTCCAAAAATTGAATATTAAAATAATCTTTAGAAATATATAAAAATCCAAATAATAAAAAAAAATCATGATAATACAGGAGACCGCAGTCGGTAGGATTCGAACCTACGCTCCCAGAGGGAATCTGATTTCTAGTCAGACGCCTTAACCGCTCGGCCACGACTGCTTGTACGCGAACGGTAAAAAACTAAATTCGGACAAGTTCGTTATCCGAGTGTATCAGGTGAAAGTAAATATCATCCACGGTCATGTGCTACACAGACGTAGTGTCCTACATGTTATTCGTACAGTCAGTGTATAATAGCAACACATCTGAGATATTTCTCACATTAGCTCCTTTCGTAATTGTAATTAGTTCTAGATAAATAAGTAGGTAATTTAAAATTCTAGAATTAGTAATTTCATTGAGGCGGTTCGCTACGTACATCTTTAGGCGTTCGCTACGTACGTTTTTACTTATAGCAGCGTTGTAAAGCTGTTGCGTTATTTTTGGAGCAATATGGTACGAATAAGTTGAATATAATGATATGAGTTGTTGTACGAAACCATAGTACAATAGTTATAAGACTGTTTGGGCGGGAATGTATTTGGTTTCGACTTCTACCTAAGCTGAGACACTTATGTCTGACAAACAAAAAAGTGCGAATCGAATTAGCACACGATCGGTTCCGTACCAACTAGTTTTCACTTATTTTTAGTATTTGTCACACAGTCCTGAATTGGATTTGTAATCATACCAGCCCAAGAAGTAAATGCATTGTGAAAATTTGAACTATCTACCTACTTCGATCAATAATACCAACTCTTGATCGAAGTCTACCTATTAAAGTTTACTAGATATAACGAAAAACGCCGAATAAATCGGTATCTTGTATAGCGTACTCAATAATAATAGTATCTTCAAAGCTTTTTATTTTTAGTATTTGTTTTAGAGACCCCTATTTTACATAGGTACTGCATAAAAAATTCAGCTGTGACAGATAGACAGACAACGGAGGCTTAATAATAGTGTTCCATTTTTACCATTCGAGTACGGAACCCTAAAAATGAAAACAAAGAAATGACTAATTTTTAATTCGTTACATTCGGCTGGTCCATGCCCAATCTGTTTGTTAACCAGAGCCCCTGTACATTAAGCTCCAATTAGCCCCCGCCTAATGACAGTTGTACTTGTTACGAACAAAACATTATTGTAACAAACTTCTGGCTCCACGAATGGGGACAATCGTATGAAAATGTAACTTTGCCTTTAAATAATTTAAGTGATTGGTTACAATAAAGATTGAAATTAAAAATAGCGGTTTCTAATGTCTTGCTTACAGTTTTGAGAACGACAGTTAAATACAAATGCTATCTTTGTTGAGACACTCTTTCTAACTTTTCACTTTTCAATTATCCTGGATATAAAGATTGTATGAAGCCCGTCCATAGTATAAATATAACATCTAATTAATTCTCAACTCACTATGACGTCACAATCTAGAACAAAAGCACTTATCGTTAATCTGATAAGACTCAGTTAATACTAATTCCTTTCACATAATTATAGTAGAAATGTATATTGCGTTATCTTATCACTTCTTTATCGAATGAAAATACAAATTACAAGTAATTATCATCATCATTGGTAGCATTTTGCTAATAATATCAGTGGAGATGAAGTAAGGGTGAAGATGCTGACTGTCTTATACATGACGTCACTATCACTCTTCAAGAATGACAAGGGCAGCGCAGGTATGATCCCAATATCCCATGTTTTAAATCGATACTTAGCCGACTAAGCCTGAATGCCTTGGATTCCGGCTTAGTCATCAGGAGTATTAGCGCGTTTCTAGGCGATCTCAGGTAGGAAACTAATCTTATCTGGGGTTGATTACAGATGTCCATGGGCGGACTACTTACCCTCAGGTGGACTGCATGCTCGTCTGCTATTCTTTTATTATAATAAATATAGTTCAAAAAACTAAAAAACACGCTTTTATGATAAAATCAACTAAAAAGTAGAAAATAATTTTCAATCTAGGAATCAATTAAGGAACAGTAAATTGTATAATTGTGAAAAAAGCGTGGAGTGTTCCACTTATCAATTTTCAAAAAGCACCCCACACTTTTACCACAATTATACAATTTACTGTTCTTTAATTGATTCCTAGATTGAAATTTATTTTCTACTTTTTAGTTGATTTTATCATAAAAGCGTGTTTTTTAGTTTTTTGAGCTATATTTATTTTATTAATTTTTAGTATTTGTTGTTATAGCGATCATCATTATGCATCGTCTGTAAAAAAATAAAGTGTCTATCTATGATGGTTTAAGAGATAAAGCCCTGTGACTCACGAACAGACAGCGGAGGGTTTCGTTTTATCCTTTAAGTACGGAATCCTAAAAATCATTCTACAAGATGGCATTATAGATATGTTTCAGTACATTTGAGTTATAGGGAAATAACATTATTATTTTTCATAGCTAAAAATCAATCTAGTAACTTTGCCTGTACGCTCCATAAGGCACTTTCTCTCGCCTCGAAAATCGTTAATCCTGAGGATGTTGATAAGGACAATGGTACAAAATTATTAAAATCGTGTATTGTCATCCGTTTTTGATAATTTTTCAAAATTTTGATTTAAACTGAACGTTCAAAGTGGATTGAAATCGCGTTCAAAGATTCCGTTACTGTTACGTACATACATACATACAAACATACAACCCAAGCTAATAAAAGCGTGTTAAAAATAGGAGTTTGTTGGTTACCCAAGAGCAAATTACCACTGGCATCAGTGACTATAAAGCTATAAGCTCAGTGGACTATAAGCTCTGCTATTTTTGAATCTAAAGAAATATAATAGGTGTAAAACGAAAAATGTCAAAAATAAACGAATGCTAAGAAATCGAACCGAAGACCTACAGAAAGTACTATAACCACTAGGAATCCTTTTGAATAACAACAAAACCCACAAATTAGCCAGTAAAGCCAGCTCCACAATCACGGCATGCGCTAAGCTCAAACTAGCCTATTGGCTTTATTAATGGCGCCAGTTAAGGAGTTTGGGGCGTTGGGAGATAATTACGATTTTAACCCTCCACTTGTAACAACTCCAGATAAGCGCTAATGGAGCTATTCAATAAGATCGGTTTGGAGCATCAAGTTATTAAGCTCAAGTCTAGTGCCAGACTGCCAGTATGCAAGACGAGAGTATTACCTTTTTAAAATATAGATATAGCAACATGCAGTCCTAGTAGTAAGTGGCTACTGCCGTCAATGGTGATCTATAAAAAAAGCAATATAATATTAGATAGGAATACCTGAGGTTGCCTACAAATGCGTCACTACTCCTGAGGACTAAGCTGGAGTGCCTTGGATAAGTAACAGTATAAAACATGGGATATTGGAATCATACATACGTTGCCCTTTCTATTCTTGAAGGGAGATACTGGCCTCATATATAGGTTTTGCCAGCGTCTTAACCCTTCCATTGATATTATTGTCCTATCTGTGGATAGCTGCAGATACGTTGCTTCATGTGAGGACCAAGTTAGAACACCTCGGATAAGTATATTTCCTTATGGTGATGTGCATGATAGACGAATCCGAATTATAGACGACCCGCGTGGCGGAGCGGTCACCATGCCGGTCTGACGCACAGAGGGTCCCGGGTTCGATCCCCGGCCAGACAGATTTCTAAATGATGAATTTAGATTTCTGTTTCTGGGTCTGGGTGTTTGTGTATTTGTCTCTGTGTGGGGCTGTGAGTGTAAAAAGCGTTTTTTTTTAATTCGATCCCCAGTCGGACAAACATGTAAATAACAAACAAGCATAATGCGTCTTTTTATTTTAAAAACTAGAAAGTTGCTGACGTATTCTTTTTAATCAAAGTTAGATGAAGTGCGGTAACTAGCAGTAATAATCAATTAACAGTTTGACCTACATAGCCCATACGTTACGTTACGAGAACGCAAACATTTTTGCTTACCTAACCACCAATTACGCTATTGATGGACTATCGATCGTAATTATCGAAAGTGAATTTGTTTTGCTAATTAAGTATTGTTCTACATTTTTCTACATCTTTTTGTATTTTTATGTTAACTATTTGTACCAGAATTATACTAAAAACTTAGGAATGTATCGTTTGATCTTATAAAAGTTTTAAATAGGCCAGTCGTAAATATTAGTATGTCGTCCAGAATTGAAATAATTATTTAACATGTGCTTTCAGTAAAGGTCATGGTACAGTGATTGTCGTTGTTGATGAAGTTGTGGGTATCCACTACTCAACTAAATCAGAACCGCAATTACAATACATTTTAAAAATTATGTTTACCTGAAAAGGCATCAAACTCATATATCCATCAGCGTGTTAATTGGTAACTGCTTCGCCATGCGCTATGTATGCAAATATTACAATGTCACTATATTTATCAGAGAGCATGTAATAATAAATGACGTATGACGTCACGTTGGATTTCGTAACCGCTTTATTACGATACCCGAATCCAATAAAAGAGAAAGTGGAATATTTAAAATGGATGCGTGTATTTGAGATTCATGTCCACAGCAGTCGTGGCCGAGCGGTTAAGGCGTCTGACTAGAAATCAGATTCCCTCTGGGAGCGTAGGTTCGAATCCTACCGACTGCGTTCCAATGCTTGTGATGAAGTTTTTTTATTTATTTATACTACATTTTTAGTTAAGATTGAGTTTAATAAAGTTAATTGGAAAGGTTCATAAAGTCGTGCATCCAGTCCTATGAAGAAATTTTTTAGTTTGTTGTCGTTTTTTTTTTGTTTTCATTATAATTTGTGTTATGCTTTATAGCAGTGTAGTATGTATGAGTATAGAGTTTTTGGGTTTAGTTTTGAAGGATATTTCGCTTGTTTTCTCAGGCCATTTGCGACTGAATTTTGGTATGAGTTTTGTCCGTTTCTAATAATGCACAGTCACCACTTAACTGGGTGGCCACCACGAGGGGTGGCCATGATTTTTGTTGCTAAATAAATCCAAGTAGGTATGATAGAACTATAATTATAATAGGGCCGGTATCCATTAAAGTGAAGATGAGCGGAGCGATGTTTTGTAAATTTAAATATCAATACAATCGAAACATATACAATATTTTGGTTATTTACCCATCATCTCTCTTTCCTATTCATCTCCGCTTTCGTGGATAGTGGCCCTTATTCTATTTGAGATTGATAGGTAGTCTTTAGCTGTGTTGACTAGGTACTTGAAAGTTTAGCATAACATCTGTAAACTGTACATCTGTATCCATATCTATCCTAATATAATATTTGGTACAATTTTGTTAGGTTACGTTTCAAATTATTGTCTATGTTTGTATGTTATCGATCGAAATCATAATTTGTAATCAGCTCAACGGGATTATGCTGTATAAATTTCAATTAGACGTCTATTTTAAACAATCAAAAGGCTTTATTTAAGTGTATCTTAAACATTATTTACTTTGAATGTCTAGAACAAAACCACACAGACAAAATATTTTTTTACCGGTCGCTCACGGTCATTGTCTGAGGGCGTCTGTACGGTCGATATAAATACGTTAATATCATAGATATATTATATCTATGGTTAATATACATAAATTTGATAGTAGAATTGATGTCTGCCATGGTTCTTGTCTGATTCGTTCATTATATGTAGGTACATATAAAACACCTTCAATGTACCGTTCATAAATTTGTAAAAAATAATCTACCATCGCAGTCGGTAGGATTCGAACCTACGCTCCCAGAGGGAATCTGATTTCTAGTCAGACGCCTTAACCGCTCGGCCACGACTGCTGATTACTATCACATTTAAAAACGCCTTTACTTTCATAATAAGAAACATGTCTTACGTCATAGTTATATAGGTTTAGGTGCATTTAATTTTAAATTACACAGGTGGATACATTATACCTACAATTTAAACAGTTTTTAAGTAATTGCCAAATGCGAGTTACCTTCGGAGTATTAAAATGATAACTAATTATTTATTTTAAATAACATAATAATAATATATTTTAAAAAGTTCTATGCTTTTCAGAAAGTACACTTAATCTAAACCAGAATCTGAGGATTTTTTAAAATGAGCACTAAAATTATGAATGCAAGCAACATTACATAGACTTATCGGAAAGATCTTAGTTGCATTGACCGTAGTCGCAATGACCATTTACCGCAGTAAGAAATTACGATGCACAAATCCTCCCGATATTAAATAATAAACAACTTACTTTAAAAGTGCAGCAATGTAACTTTGACTTAACTAAGATATGTTTTCTAACTAATTTGGCGTAGTACGCTTCTTCGTTGCTTCTACTTTAAGAATACCCCTGTGGCGGAGGGGTTAACGGTCTGACACGCAGAGGGCTGAGACTGCGATCAAATAACAATCAAATCCTTAACCACATTCGCTAATTAATAATCACTCAATATTAAAATAATTCATACCCAAGGGATTATCTGTCGTTAATTGACATATTATTTATCGAATCGTAAAAAATCAACAACAAAACAAATAAATCCGTTTTAAATTCAATTTCATTGTTTCGTGAAACACTATTCGGTAGAGAGTTGTTCATTTGCCGGCGCTCGGTTCGCCTCAATCGACTTCCGGTTTGTGTTGCTCCTAAACCGATCATCCGGTCAAACGCCGCCAAACTGCGGAGGCCTTTATCGACAAATAGGTTTCGAATGTGTCTTGTAGAATTGTAGGCCTAAAAGGTAGTCCTATCACATCTAAAAATGTAAGTTATTACAATGGTTTAACTAGTGTTCTCGTAAGCTTTGCATTTTTACAAATAAAAATATATTAGACCGCAGTCGGTAGGATTCGAACCTACGCTCCCAGAGGGAATCTGATTTCTAGTCAGACGCCTTAACCGCTCGGCCACGACTGCTTATATTGGTCAATTAAATAATACGATATCATATGAAAAGAGAACATTTAGGAGGCAATTTAGATATTGAATCTATAATCTAGCAAGCAGAGCCTTCCAGAAAATGGAATTCTTCTACTAGGATCACCGAAACACATAGCGAGTTCTGGTAACTGAATGTGTCGAATGTCATGGAGTGCACATATTTAATTTAGATTCACTACTTCATATTGACGGAATATTAAAATAAATTATACACAAGCGATTATTATACCTGCCGTTAATAGACATCTTATTTATCGAATCGCAAAAAAGTCAACAGCAAAACAAATAAATCCCATTTAAATTCAATTCTATTGTTTTGTGAAACAGTGTTCGGTAGAAAGTTGTTCATTTGCCGGCGCTCGGTTCGCCCCAATCGACTTCCGGTTTGTGTTGCTCCTAAACCGATCATCCGGTCAAACGCCGCCAAACTGCGGAGGCCTTTATCGACAAATAGGTTTCGAATGTGCCTTGTTGAATTGTAGGCCTAAAAGGTAAGGCCAAAAAAGTAAGTAATTATACAACGACACAGTTTGTCGCAAGTTTTGGATTTTCATAAATAAAAATATAGTATTCCGCAGTCGGTAGGATTCGAACCTACGCTCCCAGAGGGAATCTGATTTCGAGTCAGACGCCTTAACCACTCGGCCACGACTGCTTATATTGTTCAATTAAATAATACAATAGTTATAAGTTATATCATAATAATCTGTATGTATTCCGATGTATTCTTGTCACCATGTTATGGTTTTGCTCATTAGTTTTCTATAGGTACTGTGTAATACTACTATATAAATTCTCATTAAAACCCAAATAAGTCAGATAAGCGTCACATATGATCCATAATAATTTATTATTAAGCTATTGCATAGCTTTTATCGCGGGCTTTGAGCGCGGCGACCGAATCGAGAAATTCCGTAACGAAAATTAATAACATTTTTGTTGGATATCAAGTCTCCAGGCAACCGAGTTGTTGACTGTCAATAGAAAAATATGTATATAATTGAATAAAGTATTATTTTACATTCCTTATTATTTTATTTGATATTAGCGACGAGATGTCGAATGAACTAAAAAACAATAAGAAAATACGAGCCACATTACGTGGGTTAATGAAACGAACCGAAAATTACATTTCGGGAATAGAAAAAATTGACAATGAAGAAATAAATATACGACTGAATTCTTTACAAGAAAATTTGAACAAATTCTACGCGATTCAAGAAAAAATTGAATGGCTTACAGAGGAAGAAAATTTAGAAGAGGAAATAAAATACAGGTACGAATTTGAAGAAATATATACAAAGCTAAAATTAAAATTTTTGAATGTACAAAAAGAAAATATTCGGCTAATACCTGAATGTTCATTTATATCGGCAAGAGCGGAAGTTTATTTGATAAACTGTTAACTGTCAAGGCACGCTTGAGACGTACACCTAATACAAAAGGGTTATCACCTTATCAGTTAATGTTTGGCAGAGAGGTAAGAACCTATATGCATGCCTTATTTAAGAAATCCGCCCCGCTATCCAGATTACATTACAATGCACCGCCAACGAAGGAGTTCGGACAAGGTGATAAGGTACAAGTCCGCAGTTACACCAACCCAAGAGTTAAATGGGAGTTCAGAGTCGTCATCCGAAGATTAGGTAGACTCCATTATGAAGTCAGAACTGAAAATGGCATACTGGTGCGCCGCCACCTTGACCAAATGCTGCCGGCGCCCCTGGTGGTGTAAGTGAAAATAGCGGTGGAGGACTGTTGGATATCAAGTCTCCAGGCAACCGAGTTGTTGACTGTCAATAGAAAAATATGTATATAATTGAATAAAGTATTATTTTACATTCCTTATTATTTTATTTGATAACCTTAATTCGTCAACTTGAACACAGATGGCAGTAATACACATTTTTTTATAATCCGTGCGGAAATCTTAAAATTGCGTGAAGTATATCTTATATTCCCATTATAAAATTCAAAATTATATTACCACATTATCCAAATAATATGTTTTATCAACATAAGCTATGTTGAATTCTGGATTAATAAAATAACGTAAAAGAGTGTTTGTAATTTTTAAACGTACAATTACAACTGACAGACTTGACAGTACAAAATCAAAACGCCATTATGATTTATGGTACAAATCATTTGTGTACAAAGTGTTTTAAATATGAATAAACAAAGTGCATTTATTAATGAAAAATGCGACGTACCTGTAACATTCGGCCAAATGTTACAGGCACATCGCATTGATCCATTTATATTGCTGGTTGTTAATACTTTACGTCACTTATTAAATACTTTTCTATTTTATATTTTAGAATGTTCAGTCTTGCTTGGAGTCATCGATATACTACTAATAAAGACGTAGATGAGTCATACACGTTCGAAATTTGGCACATGATTCATGGGCTAATTGGCCTATGACAACTTAGTCACGGGCCGCGCGCCTCTCAGAATGGTCGTGTCTATGTCAAAGTTTCTGTGTTGAAAAGTGATTAAAAATGCCGTCTTGTGTCATGATATTTTGCACAAACTACAGCGGAAAAATCACCCAAGGTGGTGGAATCACTTATCATTCGTAAGTATTTCAATTTCAAGAAGTTATTATCGATTTTTCAATAATTCAAATTAAATTTAGCGTAAATATATGTCACAGATAATAGAGCGAATAAAAAGATGGGCATATTACTAAGTGTAAAAGAGAAGCGTTATGAATTGTGCGTATCCATGTATCATAGATTAAATTAATAAATAGTCCAGAAGGTACATTATTGGTATATATATCGTAAGAAACTACACAAATCATTTACTAATTTGAAAGTTATATTTATTAATTTGATGTTTAAGTCGATATTTTTTCTAATACTATTTCTGTGTAGTGATTGTATTTCTGTGTATGTTTTAGGTTCCCATTAAATGAAATAGGGCGACTAAAGTGGTTGGACATTGTTCGCAAGGTAAGAAGGGAAGACGATTCGCATCCAAATTATTAGAGTCGGACTTGCTCTGAACATACCATGGACGATGATAATTAAATCTTACAAAACCAAAGAATTTAATTTTTATTTTGCCTGCATCCAAAAATCATACTAGTAGTTAATCATAAAACACTCTTGAACACCCTTCTCCATTCCATGCAACATTCACGCAGAGACACGCACTGAATTACGTATTTTTCCCTTAATACTAATACCATATTAAATTAATGCATATACGAATTTATTCTCTCTATACCAAGCACATTATAGGTAGCTATTCAATTAATTCATATAGACGGATCAGACTTAAACTCATCTTTAACGAATAGTCATCATGATTGCCACGCATAAAGTTATATGTTTATCCTTTTTTTGCATATTCAGTTAGACGTGCCGTGTTAGAACACCTAATATGCCTTTTTTTTTTGTTATCGAAGGGGAAACCTTCAAAAGGTACCCGACAACGTGGGAGCGACGCCGGGTTATGTGGGATTTTTACCGCACTAAAACCCCCTCGGTGGCCGACCCCTGCGCTGCGTAGAGGGCTTCGGGGTCTCCAAAGGAACACAACCGGAGTCCTCTTAGCGCGTTGCCCCGTCGGGCTCCGCCCAGGCGAACTTGACGCTCGCCACACCATCTGGTGTGTACGACGGTATGCGACCACACATACCGTCGTCCTTCCCGGGGCCGCTGGTCGGGCGGTTCGAGCTCCCACTCTTGCCGCCCGCAACCCCGGAAGCCCCCTTTTAGTCGCCTCTTACGACAGGCAGGGGATACCGTAGCACTATTCTAGTCCCGGAACTACAGGGACAACCTAATATGCATAGGGCTCGAAATGAAAGAAGTGGACTGTATTTTAACTGTTTAATTGGGATCGGTTACAAATTATCGCGAGCGTCCGTCTCTGCCCACCGCCGTAGGCCAAGTGGTCGAGGAGTGGGGCGACTGGCCGCGCGCCGCGGATGCCGCCGCCGGCGCACCTATCGCCCGCACATTAAGAGGCGAACATGCCGTCCTACTTGCTCCTCTTAACTATTTATTAGTGTGTTGTTTAAATATAATATTTATAAAGTAGTGTGTATTTCTCCCGATGAGTGCCACTAACAAGCGCCGGTTGTTTTGTTAGTAACCTATCTACGTCTTTATTGAACTTGATAAACAATCTTTGTATAGCCAGAAATTTTTCGCTTCTTCTCCATATCGAAACACCTTGTGAAGTGGTGGTAGATGCAATTACATTAAAAAAGAATAAAGAACCTAGTTTGAATAAAAAATTGATTATATTTTTAAATTGTCTATTTTAAACCAATCGATCTGTATAGATACATTATTTAAAGATAAAATAGAATAAACCATAAAATCTACATATTTTGTATCACACTTTTAAATTATATATTTATATAATAAATTATTTAGTTAAAATGTACTATAAAATGTCTACGTAAACGGCGCACTAAAACATATCAACAGTTTTGTATATTTTTTACCTTCTGTCCCATTATTTCTTTGTCTTTGACAAGCATGCGGATCAATGGATAAGTGACCATATGTCCTGTTTTGAACGGTACTTTTTTCGATGCTTCGTCCCGTTGTCTCCGAAAAGAACCTCGGGACACAAAATTGGTCCGTTTTCCCAAATAACAGTAATGATAACTAAATATTAAAATCCATAAATTTAAAATAACAATGTTTTAAAAGCAAATTTCCGCCATCTTGAATTATTAGTAACGTTTAATTAAGTAACTTCTAATTAAATAACAATAAATAGTAAAATTGTGAAAAAAGCATGGGGTGCTCCATTTATCAGTTTTCGAAAAGCGCCCCACACTTTTTCCTCAATTATACTATTTACTGTTCCTTAAATAATCCCTAGATTGAAAATTATTTTCTACTTTTTAGTTGATTTTATCATAATAACGTGTTTTTAGTTTTTTAAACCTTATTTTTTCAAATAAAAAGTAGTTGACATAAAAAAATCGATGTCCCGTTTTGACTGAAGTAATCATTGGTCACTATATTCCATGGTCAATATTTACGTTGGCGTACACTTTAAAACTAGAAAGACGGCAAAATTTAACTACCTACAAAGACGGCGGGCGGTCAAATGACTGCAAGTACTCATATTCAGAAAATTCTTTATTAGTATAAAAAATGCTACTATAAACTTGAATGTTTGTAACATAATGCTCATAATTTATACTATTTTACATATCTAATTGCAATTTTTACATTTAAAAGTTTTAATTTCATTACAAGAACCACAAAGTGGCTTTTTACAGGAATAACATACTTTATTAGTTTTATTTTTACATTTATTAATATAACATTCTCGCCTTTTTCGGTTGTCTTGGATGATCGGTAACGAAGATTGAGAAGTTGAAGGCATAGGTTCTACACACAAAGGCTCACAACCGGAAAGTACTGTTTTAATTTCATTATTTCCACTAAGTGCACTCGCTAAATCCAAAATAAATTTTCTCCGTTTTATATTTATTCCTGTCAATTTCTTATATATAATGTAAGAATTGATTCCCGCTAGATCTAAAATGTTAAAAAATACTTGTACAGGCCATCTTCGAGATGCTGCTTTGACACTGTACTTCTTCGCCATCTGATCAGCTACATCCACGCCATACTTAGTAGCATTGTAAAAAGTCACAGTCTCCGGCTTCTTTTTACGGTGATCGGTATCGATTTGAACATTTTCATGTAAAGTGCTTAGCAATAAAACATTCTTATTTCGTTTTCCCTGATATATTGTAAGAGTGCAATCATCACATTTCAACACTTTTGTTTCGAATAAATTCAAACAAAGTATCTTGGCATAAGGTGGAATTTCGCGTCGTGCTCTATTCATGGTCCCAACAATCGTAGTGCGTTTTGAAAGTAAGTTTTTTGCCAAGCTAACAGATGTAAAAAAATTGTCTGTGGTGAGGTTTCGACCAGTATTTATAAATGGTTCCACGAGACGCATTACAACGGATTCACCAAGGCTTTGGTTTTGTGGCCTACTATCATCTTTACCTAAGTATGGAAAACCATTGAGCACATATTTGGAATCAACATCAACGCAAAGCCAAAATTTTATACCAAACTTATCAGGTTTGTTTGCAATATACTGAAGAAACTTACATCTTACTTTAGTAGAAAAAAGTTGTTCGTCAACTGTTATATTCTCACCTGGTTTGTAACAACATACGCAATTTTCAATAAATTTATTCCAAACATCAGACATCAAAGCGAATTTATCTTGTTGAAGTCGGGAACTTCTTTGAGATTTTATGTCAAATCGAATAAACTTCATAATATCCTTGAATCTGTCGCGAGGCATTGTTTTCGAAAAGAAACTTATTCCCCATGTTTTACTCCATAATTCGTTTATCGGGATATTTTTCGCACCGCAGGCACCACGAACATAACAAATAGCAATAAAATCTTCTAATTCTGCCAAAGTGAGTGTCCAATTATTATGTCCTAGTTGCCTATTAGCTTCTTCTTTTGTGCATTTTTGAATATGTCTCAAAATATGTTCGTCAATAAATAGCCTCCATGCATCGGCTATATTTCCTTTGAAATTCCTTTTTGCAAATGATGTAGGTCCTGCTTGCTCAGTAATAATGTTCTGTCGAGCCCGACGACCAGTTGGAGTTGATACCGTCTGAAGTGCCCATGTGGTCCCGTCTGTAGCCGTGTAATGGCGATCCTGCTCGTGAGCAGTACTGGCAAGCAAACGGTGACCCCTACCCCTGCCACGAACGCGTTTATTGTTATTAACGTAACGTAAATTTGAAAGGGGTACCTGATCTTCTGGGTCAGAGTCTGCACTATCAGAGGTCGAACTAACAGCAGGTAACACAATGTCATCATCGCTGTCAAGTACTGCACTTTCAGATTCACATTCCGACTGATCGTCTGGTAGGTTTTGCAGTAAATGAAGTATTTCGTTATCATCTAGTCTCCGAGACATTTTTACACTAATTTATTCACAATATTCTAAATAATACGTACTGTATGAAGGTAGTTACTCTAGCGACTGACTAATAAAACTAAACCATTCACATGTTTACAAAAACACCCTCATATTACAATTATAATCACTACTTAAGTTACAGCAGTCAAATGACTGTCGCCGTCTTTGTCGGTATATCAGCACTTTAAAAGGTAAACAAAGACCCTGAGAATCTTTTGGTCATGTATTTTTAGGATTCTTTTCATAATAATAAAAGTCACAAATTATCAGTAAACTTAGTCAAAAAGTTTTGGAATAAACAAACTTTTAAATTGAAAATCCGGTCAAATGACTGCTCCCGTCTTTCTAGTGTTAAACGCAATGTCAAACACTAGTTGTCTTTTTTTATCACATTGTTCTAATAGCTCTGTCCCTTAGAGAACATTTGTCTAAGTAGTGAAAGGTAAGTAAAATAAAAAACGTGCATGTGTGCTATCAATGGAGTTTCGCTCAAGTTTTCGGTCAAGTTAGTACGGGTATAACCTGTCTATAAGTATAAAATGTCATTGCTTGGAGTTATGAAATGTCAGCTGATATTTGCAATGTCTTATATAATGGAGATATGATAAAATAGTGGATAAAGATGTATTAATGTAAATGTTGATGATTATGGAAGAATATATTGTATTTCTGGAATTCCTTCTGAGCGTTTTCATAGCATAAAAATGCTATGCAATAGCTTAACCGCGGCAGTCTCCGAGTGCCACACGTATTTTTTGTTAAATGTCTTTTGCTATACATAACTCTACACTAGGATTCCCTGTGTTGTGGGTACTATGGACTCTTACAAAGAGGAGTAGACAAGCTACATTTAAAAGTAAAATCTTAATAATAGTTCATCATTCATATTTCCGCGTGGTCAGGGCTGGTCCAAGCCGACCAGTTTATATAAATTACAAACGTCATAATTGAACATCTGAAATTCAAAAATGTGTACCTACACGGAGAAAAACTATTTTGTACTTTATGAGATCCAACACTTCATCAAAATATTGCAATTAAGTATGTGTGATACTATGCTATTTAATTCCCTCTCACTGCTTGGTAACTACTAGCAAACAAGGTATTAGGTACAAGTTACCAGTAATCACATAGCAGTCGTGGCCGAGTGGTTAAGGCGTCTGACTCGAAATCAGATTCCCTCTGGGAGCGTAGGTTCGAATCCTACCGGCTGCGTTCCTTTTTGCATACTCTTAAATAAAAATGATCTGTATCTTTCTGGATATTATTAGTCTTTTATTTTTATGTTATTAATTATAAATATTTCATTTATTTTTTGCGTATTGTAAGAAAAATGTTAAATACGAAAGGTTTAAAAAATACACTGATAGTAACATGTCATAAAGACTGTCGGTCGTGATCGGGTACCTTCGGAATTGTAGACTACTGTTTTCGTCGCATAAAACATTTAAAATCCAATATCTTTCAAAAGTCGTGCAATATTTTTTATATATATTTTTATAGAGAGGTATTTAAAATGATCCGTAATAAACGTGTAGCGCTCACTCGTTGATGTCTTATCTGCCACACAATAAACTTTTTACATTTGATTTTATCACTAACATCGTGATTCTGTTATCAATGCTATGTATATTGTAGTCAAAAGCATGCAAATGTTGTTTTAAGAGAACTATTATCGTCGATTTTTTTTCGTTTTTCTTCCGAAGATGAGAATACTAAACAAATTACATTTAAAATTACAAATGAAACTAAACTCAACATAACGATCAAAAATAGTGCCGATATACAGGATGATCGTTAAAACTAGCAAGTTAGAAACTGCAGGCGCTATCTTTTTATTCCCCGCTCGGAATTTCCCGCTCCACATGCAACTTTGTTCGTTCCACACGCTTTGTTGAAGAAAACTCCTTATTCCTCCGATGCATTCAGTTTTATCGCGTATTTATTATTATTTACACGTATATACGTGTCCTGTGACCTATATGCAGTATTGTTTTCAATATTATTCCTGATCTAGATTTCCATGTGCTGAATGATTTTGTGTTATAGGGGAAGATTTATTGATACGTAAGTTAATACGCGCTGCCTAATTTACTATGTAACATTTTATTTGTAGGGACTTTGGTGAGTTACTATTACTACATAATTAGTCTGTTTGTTATCTTTATCTATCTATCTTTTTAAGTATTAATTTCAGTTTCAGTTTTAGTATTCCAAGATTGTGTCAAATCAAAATAAATTGCTTCTTCGTTAATTAAAAGCGCATTTTCAGATTGATTGAGATTCCGTACTAATACTTCATGATCTGTCTGCAATCCCTACCAGACTCATTTCAACTTGGTAATCAGAGGTTTATCAAGTTGGGGTTAAATTCCGGGGACTTAGGGTTCAATTCAGATACGGATAGCAGTAAAAACGAGAGTGATTCCGACGAATTAGCCGCGCCCGCCCCGTCAGTTGCGGCCCTATTCTGGGTGTAACTGTTATTTGTGTTTGTTGATAGTTATTGGGTAGATAAATCTAAAACGAATCGTTACCTACTACGATCATTTTTATTTACCTTAATTTCATGCAAACATCATGCAAACTCATACGAACATACACTCAGTTAAGTCTAGATCTGTTTTTACAAAAATTGTCACTTTTACGGGAAATAAAACCTGAAAGATTTAGTTGCATCCTATTTGCGACAGCACCGGTGTTTTTCTGTCTACAAATATCTTAAGTCGACAAATTGCCTTCTAGTAATTTTATACGTTTTTAAAAAAATACACGTTGCTTGTAATGGGCCAGTTTTGTCCATGTTTGTCTGATTTTGTTGTGTTATATTAGTATGAGACTAGTTCGTAGTCTCGTCAAGTCGAGGTCGAGACATATACTAAGCGGTCCAACTTACAAACTTCTTCTAAACACAGAAGAATTTCGTATCTATTTAACACAAAAGTTTTACATAAAATGTTTTGGTTACATATGTCTATGGGCGGCAGTGGCCACTAAATTTGACAAATGGACATTTCGTGTATCCATTATATTATTTTTAATGAATCTTCTGATTATCTTGGTATTTCTAATTGTCATCATCTATATACCATGGGTGCCAGAATACTCCCCCGCGGAGGGTGCGGTATCGGCAAGTTTAATTGGCGCACGTTAACCCGCGCTGAGACAACTGCAAATTCTTTAAACTTTACCCGATGGAGACGGCGACGATTACCACAGTTTACTGAGGATCTACTGGCCCCAGGGATTTAGAGATTGGTTTGTTTGGGATTTATTTATGATAAAAATTGTCGGCTATTTTCATTTCACTCTCGTGAAGTTGATGAGCGATAGTTTGGAATCTTTTCCTTTGGAGCTCAACTCCGAAAGCCAATCACACATTTTTCTGACTTATAACAGTGTTAAGCGTAACAATGTTCTGTACGAGGGGGAAATCTTCCAAAGGTACCCGGCGCCGTGGGAGCGGCACGGGATTATGTGGGATTCTTACCGCACTAAAACCCCCCGGTGGCCGTCCTCGGCGCTGCGTAAAGGACTCCGGGATCTCCAGGGGAACGTAACTGGACTCCTCTTAGCGCGTTACCCTATCGGGTTTCGCCCAGGTGAGCGTGACGCTCGCCACACCGTTTGGTGGGTACGACGGTATCCGGGTGGTTCGAGCTCCCACTCTTGCCGCCCGCAACCCCGGAAGTCCCTTTCAGTCGCCTCTTACGATAGGCAGGGGATACCGTAGCCCTATTCTGGTCCCACAACAATAACATAAATATAGGGACAACACATACCTACATATTGCAACTTATTTATTATAACTTATTAATTTCTTCGATTATACCTACATATTAAAAAATGAGAGATTTGGAGCTGGAGCTATACTATCAAGGTTTAGAATATTCATTTTTTTTCCTCATTTGCCAATAAACCTATAAATAGACAAACCCACAATATTATAGTAAAAATATTTTGTGTTCAGAAACCTGAATAGAAATAACGGTTGATTAAAAAAAATATTGCATATTTTTTATTAGAGTTTCAATACAATTTTAGGAATATAAAACCCATAAGCTTTAATAAAACTGAGGGGTAGGCATAACCCGAGCGCTTCATCCGTCACGGCGGCACTGGCACATCAATATAGCCCTTATCGGTGCCCACACCCTTGCCACTTGATGCCTTGAAAAATGTATACGACTGTTTTTGCACCCTGCAACCGAGCGTCCGAGAAATTTATGTCGTTCTCCACTCAGAGACGGCTTCTGAAATAATTTATGAACGCAACTTTGTCGCTTTTTGCTGGAGAAATTAGCTGCAGTCTCTTTACGTCTTTATTATTTGTTGTTATTATATGTTACGTATCTTAACAAGTATTTCAGAAATAGCAGCGCTTAAGTTAAAGTAGGTATGTAAAGTGTTGTAATGTTACGTTTTACAAGCTTGTATTTTTAAGTACAAACACGATTATTTATTTAAAGCAATTCTATAAAAAAAATTGGAATATATTAAAAATATTCTTGTAATTTTATTAAATCAAATTAACAAGAAAAATGTAATTTCCAATTTAATTTTAATTGCAAGAAAACGTCATTTTAAGTACTAATGAAAAATAGTTTTAAAAATATAAAACTACCTACTTTATTATGGTTTTCTGGAAATTGTAGGTCACGTAACTAAATATTTCTTTCTAGAATAACTTGACAGTAATTGCTTCGTCTTATTTGTGACTCAAAGGCAGTCTAGTTTGTCATTGGCTTTACTATTTTACTTTACTCAGCTCGTTGAGTTTTAATTATAGTAGTTAAAGAAAAATGTTAAAGATAGTAGTTAAATTCTTAAGACAGAATAGGAATTTAATTGAGAGCAAGCAGAAAACAAATTGCATTTTGTAAGATGGCTTATAAGGAGAGTTTTATTAAATTCCCTACTATATCATGATATATTGATCTAGATAAATAAATAAAATAGAATGTGTATTTCTAGAGTAAATATTTCAAAAATGATTGCAACTTCTAAGCTCAGTATCAAACAAAATCTCCTAGGGACACTACATACTACTAGGGACAGCGTCCTTTAAACTAAAGTGAAGATAATAACTGATTTATTGCCCGAATAAACTGAGCCTTAACTGAATAACTGATTTATTGTCCGAATTGACTGTACACACGATCAGTAAACATTATGCCAGTATGGTATAGAACCGGGATAGCAATTAACAATTATGCGGTAAATACATGAATTGTGTATTCATTAATATTTAGATACTCCACCACGAGTTTGACATATGTGACACGAGCCTAATCAAGGGGCCACTAAAATGGCGCAGTCAAACAATCGGGCGTCAAATTGGGAGCGCTACGCTGTCGCGGCGCAAAACAAATGAATTGTATGTAAATGAAAGGGTGATTAGTGAACAGTCGGTGATCGAATTATGGCCTAACGAGCTCGCTCTGATTGTGGCTGAGTTAATGCGCGGTTCAGTCACTAGATGTCTCTGTGCGGATAGTAATTTTATCATATAAAATATGAATGTTAGTGAAGTGATAGGACTTAACTGAAAAAAATAGTAATATGACAAATTATAATGAAAACTAGAGAATAATTATAAAACTGTTAAAAATGTAGTCCATGTTACTCCTACTATATAGTTGAATTTAAAGATACCTCGATCTTTAAATACGACTAAATTGTAGGAGTAGTATGTTAAAATTCATCAAGAACATAGCAGCGCCTGACACTGCTGTTAAACGAGTTAAGTAGTAGGTGTGGGGGTGGTTCTTTCGAAATTGAATTTCGAAAATGAAATTTTACATTTTTCTTACATAGCGAATAAGGTAATAATACTTGTTAACTATTCATGCACCCATAGATTGAACTATGAGCTTCTGCAGCCAACGCGTATTCAGAACCAAAACCTAGTCATTATTCCGTTGTTAACAAATCAGCGTAATACATACATTGCAATTAATTAATAGCCGCGACTGATAATTAGCGCAACGCTCAGCCGAACTGATGATCAAATACCACCGACGTTAATCACTGATTGATTTGATTAATTTAATATATGTATAAATAAGCGCTTTAAATGTTTTATTTAGTCAACACAAATTTATGAAATAATTTGATATATGTATTTTCTATACCCACAGCTCAATATTATAATTCCCTGTGCCATGGACACAAACAAAGATGAATATACAAACATCCAGACACGGAAATATAACCATGTTTGTCTGGCCGAGGATCGAACCCGGTCCCTTTGTGCGAGAGACCGGTATGGTGACTGCTCCATCATTACATAATGCTCTCTTTTATGTAAATACAATTATTTAAAATAACTAAACTGATTTTAAATTAACTTCTTTAAGTTCGAATTATTTAAGCAGAAATCAACAGTGTTGTTCAATATGGCGGCATTTAATTCTAAATCAAACAAAGTAAAACTTCAAAGGGTCTCATTAAATTGCCACTCAAATAACGAGTACAGTAATGAAGCGAAGTAAATAAATATTTTATTACGGGCGATTTAAACCATGGCACGGAGTTTTCCTTTTACATTGGAATGATAGATGTTTTGGGGATTAAATTGGGTAATATCACTTTTTGTTCTTTATCGTAAGGTCCCGTGAAATGGAACGAAATCAGTACGTAGAAAACAATGACATATTAACAGGGTTCTGCTTATGACCAATTACATATTCTTTGCTACCCCTGAGAATTGAAATAGTCTTCATCATGTGTTAGTCAATTTCTCTTTCATTCTTACAACCGAATTAAATTAAAAAAATACTGTAGGACAATAAGCGTAAAAATAAGTAGTTCGTAAAATATGTTGTTAACGTATGGATGGGTTATGCGGGTGGCGCTGGTTCACGCACGGCGAAGAAAAACTTGTGATTTGGTACATTCACGTATCAGCTAGTAGGATGAACACTTCATATTGCACGAAAGTAGGACATCGAGCTTAAATTTTTATTAAATAATGTGCCAAGTGCAAGTCAAACCTGCACCCGGAGGGCTCCGTACCTTTTTTTTTAATTTATAGTATTTTATTATTATAACAGCCATTGTCTACCAACAACGGTTCAACAGTTCGAAAAAATATCGAAAAATTCCACTTGTATGGGGACCGCTACTTATATTTATTTTTTTATTTTTAACTGACTTCAAAAAGGAGGTGGTTATCAATTCGGCCGGTATCTTTTTTTATGTATGTACACGAATTACTCCGCCGTTAGTGGACCGATTTTAATAATTCTTCTTTTAGTGTATAGAGACGAACTGGAAGTTGGTCCCATTTAAATATGGTTAGGATCCATCGATGGGTTCTGGAGAAAATGAGGGGAACTCCTCCACCCATGTAAATATAACAGCCATAACTTCGCCGTTTATGAACCTATTTTAACTCTTTTAATTTCGTGTGTGTACAATTGCTACAAGTTGGCCCCATTTAAATATGATGAGGATCAGAGTGGGTTCTGGAGACAAAGTATGTAACTCCTCAACCGATGGGTATAATTGAGTTTTGTTTGAAGATATTTGGTGTAGGTTCTAATAAAATTATAAAGCCAGTTCATCATTGACTAATTAAGGGTCTGATAATGTGGCTCGGAGACAAAATATGTAACTCCTCAACCGATGGGTATAATTGAGTTGTGTTTGAAGATATTTGGTGTAACCTCCTTTTTGAAGTCGGTTAGAAACTAAGTGAGCAGGGCGCGGGAGCGCCCTGCGAGTGGGCGGTTCCAATCAATGTAAACTCAGACCTTACGTTCATTCATGATCACGTTTATACAATTTTATATTGTATTAATATAAATGGTAGTATGTCATCACTATAAAGGGTGAAAAAAAAATTTAACTAAAAATACAACCGACTTCTATGTCACTACAATGTAAAAAATTATTGAAATAAATATTGGTTTAGTACATATTTCTGAGCTCGGCGCTCATATTAGGCACGCTGTTTACATCGTTATCCAAGAAAATATATTGAGCGCCGACTTCAGAAATATGTACGAAACCAATTTTTATTTCAATTATTTTTTATTTGTAGTGGCATAGAAGTTGGTTGTATTTTTTTGTTAATTTTTTTTAGTATTTGTTGTTAAAGCGGCCACCGTTATACATTATCTGTAAACAATTCAAGTGTCTATTCAAGGGTCTTAGTAATAAGGTTCCGTTTTTGCCCTTTGGGTACAAGAAATAAAACATCATATCTTATGTCTTTAATAGGCAATCGTCAAGATTTATCTTAGAAGAGATACATACCTACCTAATGATGTTTTTATATTTATAACAAAGAAAGATTAAATTTGTAAGTGCATTTAGTTTTCACTTATCTTAAATGAAACACTTCTTTTACTGATGAAAAACATAAATGATGTTATTTCCGTAAACATCAATCTTTTAAGAAATTGTTTATTTTAATATTGGCCAGTATACAGTATATTTGGAGCTTAGTGGGACATTTCATTTAAACAAATATAAAGCTACAATAAAACTCTAAAAGAGCGCGTCATAGTAGCGATTAGCTACTTTATCTCCGGTTCTTCGGTCCATATAGTCACAGGAGTGGCTACATATTATATCGAAGCACATTTTTGCAGCGAGCGCTGAATTCGAAGAAGTTGTGAAGTTTCCAACTGCGCTGATACATGTGACGGTGGAAGTATCCTTCATCTTACTTCACTCTTTTTACTTTAGTGTTTTTGTGAGCAAGAACGTGAAAAATATAATTCGTTTCAATAGAAATGGAAGTAAAACTGGCAGATCTTGTACATGTTTCTCGCTTACGCATTATAGAAATTAAACGAGAGGAAAATAGAAATGCTGTCATTTCCGATTATAGTTAATAATTATGGACATGAGTTTGACGTTATAGTGAAGTTTGTATATAGTATTTAAATTTGAAACCTTTTTATTTTTTTCATAACGCAATAATGAGTTTAATTTGAATTATCCAATTTTAATATAAAATTATATCATGTTTGTACATAGTACAATGATAATTAGAATTTAGTACTTTTAAAATATTTCTCAATAATTTCCCCTCTAATCTTTTATTATATTTATAATAACTTAACGTTTCGAATTCAGATTAAAGACAAGCATAATACTTCATAACCATAGCGATCGATGCAGGCTTATTTATTTACACTCAAACGAAGGCAATTACAGTAGCCACTTAATTTTGTAAGTTCCAGAACAGCGTATGATCCGATTCACCCCAACCCCACCCAGTTATGCTCAAAGTTGTGTCATAAAATAATTATATATCGCAACATTATTTGTCTTCAAAGTATTCGGGGGCTTGTAAACAAATGCTCGGCGACAACATGAAAACAACGGTCGGCCCTAACGAATAATTAATAGGAACGTCCCTGATTTTGATACAAAAGACCCTACCCTTCCCCCTGGGCTCATCGAGCCTTAAAGCCGCTCACAGGCGTGGCGTTTCATCAGGGGTTATCCGTAAGTAGGTGAGATTCGGCCGCCGTCGACAGCAGCGGGTTTCATGTTATAAAACATCTGAAGATGTATTTCCATTTGAATGACGAACTTACGACAATCAGAGGATACCGTAGCCGTATTCTGGACCCGCGACTATAGGGACAATTTCTTCAAATGGATCTTCAAACGTCAGATGTGTAGTCAGCCTTACATGTCCCGAATAAAAGCGCAAATATGATTATTTAGTTGAAGACAAACGCCAGTTAAGTTGTCACTTTCATAACAGACGAATAACTAATTTAGACGGGTATTATTTATGTATTCAAGGCTGAATGAAAAATAACTTTTGTTCATTGTTTGTTCCAAATTGAAAAGCTAATAGCTGCCCTTTAAGTTGCTTTCTATTCGATTAACTACGTTTTTTATAGTTCTAGTTATTAAATCCAACCTAAGTTCGGATTACAAATACCTGTTGTTTTTTACTTTTAATTTTAATTTATAACTGCAAAATGTGTCTATAAATTGTTAAGCAATACAATTTACTTTGCGTAAAAGTACTCTTATTAAGTATCGTTTAACAGTTGCATCAATTAGTTCTGATAGATATAATAACGAATCGGTGTTAAGTCATGTTCTGGAATTGGCACAAATATACGCATGAATATCATGATAAAATAATTAATATGACAGATAAGTATATACTACAAGATAAAAGTGCTATTCATGAAAAATAATTTTACACTAAGACCAATTATATTTAGACATTTCGAATACTTCGCAAAGTCTAAATCATTTGTTACAATTTGGTATAAAAAGTAATTAAAGCTTCTAAATTTTTACAAATTAGATATAGTTTCACAAACCCATATATTAAAGTTAAGTTAATTAAATAAATCAGTCAACTAATGACAAACGAATACGTTTGCCTTAATTACTATATAAAAAAAAGAATATCACTTTACAAGCTCTTTCGATTTTTTCTGAACCTCTCAACCCCGAAACTGGAACGAAATCAGTACGTAGAAAACAATGACATATTAACAGGGTTCTGCTTATGACCAATTACATATTCTTTGCTACCCCTGAGAATTGAAATAGTCTTCATCATGTGTTAGTCAATTTCTCTTTCATTCTTACAACCGAATTAAATTAAAAAAATACTGTAGGACAATAAGCGTAAAAATAAGTAGTTCGTAAAATATGTTGTTAACGTATGGATGGGTTATGCGGGTGGCGCTGGTTCACGCACGGCGAAGAAAAACTTGTGATTTGGTACATTCACGTATCAGCTAGTAGGATGAACACTTCATATTGCACGAAAGTAGGACATCGAGCTTAAATTTTTATTAAATAATGTGCCAAGTGCAAGTCAAACCTGCACCCGGAGGGCTCCGTACCTTTTTTTTTAATTTATAGTATTTTATTATTATAACAGCCATTGTCTACCAACAACGGTTCAACAGTTCGAAAAAATATCGAAAAATTCCACTTGTATGGGGACCGCTACTTATATTTATTTTTTTATTTTTAACTGACTTCAAAAAGGAGGTGGTTATCAATTCGGCCGGTATCTTTTTTTATGTATGTACACGAATTACTCCGCCGTTAGTGGACCGATTTTAATAATTCTTCTTTTAGTGTATAGAGACGAACTGGAAGTTGGTCCCATTTAAATATGGTTAGGATCCATCGATGGGTTCTGGAGAAAATGAGGGGAACTCCTCCACCCATGTAAATATAACAGCCATAACTTCGCCGTTTATGAACCTATTTTAACTCTTTTAATTTCGTGTGTGTACAATTGCTACAAGTTGGCCCCATTTAAATATGATGAGGATCAGAGTGGGTTCTGGAGACAAAGTATGTAACTCCTCAACCGATGGGTATAATTGAGTTTTGTTTGAAGATATTTGGTGTAGGTTCTAATAAAATTATAAAGCCAGTTCATCATTGACTAATTAAGGGTCTGATAATGTGGCTCGGAGACAAAATATGTAACTCCTCAACCGATGGGTATAATTGAGTTGTGTTTGAAGATATTTGGTGTAACCTCCTTTTTGAAGTCGGTTAGAAACTAAGTGAGCAGGGCGCGGGAGCGCCCTGCGAGTGGGCGGTTCCAATCAATGTAAACTCAGACCTTACGTTCATTCATGATCACGTTTATACAATTTTATATTGTATTAATATAAATGGTAGTATGTCATCACTATAAAGGGTGAAAAAAAAATTTAACTAAAAATACAACCGACTTCTATGTCACTACAATGTAAAAAATTATTGAAATAAATATTGGTTTAGTACATATTTCTGAGCTCGGCGCTCATATTAGGCACGCTGTTTACATCGTTATCCAAGAAAATATATTGAGCGCCGACTTCAGAAATATGTACGAAACCAATTTTTATTTCAATTATTTTTTATTTGTAGTGGCATAGAAGTTGGTTGTATTTTTTTGTTAATTTTTTTTAGTATTTGTTGTTAAAGCGGCCACCGTTATACATTATCTGTAAACAATTCAAGTGTCTATTCAAGGGTCTTAGTAATAAGGTTCCGTTTTTGCCCTTTGGGTACAAGAAATAAAACATCATATCTTATGTCTTTAATAGGCAATCGTCAAGATTTATCTTAGAAGAGATACATACCTACCTAATGATGTTTTTATATTTATAACAAAGAAAGATTAAATTTGTAAGTGCATTTAGTTTTCACTTATCTTAAATGAAACACTTCTTTTACTGATGAAAAACATAAATGATGTTATTTCCGTAAACATCAATCTTTTAAGAAATTGTTTATTTTAATATTGGCCAGTATACAGTATATTTGGAGCTTAGTGGGACATTTCATTTAAACAAATATAAAGCTACAATAAAACTCTAAAAGAGCGCGTCATAGTAGCGATTAGCTACTTTATCTCCGGTTCTTCGGTCCATATAGTCACAGGAGTGGCTACATATTATATCGAAGCACATTTTTGCAGCGAGCGCTGAATTCGAAGAAGTTGTGAAGTTTCCAACTGCGCTGATACATGTGACGGTGGAAGTATCCTTCATCTTACTTCACTCTTTTTACTTTAGTGTTTTTGTGAGCAAGAACGTGAAAAATATAATTCGTTTCAATAGAAATGGAAGTAAAACTGGCAGATCTTGTACATGTTTCTCGCTTACGCATTATAGAAATTAAACGAGAGGAAAATAGAAATGCTGTCATTTCCGATTATAGTTAATAATTATGGACATGAGTTTGACGTTATAGTGAAGTTTGTATATAGTATTTAAATTTGAAACCTTTTTATTTTTTTCATAACGCAATAATGAGTTTAATTTGAATTATCCAATTTTAATATAAAATTATATCATGTTTGTACATAGTACAATGATAATTAGAATTTAGTACTTTTAAAATATTTCTCAATAATTTCCCCTCTAATCTTTTATTATATTTATAATAACTTAACGTTTCGAATTCAGATTAAAGACAAGCATAATACTTCATAACCATAGCGATCGATGCAGGCTTATTTATTTACACTCAAACGAAGGCAATTACAGTAGCCACTTAATTTTGTAAGTTCCAGAACAGCGTATGATCCGATTCACCCCAACCCCACCCAGTTATGCTCAAAGTTGTGTCATAAAATAATTATATATCGCAACATTATTTGTCTTCAAAGTATTCGGGGGCTTGTAAACAAATGCTCGGCGACAACATGAAAACAACGGTCGGCCCTAACGAATAATTAATAGGAACGTCCCTGATTTTGATACAAAAGACCCTACCCTTCCCCCTGGGCTCATCGAGCCTTAAAGCCGCTCACAGGCGTGGCGTTTCATCAGGGGTTATCCGTAAGTAGGTGAGATTCGGCCGCCGTCGACAGCAGCGGGTTTCATGTTATAAAACATCTGAAGATGTATTTCCATTTGAATGACGAACTTACGACAATCAGAGGATACCGTAGCCGTATTCTGGACCCGCGACTATAGGGACAATTTCTTCAAATGGATCTTCAAACGTCAGATGTGTAGTCAGCCTTACATGTCCCGAATAAAAGCGCAAATATGATTATTTAGTTGAAGACAAACGCCAGTTAAGTTGTCACTTTCATAACAGACGAATAACTAATTTAGACGGGTATTATTTATGTATTCAAGGCTGAATGAAAAATAACTTTTGTTCATTGTTTGTTCCAAATTGAAAAGCTAATAGCTGCCCTTTAAGTTGCTTTCTATTCGATTAACTACGTTTTTTATAGTTCTAGTTATTAAATCCAACCTAAGTTCGGATTACAAATACCTGTTGTTTTTTACTTTTAATTTTAATTTATAACTGCAAAATGTGTCTATAAATTGTTAAGCAATACAATTTACTTTGCGTAAAAGTACTCTTATTAAGTATCGTTTAACAGTTGCATCAATTAGTTCTGATAGATATAATAACGAATCGGTGTTAAGTCATGTTCTGGAATTGGCACAAATATACGCATGAATATCATGATAAAATAATTAATATGACAGATAAGTATATACTACAAGATAAAAGTGCTATTCATGAAAAATAATTTTACACTAAGACCAATTATATTTAGACATTTCGAATACTTCGCAAAGTCTAAATCATTTGTTACAATTTGGTATAAAAAGTAATTAAAGCTTCTAAATTTTTACAAATTAGATATAGTTTCACAAACCCATATATTAAAGTTAAGTTAATTAAATAAATCAGTCAACTAATGACAAACGAATACGTTTGCCTTAATTACTATATAAAAAAAAGAATATCACTTTACAAGCTCTTTCGATTTTTTCTGAACCTCTCAACCCCGAAATCGACGAGCCAATTAAACCCAATGGAGATGATTGCCGAAAGTTTCCAGATTCAATTCTGACGGCCGCTAATTTTCTCAGCCATTGTCGGCTAATGACTCGATTAATTGTCATTCCGCGATCGCCCGCCACGGAAAAACGCAGGCGATTAACACTCACTTAGTGGCTATAACTCTTCTCAGGCCCCCTTCTGCGCCACGGAAAATCTTTTTCTTAAAGGTCTAATGAAGGTTTGCATCGTACGTGTTATTGTTGGGTTCATATTTAAAAGCAATCAAATAATAAGCTTTATGCTTTTTAGGCAATTGAGCCGTGCCAGTTAAGAATATAGGTATTACTATATTATTGAGGTATGCATTTTAATACTTGCCTTAACTGTGAAAAAAACATTATGCTTTAAGACAAAAATATCAATTTAATCTTAGTGAGCAATCTCAGGCTCCTACCGGAGTGTTAGACTAGTAATTCTGTTAGAAGCCTATTATCTAAAACGGCCCAGTGTAACGTGTTAATATAAACATCACTTGACTACAATGAAACAATTGCATCGCTGCAAACCTAGAATAGTAGTGTAAATAATAAATACCTAATGTTAGTTCTATGTTCAATATTATATTGTGTTCACAATACGGGGGTGAAATCCAATCTCGTTTGACTAAATAACTATTAATGAATTTATCGTGGTGGCCGTGTGTTTAGCCAGTCCGGACATAAATTGATTTAGCCGGACATTTGACTAACCGTGCTTGATTTGCAATTGTGCTAGGGGCTAGCACGAACGATTATCGGTTTCGTAAACTCTTAATTCGACACGGATTCTGAATACGCTCGATAACTAGAGTCTGCCAGAGATTGCTTGAACTAGAGGCTACAAAACTGATTTTATAATATTCACAGACCTCTGTACGTTTCAGTAGTTTTCTTAAGAAATTAAAACCTTTATCTACTCGTATGTAGCAGTATTGAAATATATTTCGAGTAATACGCTATTTTGTCTTCTCTCAGTGGACATTTATTACAAATAAAGATTGTGTATGTGGTTAATGTATTCTGTGAAATACATAGTAAGTGTCACTTCAATACGTCCCAGACCCTAAGGGCCGATAGATCAAAATTGAGCGGTTTCTATTAAGGGGTAGTTATGACGTAATTTCAACTTAAACTAAAATAGTGCAACTAATTAATTTTTAACAATCTATCTGATAGTTGGTTAGGCTTTTGGTAGAACTATAGCATACAAAACGCTATCCACCTTTAGTATCATCTTGCAAATTTCAACGTTCTGTACCCTTACCATGAGTTTTTAACCGACTTCAAAAAGGAGGTGGTTATCAATTCGGTCGGTATCTTTTTTTTATGTATGTACACGAATAACTCCGCCGTTAGTGGACCGATTTTAATAATTCTTTTTTTATTGTGTAGAGACAAGCTGGAAGTTGGTCCCATTTAAATATGGTTAGGATCCATCGATGGGTTCTGGAGAAAATGAGGGGAACTCCTCCACCCATGTAAATATAACAGCCATAACTTCGCCGTTTATAAACCTATTTTAATGCCTTTAATTTCATGTGTGGACAATTGCTACAAGTTGGTCCCATTTAAATATAACGAGGATTAGAGAGGGTTCTGGAGACAAAATATGTAACTCCTCAACCGATGGGTATAATTGAGTTTTGTTTAAAGATATTTGGTGTAGGTTCTAATGAAATTAAAAAGCCAGTTCATCATTGACTATTTAAGGGTCTGATAATGTGGCTCGGAGACAAAATATGTAACTCCTCAACCGATGGGAATAATTGAGTTGTGTTTGAAGATATTTGGTGTAGGTTCTAATGAAATTGCAAAGCCAGTTCATCATTGACTATTTAGTTAGGTTAGGTTGGAACATATAAGACAATATAAAACTAAGCGAGCAGGGCGCGGCAGCGCCCTGCGAGCGTGTGGGTCCAATCATTGTAAATTCAGATCTTACCTTCATTCATGATCACGTTTATAAAATGTTATATTGTATATTAATATAAATGTTAGTATGTGATCACTAAAAAGGATGAAAATTTTTTTTAACAAAAAATACAACCGACTTCTATGTCACTACAAAGTAAAAAATAATTGAAATAAATGTTGGTTTAGTACATATTTCTGAAGTCGGCGCTCATATTAGACACGCTGTTTACATCGTTATCCAACGAAATATATTGAGCGCCTACTTCAGAAATATGTACTAAACCAACATTTATTTCAATTATTTTTTACTTTGTGGTGACATAGAAGTCGGTTGTATTTTTTGTTAATTTTTTTTCAAAACATCCCCCAATTTTACGTTACGTTTAATCAATCCATTATTCTGTTCCGTTTGCTTAGTAGACTGAATAAACGTAACAATAAGTAAGTGCTCAAGACTTTTTGTCTACCTCACATGTTCGCAAAAGAGAGAGACAAAACATAAAGCGCCATTTTGTCAATTTAGACATTTAATTTAATGTTACGTTACTGACACTATAGTTCTGATACAATCCGCTAGGGGCGCTCTTTGGAAATTGTATGGGCAAATACGGAAACAAATATCAAAACAGTCAATTTGTAAAAACGTAAAAACTCATGGTAAGGGTACATACTGATCGCACGTCTCATCGTCCGTGTTTCTCGCTTGCCCATTAACTACGAGTAGGTTTAGGTTCACCCACACTTAGGATATATTACGAGGTGATGCAGATCACCGTGCGTGCTGTCCGCTTGTCTCAGTGTCAGCCCTACGTTTAAATGTTTAAATGCTATGTTAAATTTTACGTAATACTAAATTTAAATGTATATTTACGTTGTTTGTTGTATAATGAATCAATATCTGGCGTACGGAGCAGAAATTACTGGTTTATTTAAAATTGTAGACATCTATAAGAGACCGTGAATAAGATAAATTATTGTATATACCCTACCCTACTGCGGAGAACATCGACGCCGTCTTGTACACAGTTCATCATTTTTATTTATTTTGTCCTTATGCTTCAACGTATTAACGCGTATATATATTTCATAAAAACGGGTATCAATAAATTCAGAAAAATGATGCCATTACTATAATAAATGTGATCACAACGCAACTCTTTATCACGCCGTTTCATAATGACAATATTGATGTTCCGTTTATTCTTACGTCATGCGTGTAGCGATCGCTTCGTCGCGGCGCGTTCGTCACGTTGACGCGGTGTTCGTCACGTTGACGCGGTTTTCGTCACGTCACGCCGCCGCCGACACGTCGCGCTATCAACTACGCGGATATGATCATTACTTATTGTCTGGGGTAATTTGTTTCGTATATTTAACTAATGTTTGTAAGAAATATGTTACCCATTTGGCTTGTTAATATAACAATATGTCTGTAAATGTAACATCAACATTTCTGTTGTAAGGCAGCGATAGCATTTCGATTTCTGGTACGTTTTTATAGAATATTGTTGTAAGGAAGACGGTAGAGCCTGTATATTTGGTCCGGGAATGTTTCAACGCCACATCTGTTTTTAGCGTGACGCTGTTTTTGCATTTGCGAAGGGTGTAGATGCCGGCTGACTTGCAACAATTATGATGTGAACTGACCATCTTGGCCCTCAGGAGTAAACGTATATTTTTCAGAGGTTCAGAAAGTTTCTGATTACAACTAGAATTTATGTTGTCCCCTGTTGTTCCTCACTATAGTTGGTTACAAATGTATTTACATGGATGGCAGTGACCATTTACCATCACAAGTGAACTGAATGCTCGTTTGCTACTCCAATCTTACAAAATAATAAGACGACACATACCTTATATTTTTTAACGATCGTCCCAGTCCACGAGTTAAGTTCATAAAATTCAGTTAAATTACCACATGCTCTTTCGCTTAAGAAATTTCATTATCAAATTGCTCGTTACTTCACCTCAAGCATCTGGCTTTCAAGGAAACATCCATTCCATTCAATTACCGCGAAACACTTAAGTGTAGTGGCTTTGACACGAAAACAAACTTTAAGGGACTTCCCTGATTGCTGTCGATTAACGATGTGGAATTCACAACTATCTAATAAGTTTGATGTAACCGTTAACAATGTAATAGTGTTAAATGTTGATTATTTTTGCAGTAGAATAGAGTGTATTAAGTTTTTATAGTATTGAATGGGTAAAGGAGCATGCACTCCACCTGATGGTAAGTGGCTACTGTCGCCGATGAAAATTCTTAAGTAGCCTAAGGTAAGAGTAGATTCTTATTTGAGCTTGACTACTGATAGGTTGTCTTCGTTGAGGACTAATTGATAATACCTCGGATAAGCACGTCTCTCTCTCCCTTAAACACGGAACACAGTAGCGCTTAACACTGCTGTTATTGGGCAGAAATAGGTGTGGCGGTGGTGCCGCTGGAGTTAAACCACAAAACTCTTTACCTTAATTAACTTTAATTTGAATTATTTTCTTTATGTTTTTTACATTGGTTATCTTTTGATGCTACATCTCCAAAAAATAGCTTACTTACCTTTGGTACGACAAGTCCAATACACGGCGAGCGAACGAACGGCGAGCGAGAGGATTGAATTAGGATTCCCATCTCATTTCCAAGTTAGTGCTAAGAATCGCCCTATTTTCCGCCTCGGATGAAACTGTCCGGTGCCAGGGCTGGGGCACACTGGGACCATCATTTTGTATTCACTTTTGTCCATAAATACAAAAGGGCCTCAACCTTTTTCGAGCTGAACTTGATTACATGTCTAGACTGAATTAATTGATTGGACACGATGGGGTTGGGACCAAAATAAATAGGTTTTTTACGAATGTAAACGTATCTAGATTTTTGTTTGTATCCGAGTAGGTTTTAATGAAGGGGAACGGCTATTGTGTATATTTCCGTACAAAAGTGGAAGTAAACAATACGTTATTGTAGATTATTGTGGGGTGTTATAGATGTTTTGCTGTTTTAATACACATCGAAAGTAATTATTTGTTTCTTTCTTTTTTTTCCTTGGAATTGGCTGATATTTATAATGTTTGACACCTTAAAAGCTGGCCTATAATTAAAATCATATTGAACTACTGTGGCCAAGTACGGGTTAGGTACAGCGCATAAAAGGTTTCTTAATCTTAGTTTCATAAATAAATAAAATAAAAATACTGATAGATGTTCTGTATGTATAGAAAATTTGAAATGTTTGTGGTTAATATACTTATCTAAGTAAACCACCAAATGACGACTAGTGATGAGACCAGTAAATTAGCTATTTTGCAGCTTTGTTCCGGGAATGTTTCTATTTTTAATAGTAATATAAAATTAAAAACAAAATACCACGTACACCCAAGTCCTTACCGTTCAACGTAGAACTTTTGATCTGTTGAGGCACGCGGCCCCGCTGCGCGTGGATCGTCTACTTGCATCATATTATAGACATCATTCTTTTCGGATAGGTTCATATTGTTTTAAATTGATGACTGTGTCAGAAAGAATTTCTTATTGGGTGGGAATTTCTTATTAAACAGGACATTATCTGTTGTTGTGGCAGATGAATTAGTTATAAGTATTTATTAAAATATAGTCCTTAAGCTATTTGTTCTTGTTTTAACATCAGTAATTGAAACTATTATTTTTAAAATATATTTTTAAGTAGTAAACTACCAGTAATTTACTTAATATATTTTTACAGCAAAAGGTATTAAGTACGGTAACACGCTTTTATTTGAAAATTTTGAGTATACAACGGGTGAGTTTCATTGAGAATAAATTTGTTTGAAACTTTTTATTTCTTATTTATCCAACCAATAAAAAGTTGTTTTAAAAAGTATACTTTGATAATTATTGATTTAATCTTTACCGTCGTAATTTTTCTTTTCGTCGTCTTTATTCAAATTAAGTTAAATAGTATTTTTGGTCATTACAAAAAAAAAAAATCTAATCGTAAGGTACCTAAATGCAACTCACTATCTAAAACTTTTTACTTTCACTGTTAATAGTTCAGCAAAATGAATGTGACATATTTAATAGAGTGTAAGTCTAAAGCATTTTCTAGTGTGTAGCCTTACCTTTCTTCCGGGCTCCCTGGAGTAAATTGAGTGTCGACACCAGCGCGGTATATTAGAATCGTCGACTATTTGGTTCACAGCGGTAACAAACTGTATCAACGAGTTATTTTTATGTTTTTGTAAGTAGTTAGTAGGTGCGTTGAATTTTATATTACGTGGTTAGTGTAAGTTGTCGATATTTTAATGAATGTTATGAATTTGGAACACACCTGTTTAGACGTTACATGAATTGTTACTTCTGGGAACTAAGAAGAGACAGATTTTGTTTTGAATCAATACAAAGTTTATGATAATGCAATAATGACAAAAGAGTATTCTATTATCTATTAAATTCAATTCATATCTATTAAATATATAAAACTGCAAAACCCGACTATGTATAACTTCTCTTCTTTGGGAAGTCGGCAAAAACATAGCATAATAGAAACAAAGCGTATGTTAGTTCCGTTGAGACGTATCCAACGCCAAGTTATATTATGTGGAAATCCATGAAGCCGCCTGGCGTGTCAAATAGTGAGACTTTATTTTTTATAATATAAGAACGCAGTCCACCCCATGGTAAGTGCTACTGCTGCCCACGGACGTCTGTAACCGACACCAACTAAGATAAGATTACTACCTGAGAACTAAGCTAGAATGTTTTCGAAAAGTGTATGGTAAGACATACGCTCGAAAAACGGGTAAAAACGAACACTATCGCTAACTTATCCTTGTTTTACAACCCGTAAATGAAACTAGCGATGAAGGCTACGGCAGGTACACTTCGCGAAGTTTTTCCTCGCAGTCTCCGGGAAGATTTACAAGCGGGAAGTTTGAGGCGATAATGAAACTTCGGGCGGTGTAGGCCAAGCGGTGCAAGGCAAAACACGGTTTTTATGTCAACGGAGAATTCTTTTAAACTGTTAAACTGTGCTTTAAATTATACGCTGCTTTTACGTAATGGATACAATGCTATTTTATTATAACGTAAATGAAACAACATTTGGACGTCTTTTCAAAGCCACTGGTGATGCTATTAGTAATTTCAGTACTTAAATACTGCAAAATGACAAAGATAGCTAGACATAAATGCACAGATTCTACTGTCCATCTATCTATGTGTCTGTCGATCAGATGAATCTTAAGATTATATATAGGGAAGTTACCATAGATACATAAAAACTAGTTTCCGAACTTCGAATCTTCGACTTAGGTTTCGAACTTTCGACTTAGGTATTTAAGTTCAACGTTTAAATACCTGTACAGACAGGGATCGAACTCTGATACCTCTGCGTTTCTCACGCATATGGCCACATTGTCACCTGGATAATCGACTCGTTCGACAAGTGGATTCGACTATGTTAATAAGGATACAAATAAAACCCATACGGAAGTGGAACTTATAGTATACACAAGTAGATATGGTAAATTTTAAATAAATATTCTCAAACTAAAGTCACTAATTTCAAAGAATTACTAAGTATTTGTAAGCTTAAGCAATAACTACAAGATTACCACCCAGAGAAGAAAATCGGACAACCATTACCTCGGAGTTGGAATAAAGATACGATCGCTTTAATTAATTTTATACTCGCAGTAAAACGGAGCGGAGAATAATCGTTAAATAATTAAGAAAATGTTCAGATGAGGGAAATTTGCCGGATTGATGGGCGTTCCGTGAGATTTCGTAAAGCTACACTAACAGCTGTTAGCGATTAAGCTATAAACCATAGACTTTTAATGCGTATTTTTAATCTCGTCTGTAACCAATCACAGATGCGTTGTCACTTAGGACAAAAATGGTCGTCCATAAAGTCATTTTGAAAGATCGTAGAACCAGTAAGCATGAAGCCGTTCTGCGTTTCGTTGGAAAAGTGTGGACACCGGCTGACTTACATATGAGGAGACTATGTTAGTCGTCAGGAGAGCTTGAAGGTAGAACCCTTTGTAGTTCGACTCCGGCGGCACCACCGCCACACTTATTTCTGCCTAATAACAGCAGTGTTAAGCGCTGCTGCGTTCCGTTTTGAAGGGTGTGGTAAGGGAGACATACTTTTCCGAGGCGTTCCAGCTTAGTCCACAGGGGTATCTGTGACCGACCTCAGGTAGGAATATCTAATTCTATCTGGGGTTGATTACAGATGTCCATGGGCGGCAGTAGCCACTTACCATCAGTTGGACTGCATGCTCGTCTGCTACCCCTATATTATATTAAAAAAAAAACTCCGCCACACTTATTTCTGCATTCATAATAGCAGTGTTAAGCGATGCTATGTTCTGGTTTGAAGGGTGTGATAAGGGAGACATACTTTTCCGAGGCGTTCCTACTTTGTCCTCAAGGGTAGCGGCGCATCTGTGGCCGATCCAGGTAGGAATTAATTTTATCTGGGGTTGATTAAGGATGTCCATTGGCGGCAGTAGCCACTTGCAGTACTTACAGGACAGTAAATATTATAAAGAAGTCTAGAGTTATCATCTCGATTAACATATAATAATATCTTTACTCGCTCTTCGCCAGCACTGAGACAAGTTATTTTGACGGCTCTGCGACTTATCTTTGACCGTCTTTCAAAGTTTTGAGGGGTAATAAATCTAGCGCGGTAATACACGCAATCAGCTACCTGTCAGGGTTTATATCCCGAGGCCCTTCAGGAATTTACCCTTGAGGGATGTCGGGAGCCCTATAAAGGCTTCGAATATAAAGGCTATCAAAGGTTTGATTGACGCATAGTTTTTTGTTGGCTCTTCGTCTCTGGACCTTGGTTATCTGTCAATGCGATTTTGTTTCGTTTCGTATGAAAATTGTAAATGGAAGTCTGTTAATTGGAACTTCGCTTTAGTACTAATGCGGAACTAGAAGCAAATGCACTGGTGGGACTTTTTATACAATGTAAATAGCAAAGAAACCCATTTAATCATAAATGGTCACTAGCGCCCATAGATATTTGGAACCAACCCCAGATACGAGTAGGTGTTCTGTCTCAAATTGACCCGCGAAACATTGCTATCTCTGCGGTTTCAATAAGTACTCTAAATATCAATCTGCATTACTATTCCCTTTTAGTTTTCAGCGTAGCAGTTTATAAGATAAAAAGATATATTTACTCTACTGACTACCACTAAAATCTTTAATTTTCCTTTTGTTTCTTCCTTATCTTCCATCCTTTTGAAAAAAAATGTTTATGTTGTGAATTTTGATATCGTTTGAAAATACTTTTAGTTACTCCTCTCATTTCATTAAAAGGAAAATTTTATAATGAAATTAAATCTGCAATCAGTGTGCGATGTAAATTAAAATTCCCGAAAGCGAAGCCGCGGGCAAGAAGTTGTTCGACATATTATAACCGTGAATTTATGGGTGGAAATGTAATATCGAATTCCCTTCAACTCTTAACTACATCATGCATATTATAACACGAAGCGCCTCAGGTGATTTCTGGAAGGACTGATATTTAACGAGATCCAAAACTTGCGATTGAGTGGAAACCCATGTACGCCGGCAGCACATTATGGGCATCTATGTATTAATTTGTAAATTGTAATTATAGTTTTACGTTACATACTTGATATTTGATGAAGCGTTAAAAATATTACTCTTTAACAAAGACAACTTATAGATGTATAGGGCTATCGATGATATTTTCATACAAGAACTTTCATCTCGTTTCATTTTGATATTTGGTAATCAGATTGATTTTTGGTGGACATATATTTTAAATCGATTTACTACCAAATGATAAAAAGTTGTGAATGACACTTTACCTCTTCATGTCGGGTATAGACCCGATGATGTATAGACCCGAAGCAATAGTGCTTCCTACATAGTAGAATGTCTCAGTTGATTACCAACCGCTGTTTTACAGTTTTTTCACCAAAGAGTCTCCATTCTTGATCCATGTCCACCTGAGAAAATTTAATACTAAGAACAATCAATATTTTTAGCGATAAGATTCCTAAGAAAGCTATTCTATTTGGGTTAAGTAAAAGGAACTGAACTTATTAATTAGGCATATTATTCTCGTAAAATTTACCAAAAATATATGCATAAGTGATTTATTATCTATCTTTCAACGCTGGTCTTCAAAATAAGGTTTTCCGCGCCAGATCTAGATCTCTATAAGCGGCGCTTCGACCGACTGGAAGCTTAGCAGATTTATGCATTGTGTGCGGTGTGATAGACGGCCGGATATTTCCGTTTGACAAGAGGATTCCAGCTCTACGGTCTGAATGCATCCGCATCTTTTAGATGCAGCTCCCGGAATTTAGGTTTACGATCAATATTTGAATATCTGCAAGCCGCTTACCGAAAACGGTGCCCATATCGATACAAGTCCTTATTATTTAGGTACCTAATAATAGAAAATACTATAATATTTTTCTGCGGACTATTCAGTGTGACGACCCGCGTGGCGGTGCGGCCACCATACCGGTCTGACGCGCAAAGGGTCCCGGGTTCGATCCCCGGCCAGGCAGATATCTAACTGATGAATTTAGATTTCTCTTTCTGGGTCTGGGTGTTTTTGTATTTGTCTATGTGTGTGTCCATGGCACCCACGACACAGGGAATCCTAGTGTGGGGCTGTGAGTGTAGAAAACGTAGAAATCTTTTAGTGTTATGATCTTATTCCAAAACTACTAGAATACGCTTTTGTCATCCACAAGTGCTCTCATGTTCAATAAACAGCATTTATTTTTCTGTAGGTGTATTTCAATTACAAATACTTTTGTACTAACAGTACATGAACAATATTGAATTAGAAATCAATGTACGCTTATGTAAATTGAAGAAATATTTATCATTTCAATTTCAAATTTGTAAACGTTCTCTTTAGATCGATTTTTAGAGCATCATAGCTTACTTTATAAGTAGCAGCTTATAATGTTTATGCTAGTACATACTTGAACTCTTTACCTGTTACAATTAAAAAAGATAAAGCAAAAAACATAAAAAATAGTGGCCACCATTTAGGGATCGTAGCAAATTCCATCATCCTGGATCATGTATTTGAAGTGGGTAACCCTTTGACCTTCTTCATCATTAACTTATTACTGTCCGGATGCCGGCCGGGCTCTGGTTTCCTCTCAAAATAAGAATTATTAAGACACTGGTACCTTACAATGTACTAATTCAATTAGAAAAATTAACACCCTTTTAAGAGCCTTATGAAGAATTGTGAAGCGATCCGGTTTATTTGTGTATTTTTTATTATTTAAGGGATAATTTAATTATAAAATTACAACCCTGCAACCCCAAGAATTAACTAGAAGGCAAATCTAATACAACTGTGCATACCCAATTAACTACTAGGCAAAATCGATTAACTACAACGCTACGATCTCTACAACATCCCACACATCACACAATCTACCGCCGATTCAATAAAGAAGCTTTGTAAGTTCAATGTTCAAGCTAAGGTTTCTCCCAATGAATGCTTACAGAGCCAATCGGCGCTGAGCCAAGCTTAGGCTGAATACGCACGTGGCAATTATAGAATATATAAAATTTTATAAATCTCTTTTAACTTTTTCAAAATAATATAAATTCAACGATATACTTAAACACCGGAAATAAGAATTTTCGATAAAGAATTAACTGAAAAAATAACAAGTACCTTTAAAGGTTTTCATTTAGTCGTATGTGTGTAAAGGACCAATGCGTGAAAAATATTTTTTTCACTAAATTAACTGTATCAGTGTACTGAAATAAAAAATCAAAGTCAAAATGTCCAAGTTCATACTTCCACGGTGTCTATTTCACATTTCACTTAATTTCTGCAAAATTAAAAATTGCAATTTCACGTGCTAATAAACTTCAAGTCTAATAATAGTAATAGTCAATAAAAATCGTAAAAAGATAACCTCAATAACATCAGTTGTGTTTTCTAAGTAGGTGAATCAAATTATTAAGTTTAACCACACTTCAACGGAACTATGGAAAGCTGTAAACATAGCATAACGAAAATACAAAATGGTCGCATAATCGCAAGTGTTACCATAGCCTACACTAGAGGCAATTCCAAGCGCCGCGCTAATCGGCGACTGCGGTAATCCTTTTTAGATGGCCCACGTCGATGGGGTACCTTAGCTTTGGTCAAAGACTACAGACATTGCAGTAGTTCAAGTAAATGTTGAGTAAGCATAGTCACTTCTGCTTTAGAGGTGTTCTTCCAATGGTTATAAAAACACAGCAAAAATATCAGCCTCCTGTTGAGAAGCATGTGATTGTGTGTAAAGCAAACTCCTGCCATCTACTTCATCTTTGCATATCATAGGGTTCCGGGATCCGTCACTGGCCAGGCAAATATATTAATGATTTTTGTTATGGATTTAGGTTTTTATGTAGATTCCCCTTTTTTGTTTGTCCGTGTTACCATTGTTAAATAATCCTAATGTGGGCCTATATAGAAAAATGTCAATGATTATTTGTTATAACGGCTAAGAAAAATATTTTAAGAAAACTTTCTGCGAAATCCGCATAATGTACTTATTACGAAGATGTGAAGTCTATCCATTATGACAATGTAGTAATCTCTGATCGTATCCCTTATGATTTTAAAAGCCGTTGTGCTTGGTTCGCGAAAGTGTACGCAAAATTCTGAAAAAAAAATAGTTCGATATAATATGATAATAGATATATCATATACCATATCTTTTTAAGTAGTGGAATATTGATGTATTCAATACAAAATAGTGTTTATGATAATAACTTGTTCTGTTCTGATTTTCATTGATCTTTGGGTTTACTTAGAAAATTCGAAGAGGAACTCTACTTTTAAGAAATTCCTAGTCGAAAGGTCCAGCGGAATCCTATTACAGAACAGAACTCGAGTGTAAAGGTAAGTGTGTTCAAACGTGGGGATGCAGTACGGAGGTTTTTGAATTTCTGTGTGCTATTTGAAAATTGCATTCGGCGTTTTTTAATTATTTTGTAACGGGCGAACCCTAATGTTACCGTTAAAATCAATGTTTGAGATTTAAAGTGTATCAGTATGAGATTTGAAGTATGGATATAAAATTGAAAAATTTCATACATCACGTATTTACAATGTTACAAAGTTGCATAGAGCTGATGTATAGGTATATTGATATTGACCAAATGCATTAACGGTAAAAAAAATGTAGAGGTTCTCCATATTATTTTTTCGTGGGACTAAAACTAGAAAATTTGGTAGAAGCGTCATTATCTAAAATCATTCATCTGCTACGGTGGCTATAGTTCAACAAAGAAAGGATTCCAGGGTAATTTTTTTATTATAGGTAAGAAATAAGGTCCTTGTCTATAGTAGTTTAACACATAATTTAATTAACCTAATTTTCTCATACAAAATAACCGCTGAAACTCTTTCACTTTATTTACTTTTCGAGGTCACTCCTTACATAAAGTGTTACAAAGCCGGGCCGAGTACGTAACAGCAACTGCGCTACAAATAGCGTTTTAAGTGTGAAACACGAAAACGCTTCTAGTTTTATAGTGGACACTCGCATCTCCGCTAAACCCGCTGACCCCAGCAGGTGAGTCGCGAAAGTATTTTTTTATTAAAATAGTCAAAAGTTTGTAGCCCACTGGAGGTAGGAGCGACTATAATAATAAACATGTGACGGTGGTAGAAACCTTCGTGGTTTGACTCCGGACGTATCACTGCTACACCTATTGTTGCCTGAAAACAACTAACTTCAGCACTGCTTTGCTTTGGATCCAAGTATATCGGAAGGCGAATCCTTATCTGAAGCATTCCAAGTTAGACCTCAGGGCAATCTCAGATAGGACTTCCATCTAATATGAGTACAAGGGTGGCAGTAGCCATTAAGTGGTTTGCTACTTTCATAATACAAAAAAAAATGTTTTCGCTCTTCCTGTATCGCACAATCAGGCTCCCAATTACCCGCCTAATAACTGCGATCAACAATGAAAGCTTTCAACACTCGCCACTTCCAAAAGAAACTTTTTACCTCATAACGGAAATATATCACGCAGGCAGCCTACACACGAGTTGGAAACAATCTCGCAATTACATGGACCCACCCACGCGTTCATGCCTCGATAGAACCACTTGTGTTTTCTTCAAACTTTCTAACTCATTTTCTTTGGAGGCCCTATCCCGGTCTGTGGTACCTAATAAGTACCTACTTTTCGCGTCATCTCTAACGGTCGTTTGAATACAGTTAAACAATTGTCATCGTCAACATCATCATTATAATTAAAATTAAAATATGGTAGTATTAGTATAGTTCGACCTGGGGAAGCATCATCAGCGCACCAACTATACATTAACATTACATAAATGCGGATAAGTAAATTTTACATATCTTACAGGTTATCTTGATAGCACACATTTACTGTATCATAATAATTCGTGGAGCTGTGATAGTATAGTGGTGTGTAGCATTTTCATCGAGCACGTTGAGTTAAATCAAATTAATTACATTGAGATTTTCCGTGATTTGAAAGCCTGGTTCCGACTAGATAGTAGATCCAAATCGCATTCACTGGAGATTTAGAAACTTTGTCCAATTTCAATAGTTAACAGTGTTCTCTCTAGTTTTCTAGGAAATTTCATTGTATTTTATCAAGTACGTTGTACATAACCAATTGACCGTAGCTCCGATAGCCAGGTCACATATCCCCAAAGCAAAGAGACCCCAATCACAGAGTTTACGATGTCAAAGGTGATTACCGGCCATTAGGGAGCTAATTGCTATCTCATTACCTAATTAGTGTGTGTTGCCTGCTCAACTACGCCTAATGGGATTTAGTTATTAGTTACCAAATCGCATATTACTTTGGTTACGTTGTAACAAAATATTACATGAGCTAAAGGTTGACGCACAATTACGCGCGACGTTGCGTACGTTTTTCTTAAATTCGAAGTTTTTATTCAAAATTAATATAAAGAAGGCGGGGTGACAGTTTTGAATGAATATATAATATTTTGTGTGTCATCAAGTCTGTTAAACCTTGTATATGTTTATAAACGAAGCTCGGTAAACGAATTCTGTAAATCCCAACCGATCTAAGACTGAATTGAATTGGTGACCGATAGTGGTAAAATTTCATGCGCGCTTCCGTATTTTGGAGGGCACGTTGTCGTTCGTCCAGATTGTTGTCATCGGATAGAAACCTCGTCGGAGGTGTTAGGGGCGGTTTGGACACATCCGACAGTTAGCTACTAACCTGCCAATATGCGTTAGAGTAGATTAAAGACTCTAGACCTCGACTAGTTGTAGGAAGATTGCTCAGTACCAATCTCAGTACATAAAAAGTTTTGCAGCCAGTCAACTAGCATGTCACCAATTACGAGTAGAAGAATCAGAGTACTATCGTGGTACATTAAATTAAAATGACAAGTGTGTATCGTACGTTTTTGAAGTGAAGTTCAGTCGATGAGATACAGATACAAAGATACAGATACAGAAAACCGATACAAATATTGATAAAAGGCGGCGGAACGGAGACGTGTCAAAACCTGACGCTGCGCCTGCAGCGTTTCATTACGTGCCCGGACTCCTGACACCCGGACATACGGCCGGAGAGAAAAGTCAATGTTGCAAAATATAAAGCAGGTGACTTGTATACATTTTATTTTGGCTGCATAAGTCTCTCTGTACATCGTTTCATTTTATTGTCCAGACATCAATCGATTACTCGTCGTTACCGTCGTCGTAGTCGTCTTTGTCGTTGTCATTGTCGTCGTTACCGTCGTCGTAGTTTTGTAAAATACAATTATAGGAGCACTTGAATAGGGATGATTGATGTGCACCAATCCAATTTATCGTCAAAAATCATTATCATCAATCCATTATTGTCCCACTGCTGGGCACGGGCCTCCTTTCAGAACGAGAAGGATTACGCCATAGTCCACCGTGCTAGCCAAGTGCGTATTGGTAGACTTCACATACCTTTGAAAACTTTCTTTTATTTTAAGATTTCTGAGGTATGCAAGTTTCCTCACGACGATTTCCTTCACCGTTTAAGCAAGTGATAATTAATTTCTAATACGCACTTAACTTTGAAAAATCAGAGGATTTGAACCTCGGACCCCTCGCTCCAGAGGGCGAGTTTCTTAATCACTAGGCTATCACTGCTTTTGTTAAACAATAACAATTAATAATTGATGTTGCAATTCTACCATCGACCGAACACCATAAATAAATGTATATAAATTTTATAAATATAATTTACTGTCACACTTGTCTATAATATCAAAATTTCAAATGAAACAATTAATTATATTTATATTTAAAGTAACAATAAAATTTATTACCTTATGTAGCAACATAATTCTCCAAACGCTACAGCAGTGGGTACTCATTTTTGAGGGCTCTAAGTTAGATATTGAGCGACATCACTAGGTCGCTCTCAAATTACTTCAAAATCGGAATGAACGACTACATAAATAAAGGTTTACAGTTTCATACACTAAGTAGTGAGTACCTATTTGTTTTTACTGGAACAATGATGATGGAGTACCGTACGAGTTGTCTCTAAAGTAAAGATAAGTGATAATTGCTGGTCATGGACGTGATCAATACCAAATAATACTAAAATCCCCGTCACTTGTATATGCATCTTCCTCTACCACGCCCTTAAAATCATAACATCTATAACACAAATGTAGATAAGATAGAAATAGGCGTGGTGTTGTACAGCGCAGCTTTTTATCTAGGCGCGGAAGGCAATGTTTTTAGAGTGTATGTATATTGTACGTATGTTTCATTCTCTGGTACTTCTGCAGCTCAAATAGGTTAACGGATTTTATATATGAGGTGTCGTTTATTCGTGTTCGTGATGTTGTATTGCGAACAGCACTACTTTTTACACTTTTTATTTTTTACTTTTTACAGACGCGGAAGGTAATGTTTTTCGAGCGTATGTAGGGGAAACTGGGGACACTTGATCCTTACGGGAGACTAGGTACACTGGATTTACAGACCTTCTGTGAACATGACATGTGGTTAGTGTGGCAACATTGGTTGTTTATGATACGTTATAACTTTCTAAAGTTGGTACCCTTGTCCAATTTGATATTTAAGCAGATGGCGGAAGATTGTTTGTTTCGTGTCGCAGGAACATATTTTTCGTAAGTTTTCATTTTGATTAAATAATTGGTTAGTAAACTTATTTTGGGTAAGTATCACTTTTAAACTATTCCTTATCTATGTTTTTAAACGTCTGTTTCATAGAATAGTGTTAATAGTAGTAGATTTTTTTACAATATCTTTTTATAACCACAGTATAGCTAGGGTACACATGGTACACTTTCTTAAGGGAGATATGATCCCACCGGATCATGCGTCCATTAATGTTTATTTTTTAATAATTTCAGGATATTGAATGCCCAGAGTATATAAAACAATAGAAGGTGCAAGAAAAAAAATATCAACTATAAGATTCTGTGATAATAGGAACATTAAGTAATGTTAGCTGAAAACATAGTTACACGTATATGTGATTTATCAAAACAGTGGATATGTTGTTGTTATCTCTACTAAGCAAATAAATCAATGATAAATCTATGTTAACATATATTGTTTTTCATTTTAGTATCATATGAAAATAATGGAGACTTATTTCCCCCAGGATCAAGTGTTCCAGAGGGGGGGAGGAGATCAAGTCAGACATATATATGGGACACATGATATCATTCCCTATACGAAGTTTTCGTGGGCTGGTTACAAAATTTATATACCGATATCATTAGCTTTTATACTTAGTATAGCCAATGAAATTCCACGTATTTCAGTACCGATATATCTAAAATCGGAGCAATATTTACCAAATAGTGGTCAAAAAACAAAAGGGGGGATCATGTGTCCCCAGTCTCCCATATGTATGCATGTATGTTTCAGTCTTTGGCACGGTTTCGTTGGATTCGCCTACACTATGGGAGTGACTTAGCCAATGTTAAGCTGTCAAGTTTTTTATTTTTATAGCAATTCACCAGTTACCCAATATTTATTTAAATTCTAACTAAAAGAAAGTAAAGTACTTGTGGTGAGAATTGAAATAGATGCTAATAACACTTATTCCACTCTACTTTACTTCGTTACTATTTAAAGTTGTCGCTATCAAAAGGTTTTTCATGTAAAAATGTAGGCGCTTGGTATTCAAAGCAGCGGGTTTTGCTAGATGTAACTGCCATATATAATTCAAGATAGTTCTGCCTTAAAGGCTTATGAATTTTTCATTTATGCAAGACATTTTGTCATACATACTACTAATAAATCTTAGATAATATGGGAATTGTACAGATGGTGCCTTTATAATGTCTATTTGCATTTTAGAATTAGGGAAGGATCATGTAGTGAATATAGGTTACAATAGCCCATGGACTTTTGCAACTTATTCCAAGATAGAATTGTAATAGTTCGAATTCTAGCTACCTTTGTATATTTAACTTATGTTCGTATTAGAACTTTATTTATTTATCTAAATAAATTGGATAAACGGTATCGGTATATATCGCGAGGGAATTTATTTTTCTGATAGCCGAGAAAGTTTAAAGAAGTCTAAAGGAGTGTAAAGTCTTTTAATTAACATCTGGCTAATTTGGTGGAAACCTTAGCATTTTTGATTCTGCGAGGAGACCCGTGCGTAAAATTAGAATAGTATAATAAAAGGCAAATATTATTGAGGCATTATGAAAAGTTTTTAAGTGCAGAAAAATAATATATCTGTGGTATAACATTATTTTTTCAGGAACTAAATTCTCATTTCTCATTTTCTGAAACCTGATGGCAATCAAAATGAAAGCAATAGCTAGTGATATAAACAAAAACCCAACCTATAATCCTTACCATAGCAAGTAAGAAGTCCCGCCATCCTCTCCTTAAACGAATGTCGTCATAAAGTTCTCACAGAATAACTGAGGTTCCCCAGGGACACATACACTGAGGACGAATGTATCTCTGTAGCGAGAAAGAAATGTATTTTTTATATATTTTTGCAATATAATTCATGATAGGTATATAAGTACAATTAATTAATTGATAGATTGAATAAAGTTGGTAAAATATAAATAGAATTCTAAGTTCGGCTGGCTTCTCTCTATGTAGTAAAATATTGCAGTTTAGAGATGTGTGATAGAAATACTATAGTTAGTAAATATTCCAATTTAGTCCTTGGGAGGAGTAACGGATTTATGACTAACTTCAGGTCGGACTTTAATTATATTCGGTGCCGATATGATAAATGAGTGAAACTTATAATGAAAAGTATATACACTTGCTGTTTTAAAGTTCATAAAAGTAATATCATTTCTATAAAAATATTTGCAGTTCAATGTGAATGTCTTGATATTTTTCCCACAAAAAAGCGAAGTTAAATTGAGTACCGGAATATAAAATGTAGGGCGAACCAAATTTCCGTCCACACACACAGCGGCACAAATGTGAGTTATTAACTTACTGCCCGGAGCCGAGCAGTTATCTCAGCTTTTGTATTTGCAATGATTTCAGGATAACGGTTACATTATACTAGGTTTTGCTCCCAAATAAAATAAACTTCTTTTTCTAAGTATAGAGGGAAGCATGAAGTTTTCTTTTATAATAAAGTTTCAGAGGCAGAAGACTAAGCTTATTGTAGCACTTATAAGAAGATATTTTTTGTATTTTTTGTCTAACCTAGTGAAACGTATATAATCTGCTTTATGGAATTTGAACGCGAGCTGTTCGGCATTTGGAAATTTAAAATAATTCTTGAATATGCTATTAGAATTAGAATTGATAATAACTTTCATCTTTTTTTATTTACTTTTAGTTAATTAATAATTGTGAATTATTTGTGAAAATACAATACGTTGTAAATACGACATCAATGGCATATCGTTGTGTCAAACACAAAAATCATTGAATTTCTGAAATATATAAATGCAAAGTTGGCAGTTTTATTATAATAATATGTCCACACTCGAAGAATATCCACTCTACTATCTAGTTCCAAAGATATTGCAATGAAAGATTTTATAGCACGCCTCGGGAACCAACGGATCGGGTATTATAACTTGAATCAGTTCCTCTGTGATAACTTAGGGTCTGTAACTTTGAGATACCTATTCTGATTTCGATTAAGACGCTTTCGTAGAAGCTTCCAGACATTGTTTGTCTTCCTTAGACGTTTTCTGTATTATAATGAATGTTTGAAACTATTAAGCGATAGAAATTGTTGGAGAACGCTTCGTATTGATTGTGTAGAAGATTAAAATATTGAAATGTTTCTTTTTGAGAATCAAGTATTATGGATTAGTCAACCTTTTTTAATTTATAGAATGGACCCTAGATAAGGTTATGATCATACCTGAGTTCGGCCACATATGCGTTGCTATCACTGGGAACTAAATTGGAACGCCTCGGATCAGTATGTCTTCCTTATCACACACTTTATACTTCAATACGTCTGTTATACATAACAAAAATAGGTGTGGCGGTGGTGCCTCCGGATCTACTACCTACTACGAGTTCTAATACCTTCGCTTTTACAAGAGATATCATGAGCAATAATTGCCATAAAGTAGTAAATCATGACATTCACGATCACGTCAACCACTTTCAGATGGAACAGCTTATTGCGTTTTAATCGTCATATCTGTCAAGTGGAATGTTAATTTAGGCCAATTATATAACGCAAACAGAAGTCATTATAATGCTCTGTTAAAATTTCCGTTAAATGTTATAAATAGAACTCGTACAATAGAGATCCATCGCCGGAAACCATTACGTAATTATGTAACTCTGGTGACAATTTTAATCACCTTTGAGAGAACAGAACGGCAATTGGAATAAATGGGATTTTAGATGTCAAAGGGGAATTATTGCCATTAGACAGAACTGATGATGAAAGTGAAATTCAAATAGTTAATTTCAAATCATTTTAATTATGACCGATATCTAGATACTCAGTTGTCACGTATTATGCCTAGAGCACGCATCACGAAATTACGGTATGAATAAACATGTTTACATGTTCGAATTGATTTTGGCTCGCAGCTATTTATAGTTGAATTATTATACAGTTCAAATTTTGATTGAGTTTATATACATAGCATTATGAATGTACAATAAAAATAAAGTATGTTTACACGTGTAGAATTCATCAACACCATAATAATGTTTGCCTTATATGAGTGAACTGACTTCTGGTTTCAAAGAGATTTAAATTTACAATTTCAAAGAGATTAAATGACTGTAACATTGACCGCCTACCACCAGCGGTGTTTTTCATGCGCGAATTGAAGTAGCCATTCGTATTAATAAGAAGAGACATCTCGTACGACGTTTCTCGGTTCTAGATAGTAGAACAAGCGGTTTATTTAAAAAATATTTTTCCTTTCACTTACAGGTATGGCAAAATCCACAATGATCGAGAAGACCGCTCGAGTCATTCCACAAGTTTGTTCGCAACTCGGTTTTGTTCGAAACTCGGTATTGTGAAGTTCGTATTTATTTCCAAAGCTCCTTTGTCTTGGAACTCATGTTTTGTTTTGTGGCAACGGAGGGGTTTCATGTGGCGAAGTTTATCTCCAAGAAACATTCGCGGTGTATCGGAAAGTGTGTTAGCGTATTGTAACATTTCTGTTGGTTATGAGGAAACGGTGCGCGGAAAACGGAAACTTCGACAATGTTTGTTTTAGTTTTCAAAGATTTTTCTTGCGTACAAAAAATATATTATTTACATACTTACTTTTTTATATTTGTCTTTTTTATACGTAGTCACAATATTTGTACATTTATACTAGACTATATGTCGGTAGACAGTAGGTGTCGACAAAGCTTTAGATGATTATCTATGTCCTTTTGAAATAGAGGTAAACGAAACAAAGTTAAGGACGAATTTGTAAAACAAAGGCCACTCTTAAATTCCTCAGGAAATTGGACATTTGTAAAGATGTCATTGGATGGCATTAAATTAGCCATCGTCGACCGGAAATTAATTATTCATACTCGTCGTGGCTCTTGGTCGGTCTTTACGGAAGAACTTGGAATTCATTCGATTACCTAATTGATCGTAATTTTTATTGACTGTTTTTGACAATATTAAATAAAAAATATTTTCGTGTATTCTGAGAAAAAGTTGTTTAGGATAAGTAATTTATTTATTGAAAACTCATTAATTCAGGAATGTTAGAAAACTAGTAATAACTGAGTTATCTACTTTATTGAATTTAAGTCTTTATAGAAAAGAGTCTCCGATGTAGAATCATCTATTCAATCCGATTAAACTCAATGAGGATCACCTTTTTACTGATTGTGGAGCTGACTTCTGTAAGTGAAGCGACCTCGCTCGATGTGATAACATTTAAGATACACCTGTTGTATCAATATGTTTAACGATTCAAATATTTTCAAATTAGCTTTCCACTTAACAAATTCGTAAATGAAGTATAATATTTAGGATATTTGAAAAGCCTACCTTTATTAGGTGTCGGTTTATTTAGCTCGTTTGTTCTCGTTAAAGAGTTGTTTCAAGTTTTCAATCAAAAAACAGATTAGCCCGGCCCGATTACAGCTGAGTGTCTGTTGGACATTGATGGAGTGCTTGAATAAATACCTGCGCCTTTTTTGGCTTGAAATATCGCAGACTTAGTCTTGCCCTGAACAAAATTTGTCTTAGCGTTTTATTGCTTGTAATCTGACTCAACTTTGGTTGAGAGAGTGAAAAATGTTTGTAATTAATAGTGTTGATTAAAATATTTATGTATCGCTTGTTTGTAACCTGAATATCTTTCTAAGTTTAAAACTGTTATATAAACTATGGATTCAAATCTTTTCAGTTATAAAGTCTCTAACATCAATTAAAATGTGACTTTTTTTTATAATCTGTTGGATATCTTATCAAAGCAATAGTATCGGTAAAATCACGGAATATGAAAATCCTTTTTGTTAGATGAAGTCGTGCCTGCCAGGTGAGCAGCACATTAAACCCTTGCTCTCGGTCATCTATGTCACCTATAAAATAATAAACAAATAAACGCTTTCTACACTCACAGCCCCACACTAGGATTCCCTGTGTCGTGGGTGCCATGGACACACACATAGACAAATACACAAACACCCAGACCCAGAAACAGAAACCTAAATTCATCATTTAGATATCTGTCTGGCCGGGGATCGAACCCGGGACCCTTTGCGCGTCAGACCAGTATGGTGACCGCTCCGCCACACGGGTCGTCAAAACCTATGATCAAGATGTCATCTCCTTGTCGTGCATATGAAAATATCAACTATCTAATCTAATAAAAAATATTTATCACGGGTAAATATGTTATTACATATAATCAATATTCTCTATTTGCACAAAAAACATACAGATATGTATCGACGTTGAATTCCAAAAGCTCTATTTCAAATATCAGTAAAATACATAAGCTTCGTTGCCCTTACAATGTGAACTATTTATAAATCATATGAATGATGCAGAGGCACAGGTACAATTCGGTAAATTGGAAACAATTGCGTGTTATCGGAACTGTCCGCGTGTGATAAGGTCAGCTGTCATCATTACACAATGTATTTCATTATTAATTTTCGACAAATTGGTACTGTTGTATGAAACAAAGGTATTGTATTTGGAGAATAGATGAATTAGTTGTTGTTGGATAGACGCTTCTCATATGTCGGTGCTCGCATTATAGTCCATATATTTAATACGAGGCATAAAATAAATTAATTATTTAGATTTAATTAGAAATTAATCCGATTGATGAGATTAAGCTTGGTAATGAAGTTTAATTATTAATTGCTTGGTAATTAAGATTGGTTTGGTGAATTATAACAATTGAATTATGTAATGGCTCGATTCGCACGAATCTGAAAGTACTGGAAGTATACAGCAACTACAGGTCACGTAAAGATGCTTTAATTGCCAGGACCTAAGCAATGTTCTTAGACCTTCCTTAGGAACGTAAAAAATCTTTATGTGAGCAGTGGCGGTACGATTTTCTGTCTTAAAGAGCTCCTCTTGCAATTTTTTTAATTGAAGATTTTTTATGAGATCAAAGTAGCTTGTTTGTAGTATCGATTGCCAAATGATGACTTCTATACCGAAACTGTGAAAAATTCAAATAAGGGCATATTCCCAGTTAACGTTCTAATAAGCGTAGACAAACAGAAATCGACATCATATCAAGTTTTTAATTTGGACTTCGCAATTGACGTCACAAAGAGCCCAAACAGCCGCCAGTAACTCCCCACAATGCACCACAAAGATCAGTTGTAAGCGAGGTGACCGTGCTAGATTGACGCGTGCAAAATTTACGAGACCCGCACGCGCGTGCTGCCGCTGTGTACACGTTTGCTTTAGGCTCTGGATGCACTAGGCGTTGATTAACCGAGATTTTATTGGATTTTTTTGTTGATTTTATCATTATCACATGATATTTTGATGTATATAAAATTAATATATTATCTGAAATAGTTGGCTGAAACAAACGATAAATTGGAGTCTTAGAATTCCTTATGCTGCGAAAGTCAGGGCTTAAAATAAAAAAAATGTTATGTTATAGTAGTATTTACTATACTACTATAACATAACATTTAATGATATGACAATGAGCGAGAATGCAGACTTAAACAATTGTCGTGTAAAGATTACAATTAAATGGTCCGCTACTATTTGGTACAAAACAAACTTAACGATAAACCTTTACTCATAAATGGTCCCCATTTCAAGTAAAAACAATATTGTTCCTAGTTAGTCCAGTGCGTTCACGCCTTAGTGCAAGCACACATGTAAAGCAGCCAATCAGATGTCTTCGTCACGCGAAACTCTATTTTAAATGCAATTCATGCAGACGGGCGATTTTCGTGGATTTAGAATCGTAATAAAACATTGAAAATTAAATCAGATTTTATTGTGTAATATTTTTATTTTTATATGACAAAATCAACAAATTATCCTTTTTTACAAAGGATCTGTATAAAATAAGATGTAAATTAATAAATATAATATTGTATACCTTTTAATCACATTAGGACACTACAAATTTAAAGACGACTGAGTCGCGAGTCGCCGATTTTCATTGCTGTTGTATCAAGAGCTCTACTCTGGCCTTCTGCAAGAATTCTCTATCGCTCAGTATATTGGCTTTGAACATTTTGCCCTGGACGCCTGGATTGTCCTGATATATATGTAAACAGAACATTACGTAAACAGAAGTTCGAAACAGTCGCAAGTTTGCAGCATTTAAAGCACAGTTGTTGGGTCCATCGCTTCCACAAAGTTGGCTGAGTAAACGTGCAAACGGAAGAGATAGGCTTTTCTTTGACTGCTTTTATCTGTCCGAGGCAGTTTAAATAGGATGCAAACACAGATACGCTCAACAGCCGCGATGAATAGAGAATTAGCAGCTGCCGAGTAGGGATGGAACTTTAAAGCGACTTGTATGCACCTTTCTCCGAGCTATTTGGGTCTAACGCTGGATACTGAGAGTGTTAATTTGAGATGAATCTTTGAAGGACTGTCCAGTATTTGCGCTTCCATTCATTGGAGTCGCACAATGTAAGCTCGTAAGCTGTAACGGTATACGCTGTGACTTTATGTGCAGGTTTAGATGGTTTTGTGTTTTTTCCTTGAAAATCTGGGTGACGTTTCGGATGGTTCGTTTTGGTTGCCCTTTGTTTTAATACATTTGTAATGTAAAGGTGAAGGCAACATTACCTAACATAAAGTATTCTGGTTTGCATGATGTAGGGACAAAAAACTCAAGTGTTGCAGCTTAGTTCTCGGTCGAAGTAAGTAGACGCACATACTCGTATATACCTATACTTACTTTAATAAGGACTTTGTCCTATTGGCTTTAATGACAACATTTCAGGGTGACAATGACATTGACAATTTAAAATCAACACATCGCCGTCGTTTTCATCTCATCATTCAATCATACAAATAGCCCTCCTTGTATTACCAGATCGTATTTTAGATACAATTTAGAGCTATCTAAACCAAGGTTATTTCTCATTCGACACAAAACGAGAATAGGCAAGACGCTGGCAGCTATTCAAGCGAAACTGGCGCAGATATTTCCCGAGACTGTCTGTTTGTTGCAATTGCAAACGATATTCGGAATGAACTGTACCAGCTTTCGCGCTTTGTGTAATTTGTTTCATATAACAGTGTGTATACAATATTTTTATATAACAGTGAGTATACAATTGAAAAATACGTGCCTGGGTGACAGGTTTAAAAATTAGTCGTGGGCTTTTAGGTGATAAGTGAAAAGCTTTCTACGTTAAACTAATTAAACCACAGTAGTTAAGTATGTCGTGTGCTATGTATAGTCTAGTGGTTAATGAACTCAGCCTCTTCATCGAGGGGTCCGAGGTTCAAATCCCGGGCACCTCTAATTTTTCAAAGTTATGTGCGTATTAGAAATTAATTACCACTCGTTTAAACGGTGAAGGAAAACGTGAGAAAACCTGCATGCCTGAGAAATCTTAAGGTACGTGAATAGACTTCACATACCAATACACGCTTAACCAACGCGTTGGACTTTGGCCTAATCCTTCGCATTCCGTGAGGAGACCCGTGCCTAGTAGTGGGACAGCTATGGGTTGGTGATGACGTGTGGTACGAGTAGATGAGCACCATTCATTCCCTTAGAAATGTACTTAACTCTGTGAATTTATCGCGATTATTATTATTAATTTGTATAGTCATACGCAGTTGTATCAATTTGTTTAAATACCACGGTAGACTTTTTAGGGATGATAGTTGGATGATGGACTATGGACTAAAAATTTGTAATGCTATCAGTAATTGGTTAAGGAGCAGTAGCGGGTCAAAGGAGCCAATGCATTATATTTTCCTCTCAATTCCTTCTCATTTACCGGTATCTCAAAATTTCTCTCTCGTATACGTAAAAAATATTATATGCATTTTCATTGATGACCAATAATGCACCCTACATTACAATTATTATTTTTGTTACTTGAAATATTTAAGTGTTTTGCGTCAGGTGACTCAGGTGTCACATGTCTTTAGATTTGTTAGAATATAACCGTACAACATAATTATGTTAAAACCGTGCATATTTTAAAGCCCAGTAAATCTTTCAAGCTCGTAGCAGCTGGGCACAATCTTGCAAATAGACATTTAGTTCGTTCCAAGTTAAAATTCTCGAGAGACCAAGTATGTGGGTAGTGGCGTAGTGAGTAGTTCAAAACACGGCCACTTTTTATGCTAGTTAATCAAATGACGCTCCGGGGAAGAATTGTGTCAAGCGAAGATTTAACTTTTTGTTACTGGAGGAGACTAGACTGGTGCGTTTAGTTTGTTTTAAATTCTTAACGCATTTTAATGTTTCATTGTTGTAAGTTTCTATTCAGCTTAAATATTTTCTGTGTACAAAAGTTTCCTCCGGTTCTCTGAGGTTATATGCTTAGTTAGTATTTTACTGAGCTAGTCTGCCCAGTGTGATGTTGTAATTTCTAACAATTAATGGCTGTGAAGATTTACCATTACACTTATTCTATCATATAAATCATCAGTTAATAGTATTTAAGGTATATTCTAGTATGAAAGGTATGTAAGGATATAGTAAACCGTACTTGCTGGGTAAGGGTCTTTAGCACAAGGTGGAAGGCCTAACTCTCGTTAGGACCGCATTCGTGCCGATTTTTTTTGAACTCCTACCTACTTTGAGTAGGATTAAAAAAGTCTTTGCAATGCTATTTATTTTTATAAGACTGAAGACGATCAGGCAGATTATAACTAGTCATTGCCGCCTATGGACAGCTGTAGTCAACTTCATATAAAATAGGTTTTCTATATATCGTATATGGACTCCTAAGGACCAAAATAGTTGCCTGAGAATATGTAAGTCAATCCTACTTTGCTACTATAAGTTCAGTAAATTATATCTTTTAGCATTTAATTAGAAAAATATAAGCTTTTGTATCTTCATCTTCTCAGTCCTTTCGCACTTGCCAGAGCGGTCGTGGTCATCATGTGTTATGTGTGGGGGCTGATGTGACTTGCCTCACGACATTTCGCCATTTCTCTGTATTCGTGGCCATTCTACAGCACTCATGCACAGGGTGACTTACTGCTAATTTTACTTGATCTGTCCATCGCGTGAGTGATCATCCGCGAGATCTGGTTCCTTCCACTCCACTCTGCATGACAAGCCGTTCGATGGAGTCATTATTCCGTCTTGTGACGTGCCCCAAGAATTTGAGTATACGAGTTTGTACTACTACAGAAATACGTTTTTCTTTGCCACTTCTTGTAATGTCTATGTCACTGAATCTTTTGTATATTATTCCAATAATCGTTTATGATTGCGATGTATATTATTATTTCTAGTCGTATCTTCGATTATATCTATGTATTATTTTGATGTACTTTGTCTTTAATTTTTATCTGACAAGATACTGAGCTCAAAAAGTAAATCCCACCAGGATAAGATCTATTAATATTTCTAAGTATCGGATTTATAAGAATAAAATACAAGGAGAAGAGGTTATCCTAAAAAATATAAGCAAAATGATACATCAGACGAGAAAGTGCACGGAAAAATGGTCTTTAGATTCTTCGAAAAATGAGCGAAGTTGGCACTTACTGTGTCAGTTCTGCCAACCCGAATGCTGGAATAGTCTTTGAAGGAGCCCGTGGATATGCGCGGCGCGGGCCTCAGTAGTCGTCGCGACTCCGTGGCGGTCGCACGTGTCCCGTGTTCGTGAGGCGCCGCATCGAGTGAATAGTGCTCGCGATACCACTCACGAGTGAGAGTGTTGTGCCAGTGGATTGGGATATGCATTGTGTTTGACGTGTGATTCGAACGTGTTTTGACCGATACGCCAATTTAAGCTTGGGGATCAAAAGCCAAGTTTTTCAGCTGTTTGCCTTTAAACAATTTGATTTGACGTAACTTTGACAGATTCGGTTACGGGTACAACAAAATTAGAATGTAATAGCTGTTGAAGCCGGAAGCTGGTTTCAGTGAAAATCGGTAAGTGGATTGTCGCAGATTTTTTATTGTTACATAAACATTCGGTCATAAAAGATATACTTTTATAAATACCTGTTATACATAAATATCACCGAAATAGAATTTTTAGAAATTTTGGATAAGATTACTTTTAGTCCCTCGTTGGGCGCCAACTGTAGTCACATAAAAACGCAATGCATTATATTCAAACACAAATTCTATATTTAAGGCCAAACCATTACCATTTAAATATTATCTTTATTACAGTTACAAAAGGGAATTGTAGCCGAAATACCCAAACAGGTATTAGTAGGCAAATGTGGGTTCAAATATTCCCATCATAGGAATGTTAAGGCGCGTGGGTCCAAAACATGGACACGTCAAAATCCCTCGGGAAACCTCGCGATTTGCTCAGACATATTCACGTTTGGAACCTTAATATTGGAATGCTGAACACGTAAAACCTTTAACTATGTAAACGTAATTCTGTTAGTGTGCGCGTCCCACGAAATAGTTAAACAGAGCGAAATATTGGGTTGACCGGGTTGGGCATATTTTATTTTAGCCGTCCTAATAATAATATACTGCCCAATACATAGTATTGAGGGTCATATTTGTCCCAATAACAACGACGGCTATACAAATACTCCAAATAAAACAGAAATCTAAAGAGGTTTATTAGTTTCGTCTAGCCGAGAATCGAACTAGGAGTCAATTAAAGTGGTGGACCACTTCATTCATAAATACGAGTGGGCACGTTTGCAAGATATCAAGGAAAACCCTTACTTAAAATATCGTCTATCGTTTAAATATCGTAATATGTACAGTACAATTTTAGATTTTAAAAGTGATGTTTACTCCGTCCGTAAAAAAATGATATATTTTTACTATCACTGATCAATATCAACCCATTCGTCACTATCATAATTGCACCAATGTGCGATTATCATCATCATTAATTATCTCGTCTCGTTATCGCTTCTACAGTATTTTTTTATTTTTCTACTGCTAGGCCCAGATTTTTTCTTAGAATAAGAAGCGTTTAGACCACATACAAAACCATTTTGTGTATTTGGATAAGTGTCGATTGACAGATTCCTCGCGATATTTTACTTCATAGTTAAATCAATTTACTTATTTCATAATACGTATCAAATATTATAAATTAGTTTTGCGTGCTTAGACCTGGAATCCTGTACCACGTTACGAGTGATAGACTCACCATTTATGTCAATATACATACACTAATGTAAATTATTTATTTATAAATTTATTTCTAAATGCTTCATTTTCATAAACGTGCCTTTTTAATCTTTGTTAGTCATTGAAAGCTTAAGCAGTTTTTATCAGTGGACTTTCCGTTCATATATATTTTAAATGTTAATTTATCCTGCATTTTATCAATAAATCAAAGTTTCAGATAATAAAAAATATTATGTTCGATAACAAGATTACGCTTAATGTTTAGATCTTAGCCTAGACCTACCGCTTGAAATTATTCCAACGCACGGGAAAGTAGCAGCGCATTTCAATAAAAAGTGTTAGTAAAGTATACAAGCAAGAATGGCTTGTACAATTTCATGTTTACCTCAGTACATTAATACAGCAGCGTGTTGCTGCTATACAATCAGAGATTGAATATTTATATAGGGCTATAGAGTGGGCTGTATCATGATTTTCATACAAAATGACCTTCATCCCTCGTCACACCAACATCATCTCGAATTGATTGACGGTTGACATGTAGGAAAGATCGAGTTACTGCCAATTGGTAAAAACTGGAACATGACACTATTCCTCCGTGTCCAGCCCATTGCTATAATATTGAATATCTCTGTATAGAATCGACAGCAGTGATTCTGTAGCACTAAAGTTCGAAGTTATCACACCATTTATATCTAGATTGCCAGGACACCTCGATTTTATCTATCTAATAGCTTTATACGTCCTGAGTTGCGATCAAATCAAACGCGTTACTTTCATAAAATAATTTTCTTCGCGAGATAAATATCACGAGCGATACGCACATTACTTCTCAAGTGTTGGTAAAATATGGAATATTCAAACATAACGTAAGTCACAGAGTGGAGAATAAATAGAAATATCATAATTGTAAAATAGATACCTGTTGCAGGATTCGTATAATAACTTCATATTAGTATACTGCTATTTACACTAGGTTTTGCAAGCAATTTCATTTGCGACATATTTCAATAACGAGTTAAAATTTTGCCTTCGTGCATTGTGCGTACGTTTTAGTAACTAGATATTTTAATCATACTCCTATTGTTGTGTAGAAGTAGCGTCATTGCAGTAGAATTACTGAAATGTACATTAAAGAATATCACCGCATTAGTATTATCGTAACCGGCCCACTAGAAGTTTACACACACAAGATAATTATAACAGTATTTGAAATTTGGAAATCGTAATGTTGAGCACATTACAATTTTTAAAACGTTATAATTTTATGCAGAAGGTACGGTTTTCTATTCTGGCTTAGACAGATATATAAAATGAATAATTTATCGATGCACTCATCTTATAATATTGATGGCATTTCTATCAAATACGATTATTATATTCCGTGGGCCTACTCATTAGATCCCTCCCATTCTCACCTCGTTGATTACTTTTAAATTTGACTTGAACCCAAGTTGTGGGGTCGATAATTTCCCCATTGATATTACCTTTTGAGATCTCGACTTTAATTTTGCGACCTCAAAGAGACTTTGAGGCAAGTTCCAAACTTTTGTTATGAGAAAAGTGTACGTTGCAAAGTTATTCACGAACAATTTGTTGCTTATGAGAAATATGCTTGGAACTCCCATTTTTAATAATACGTTGCTAGAAAATGCTTAGGAATCGGAAATTCCGTTTTGCGGGATTTTGTTGAAATTTATTTTATTACTATTAATCTTGCACTTTAAATCTTCTTGTATTTTAAAAGCGGGAAATGCTTCACGTTCTGAAAGTAAATTTTATCAAAGAATTAAAATGGATAATGCTTTGGTTTTTTTACTTGTTGATAAAACTTTTTTTGTTAGAAAACTTGACAGAAACCCTTGTTATCAACTCTGTACAAACGCAGTCGATTCCCAACCTTTTCTTAAATAACCTAAGATTTTGATCATAGAGAGATTCACATTGTGGGTGTTGCCAAAATATTATCAGATAATATTTTGTAATAGTAGTGATTTGATAACCGTTGGACGAACAGCGATACACGACACACGCTAACTCCCCGCGTGGGAGGCAAGTGTTGCTCTACTTGTTAAACTCTCCAACTTTTAATTGGAAAAATATCACCCCCACCCGTAGTTACATTGGAACGGAAAAATATTTTTTTCTAATAGGCCAAATCGAGTATGAAGTAACTTTTGCTTGGAAAATGAAATTGTGTTCGCCGTTAATTGGCCATTTCGCCAATTTAACAATGAGTGCTTATTTCCAACGTTTTCATTAAAATTTTAAGTTTCTTTATTAAGCTCGCCAATTATCTTTGTCTTGTTCAGTTTCGTTTTTAAATCTTCTGCCGCTTGGAAATCTCCGAGTCCGTAAAGAAGTTTGCAAAGTTTCTCGCTGATGCTGATTTCGCCGCTCCTCTTTCCTGATTTTTCGTATCTCTTCCGCGGAACCTAATATTATTATTGCTAGTTGGGAAATTAAGATCTTAAGCTTTTACTCTGCTGTTTTATCTCGAAGTTTTCACCTGCCGATGAATATTTTACGGTAATTTGAATTTATGAGAATGTTAATTTTAATTTAAAGGAAGATGTGACGAATTGATAATGAGGTTGCGTGAATAATAAGTTATAGTAGTAGTGGTAGAGGGCGAATAATAGGTTTTTATTTATCATTTATATTTTAATTTTGTGTCCATTAAGCATTCTTTGGTTATCGAAAGTTAATATGTAATTCGAGTGCGTAGTCTTGATCTACGTAAAATCATAGATAATCTTAAAATGGATATAATGCCCATACCGGGTTTGCATCAAAACTAACTAAAGATAGTTCAAAATATCAATCTTTATTATATATTTTTTTCTGAATACTAAATTAACATGTGTATGAGTAACTAATTATCACTACTGTAATGGTGAAGGATAATAAGAAATAAGTATAAAAACAAACAAACAAGTTATAAAAGTAGTGGAAATTCTAAGTGCGTGAGTTATGAAGGTGTTATTTATAGTGTTCATAAATCCGCGAAATAGTCAGGCGGTCAGTTATCCATTTTTACGATTAGGAGTCATAAAATTCAGTTTATTGTCAGATACGAATGTGACATTACTTACATTGTTTGTAGTTTTATGTGCGTTTAGAGGATATATAGTAAATTATATGTTATATATCGTTGTGTTGGTGCTTTGAAAGCATATAAGTTAGTTATAATGATAACGTATTTGTTTCCACAGATTTTTATTGTATTATATTTGACTGTTATTTTAAGTTTGAATATGTCGTAATTTGTCCCAACTTTGGAGAGTAATGTTTTTCGAGCATATTACATACGGTAAGTCACATTCCTTGGCATGTCTTGCAACCGAAATGGTTTTAACATTATGGGGAGTCCAGTATCAGGATTCTCCTAAATTGTGGGAGTAACATATTTACAACTTACTACATTTTCTTCGAAAGTATTAGAAAGTAACAAACAATTGTTTGTAACTTTCTTTTGTTTTATAATTCTTAGATGTTATTAATTAGTATAATTGGTTAAGACCGTTGTAATAAATTGAATTAAGCGGGTAAATCCTTCTCCTTTTCAGTAAGTCTTCAAGTTTTTTTTTTATAATATGGGTGTAGCAGACGAGCATGCAGTCCACCTGGTGGTAAGTGGCTACTGCCGCCCATAATTAACCCCAGATGGGATTGGATATTCCTACTTAAGATGCGCCGCTACCCCTGAGAACTAAGCTGGAACGTCTCGAAAATGTATGTCTCCCTTATCACACCCATCAAACTAGAACACAGCAGCGCTTAACACTGCTGTTATTAGGCAGAAACAGGCGTGGCGGTGGTGCCGCCGGACTCGAACCACAACAGTTTCTACCACGTTCAAGTCGCGTTTTTTTAATAATACTAAGTAATAATACCAAGCTAATCGTTTTTGTAGGTTAATCATTTGAAGTCGAAATCAATTGTTACCTCAGAACACGCGATGTACCGTTTAATCCCACACGTCGCTTCATTCCCAACCTCCATCGCTTGTCAGTGCTCCTAAGTTATTAATGACGCCTCCACTACACTGTCAATGATACAATTTGCCGATATATCATTAGTATTTGATTTATGTAATTAATAACGGTTATCCAGTTGTTCAACGCTGAACGGATGAAAGATAAGTGATGATTGGTAAAAATAATATTCATTAAAATAGTAGAAACATATTTGTTATGCACGCAGTACTTATGAGGAACTGCGCACACTAGATACTTTTAGCAGGCGTCTTTGAAATCGGCTTCTTTTTTAAAAGGTATATGTAGCGACCCAACGCTTCACAATCCATAAAACACCACACTTCCCACACATTATCTTAGACTATCCATTTTTTTAAAGTGATTGAACGCAGTTACTCGCAAAACACGCATTTTGATACGTGATACAGAATCGATGCAATTGCCGTAAGGCAAGTTGCCGCTACTAAAAAACAGATGGACGTAAAAATATCATGAATCTTGAACATGAAAATAGTTCAAGTTCTCATATTCGCGGCCTCGCTGCCCGTTACTCGTTTGTGATGAGACAAGTGCTATAACGGTGTAAACGGAAGGTCTATCTGATAAACGATATATTACAGCGGTAATTACCTGTAATGTATCGGTTTCGGAAGCCCGCGTGAGAAATATTGCCCTACAAGCAATTTTCGTATCAGTCGACTATTAATTTGAAAACATTTTAATGATATCCACCTTAATGCTTTCAAAAGTTGAAATGGGCCCGGTGACTAATGAGTAACAATTTCTATAGGTAATTGACAAAAAATGCTACTTTTATTATTTACTCATATACCTAAATGAAGTAACAAACCAGCTAGAGTGTGTACCTTTCTTATTTAAGAGTCATTGCTTCTGTCGGCTAAATCTACAGACGCCTAAATAAAGCAGAAGTTATAATTTAGATCTAGCTTATATTTATTCTTTGCTATTCCTGAGCTATTATAGTAAATTTTGTTACTGTTCCACGGTTTGGTATGGGTCCGTTTTTCTCTAGGAATTTCTTAGGGTGACTAGAATTTAGTTAATTGTATCAGGCGTTACTTTGCACAAATCCATGCTATTATATGCTTTTACATGCTGCATGGTTTAAAATATATACCATCATACATATCTGTAGCGTATTGTTGCGAAGTAGTTTTAATCTTAACTTAATGACTAGAATTTGACTCACAGTTCTCACAGTTCACCTTTGGCCAAGTTCAGACTCTTATAAATTTAATTCTCCCCGTTGTCCACACTACACACTACTTAGAAATAGTTACCTTACAATATTATACACTATTATTACTGGTAAAATATATCAGTATTAAAACAAGTGCCGGTCAATATCACTCACAAGGTGTTACCATAGTATTGAGGAGTGGGTCGCGCTAAACTTCACAACGAGGGAAGTTGAGGCAGTTGATAAAAGTGTTTCAGCATTTTTCTCCGCGAAGTAAAGTGCCACCGGGTTCTAGACTCGACAGAAATTTACTGGAATACGTGTGGAGTTGGAAGTTGCTTCAGAGCGATAGATGGTTTGATCTGAACCATGAAAAATACAATCGATTGAGATTAAGTTCTTAAAACGTTAAAAAAATCTAAATAATTTATTTAAAGTAGAATGGTATTTATAGCATTCTTTTTGGTCGTCTACCACATCCAAGGTGTTTGCTATGTAAAAGAAGCGGCGAAAGAAATACCTTAACACACATCTTTGCATTAACTACTTACGTTCAATACACCTCTATGGCGATATTTTTCTTGCGCGTCTTGGAGCGTATGTTACCAAGCTGTCCCAATGCGGGTTGAATAAGTAATATCAAGTATAATCAAGATTTGGTGTATTTAATGAACATGTATAGATTAATAACTACCTGGCATTATCTTATCTTAATTTTATAAATCAATCTGCCAGAATAATTTTTCAGCATAATAAATTATAACAAGGTGAAAATCTCAATTAGCAATTAGCGAGAGTAGCACTTTGAGTTAAGTAGATGTTCTCGGAAGACTATCTGCGGAAGTGCGTATTCATTATGATTCTGATTACCACTATAGATACTCTTACATGTATATCATCCTAATAATATTAATATTATTATTGATTATGAGTAGCAAACAAACCTGAGGTTCATCTGATGATAAGTGGGTACTGCCGCCTATGGACATCTGTAATCAACCCCAGATAAGATAAGATTTTTAAAACGCTTTCTATACTCACAGCCCCACACTAGGATTCCCTGTATCGTGAGTGCTAGAGACACACACAGAGACAAATACACAAACACACAGACCCAGAAACAGAAACCTAATTTCATCATTTAGATTTCTGTCAGGCAGGGGATCAAACCCGGGACCCTTTGCGCGTCAGACCGGTATGGTGACCGCTCCGTCACCCGGGATCCTATTTGAGGTCCGCCACCTCCGGTTGCTACCTCTGAGGACTAAGTTGGAATGCTTCGGATAAGTGTATTTTTCTTATCCCTCACACCATTGAAACCAGAACACCACAGCATAGTCTACCACACTCGCCAAGTTCGGATTGGTAGACTTCATCCGGTAACTCTTTAACGGATCTAAATTTACACGCGTGCCCCACATGCACACATGCTCAAAGACTATCTAGCATATTTAATCATGGAAAATCTCATTAATTCTGAAATCGCAGACACGGAAATCTCACGTTTGTATGGAGAACGAGGATAAATTCCATATACAGCACAAAGTTGTATAATTCCATTGTCCACAAAGTTGGAGTTTGTCAGTGTGACCGCGCGTGACAGGAAACGCGGTGTTTAGCGATAAATAATTAGCGGCACGCGTAAATCACGCTTTTGTCATACTATAACGTGTCTTACCGATAGCGAGACGCGATTAGCGGCGATATTTTGTAGTTATACGTCTTAGACACGGTATATAAAGGTGGTAGAACTCTTTGTGGTACGACTTCGGCGGCACCACCGTCACATCTATTTCTGTCTCATAACAGCAGTGTTAAGCGCTGCTGTGTTCCAGTTTGAAGGGTGTGGTAAGGGAGACATACTTTTCCGAGGCGTTCCAGCTTAGTCCTCAGGGGTAGCGGTGCATCTGTGGCCGACTTCAGGTAGGAATATCTAATCCTATCTGGGGTTGATTAAAAATGTCCATGGGCGGCAGTAGCCACTTACCATCAGATGGACTGCATGCTCGTCTGCTACTCCTATATTATAAATATATATACATATTGTGGTGCTATTAGACACAGGCATTTCACTTCAATGCAATTCATACTCGAATTCAGATGGAGTTCGAATTCAGCAACAATCACATGAAACACATGTTCTCTTGTATTCGTATATATTTCATTTTATTGAATCATTGCGTGTTTTGTAAATTAAGCTAATCAAATAGTTACTTTTTAAATGCTGTATGGCATGAAAACTATAATACATAAAATCAATCGTCTTTGTCGTTTATCCGATGCTGAACAAAATAGTAGTCAACATCATAATGATAATAAATCATCACGGTACCACTATCACGCCATCAATCACTATTGATGAAGCCCCAGTTTTAAAGTTGCAAAAAGCGGAGCGTGATGCGCCGTAAGTCGAGATTGATTTGCATAATCTAGCCGAAGTTTCTAGAAGTTGCGAACAGATTTCAAAGCAATTAACGTGATGTACTTCGAAATATGTTAATGATAGTGATATTTTTTGTTTATTTTTTAAAGTTTGACTACTACTAAAACTTGTAACTACGTGTTCATTATGCATTCTTATTTGAGATTTATATTCGAAGTCTGCATCTCAATTATTATAATTATTTATTATTCTATTCTTAAAATTAACATAGTATCTTCATTATTCTCCTCAATTATTTTTATTTAAAAGCTTTTATTTTTTTATTGGACCAAATTTGATAAATATTATCGTAATTAAAAATCAGAATTAAACGAAAAAACGAAAGTATTTTTGTCTTGCTTTGTTTGTAGTTAAGGACCACATTTAGTCATCGAAATACCTACTTTTTGTTAACAGTAACAGGGCCTTAAATTACTTTCAATTTGAAATCAATTACATTTACATATATATGTATAAGAGTGTCCTATAAGTACCACGACAAACTTGAGGAGAACATATTATGTCTGATCTCTCAGAGAAAAAAATACCTTTGTCGTGGTACTTACGGTACAACCTGTATAATATGGCCAACAAACTTCACACTTTTCGCAGAATAAAATATGATAAAGTTAACCAAGTTATATTGAGAGGTGTTTGAGTTTAAATAAACCCGTGCCGGCAAGTCATCGCTCTGACCGATTGGGCGATGCATCATACGGTACGCTTAGCTGCATATTGAAGCCTGTTTCTATAATAAAATAATATTTTGTTACACTTCATATTTTTAAAAGGAATTTCTTTACTGTGATTATTCTAAAAAAAATGTGATAACGAAACGAAGATTAAAAACGAAAAGAATGGTGATGCACGTAGTATTATTTTTCTTAGAAGTCCGCTCAATTGGTTTAGCTTAATTAACCCCTGTTATTAATACTCGTCGTCAACCCATTACTGTCCCACTGCTGGGCACAGGTGTCCTCTCAGAATGAGAAGGATTAGGCCATAGTCCACCGCGCTGAGTAAGTGCGTATTGGTATACTTCACATACGTTGGAGAACTTTTTTCAAAGTTGTCTCAGGTTTGCAGGTTTCCTCGCGATATGTTCCTTCATCATTAACGCAAGTGATCGTTCATTTCTAGTACTCTCGTATCTTCGAAAAATCAGGGGTTCATGCCTGATATTCAATCTTCGGACCACTAGATCGAGAGGCCAAGTCTCAATAACTAGAGTATCACTGCTTCTTATTAAAACTCAATCAAAAATTTTCGATATGCAAAAAAATTCAAATGTCAACGGGCGACACAAAAATAAATGAAATATCATAGTTGTTTGCTATCCCTTCATCTGTACAGTTAATCTTGGTAACAGCTGAATACATTTTGACAGGGCTTTTAATTAAATATTTCAGTGAGAGTGATGCACGTTACAAAAAGGAAAAACTATGCACACGGCAAAAGTTCGTGGCAGTTAAGGGTACCTTTATTCATACAATTTTCAGGTATTTTGTGAATGAAATAACTTTACTTTGCCTTATTACTTTAGGTTATAAAATCATTACCATGTAACCATATACATATATTACCATAGTACTAAGTAATACTAGCAAATGTACAATTTAGATAAAATTTTAGTCCTTTTAAATTTAATTGTTTAATAGCTAAAATAATTATTAAAAAAAAGCCGAATGTTAAAATAATATTTCACTTCCACAAACTAAACGAATCCAAATTATTTTAAATCCCTCAAACCATGATGACTAATCATCGTGCTAAATAATAAGAAATAGATAAAAACACACATCCATACATACATTCATTCTAAAACCTTTATCCTTCTGAGTCGGGAAAATATTTGTAATATCTTATATATACAATATTTAAAAATATGCTAATTATAAGCTGATGCATTTTAAACTGTTCAATATATTTAGGCATCCAAGTGTCAGTGTTCGGTCAAGCAGCAGCTGTAGGATATTATCATACGTTAGCCTAAAACGTTATCAATATTCCTCGGCGCGTTTACTGTAAACAAGGAGATAGTATCGAGGCAATTCATCTCAGGAACTCCATCTCGCCCGACCCGCGGCTAAGACAAACGTTAGCTTTCAATACCCGGAGCTAAATATATCACGTACCGAGTAAACTCATCGGTCGGAAAATCGATAATAAATATTATATTGACTTTTGCTAAATAATAACACGCATAAAGTCTTATGATTACCGAAATTACCTGTAAAGTTAGTGACTTTTTCGTGATTCCATGCTTCGAAAGAGACGTTAAGTTATCGGTTACATCAGTATTTTTTTTATAAAATTGAGTAGCTAATTAGAAAACTCATAAAGTCCTGCGATTCCTGTAGGTTACAAACAACCTGTACCCTTAGTATGAGTTTTTACATAATTCGTATTTGTTTACGTATTTCCCATACATTTCCAATCAGTTCTGATACAGTCCGCTAGGGGCCCTGATTGGAAATGTATGGAATATGTGAACAAATAGGTACAAAAACAGTCATTTTTGTAAAAACTTAAAAGCTCGTACTAAGAGTATTGTAAAGATAGTGACTTTTCTTGCGTGCTTCTATACTTTAGAAGGAACGCCATAGTAGTAGTTTTTTATAAAATTTAGGGACACAACACGACAAAACGAATGCTGTCAAGCTGATGCTAAGTGGTCATTCATGGGCGTCTGTAAGTAACCATATAGCACAGAGGGGTTCAATAGATGAGTTTTTCTTAAGACCTAAGATGATCGGCTTATGTAAGGTAGTCAACATTCACATCCTTTCACTGAAACCTAAGAACGTGACGGACATTATTTTTCAAAATTTATCTGCACGAAACAAAGTAGTTATATCAGTGTGCATATCAGCGTTATAAAGTTAATGTTTGTTCAGGGACGGGTCAGGCGGGTTTGAAATAGAGTCCACAGGGGCGTAATACATTATGTTTTATTTTATTACTTTCGTCGTCTACATAATATAAAGTGATATTGAATATTATTATTCAGATTTATTGGTAGTAACTGGAGCGCGACAATCAGTGTGCGTATTAGCGTTATGAAGCTAACGTTTGTTCAGCAACGGGTCAGGGATCTTTGAGATATATTGCTGAGGTACGTTGTTTTTTTATTTAATTATTTATTTCTACGACACAAAATAAAACAATATAAGACATTGTTTCTATTTAATTTTATCGGCAAAAAATAGAGCGTTGTGCATCGATGTGCGTATTAGCGTTATGAAGTTAACGTTTGTTCAGTAACGGGTCAGGGACGCTTGAGACAGATTCAACAGGGCCTTATATACTGTTTTATTTATTTTCTCCACGGCGCAATAAAAACAATATAAAACATTATTCAGATTTAATTTTATCGGTAGCAAATAGAGCGCGATGCATCGATATGTGTATTATTGTGTATTAGCTTTAGCTTAGCGTAAAACTAACGTTTGTTCAAGAATGGTCAGGGATATTCGAGATGGATACCACAGAGACGTACCTAATGAGTTTTTTTTTTAATTTTATCATATTTTTTACTATAAAATTGTCATAAGACATTATTATTCAGATTTTTTTATTTTACATCTCTCTAAAGACCATATAAGCAGGATTGAATGTAAATTTTGTAATTTCCTTACATCTGTATCATTTGGCGTTCTTTTGAAATTGCTGTTTCTTTGGAACCTACCTTGGTATAAATAAGCTGAATAATGTATAATAAAAAAAAAAATTAAATTGTTGTAAAAATACTTTATTTATATTCTCAATATCATTATCACTTTGCTTCGCATGTATCCAATCTTCAAACCATATTTAATTTATTATTCGAATATACATGTTTCATACATTAAGTTATAGTATACAACACTCAATTTACCTAAGGGGTCCAATTAAGGTTTCTTAAAAGTAAAATTAAATACACCGAACTAAGGCTTTTAATTCATTAAAATATTCGTTATAAGTGTGGTATAAAGATTAGATGGAATAAAACCGTGTTGGAAATACACCAAGTAACGCTTACTCAGCTTGTTAGCTAGTTACCGAATGGCGTAAGTTATTAGCTTTTTCGTTATTAGCTAGTGCTACACGCACGTTTTAATTGAAATAAAAGAAGTTTTATTCTATTCTACGTGTATAATTAAATAGTTATGTAAAATTAGCTGGTGGCAGTGGCTCTACCTCATAAACTACTAGAAGGTGGTAGAACCCTTTGTGGTTCGACTTCGGTGGCACCACCGTCACACTTATTTCTGCCTAATAACAGCAGTGTTAGCGTTGCTGTGTTTTGTTTGGAAGGATGGCGTAAGGGAGACATACTTTTCAGAGACTGATGTTTTGAAATTTAAAAATACTTTTGAATGAAATTCTTAATTAACCACATATATTCCGAACTTTGTCTGCCTGTGTATCGAACTCAAAACTACATAGCACTCTATCACGAAGATCAGATTTTAACTTAAATTAACCTAAAACAGATACATTTTATTACTTTTTCCGCTAAGTCTATTTTTTACGCCATTTTGCGTCATATTAAGCGTGAGCTGTTACGTTAATTACGGATAAGTGTATGATAGTTGCTCGACTCGCCTTTTCAAGAGCCACGAGTAACTCCTCGTTTACGATATCGGTCGGTTATTTTCGAGAGCTTATTACTTCAGTAAGTATTTAATTCGTTTCAAATATGGTATAAATAAAATTAACAAAAACAGCAGTGTTTAGTTCCGTTTAGTTAAGTTAAAACCACTGGCTAAAACCAAATGTCGATCTTTGTTATGCAAGACAATGGATAGATTGATAATAATTAATAACAGGCATACGGTGAAACTGAAAAGGATGTGTTCCCCTTCAAACGGGAACGCAGTAGTACTTAAAACTTTCGTTACTATGCAGCGTAGATGTGACTGTGCTATTTGAGTCAAACCACAAACGGTCAAACCACCTTCGTTCCTTTTAGTATTGAGCAAATCATCATCATCATCATCAACCCATTACTTACACAATGTTTTCCTTCAGCGTTTAGCAAGTGATAATTAATTTCTAGTACGCACATACAAGTAACTTTGAAAAATCAAAGGTGCGTGCCTGGGATTTGAACCTCGGACCCCTCGATCGAGAGGCCGAGTTTCTTAACCATTAGGCTATCACTGCTATTAAGCAAATACGTATATTCAATTAAAAATTGTTTTACTTTGAAGTCATAGATTTCTACTTTACAAGTTTTTATCCACTGCCACAGTTCGTCAAGGATAAAGGAAATACTAATTAAATGTTAGGCGTAATTAATTAAGCCAGTCTAGCCTAGATCATGCGACATGACATTGCGACATGACGGTACAACATGTAATAATACACTCGACAGCTTTGTAACATGTCAAGGACTTTTCGACATGATGAAGTTCTAATTGTGTCATGTCCTACCATGTCCTTTACATTTTGGAAATTTAATTTTGTAAGGTTTACCATAACATGTCATTGTGACAATTGTGACATCTTGTTGCTTTATGACTTACAGGATAATTTTTATTATATTTGACTTATTTAAATATTTGCGTTATTTAGTTTTTCTTTAATAATTTGTGAATTTTAGGATAATTCCAGAACTTTTCAGTGGGAAATGTTACGATTCTAAATCCACCTTAAATAGGTGGATTAGCTGTTTGTGGAGTTTTATTAAGTAGGTATTAAATCAATTATCATAATAACAGAAGTTCCATCTGCTTAATAATAATTACATAAAAAGAGAAATATTTTTAATTAGAAATTAAGCATTATAAAGTACTACATGCGTTGACAAACAAATTTTTGATGGCTTTTGTTAATTTTTTTGTTTTTACTTTTAACTATTGTACATTGTCTATTTTATAAGTCCATAAAATGCTTAATTAATAGAATGATATTCCAGATTCATACTCCGATTCAAATTCTATAAAGCGATGTCTTGATAAAATAAAGTGATTCAGATAATTTCATGTATGTATATGCCATTGTCATCAATGCTATAAACCTAACAAGTGATACTCCACCAATAACTCACACATCATAATTTTCCGTTTGACCGAAGTGATCTTTATGGATGGCGTACCATTTCAATTGGCCTCGCAGTCGGAGCAATCAGATAGTGGCGAGAGGTCAGGGGGCTCATAAACACGTGATAAACATGCCCACGGTGGTGTGGGTGCGGTCCGCTAGATATGCGACCATTATGTCGTAAATTTTGTACGTACGTGGACAGAATCGCACAATTCGTGGATTTGGACTCTACGAGTAAGTTGCTTGCTTATGCCTATGTAAATGTAAATTCTTAGCGACATATTATATTGTCAAGATAGTGATTTCCTGTTTATTGACCTATCATTGATTAACGTAACTTGTAACAGTTGGTAAACTGCGATAGAAGACATTTTTTTTGGTTTAAATGAACACTTGAGTTAGTTATTCATCTCCAATTCACATACGTGATCGTGAGTAATATAGTCTTCACTGACTTTTTGTTGACTTTTGCTAATCTTTCTATGATGATCTATGCTAAGTTCTACCTGATATCATGCTACCAGTAAGAACTAAGTTGAAATGTCTAGTACGAGTGTCTCCCTTACTATTTTTATTATAAACAGTAATAGGTGTGGCGGTATGGCAAAGATGTCATATCTTTGGAGCCAAATACGAAGAGTCTTACCATTTATAGTATCTCTACTTAAGTAGGCTGGGCTTAAGATTGATTGGAATAGCATTTCTCGTAATAGCTTCGTCCGTTAAACTATCGACCGGTTTTTATAAAGTTCCGGAGTGACTGCCCGGCCACAGGCTGCTTTCCGGGCAATTTGTTGCCGAGGTCACTGAGACCTCCCGTCGGTAAATCATAGACGATTTGAGACGTACTTTCTTAATCTAGTAAGTATTTTTAAAGGATTTTCTTCACTTTAACATAAAATGCACCTGTCATTGTATTAGGCTTCAGTTAGGAGTCTTGTTCTGTTTGCATTCTTAAGAATGGACTACAAAGATAAATATAAATTTGTATCGCATACCTAATGATTTTAGAAACGCAATGTACCAATCTTGGCGTTTTCTAATGTTCTCTGTATTTTATAATTAGTAATTACATTAATTACTGGATAGAGAAAGGGAAAGATAGAGGAAAATGGGGACGTCTGGAGGAGGCCTATACCCGCAAAGGGGCTTTAACTTAATTATTTTATTTCTCGTTTTTTATTACTAAACTTTTATTATATGTATCTAGGTTAGGTTAAAGATAAATAAAAAGCTTATAATTATTATTATTATTATTAATTACATTAACAGGCTATAATATTTTAATGTACCATATCTTATATGATTTAAAAATACATCTACCAAGTTAATAATAAATAATTAATTTACTGCGGTAAGTATATGTACGATTTTTATTACCCTATGACTTACTTATGCGTTAGCTTAATGTAAAGAATGTATTTAAGCAGAATAAAATTTTGTAAGAAATTTGAAGATGGTTCACTTTAAAGGTAACCTTTCACATTTAGCAAATTTTACCTAAACATCTTGTTGGGCCGCTAACTACGAATCTGAATGCGCGATTGTTATTTTAGGCAATAGGAAGAGCCTGTTCATTTGACTTTGTAATTATTCTGACAATTTCCTGTACATATAATAGAACAATTCTACAACTGTAACATGGTAGAACCCTTCGTTTGAAAGTGGTAGAATCCTTTGTGGTTCAACTCTTGTGGCAAATTCTGGTTTGTAGGGTATGGTAAGGTAAACATACTTTTCCGAGGCGTTCCAGCTTAGTCCTCAGGGGTAGCGGCGCATCTGTGACCGACTTCAGGTAGGAATATTTGATCCTATCTGGGGTTGATAACAGATGTCCATGAGCGGCAGTAGCCACTTACCATCAGGTGGACTGCAAGCTCGTCTGCTACGCCTATATTATAAAAAAATATATAATAATAGAAGAGTTCAACAACTGAAAGATGTACGAGTATTCGAAGGCTAGATCGCGACTCGGGTCTTTATAAGTACACACTCAGGATCTTTCTTTAATTTGACTTCTTTGAAAGAACCGTTTGTCTTACGATCCTTATTTGATTTGGCCGATGTGAGTGTTATGCTAATATCAAAAGGAAAAAGTTATAAATGCTTAAATAATGTATATGAAATATATTTATACATATTTGCAAGCGTAGTAAGATTATGAGATGGGTAAACAGTATTAAACTCATTTAGAAATTCTTAGAACTAAAATTTGTTCATATATAAAAGTGGAATACAATCAAATTAACATTCAATTCGGATTTAGAATAACTACGTACATGTCTTCAAGTCTGAACTCAACCTTGCAAGAGGAGGTATTTATTTCAGGAACTTTACTGTATATCGGTTACGTGTTTGGCACATTGTAATTGCCTTGAACAATGTAAATCCAGTGGGCTTTCAAATGCTGATGGATGAAAGTAGGAATGGATAGATAAATGTTGTTGGGCAAAATGCAAGAATGTGTCATTTGACGTGAATGAGGAAAATAGAATAGTATTAAACGCCTACTATAAGTTAAAACTCTTCGTGTACCTCAATGTATCTTTGTTGTCACACTTGACAATGTCATAAGACGAAGTGGTGACGCCGGAGTTGAACCAGAGGTGTTATATCACCTTTGAAATATAAAACCGTTAAAAAAGTTATGATTAAAGCGCGGATGATCCAACAAAAAACAAGAAAATTTATAACAACTAAACGCCTCGACTCTCGCGCGAAAAGTTAAGCAATTTTAAAATATGTGTCGGCACGGTCACAAGATCCCATCACATATGTCAAAAGCGAATTATTAGTGACGCGAAACAATTTGCACAACAAAGGCGGGTAAGAAGCGTCTCATTAATTAAAAGTTTACTCGCGATCCGCTGAATCGTGTAATTGATGAAAAACTTCAAAGGTCCCTCCTTTTTTAATTAGAACACAATTTCCGGCGTTTCAGACACACTCGACGTTTTTGTGCGGCATGTGGAAGTTCGGTGCGGCTCGACGCCCTCGAGGCGGTTATTGATTCGTAGCTGTAATGTGCTCGTTGACAACTTGACGATTATCAGTACTGGTGGTACTCGTATGTTAGTACCTGCTTTGTTTTAGATGTGGAAAGCTGCTTGTTTATATTTGAATCAGCAAAAGCTGTTTGTCCTAAACGAATATTCTAGATAAAGATAGATCTTGACGGTGTTCCAGATTCGATTCCCAGCCAGACATCAAAAGGATGAGTTTTAGATCACTCTTTGAGGTCTTCACTTATTTCTTCGTTCGATTGTAACGTTTTCTTTTATATTTTAACCAAATAAAAAGCAAAGGTGTATGATAAAGCACACTTACTTATTTCTTACTCTTACTACGACGCGTCTATAACTTTAGGTAAGTGTTTCAAATTAATAATACAACAGTGAACACTCGATATGCGGAAAACTAGAGAATACTTGAAGGAGTATTAATGAGCATGATAAAGTTTCGAATAACGTTAGGGTACTCCACAAGGCATTTACAAAATGAAAACATAAAGATAAAACATGAGTCTCCTTATCCACCTTATAAAACATCTCGAAAATACAACAATACATATAATAGATTGTAAGCAGGAGGTGCTATAAGTTTAGATAGAGGTTCGGGCGTTTTATTACGGCCGCGAGTTATGGCTTATGGACAGTCGGAGACTGCGTCGTACAAGGAACTAAATATTGGATATAAGGTGCCCAAGCTTTTGGAAATACTGCCGATATATATTATGAATTTTATTGTTTCTTAAAATATTATATGTTGATATCGGGATTGTTATACAAATATATATATTCTATGAAGTTGAATTAGTAAATCAGCATGTAGTCCACCTGATGATAAGTCGCCATATTCATGGTAAGTGGCGAGGCCCATGGACATCGGAAATCTACCACAGTTAAGATTAGATTCCTAGCTTAGGTCTTACACAGATGCGTTGTTACCCTTGACTCCTTGACCCTTGAGTTGGAACGTCTTGGATAAGTATGAAGTAAGGATGAAGGTGGTAGAACCCTTTGTGGTTCGACTCCGGCGGCACCACCGCCACACCTATTTCTACCTAATAACAGCAGTGTTAGGCGCTGCTGTGTTCCGGTTTGAAGGGTGTGGTAAGGGAGACAGACTTTTCCGAGGCGTTCCATCTTAGTCCTCAGGGGTAGCGGCGCATCTGTGGCCGACCTCAGGTAGGAATATCAAATCCTATCTGGGATTGATTACAAATGTCCATGGGCGGCAGTAGCCACTTACCATCAGGTGGACTGCAAGCTCGTCTGCTACTCTGATATTATAAAAAAAAAAAAAAAAAGTATGTCATAACTGATGTTATGCTTATAATTTTTGTAGGGATAGTATAGTGACTAGAACTATGGTGCTACTTTTATTAAGTAAAAAAAAATATCAGTTTAATATTTGTTTCTCAGGTTCGCTATCGCATTTACTTTGTTAATAAAATATCAGGTTACCTCACGATATTTGACAACAAATAAATACTCAATTGATTGAACAAATATTATAGATTTCTTTATCCTTATCTTCCGGAAAAAAACATTCAATGTAAATATCATGGACACCCTAAGGTCTAAGTAGTAAGAGCCCAAAGGTATTATGAAAAATATAATAATCCATCTTTGCTTATTATGTCCCATTCTCGATAGGGCAAGTCATGAAACAACGTTTTAGTACAAGAAAATTACCGTTCTACAATAACTAATATACGAGAAGATTAACATTTTTGAAGTTAATAGTCTTTTTTATGTGCAGTTTTATCAAACCAAATAAATGTTAGTTACTAACACTAACACTTGGTTATTACATTGAGATATTATAATAGGTTCTAATTTTTGCACGTACCCTTGAGAACATTTTGTTAATTTTTCCTTAAAAAAGTCGGGCCTATAATTTTCATACAATGTTTTCGTTCAAGATTTAAAGGAAGTAAAAATTATTTTCCATTAAGCACAAAAGTTTGTAAAATCAGAGGTTGAAGATGAGGCGGGGAGTCCTGGGATTCGAACCTTTGACTCTTCGATTTAATAATCTTATCAAGTTAGAATTTCGAACAACAAGGGTATTACTGCGTGCTCAAGCATATAATGTCATCGAATGAAAATAGGAAGGCAGTGTTACGTAAGTATGTCATGAGCGATGCTACCCCAAAATATAAGTTAGGCTTCCTGTAAGTATCATACCATACTTTTCAAGTAAAGTAAGTCTGCTCTGTGTGGCTCAAATCTGTCTAAAAGTTTTCCACTATTTCACCGTACGTTAAACTGTAGAAAGGTTTTAGTATAAAATTTTCAATCTTAACTCCCCCTAACATTCTAAATGGGTCTCCACGAATATAATTTTAATAAACACTTCATCGATTAGAGGTATAATATCGGTCGCGGCTACGAACATGAAACGTTCTGAAGGCGTTTGATGAACGTTTCGCGTGCTTCAGTCCAAGGAACCGCTTATTAGAAATACCTCGGGTCATGTTATTGGGTTGCTTGAGACATTTTTGAGGAAATATCTACAAACAAGCACTCAGTTAAGTAACGTGCGCCGTTGGTTTTTTGGGTGGCGGTTATGCCGTAAGTGCTTCGTAGCACATGCGTAGCTTCGTAGCACCTTCAGTGTGGCTATATCGGACGTAAGTCGTACCTGCGTAGCACTTGAGCAGTAGCTGCAGTAGCAGGAGCAGTAGCTATATTAACTTGCACATTACGATACAAGAAATCCTATCAACGTACATAAAATATTACTATTTAATTGGACTTCACAGTATCCTCCCTCTGTCTACGAATAAGAAAGTACTAAATAATACAGTTTTAGTTCCTTTGTGTTCAAGAAACTCTATTATTATTTCAGTTATACAGAAAAGTCTAATGGAATTCATAATTATGTTAGTAAATTGCTAAGTATGTATTATTTCTAAAATGAGTGTATTCTATGAATAATCAAAAAGACGTTTTAGTTATATTAGTTATCCAAGTAGGCTAGCGTCACACATTTAAAATAAAATATCAGTCAGGTCCTAGAATTAAAAAGATTCGTGTAGTCATGACAAAACCAATGTATTCGGCACATCATTATATTTGTCCTAAAACGTTAGCCATGTAGAAAACATACATAACATATAAAAGTACATCGTATGTAATCTACAACAAGTAATTAATTAAAAAAATCAAAAACCCGACTGCACCAAAAAGGCTGAAGTAGAATTTCCAAAAGCAGTGAAATAGGCATTTCGTTATTTTTATCCAGAAAGCCACATACAAAGTTTCATAGTAGGTGTCTGCTTCAAAAACAAAAGATGTTCAAACAATATTATCCTATTTTATCCTCGTAGTGCTCATTTACGCTATATAAAGAACCTAAAAAATGTGTAAAATTCCAGCACGCTTAAGTTCAGCGGTTTCCCTTTGCGTCGATCTCTGGTACAGCAACTCACTCATTTAGTCAGACAGTCATCTTGATGTGTATATACGAGTATATATATATTAGCTGACCCTGCAAACGTTGTGTTGCCAAATAAATAAAAAAAAATTAAGGGTGAACATTACTTACCCTTATCACTTAGGGGTAAAAAAATATAGATAGTGGCCGATTCTCAGACCTACTGAATATGTATATAAAATTAGGTGAAAATCGGTGAAGCCGTTACGGAGGAGTACGGTAACTAACACGAGAATTTTATATGTAAGATATATTATATAACGTATGCGTAATCTTCTCTTAATTTCCTGTATTTTGACACCCTACTCGATAGGTTTGGTTAACTTTTTTTAAAACGTGTTACTACTCGTATTTCGCGAAAAAATCCACCATTTACGGTCTATAAAATATATAACTTCAGTAAATTAAAGTTTCGGTCATTATTTTACCTCGTTAGAGGTAGAATTTCATTAGTTTTATCTAACAAGCCTGATGCAAAATTTCATAGCGTTTGCTTCAAAATTGACGATTGTTCAAATGAACTTTAAACCCTTATTTTACCCTCTACGGGGTTGATTTTTCGGCAGGCGATAAATAAGTGCGTCCTTGTTCCTATCCAGAAAGCCAAATACAAAATTTTATAGTAGTTGCTTCAAAATTAAAGGATTTCAAAAAAACTGTTTTACCCTATTTTACCCTCTTTAGGGTAGAATTTCCAAAAGGCCTTTCTTAGTACTTATTCACGCTATATAGAGAATATATGTGCAAAATTTCAGAAGTGTAAGGTCCTTGGTTTAGGCTGTACGTTGATTTCTGAAAAATGAAAAAGTCACTTAGTTAGTCAGTCAGTCAGTCACCTTGGTGTTTTATATATATACAAATATGTTTTTATAATCTCCGTTTAATTTCCTTTCATTTGATACCCTACTCGATAGGTACGGCTAACTTTTTTTTTTTAATGTGTTACTATTTCGCGCCAAAAATCCGCCATTTTGTTTTTTTATTACTAACACCTATCTAAGGACACTCGGGTCATTGAGACAAATATAATGACACCTTAACTGTTGAAATTCATCCAGCCGTTTGTTAGATCGGATCAAATAAAGAAAGACAAACATACAAGATACGCGCGAAAAACATAACCCTTCCTTGGCAGTCGGGTAAAAAAGATAACAAAAACAAGATTTAGTTCAACGCCAGTCCAATCAAATAAAGAGGAATACACAAAGGCTTAACAGCCGTGTTTCATTGCAAATGGATGAGCGATAGACAAATGAAAAATATTTTTTCTGCAAAAAATATAAAAATAATCTTAGTAAACATACAGTGATTGTGAATGTCATTTAAAACATATGTGGCATGCATATTTCAATGTTGGTTTCATCTCAATTTTTTGTCTAATTAAATTTTTAAATAAATCTAAATCTAAATTTTAAAATTTTTCTTAATGGTTTTTATTATTTTTTATTAACATCATTTAAAATAAGAAATATGAATTAAAATTGAACATAAGTTTTTCTGATTTCTTAAAAGGGAATATTTTATGGTTTAAATAAAAAAAAATATTTCTTTGTTTCAAAATTTATACGTAACGCGGCTGGTACTAGTATATTGTTCCCAATTCTCGTTTTCACTCTTTCTTCGCTTACGGTTTACCAAGTTCCTAAGACAGGGCGGGGACGCCAGGTGGGCGGTTAGGCCAATAAATAGATTTCTATTAGTGCTGAAGCAATACGAGCTGAACTATTTTGTTAATGCCTACATTTTAGGATTAGGTCGCTAGATGTAAGCGTGAAAGGATTTCGGTGTGAATATTTTACTCGTAAGTACACTATTAGGTATCATAATGTTTTTAGTTATTTAGGGCTTATTAAAACTTTTCTCGTATTTTTGAAATATGTTGTGCGGTATCTGTAACCTTACCATGGATTTTACGTTTTAACTGTTTTGGTATTTGTTTACGTATTTGCCCATACAATTTGTAATCAGCGCCCCTAGTGGATTGTATCAGAACTATAGTGTCAGTAACGTAACATTAAATGTCTAAATTAACAAAATGGCGCTTTATGTTTTGTCTCACTTTTTTGCGAACATGTGAGGCAGACAGAAATACTTGAGCACTTACTTATTGTTACGTTTACTCAGTTTACTTGAAGCAAACGAAACGGAATATTGGATTGAGTAAACGTTACGTAAAATTGTAGGATGTTTTGAAAACTTACGGTAAGAGTACTGGACTTTAAATTCTTTTCTATGCAGTTGGGCAGAATTGCCTGTTCTATCCTTGAATTAATATTAAAAAGTTTTATGCAGGTATGTAGGTTTGAATATATTGTTATGCTAAACAGTACAAAATAAAGACACCTACAATCCTTCAGTAAATAATCTTTCAGTAATAATTACAAACGTTAAATAATACTCTACAATTCCATACTTTTTAATCGCCTAGAATAAAGAAAGCTTTTAAAATATTTTTAATGCGTTATTTAGACATGGTAAGAACTTTAATTTTTACAATGTTATGAATCTCAGACATACATTGGTATTTTATGTGATCCTTCTATTATTATTACGTTACAGTTAACATAATAATCGAACATTATCAACTTGTTTCTAAGAGGAAGGGCCGGTCATTGAAATGATAAGGCTCCCATTTTCATTATAACACATATAATGTTAGATACGACAGGAATTTCACTTCTCAGGAAGATGACTTCTGAGCTGGGCTTGTATAAATTGCACGTGATCCCAGCTGTTCTAGTGAGCCTTTATTTTAATGATCTAGGAAATCCATTAAGGCGAGGCCGTGTTTCTGTACCTTCCGTCAAACGCTACGGCGCCGAGCGAATACTGATGTGTTGACCTTGGGGGACACGGACACCTTAATACATGTTGGGAGACGTGTGTTGTGGGTATTGCATTGTACTGATATGGGATTGTATATGTCGCGTTTTTTATTTTATAGAAGTGTGAAGCCTCGATATGAATCGGTGGGTGCTGTCAGATATCTGAAATCAATTTCATATTGAATAGGAGTCCCATTTGTAACCAATTAGATGCGATTGTGTCCCTTACATGGGGCGTCTTGAAAATGTGAAACAAACATACTAAAAATCTCCGGATATTGTTGCGGTATATACTAATACAGGTGTTACTACTATGAGGCGGAAATAAAAGAGTAATATAACCTTTAAGTTGCTTTAACCTTTTGCAGATATAAGCAAGCAACTATATGAGAGAGGCATAATTATGCATCTTTTAATTGAACATAGCGATGGTAGTCAATAATTTTCTATAGTTACTTCATGTACTAACCTTATTGTGATTTCTATGGTTGAAACACCTATTCGGCAATAGCACTACTTATGGGATAAAATATGGGTCAAAGCCAAAAATAAAACAAAACGTATTTTTCCTTGATTAATTTCCAGGAGAAGATTTCAGAATACATAACACTATAATAAAACTCGGAGCCCTTTGGGAGCCGGCTAATGCATGGAACCGTGTGGGAGGGTCCAGGGGCCTCGTTTGTATGCACGCCGCGGCTCCTACGTACCGCCGAGGGACAATGCAAAACACGGGACTAACGCCATGCCCTTAATGGATTTCCTAAATCATTCACGTTACCGGATTTGCGTGTGTCTTTATTGGAACTTACGAATGTTTCGTTTAGTACTAAGGTCACGGTAGCATAATAAAAGAGAAGTCTTTGAGCTGAATAACCTTAACCTTAACCATAAATCATTACTTTCCCGTAATGATTTATGATGTAGAATTACAATGTTAGTCATTATATAAGCCACGTGTAAATACAACTAAGTGAACCTTAATATGTTGACTATACGAAGACGAATGTTCTTAAGTCACTTGTAAATGGATAACTACTTTGGCGGAATAATATCTAGGTAATCATTCGTTTAAAGCTCGGTATTAATAATCAATTTATAAATATTTTGGTTTCGATTTTAAATCCCGATTCCGGTAATCGTAAACGTATACGTATGTTTAAAGTCTTACTTGCCAGAGATCGACCTTGACAGATTCTGCATACTAGCAATTGATAAATTACGATTGTTGGTGCCGAAAGTTTTTCCATATGAAGTTGTTACCGTTTTGTATTGACTATATTGTAAGAAAGATCGACATTAATTTAATATTTTGCAATCTAAATCACAGGTTTGAGCCCAAAACTCAAGACACTTTTATTGGTTTCATCGCCTAGTTTTGTAAAACATACTTTCGAATGCAACACTCACGTTTTTGATGATTTACATATACCTTGTAACATGTGACGAACCGTAATTTACTTGTAAATTATAAATAAGTAACACAAGTGAATTAATTTACGTTTAGTACGTTACCTAGAAATGAGATCAACAACTAATCGGATCCGATTAATGTCAGTCAATCGGAAGTAATAATCTGATTTGTTATTCAAAAAGCAATTTGGATCGAACGGATTGAATGGATTGGTGGATTGAATGGACATAAGTAACGACGGAAGGTTTATGTTAGATTGCGTTTAACTATTAATAGTTTCTAGTTCCTCTGTATTGAATGAATATTTTACGAGTACAGCGTATGTTTGTATGACATGGGTTTTGAAAGGCGTTATAGACTGTGATGGCTTTAACGTTTATTATTCTCATAGTTCTATCGATTTGATACGAACTCCATGGATAGCAGTAACTAATTTTGCATCAAAAATAATAATAATAATAATAATGCTGCACAGGTTTCAATGATATCGCGTTACATGCCTTATACAAGGCATTTTCCATGACGCCCATAAATACGAGTACCTATTCTAATACTTACAGTTGTACATGTACACATACTAAAATTCTTCATTTGGCATCCCAGATCTGTGTATTTGACTAATATGGTGCATTCACCATATGACATCATTATGTCTCGTAACAAATACACAAACAAACAAAGAAATGGATAGACGACGGACAAACTAACACACGGGCAGACAAACAGGAATAAAAAGACACGAAAACTCTAGTTATTTACACCAAACATCCCGTGAGATCAGTATGCTTCCTGGAGATAAGAAATGTTAATGACTGCAAGATACACCGGATGCTGCACGTAGGGCAGTTTAAAATTCAGCGAGGGCACGCGCTGAATGGCCTCTTTATCTTTTAATTCACTATCAAGTCCACTAGCGAGCCTTTTTATTACTCTTTATTAGGATTTATAAAGAACGTTTGCTTAAGAGTAAATGCAGCGGGTTTATTTTAAACGATATCTTTTTACTACAAAAGTAAAGATAAAAATCCTGGTATACATTTATGAATAGTACATATAATAGTGCCAAAGAGCGGAAATGAATGCAATTGAAAACTTAATAAATTTAATATTGAAGCTTTTCTGGAAAAAATATTAAATTATGAGTTGATTAAGTTTGTATTGGTATTATTAATTCTATTGGATAATAATATTGACTTGGATATACGAGCAATAATATTGGATTAAATTTTAATCCGTATATTTGGAACCTCTCATTTATCTCCATTAGATAGTATCTACGCTTGAAGGAAAATATTAGATTATTTAGCAATGAACATTAGTTCGGATGTTTTGAGGAACTAATTTGTTATATTTATTTAATTACTTCACTTATATTTCTGTATCCTCTGCGTGTAAATGGCACCAAGACTCACTGCAGAAGTAATCTATTAATCTAGATGTCAGCCTCGCTGGGCATCAAATCCAGCACTCTCAGCGTACAATTAGGCTAAGTTAAACCATCCCCTTAATGTTTAAAAAATATATCGGAATCCGGAAAGTGCCAAAAGGTCAAACGCACCTGTCATTGCGGCTGAACAATTCAAATACCTACCCTCAGAGGGCGATATTAAAAATCGCCGACGTGAAATTTATGCGAAAGGGCCAACGAACACTTACGGCTCTTGTGGTAATGGATACGTCTCATCACCGGCTGGGAACGAATAATAACGCAATATTTACCTTATTTACATAATAGGGGTTTCAAATTTTATTTACAAATATATCCACTTCAAAACCACGATAATTAGAGAAAGAATTTATATTGAATTTTGATTGACGTCTAAACACTTTGGGGTGTGGTTGAATTTTGCAATTTAGCATAAATTATTTTAGTTTGTTGTATCATTGAGACTTTGTAAGTTGCTGAAAATAAAATAAAAAGTGCATCGGAATAATTAATCGTTATAAATTATATTTAGCTTAAAGATTTTTTATATCTATTCGATTTACTTTTTAGTAGAAAATAAGGGAAATAAATAGTCGGTAGGCTGAAGTGCGGAGTTTAGACTTTAAATGACATTGTTAAAAGTTATACGATTCTACAATTTATAAGTATTTAATATCTGGATGGTATACGAGGTATTTTTAAACGACGTTTTCTAAAAATGAACCTTGCTAGATCGATTTATCGCCTCGGAAATCCACTACTAATTTCCATGAGAATCGTTAAAGCATTTTTCAAGATTCAGATAGTATACATATACAAGAATTGCTCGTTTACAGGTATTAGATATATTTTTCGCTTGTCGCGTCACGTCTATCTTGACGGTGAGACAAGTGGGACAAAATCCGTATTAAAATTCGCCAGCCATTAACGGGGCTTCGACTCCCGCGAACCTATATTAAAACTCGAGACAGTAGACACATGTTACAATTTTACTTCCTTATTAACTTGACAGTTTCTTTACTTTGGGAGTAATATATAAAGATAAATATTTTTGTGCGTATATTTATTATTTATTTAACGGTCTAATGATTCATGAATAAAGTTGCAATTAATTAATTTTAATTGTACATAATAGTAATAATAATAGCACTTTACTTAGGTTGAACAATATAGAGGTATTTTAATTGAAGATGAACACAGATGATGAACTTTAATTCGGTTGTTGTAATTTAGACACGTATAATAAATATTATTTACCGGGAACACGAATAAGACCTCGGGGTCTTAGACTTATTCGTTATATTATAGTTTTTTTTAATTTATAGTCATTTTCAAATAATGGAAAAAATTAACGTTATTATCACATTTTATATTTGGTTTCTTTTCATTTATTTTGTGTCCTATTTACATTCTAAAGTAATATAACAAAGCCATAGTTATTAAGCAATTATGAATAAAACAATTGTTAGTGTTTAAGCTAAAATTTGGTCAAATTAAGATCTTCTTGATTGAAAGTAATACTGTCCATTAATTTTAAATGATTACTCAAGATAATTATACACAAAAGGGTTGCCGCAAGATATTCAAAAATAGCCCAGCCCACTTCCCTTCACAAGATTAATCTCTAACATGAAAACTATTCGGCGGAGTCCAAAATTCTGCAATTTCCTTAATTAAACCGTTTGAAGTATGCTGGAATTAAGCGAGCCTTATTCTTTTCAACTTTCTATTCATAACTTCTTTAATTTCGGGCCGGATTACAGCGGCGTCCCTAAATGAACCTCAATTTATGCAGGTGGAATAAGTTTTATCGCTTTAAAAGTTCCGATTCTACGGTCATCTTATGCTTCCTGGTTCGAGAGCTGTCATGCTGCTGAATGTTGATCGTTAAATATAAAAACTCTATTATAGAAAGATAATTCGGTTACAAGACATCGCAGTGTTGTTGCTTTATATGGATTTGATTTCGTCACTTTGATGAACAAAAATAATAACTATATATATTTTTATTAATAAATTTGCTTGAATATATATTTTTTATGCTAAGGTAAGTTTATTGCTAAGGTTCTTAAATATATGTTTGGTATTCATTGCAAACATTGTAATCCTTAGACTAAAATTATAATGAAATCCAAAGAAAACATTACAGTAAAATAAATTGCACAGCATTGTCGAACTTAAAGTACTAGACAAGATTATGTCAAATATTTGTTTAGATTAGTTCAGCAAAATCCCTTTATCCCCCAGCTCCGGGCCGCGATGGCAAAGCTGAAGATTTCGTCTTAATTCGTTATTTGACGTCGCGCTGCAACTTTGCGGAATATGATAATTTTGTGACTGGCACTTTTGAAGGCGGATTGCCTTTCTGAATGATTTTATGATGCAGCACATTTAAATGACGCAAAGTGAAGGGAGTTTGAACTCTGCGACCTCGCTTAATCGGATAAACTCGGTGCATTAAGGAAAGTATTATTACTATGTGTTTGTGGATTGTTTCTGGTATGTAATATTTTAGTTAATTGTTTATTTTTAATGTTACGAACTTTTAGAACTGTAATATACAAGCTACATGGCCCGCGATAGTCTTCGATCATCGGCGACAGTTGCCGGTGCAAGATGTTGCTCGTATATTTTCTCCTTTAAATGGAAGAAATACAAATATGTACAGGCAATTTACTTATAGGTTAATAAGGCCGTGATGCTACAATTGGTAGATTGCATATTTATACTTCTTGGAAAGAATAAATCAGTATCCAGTTACGTCACTTACAGCATAAACAAGCAACGAAATAAAATTCCGCTTAGTTATCAGTTTAACAAAAATTTACAACATAAAAATTGGAAACAACACCAGACAAATAAAAACAATAAATATGAACGTTAAACCACCTAACAGAAACAGAGCGCAACTTTACCAATCATTCTTTATGACCCAGCACTTCCCAAACAATATAAAAAGTGGGACAAGAAAAAATTCATCTCCCGTAATAAATTGCGCTGGTGCTGGCAACGATGACAAAGAACTCCAAAGATAATACACCCAGGATCGATATAATCGCCGTATCCATCACGGATAGTGGTCGTCAACATCATCCGCACATTTGGAATGTAAATCGCACACTTATCCCGCTTTTTGCCAAACATCCAAACAAATTTATTCACCGCGAGAAACAGGGCTATATCGATTTAGGAGAACGAGGGTGAAGCAGGGATGTATTAAAAATCATCTCAGGCTTGAACCTCGCCCTTTACGCGCCCAGTGCAAGCGGGATGCGATCAGCGATTATTTTTTTCTTTTATTCGCAAGAGGTGGTAGAACTTTTTTACTAGCGCGAGGACATTATTGTTACCTCTTTCTTTTTTTAGCAGCTTTTAGCAGCAAATTTAAAAGTCGTTTAATAATCTTTACATGGAGATTCGAACTTTTACTTCTCTCATCTGTTATCAACTTTACTTGTCTTCTTTGCATTCTTATTTAAACTTGGCGACTGTGTCCTTTATTACCCTGAACCTTTTCGCTAATTCTAGCACCGGAATATTACGTTTAAAATTCACTTATATTTTTTTTTTATTTAACCTGAAGTCCAATTTCACATCTTCTTCATCAATCTAATTTGTACAAAATTTATCCAAAGTTAGTTATAGTAATTTGATGACACAATCATGATTCAATTCATCCGCCAATCGTCATCAGTGAGACATGAGGGTGGATCCCGCGCTTATCCGGGAATCACGACAAAACGTAACGAGATAAACAAGCGTTATGAAATAGAGGCGCAACGTGAGAACAACGTCAGCTAAATGGCCATCGAGTGCCCTGACCTCTGGCGTGGCCTTATTGATTGTTTGGTTACCTTCCGTCGCGATTTTATGTGGGCTAATGTTTAGTGAACCTGACGGTAATGGCTTGTGGAGTTTGGGATTTTATTTCGTGGAAATGTCACGTTATGACGGTGTCGTGCCCTAGTAGACGGTGTGGGTCCACGTTCGATCTTCGGTATGCTTGTTATTAATACTCAATGTATACTAATTTTACCTCCCAAAAATACAAGTTTCACATTTTCTTGTATGAAGTAATTGTGAAAAATCGCGTAAATCAGTGATAATTAATCGTCTAATCTGTGCAAAACCTATCTCAGATTTGAGATAGGTTTTCTTCGCAGTATATTCGAATATCACTATAATTCTCCAGTATTTTGTATGTAACGTGTTTGTGATAATAATATAGTGATTTTATTTCAATATTGACATCTATGATTGAAACATTGAATATCTAATAACTGCAATAACTTTAAGGATTTTTATCGCTGTCAATATTATAACAAACATATTTAAAAAAAAATGTTCTAGATAGCGTAGTAATTCTTACGTGGAATATTTATGTAACTCACCACAAGGTTCGTAGTGTAGTAAGTCAGTAAGCTCGTAGCTCTGAGGTAACATCATTGTAAGTCCTAGCGCCCAACCCCGCCAAAATAGCTTAGGTTAACTCTTACCACTGGCGTAGCTTATGCCAGGTATATTGGATAGCGTAGCATGTTACGCGTAGCACACAGATAAACTTGTAGCGGTCGCGTAGCATTATTGTAAGAACTATATTACATAGTTATATGAGTGGAGTCGCAGTAATTAGCAGTGTAGGAAAAAAATATACCTAATAAAAAATTAACGGTGTGTATATTAATCTTTCATATTTTGACACAAAAAGTAAGCTCTAAGAAACGACATAGACCTTGTTATCTTAATCAAAATGTTATATCAATGTGTGGTCATAAATAATAGTGTTTTTAGTGATAAATCCTGTGAAATGGAAGGGTATTTCGTAAATGTAGGCTCTAGCGTTAACCTTTAATGGGAGGTTCGGTTGAGAGTGTATTATAGAGCACAAAGGAATATGATATAAAATCAATATAAATTAATTATGTTACACTTCCATGTATATTATTTTCAAATTATGTTAAGTATAAGTTTTAGTGGCAGTGATAGCCTAGTGGTTAAGAAACGCGGCCTCTCGATCGAGGGGTCCGAGGTTCAAATCCCAGGCACGCACCTCTGATTTTCAAATTTATGCGCGTATTAGAAATTAATTATCACTTGCTTAAACGGTGAAGGAAAACATCGTGAGGAAACCTTCATACCTGAGTGATTTATATAAAATCTTAAAGGTATGTGAAGTCTACCAATACGCACTTGGCCAGCGCGGTGGACTATGGCCTAATCCTTCTCATTCGGAGAGGAGACCCGTGCCCAGCAGTGGGACAGTAATGGGTTGATGATGATGATGATGATCAGTTTTACTACATGTTTTTAACCCGAATTCAAGAGACTACAATAAATAAAACCTTTGAGAAAGACGCTGCTATTTTATTGATTTAACTTGTCTCGATTGCAGGTTAAATACAAACGATATTTATAGAAACAAAGGGAGTGGAACCAGTCTAAAACATATTCTAACGTTGCTTCATATCGCCTCATTAACATATACCTAAATATTTTTCCACCTTAATCGCCAGTTATTTGTCTAAGCCTTCACGGGACCATTATGAGCAAATCTAATGCCCGTGTAATTAATTAAACTTGTACAATGACCGAGCTTGTTTCAGGCTCAATTTCATTTCATACGCCCACTCGCTGGCTAGAATAATCATGAAAGTAAGTTTAATAAATTACTGTGAAAGTGGAATGAAGACAACTAAATAAAATGTACAAGGTGGGATTTAATTTAGCAAGTTAATCAACTCTACCTTGTGATGTTGATTGATTGCTTCGTAACTCTTTTTTATTATGTTTGAATTAGCAAATGAGCATGCAGTCCGACTGATTGTAAGTGGTCACTGATCACCAAGTCTACAACAGATGGTTTTTATTATAATATAGGAGTGACAGACGAGCGTGCAGTCCACCTGATATTAAGTGGCTACTGCCGCCCATGGACATCTGTAATCAATCCCAGATAGGATTAGATATTCCTACCTGAGATCGGCAACAGATACGCTGCTACCCCTGAGGACTAAGCTGGAACGCCTCGGAAAAGTCTGTCTCCTTTACCACACCCTTCAAACCGGAACACAGCAGCGCTTAACACTGCGGTTATTAGGTAGAAATGGGTGTGGCGGTGGTGCCACTGGAGTCGAACTACAAAGGGTTCTACCACCTTAAAACCACTTTTCTACATGAAGTCAAATAAACATATTTTTAATTTATATTTTGATGGTTTCATCGTTTAATGTTTGTTTTTATATAATAGTAGCGTGTATATAAATAGTAGCGTGTTAGAATATAGTTTTCAGGATGATATTTTTTTGTGACACCAACACTGGCAATATATTCGATCTAGAGATATCTGTTTTATTTCATTGTTTTGGTGTTTAATAAACCTTATCTAAAATTCATATTTTATACCAAATTGTAATTTATTTCCACGATGTAATTTATTCCCATAAGAGAAAAAATGTACTAAGCAAACTCAAATCTGCCTTTCCGAATTACACCCGAAGCTTTTTCAAATCAGAAGAAAGAGCTAACAAATCAACTGAGCAAACTCCATTTGAATAAATCTCAGTTATATTTTGAGCGATGTCATTAATATTCCACGAAATACTACAGTCTTCATATCTTCCCTTTTATCAGTCTATGGAAATCCATTGCTGCACACAGGCCTCAAACAGAACTTGAGAAAGGGGTATTTGCCATAGAAAGCTAAAATAAAAAGGTGTGTTAAATTCCTATTCTATTTATTTCTAGCATGAAGTAGTTCTTAGGTTTTGATAAAAGGGTGCAAATACTAGCTGACTTGGATATGTGTCTATCATCTTAGTCATCAGGAGGAGCAAAGCGTCTGAGATCTATAGATCCCCTGTTCTTTTAAATTATACAAATAAAATATTGGAAAACCTATATAGAGAGTAGGCAAGAGCTAATGATACTTCCAATTCACTTTAGTTACCGGATACAGGAGCCAATATTATTAGTTCCCGCATGCATCACAATAATTAAAAAGCCTTTAGTATATTGTTGGTATATTTATATTACAAATAATTAAGTTACAGTGTTCCGCTGTGGTTTTAAAATAATCTTTTATTATATTGGTTTGTATTTCGAAGCTCCTTGTGTTGTTGTACTGATTTTAAACTTGTGTCGTAACAGTTTTAAAAAGTAACCTAATATATTGTTTAAAGTTTTTTTTAATTATCCTTTCTTTCTGTTTTAACTATTCCTCCAAATCAAAAATATTGACAAGATTGTTACGTAAAACTAAATAAAGTAAGAAAGCACATGGCATAGTGGATAAACAAAACAAAAGAGATCACAGATCAGAAAATAATGATAGGCCATAAATAAATTTTGCTTACATCATGAAAAATAATTTCAATAGGCGATAAAAATGAAAGTTAAAATTTATTTTCATAAATTCAAATACATCAAATCATACTCGAAAACAAGTAAAGTCCCAGCTTATCCTAGTACAATCTGAGCCATTAATAAATCTGAGTTAAGTGCGCGCTCCCGCACACGCTGCGTTCCGCACGCGCGCGCCGTCGCCTCCCTTCAAGGTGACGTGACGGCTGTTCCTGGCGGTGCTCTTAATATTTCATTCAAACCCCGACGTCTGATGGAGGCTCCAAGACTAGGTTACCCTAAATCAAAACATGCGTAAAAGTTTAAGTAAATCTGGGTAATATATCTCTGGAGGCATGGCTACTGCATCGGTTAAATAATGTAGTTTAGTACGACGGCCAAGTGTATGTTAGAAGTTCGGAAACGTCTTAGAACATTGAGAATTCTGAGACATATGAAAATTCTCACGAAATTTTTGATAATTGTCTTGTACCTAAAAAGTAGATTATTATTTTTACCGTCAACCCCCGTCAAATGCCACAAGGCATTAGTCTCACAGTAAAGAAGCGCAACTCCAAAATACTCAATGTGGTGTACTACCACCATTTTGTTTTATAAGATGTGTGTTGTACTTGTATAATAAATGTGAGATTGCAGTCCATCGACTCGAGTCAGTTCTACTTCGGTTGCGGCGAGAGTCGGTTGCAAGCGCACAAACTACAAATAGATTGTTTTCTTGAGTATCAACCACTGTGTCAAATGTCAATCAAATGTAGAAGACAAACATATATAATTCTTCAACAACATCCAATCCAAACGATAGTACGAAGCCTCTAAAATAGCCAAAAAGCAAACAATAAAGCAACGTTTTACACTCCAATTCTCTAATCCCATTAATGAAGTTGACGGCGAGTGTGGCCGACACAAATCCGACCAATAGTGGAAACAGATCTAAATAAACGCTCGCTTAGTCAAATTACATAAGCTTATTACCAACTATTAAATTACGTAACACAACTAGACACAATTGAATTGTTCGTTGTCATTCTGTGAGCTTTACGCTTGTTTGCGCCGGATTAAAATATTAAAACAGACTGTTTTAATTTTAGTCGAGGATTCCATATAAAATTTATCTAACTGACTTTCTGTATGACATAATTTTAAAAACAACTGTACTGTTTTTTTTTTCAATCTATATACAATGTACAACATGTTCAATGGTTAAATCATACATAACAACGTTATCTAAGTCATGAAAACTAAGAAATGAATTTTGGTAATTCCATCCGTAAGGGGATAAAATGAGGTTTGAAAGTTTGTTTGAAAATCCGTCAATTTTGTAGCAAACGCTTTGAAATTGTGCATTTGGGTTTCTAATTATGAAACATCCATTTTGCCGTAATTTGAAAAGCAACCCCTAAGGGGGTAAAATAGCAAACACTGAAATTTTTAATTTAGCTTTGTGGATAGAAATAACCAATCATCTTTTTCGGAATTTGAACGCCTAACGAGGTGAAATGGGGATTGGTGAAAGATTGTATTTCTTATTTTATTTTATAATAAATGATTGTTCCCGTTTTAAACTGGAACGTGAGGGGATAAACACAACAAAATAATCTTTTTACCTTTTGAACGTTGACATGGAGTTATTTATTTATGAAACAAGTGCCTTTCTATTATGTCCAACATATGTTTGAGGGCTTATTTAAACGTGTTTTCACGTGTGCTGATATTATTAAATAGAATTATAACGAATAGGCATTTCAACATTTCAAATGTTCTCACCACAATAATAAAGCTCAATTAAGTTCTAGGTATTACAATTATTATTCTAAGGGTAGAGTTATAATTAAATATTCAATTATTTTTCATTTACAAATATCGTAATAACTTGTATTTGTTTTATGATATTAATTTAATTTTTTGATAAGAATATGTAAGAGCTATTATGATAATCAGACCATTATTGTCCCACTGCTAAGATCTACTCGAAGTACGAGAAGGAGTTATATAGATAGCCATGCTAATTAAGTAAAAGTTGGTAAACTGTATACGAGTATAACGTTGAGAATATTATTTGACAACCCTTGTAAATATCTATAGGTTTTAGCACGTTATTTTTGTGATAATTAATTTGTATTAGAAAATCTTTGAAAATTCAAAGGAGAAAATTAAATTCAACTAGAACTGATATTCAGTTACACTTTGATTAAGTCTATAACAATTTATATTTTAAAGACCGGAACTCAATAAACCAAACATTGTCGCTGCAGCAACAAGCGCACATCCACCCACGTAGAACCTAAAAAGGATTTTAAATTTTAATTGCAGTTCATTAGACAACTAAGCCTTTATTTACAGCAATTCCAGTTAAAAGCGTACACAAACAATATCTCTTTGTTCATTCCGCTACTTTAATGACCCGGTGGCTCGGGAGAACGATTCAACAATCACAATTCAAAGTTAAACGCTCACAGAATTCCAACTGAAGTTTCCACCGCTAAATCAGATTGCTTTCTTCTTGTGCAGGTAAATGCAAGTACAAAAACGCTTTGAATTACTATTGTAAGGAAATATCATATTTTGCGCCGCTGTGTTGTTCTGAAAGCACTGGTGATGTTAAGTTAACAGGCAGAAGAGATGAAATAAAGGTGGAGTTGAGTGGTAGAATTCAACTTTCGATTTATACAACGTTTAAGTATTGTTACAAAGTATAAACTTCGTAATTATTAGACAGAGGTTTAGATATATTGATTTGTTTGTATTTTTTATTATTTTGTATATATTTATTTAAAAAATATTATGTTGGGTTGTAGTTCTGACTGACCCGAACGTGAATAATAAGTTATTTTACTTTTCTTTTCTTTCGAACAATTCAGTTCTATGGGTACAAAACAGCTGGCAAAGTTCTTGCGGAAAACAAATTCCGAACAAAATTGTAGAACAATTTAGAAAAGAAGAAAGTTTAGTTCTTGTTTCACTTTACAGTTTTCCTATTATTAAATACACAATACATAAACACACAGTAACTAGTAATGACAAACTTGTAAGTTATAATTCCCTGAAATGTTACGAACGCCTTCAACACGGAGCGTAAGGTTGCCGACTTCTGCCCTGGAACATATTACGACGCTCGGGGAACAAATTAAACAGGCTGTAAGGAACAGGGTTCCCTGTCAATCAATCACTTTTTCTCTTTCAATCTCGCACGTCACTAGCTCGGTGGCGGTGTATTAGGTGCTTTCTATATTTACAGGGTAAATTTGTATGTATAGTGGGCTTTGATGAATAATTTGTTGTGTAATAAACAGGGTACTGATTGACGAACCATTGTCAGTCAATGGGCTATGTTATTCATAATCTATATATATAAATCAATTGCTGTTCGTAAGTCTCGCTAAAACTCGAGAACGGCTCGATGAATTTGGCTAATTTTAGTTTAGAATAATTTGTAGAAGTCCAGGGAAGGTTTAAAAGGTGAGTCAATATGAAATATATTTCATAAATAGATTCTGGGGTGGTACGAAGTTTGCCGGGTCAGCTAGTATGCAATATTTTACCACGGTACTTCATTAGGTATTCTTTTTTCTATCCCATAAAGGTATGAAACCAATGTGTAAACTTTGCGCTACAAGTTACTAAGTCTCGGTAATATCTGTTGCTAAGTCTAAATAATAGGAATACTATTTGAAGTTTATCGCAGATGCGTTGGTAGTTACCTGAAAACTATGCTGAAGCACATCAAAATTATAATTAATTGTACTGTACATGGACTTCTGTTGTATGTGGTGAGGGAAGTATAATCATTATGCCACAAAACACTGTGGAACATTGTTAAAAATGCAGTATGCTATAAGCGAACCGCTTATAGCTAGCTATTAAGTATTTTTTTTTGTAAAAAGAAAGAAAATATCGTTTTAAAATTTATAAGTAGTTGATAAAATGAAAGTTGTAAGCCGCGTTTAAATGTTTACAAAATAAAAGCACAAGAACAGTACAAATGGTTTGTATTAGTGGAGTTGGGAATTTACATTCGCCCGAATTCCTCTGTAATGTTTCTTAGTTTAAGCCTAAGAGGTGATTCCTTCTAAATGCTTACGACGGAATTATTGTAATACCTCGTTGGAGTTAGAATAGCTGGTATAATGTTTGTTATCTTTTTTCCTTCGCTGTATTCATTATCTAGATGTGTTTGTATGGTTTATGTGAGAACTGTGTGTAGAAATAGAAGATCAGTTGCTATTTTTCAAGAACTCTAATACAGCAAACCAACTACCATTAAAAAAAACTGGCAAAACATTAAATTAATTCATAACCTGTTTAGTTGTATCTGATTCTAAATAATTCGATCTTATACTATTCTATTTGATAATACTTCAGAAGAAAATTTATTCAACCGAACCTTAGGGGAACCTTAGAGGAGAGGAGTTTAGTCGATGGGGAGCTTCGTCTATTTCTTTAGCTACAACGTATGGCATATTATACATTGGGTCTTACAGAATTTTCCCCTTTACCAGGTCTGGTCTCCGATAGTACGTGTTGCTTTCACAACTCTCGTACCCAGACAGAAAAGAGCTCTCGTAAAAATTAAATAACGCATTAAATAGAAAACTTAAAGTAGAGAAAGCGCATTAATCCCGCGCCGCTCCAAGTGTATAATTAAGAAAATTACAGATGGCAACTAAAACAAAACCGCGCAGTAATGGCGGACCGAAAGGCAGCCTTTTATTCACATTCGAGACGATTTCACTTCAATGGCTCTGGGCTCCAACGCTCCTTCTAATTCTATAGCCACTCGTGGTGCTTGGCTTGAGATGATACTGTGTGCTATGCACTCCAGGAGGATGTTTTTCTCGCATTGAGGGTATAGGCGATGATATCATTTGAGTTTAAGTAGAGTGCATTTGTGGTATTAAAAGATCTCGTGCGATATTTTACTAGAGATAGAATAACAATTATTCTAACATAGTATTCAAGTTGAATTAGCTAGAATGCTATGCAAAATAAAATAAAAATAAGTTGTTTTACCCAAATATGGAGGGTAATATTTTCGAGCACATACACTATGCATATATGTATGTCACATTATTGTACGCCCTACAGTCCAAACGACTTGATGTATAGTATTTAATTATGAGGTTTCGTTAAGGTATGATTCGTCTTGTCCCTGTAGTTCTGGGACCAAAATAGGGCTACGGCAGGGGATACCCTGCCAGTCGTAAGAGGCGACTAAAAGGGGCTTCCGGAGTTGCGGGCGGCAAGAGTGGGCGCTCAAACCGCCCGGCCAGCGACCCTGGGAAGGACGGCGGTATGTGTGGTCGTATACCATCGTGTACAACAGACGGAGCCCGGGTACCTGTCGAAGGTTTCCCTAATGAAAAAAAGGTATGATTCGTCTAAATTGTGGGAGTAACATGGAGTATATTTTTAAGCAGTCAGATTTTTTTTGGTAATAATTCGTCTAGTTTATTTTGTTTGCTATTTCCCTGAACGAAATGACGAAAATGATGTTTCTCAATATTAAACTACAAGTTCAACAACCCTAACTAACTTTGTATCGATTTTGATTAGTCGATACAAAAATATCGAATTTAATCACTTAAAAAAGCGACATCCTTGAACGGCCAAAGATACTCTAGCACAGTTAAACCGTGACTACTGTATTGTGTTACTTTTAATAATACCCCACGAACATAATAGGATATTTTACACACAACTAAGTTCCGATCCGGCGATAAGGCGGAATTGGAGCCGCGGATCTAGAGCGAGCATGCGCGGAGGCGCATTTAGATTAAGTGGCAGATAAGAAAGTTTAGTGCGTTCCATCGATTGCTCGCTAACATTAGCTTGCTCTAAATACTAATGGGGATTTGGCGTTCTGTGATTTGTTTTTATTTTGTTAAGTAAAAAAAAATCTTTAAGTAAAATTAGATGTGGAAAACGTCCTAACTGCCCTCCTGATAATGTTAATAATCGCCATTCATGAACATACCATGAATATACCAGATAGGACATGAGTCCTTTTTGAATTCAGTCGCAGATATTTGGTTACCCTTAATACCTACGTCTGAACGCCTTATATATTTCTCTATTTCTTACTACATCCTTCAAACCAGAATACAAGACTACATAACACCTCTGTAATATGACAAAAACAAATCTCAGATATTGATCCAACACCTTGATAAACGGTAAACTTGTAATTATTTAGTGAATACACTATTGATAGATATACAGATAGATATTGACAGATATGACACCAAAAAAGTAAAAAAAATATAAACCTATAATAATAATAATGAAAAAATAAAAATAAAAACATAATAATAATGGGCCCATACTAATTCATGTAAATATCGCCACCTTGGCGTTCAACTCGTTATTTATATCTCGTATCTACGAGTACATGCAATAAGGACACCTTGACTATATACGCAACAAATGACGTGTGATTTGACTCTCAATATTTATTCTTTTCGGTCGTTACTATATCAAGATTAGATGGATAAGAAAGTTTAGTTCATCGATTGACCCGGCATTAGTTTGCTCTAAATAGTAATGGGATTCGGGATTTGGGTGGTTCTACGAGGCCTACCCACATTTAGATGTCAATGCCCTGCCTTAATGCTACGAATCAATCTATGCCTTGTTAACCATGACTGTTGGTTTTTGTGCTAATGTATATTAAATAGTATTTAACTAAGTTAACGAAGTGACAGACCTAATCGTGTTTTAAGAAACGAAAAAATAAAAGGCATTTATTTAGTATTGGCCTACATTCTCATTGATTAACTATAAGTTACATGTTTTCATGCTACGACTTAGTTTGAATGTGCCATAAAGTGAAAAGATTCTAAAACAAAACATGGCAGTGTTATCGTTTTTAGCTATCATTATCAAAATCCTTTTAATGGTATGAAGTAATGTCTATTAGCTATTGTGATCTATAAAATTTCTATGGACTGTGACTGTAGTGAATACCTAACAGCAACTGCAGGGGTGAGACGTTTACTATTAAATAACAAAATGTTCGTCTATTACAACTAACTTGAAGTCTTCCACTTTGAAGCTCCGACGCAACTATTGTAAATTAGTAACAAAGCTAAAGGAATGGCGAACTTGGGACATTCCCTTACGTCCCAATACAATTTGTGTTCCATTAAACTTCAAAATAGTAATCTAGTTGACCGCTAGGTTCGCTGACGTCAGGACACCTAGCCATAACCATAAACTAGACAAGCTCAAACATTGGGCCAGCGCCAAATGTCAACTGGACTAAAACGCAAAATAACAACCAGTTACATTGTCATGATTCAACCTAATTTCGACTTTAACGCTTTTCAAATAAAAACCGCACGAAGCGACCCCGTGAATTGAAACAACCGTAAAAGTTGGTGCTGTTTTCCGCAAAAATATTCTCAGTCGAACACAATACTATAAACAATGGTCATTTAAAAATGCTATTGTAGTGCACAAAACGAAAGTCATATCAAAAATCCTGGAACAGATAGCGTAATGACTGGAAAGTGAATTTGTTTGATGTTCAAATGTTTAAATTGCACGGTTATTTAAACGGTGTTATTTATTTCTTTCAACGAGCCGTTCATTTCTATCAGAAAATAAAAACGAAATGTCTGTTATTTTAAATCATTTTAAATTCATTTTCAAACAGTTACTATGAAGCTATCATACACTTTTCGCTAAACGAGCACACAAAAACGTAGAGCAAATAGAGTCCAGTGGTGTTTTTATAACTTAGCCTATAATTGGTTTATAATGAAAATATTATCTTTTAAATTATGTATTTGAAATGTTTATATTACGAAAATAATATTTCATATAAGTCTTTAATAAAGAGTTTTTCCGTATGGTTCATTGTTTTTCTGTGAATCATGATATATTTTTTTTATAATTAAGTATTTTGTGCTCAATTTTTATGTTATAATTTAGAAAACATTTAGCAAAATGTTTATGTAAATGACGGAAATCAATGACAAGCAATACCCATGATGTCGTGCCGAGCGTCAATCGAACTTATTCCAATATAACTGCACACGGAAGACTATTTCTCTACCGTTATGTTTCACTTAACCTTATCTATCGTGGTATCCGTGTAATTTTAATAAGTATTGGATGTATATATTTATTATTATTTGGCGATAGTTACTTTGTCCTGGGGCTTATTACCATCTCTTAAAACAATGTTATTTTAATCATACTTATCATTTTTGGCAGGAAATGTAACTTTTTAAGCAAAATATGACAATTTCAGTTGGTTTTATACAATAGATAAGCGAAAAATTAATAAGGGTTTAAATTTGTTCAACTGTGAATTTTTACTGTTTTAAGGAGGAAATGAAACTTTCCTGAACTACGATGTTTTTAAAAGATGGTGGTAGGCCCCCTGTCCTTGTATTTTTTTGCATTTTAGGATGTTAGGTTTCGTTAATTAAACAAGAACTATGTACTTTTCAGATAATTAATTAAAAGTTAGTTCAATGTCTTGTTGAATAAGCTCATTCTTGTTTACTTAAATGAGATAATGTTTCAACAGACCAATGATAATCATCAACCCTTTATTGATCCATCGCTAAGTCTTCTCTCACTCCTATGTTTTTTAAACCGAGTTATGTTCCTGGAATGGTACCCGAACCCTGAGTACGGGCGTTGACTTTAACGCGGAATCCATATTTTTTTCAAGTAGCTCATTTCTTACAACGCATGAATTTCATGGACCTTTTACTACCAAAACTGGCAAACCAGATTATCACTCCCATAAAAGTTACCTCCTCCCACGTATCGCACGCATCGAAATAAAAACGACTCAAGCACAATGCTGCAAGAAAAATCCATTTTTATGTATAAACGCGCAAATCAGATAATCCAAATTGCTTTTTAGACGTGAACTCAATTTTGACGTGTATTCCACTTTATCGAGCGCAGATAAATTGAGTGAGATACGGGTGGGGGCCTACTTAGCTCCGAGGCAATAATGTATGGGCGAATGCTGAGTAATGTGGATGATGTAATGTAATGCGATCTGATTTTTTCTTTCGATACCACTGACGGTCCAATTGGTTGAGTATATTGGAGTTTAAGTTATTTTTGATATTTGCTTTTAATTTCGCGAAGACAAAATCAAAAAAGTTGCATTGAGTTTGATGTGGCGTCGCATTAATCATTTTGGTTAATCTTGAAATAGTAACTATTTATTATGCCTTAATAATTATTGCAAATAATAAGACGAATAAGAGATAGTAATAAATAATTATTTATTAAAGTCCACCTCCAACAGTCTCAAGAATATGTCAAGCAGTAATCCGATTATTAACAAATTCTATATTTCCTGAACTCATCTGTATGTGTACCTTAAAGCCTTAATTAAATACCTGATAATGTCTAATATAAGTAGCAATTTATAAGAGAATAAGTATTATAGCGAAAATGCATAGGTGTGTAGTTGGTGTCATTATAATCGAATTATAAAATGTTATTCTCTAAAACCACCTATTTTATTTGCTTTTACTCGCCATATTTATCTAATTTTATTTATAATGTTACATTACGTAGCAAATTAGTGATTATTCTTCATTAGTATTTCTAAGAATTAGGATGGGAGGCTTCGGCGACAAACCCTGCTGATTTCCTTGGCGGATCTTTTCAGTTAAGGTCGTGTTCCGATCCGGTAGTAATATAATAAAAATATTGTACCTGATAATTTTATAAGTGCCTCTATATATGTATAAATACATTCATACTCATATTCGATATTAATTTCGTTTCAAACAGAAAACGTGTAGGTATAGTTTTAATTTGTCTTTGTTATGTGTCTTTTTTCAACCCCTAAACACCTCCAAAATCAGTTTTGTTCACACAGTTAATAAACAAATAGTTCGTAAGGCTGCATATGTCGCGGGAGTGCCGTACCTTTGGCAACGGTAGAAAAGTCGTTTGGCACCTTTCTGGGCTGTATATTGAAACTATGCAGCGAAACTTGGCTTTGTGCACCGAAGAGAATAATTAATAACAGTTACCCAAACTGTAATAACGCTTCGGATAGGAATTGAGGAATATCAGTAAACAGTAACACGTCAATATGTTTTGATGGATGGACAGGCATGCCAAATTTAATATGTAGCTTAGTGATATAAAATTCAACCACTGTGTCTTGGGATTCGCTGTTTACGTCCTAGGTAATATATGATTTTTATAAGTTATACGAGTATACGTTTCATCCGTTACGTCCCACTTTTGGGAATGGAACTTCACAAATGGGAAATTAATTGATTATTTTTTATATTCTTTTTTATATTCCATATAAAATGTTGCAACTTAGTATTTTTTACAAATATGAAGCCATATAAAAAAGAAATATTACCAATAAAAAGATAAATTTTCTATGGAGATTTTTGAGGATTTTCGCGAGGGAAGGTAGAAAATAGTTTACCGCTTCCCCGGCTGCAGTGGGGCCGCTCGACAACATTAGCCCCATTCAGTAATTAGCCGACATTATTTTTATGAGTACACAGCCTTCCTGTTTGAGATGCATTTAGTAATGAAACAGCCTAGCAAGCATTACTTATTTTAACCCAGTTTTCTTTTAGTGCATGAAATATGAAACCGCGGGTAATGTTTACAAAATCGTAATACCTGCATTCATAATGCACATTCTCGTGTATGAATTCGCGCGGGCACTGAAATATGTTTTCAACAAGAAAATAAGGTTTCGGGATTGCGAGAATTTTAATAAAGGCACTTTTTAACCATTAACGCGATATAATGTGATAGAAAAGCAAATATTCAATGTTGTTTTATATCCATTGCTCCACCGAGCATTTAAATGTTTAAGCTAAATCTTTACATATATTCAATAGGGAATCGAACTTGAAACATTGCATGATGATCTGTAATGGCCACTGAACTAAACTGTCTGTTATCTCGAAATGTTAGAAATGCAGTAGATTTTTTTTATACCAATGAAGTAGAAAACGAGCGTTCTATGCCAATCATCATAGTTACCCGTGGACATCTGTAATAAATTAGAAATAGTAGCAGAGTCATTTGAGGTCAGTCACGGATAAGTTGCTACCCCTGAGAACTAAGATGATATGCGTTGGAACAAAGGAAGCGCAACATTAACCTTGTTAGTGTGGCGGTGGTGCCATCGGAGCACGATATCTTCAAAAAATTCTTATAAAAGCAGTGAATGAAAAAATGCCTATATTTTGTATCACCAAGAAATATTACCATCTCGGAATCTGTACCGAAATACACAAATATGTACAACGGTAGGGTAAGGGCTAAGGACTGTCCAAGTTTCGATTATCTCAAATCCGGAATATCGAGTGACCTCTACACCTAGCCTTTGACCTGACAAAAAGGTTTGGCCCCAATCCGCGGTCCGAGTAATTCACTGCAAGCGGCTTTCACACACCCCTAACGAAACCAATTTACATGTTGCTTTACGGTTTTATTGGGTACTAGTCTATCGCTTGCGGGGATGCCTGCGTCTCTCTAGAAAATTCCTTTATGTTGTCACTGTTGATTCAATCATAATATTGTGACAATTTAAAATAATTATAGTAACAGTATTCTGATATTTCAAAAAGGATAAACCGATAATCTAAATATTGAATTAACCTAGAAAAAATATGTCAAAGCACGTAGTATATAAAATAGAACTAATTATGATAAGAACTTAATATACCTATCTAGAATAATTTTCCTTTCAAACAGGTGGTTAAGTAAACTAATGGAGTGCCCTACTTTCCTTATGCATTGAGTAATATTTTCCTTTTTTTATGATTTTAAGAATTTCATTTTAACAAAATAGTAATCGTGTTTTTTAATATATGTAAGTATAACGTAAGTTAACGTACCTTAATATTTCAAGTATTTTGTTATTATATGTATGTTAGGTTACAAAAAACCCGAATACAATAAAATTAAGCTCATAATTCTTATGCCTTATCAATTTTCCGTTACGCTTCTTTATTTAAATTAACTCAACCGCTCACCTTCTTTACTTGGTCCTCAGACCAAAGGCCGAGTTTGTAATGACGGTGATCCGGTGCGGCTCAGCGGCCACTCGGACCTCCCTCGCTTATCTCCTGCCTTATACAAATCCGAGCCGTTCCGAACCGATCTGTATAGCTAATTTAATATGGAATACATTTTATTGGAACTTTCTGAATAATTATGTACAAGTCTAGGTCAAGTTGGGTCTCTTGGTAATAGAGGTTTTTTTCTTGACACGCGTTTCTTTATGTACGCGTGCGTGTTTCTATTGAATGCATGAATTCTGCCGGCCCGCTGCAGTCTTTCCGTGCCTACGCGCATGTTGTACATGGCAGGAAAAGCATCTGTGAAACTATAGTACTAGAATCACTTACGCGTACACGCCTATACCCGCGTGACAGGAAAAATGCCCTAAAAATCTAACTAGTTAAAGTTTAGGCATGAGAAAAAAACAGCTTTATTTCATGTTCAAGTTCATTGAGAATACTTATATCAAAGAAATATATTTTACAGGGAAATAGGTTCCATAAACTGCACATCAATATAAAGTGCTTGTTGTACAAGCAATTCCCAAGCCAACAAGCAACAGCGGTCAAGCCAACGATTACCATAACGAACAGCTGTGTAACAAACAAATATTGAAATACCAACTTTAAATGGAATTTTGATTTGATTTCTTCGGAACGAATTATAATTTCAAATTATACGAAGATGAAAAATCCGGATCGGACCATCAAAGTTGAACGAAGTCGGGTTTGCAAATACTTGGAGTTGAAGCTTCGTTGTTTAAACTGATTTTTAATGTTGCAAACATTAAAAGTTGTGGAGTACTTAAGCCGTATAGGTAAGATAAAGCGATCCGTTGAGTGGAATTTAAGTGGTATCCGCGTTTTAAATATTTAAAATGTAAATGTTCTGTATTCCTGCGGATATTTCGTTGTCTGTTGTTTATCAAGCAATTAGTGTCATGTTTTGTTGTGTAATGTTTATTGTCCTAAATTTTAATTATAATTAAAATATGCGGTAAAAGTAATTTATGCTTTGAAAGTAAGTAAGTGAGTGTTTTAAATAAGGGAAAATAAAAAACTGCAAATGTTGTTATCCGTTAAAATATAATAATTTTGTTTATTCCCCATCTTTTTACTAGTGTTGAGGACTAGGTACAAATTCCTTGTTCATCTAGTTCAGGTTAGAACAAATACTAAAATCCAGAACTAAGTTATTATAATTCTACCACTTATAATTATTATTTTGTCTGTAATCATGGCACTTAGTGATATGGTTTTATAACGGCAGTCGGTACAGGTCGGGCACTGATGCTACTGCTGTGGACTAAGAACGCCTCGTACCCTTATACATCATCATCATCATTGCTATATATTTAGAAGGTGGTGCCTTTGGAGTCGAACGACAATGTTACCACCTTCGCTCGCCACTTGAAGTTTCTACATTAAATGAGTTTAACGTTGTGCTATTCTAGACTGCCATTATACCTTAGGGATGAACTATTCATAGAAACAACATAACCCTAGGTAATGTACAAGCATTTCCAAAGCTACTTTTAGATTTCAACAAATAAGTAGGAACGAAACAAAAGAAAGTACAAATAACAAGATTGTTTATAAAAGAGTTCGCGAGATCAAAGTCTAAGGATCGAAGGCGGGGTTCGGGCTTTACAGAAATCCAGGTGCAGCTTACAAAGAGGAGCTTTCTTCAGATAGATTGGAAAGCTCTTACTACGAACATGCTGGAAAAAGTTTAAAATACTTGAAAGGGGTTGAGCTTTTTGTGGTATTTTATAAGCAAATGGACATCAATGCTCTATGGTCTTTAAATGATCTGCTTGGCTGCTCCTTAAAACTTAGAAGGAGGATTTTGTGTACCAGTGCATGTCGTATTTACCAATGAAGAGTATTAACTAGGAGGTATTAGGTATTCGTATTAGTAAGGAACATAGAGCTAAATATTAGTATAAGGTGGTAGGTCAGCTAATAATGTTTGAAGGTGGTAGAACCTTTGTGGTTCGACTCTGTGGTTTCGGTCCAATATTTTAAAACAACAAATGTTGACAACTACTTCGAAAATTCATAGATTGTAAAACGATTTAATGTCTCTCATTTAAATTAACTCCGTGAAAGTAATCAATACGAGTACTGTATTTACGATACAAAGTAAGCAAACTGTAGCAGAGGTTCTCAGAATTAGTCCAACCGAGCCAACCAAGTCAAAAGTCTTCGTACAGTTAATTAAAGTGAAATGTCATCTCAATTTCAACGACCGAATAAAAGTCAATCACGCGAATGAATTTAAACGATAAAGAAATATACCGCATGGAACTAAATTTAACGAAATGGGAAGATTTGAGTAAAACAATTAGAGCTACTAACTTGTTTCATTGAGAATGAGTAAAAATGTACCGTGTAATTATCTCGTATTTTTACCCGACTTCGGAGAGTAACATCTTTCAAGCGTATGTATGTATGTACGTCTTATTCTTTGGCTCGCCTCACAGTCCAAAAAGCTTGACGAATTTTAACGTATGAGATTTCGTTAGATTCGTCTAAATTGTGGGAGTAACATAGGCTATAATTTTATATCTGTCTGACTGAAAATTGATCTCGGAACCAAATACATGTCAAACCGTTACGATCCGCTTCTCCACATGAATCGTCATATCGTATATATTCATTAATGTCAAATTATTAAGATAATAAACATTGACATATCTATATCGTTAATACATTGACAAGACCCGACATAATTATCAAATCTTTAGAGAGCCGAGGTAACAAAATCCCTCGCTCAACTCGTTCTTCGTTACACTGTCGGGTTGAAACAAATTCCTTAGCGGAGTTTTCTCGACTTTACAACTTTTGTGACTCTTCCCGAACCCTCGATCCCTTACGATAGGAAGCCCATTAAATTCTTTAAACTAATTATAAGAGGCCGGCTTGTTGAAGAGTTGGCTTGATCAATCAAACTCGTTTGTAACAATCATCTGGCCTCAGGCTCTTTTCTGGTAAATCTGCGAAGTATAATATAACTTTTAGGAGACCCTGGAAGGGTCTTATTCGTATCTTCTTACCATTTCTTGAAACTAGCTTTTTAACTTGACTTGCTACTTTTCGGAAATCGTGAACGTAGCAAGTCTATGAAATTTTATCAACGGTACCGTTTAACTTTTAAATGTTAAAAGTTTTTAAAATGAGTGTTGTGTTACTATGTTCTAGTTTGACAGTATGGTATTGTAAGGTTCCATTCCCTTAGCACTAGTGTTCCAAGCTTTTTCTTTTAAAGTTTAAGTAGCAAACGAGTTTAAATAGATAAGATGATGATCTCAGACGTAAAGAGTCAGCTATATTAGATTTTTCAAGTACAACTCAGATTCCATTTTTTTATTTATTGGTTAAAGTCCACCTAACTTAAAGTCAATCGAATATAATTATTACACATTTATCACGTATCATTATAATTATTACGATCACATATTCGGCTATTTCTAAAATCTGCATGCGATCCTCTTCAACGTAAAACATAAAGCAAAGACCCGCCTCCACTTACGCAATGACACACGCGATGGCGTTAATATTTTATGCTGATAGGACATCCCCTTACAACCGTTTCCGACACACACACCTCTATCCTGCTAACGTAATGTTGGCACCTTCTAGCTAAATGGGCTTGGTTTAGCTTCTCTGCTAGTTTTTCAATGCCACGTTTGTATGATAGACATGATTAACACCTCCTGCTGGTCACGCATTGTAATGTAAAATATACTAAGTGTCATATTTTATTAGAAGTCTGTATTAAAGAGCGTAGGATACAGTAGATGAAACTGAGGAAGTAGAAATGCTAAAAGCTTACAGAGAGATCATGCGAGAGATCCTAGAATAACTGTATAGTTTTTATTACGCTACGGCGTCAGGAGTGTAATGTTTTTATTTTTACATGTAGACAATAACGACCATAATAATAGAACGCCGCCAATACTAACAGCTACTTAAATGACGGATATGCAATTGTTAACTATAGCATTGTATTGTCATCCAATATATGACACCCTTCAGTGTGGAAGACAGTTATTGCTGTTGTACGGAAAAAATACGAGAGAAGCCAAAATAGAGTAGAGCTTATCATACGTGCATAAAGTTGTATAATATCAGTAAACCCATATCAAAGTGAGACGCGTAAAATTGTGTACATTTTACGATTCATGCGTGTTATGACTTGTAGGAGTAGACATTAAAACATAAAGTTTTGTATTGTTTTAGCCTCGGATGTTTCAGCTTTTTTTGTTGTTTTCATCATCCTTTGAGAGGAAAACATGTTTTATAACCCGATTAGCTTATTGGTTTGCTCGTATAAAAAATTGACATTGTTGGATATTGGAACTGTTGTTTGGGTTTCTAAATAATATTTACTAATTTTGAGGGTTTTTTGAGATCCTGAGATAAACAGAAATATGTTAAATATAAGTCCATAAATTGTTATTTAAAAAGAAAAATATGTGTTAACTTTTAACGAAAAAATCTAAGTAAAGTAACTAACAATGCCATATCTTTTTTTCAATATATCGTATGAAAAATAACTGTGGGAGAAATCATACAATATAAATAACATACTTATAAAATAAAGTTCAACAATAGTTTCGTATATAAAGGTATAACGACGCAAAAATCTTGCAAAGTTTCACTATTCGTCTTGTTCAAATAAAATTGATAAGTTTCAGTCGAATTATTAGAAGTATCTTTTAAGAATTTTTCAGCTATGTTGATTTGAAAACAAAGTAAAAACAAATAAATAACTAATAAGTATCAAATTAAATAGTCAATATGGACGGTTGATGATGGCCTAATCTAAGGGAAACCCGTTCCCAGCAGTGGGACAGTAATTGGTGGACGATGATAATGATGAACCTTTGACTACAACTCACGTGTGGCGTGCGGATCCGTGCGCGTGCGAGATTGCAAGAATTTAGTTCGGTTCCTTGTTTTATCATTCAAAAATCGCTTGCGCGCGCGCGGCGCTGTATCAGCGCGTAACTCGGACGCGCTATATAAACAAACATAACTACGAATGTAGTACATTCGTCAAATTTGTTGGCACCCTAAACATATACTGGAAAATGTTTTATACATATCTTCTTATGAAACGAGTAGCAAATGAGCACGTAGTTTTAAGTAAGTAATAAAATACATTAAAATTAACAGAACAGGCTACGTATCCCGACAACAACTTCCTTGGAAACGAGCCTTTCCGGTCCCAGTTACTCGTAGCTCTCGTTAGTTCCCTGAACTCGGAAATATTGTCATTAGAAAAATATCCTCTCTCATAAAGCAATTAGTTAAGTTATTTAGGAAAGTGACTGAACCGTGTAATAAAGTGAGCATCAAAGAGAAATTCTATTTCAAATACATTTATAAAGATGGTAATTTTCTTAGTAATTCTTAGCAGTCATCATAGACACCACTATATACTTTGGTTTAATAACAACGGTATATACATACATTCTAGGTATTGTTAATGCGTTGGTATGTCATAGCGGCAGATAAAATTATTATTATTATTACCTATTCATGAGATGCAGTTATCCTAAAGGTCAGACGTGCACTGTGCAGCTATTCCCTAATTTCATAATGTAAATAAATAAAATAGCAATATTTTATATCATTTGTCACTCAAAACCTCAAGCGATTCGATCGGATACCCTTTAATTCCAAAGGCCAAATCCTTAAAGAGACGGGTTATGTTCAAAATATACGGAATCTCTCAGGGATCAAGGCAGAGCTTATTACATAGTACCGGCACCGAATATCCTTCAACGGAATGATTTATCGACGTGAAGTGGGGACATTGATGGGCTTCCGACACCGTGTCTCTTTGTGCCCTTTTGTGTGTGTTTAAGTACATTTCGAAAGGATTTGTTTCCAAAAATAAATATTTGTGAACCAACTTTTTCTCTTTTTGGTAAAGTTTAAGATGGAGTTTTCTTCGTTCTCGACCACAATCAAAGTTCTATGTATTTACATTAATTTATATTTTTATATTTATAAGCAAATAGATTCTACGGTTGTTTTTTGTTCCTTCTTGTTATTTCGCTTGCGATGATTTTTTGTGTTCAAGATTAAGATTTCCTCGTGAACGCCAACAGCATAAGTGAAAAAAATGTAAATTGAAGACTAAAACATTATATTATATTATGCAATGCGTATTTTTGTTTAGGATAAACTTCTGAATTCTTCTATTCTTCTACAATTTGAAATTTGGTAGACGTATTTTGACCTGATCACGAATATCATAACGAAAATTGGCGCAAACGCCATTTTGAATACGAAAAACGAAGGAGAACATCTTTTCGTTCGGTGTGCATGATCGCGCATTCCTAACCGATTTAGACAATTTTTTTTAGCTTTCCCCAGAAAGTGTGTGTGTGTGATCAAAATACGTTAGTCTTCCAAATTTTAGGTCGATCGGCGGTATGCGCTTTTCGGAAGTGCACTCTTTGCCTATAATAATTTGTTTCCCATACGTACTACATAAATGTGTTCATTGTTATGGATACGGTATGTTGTCAAAGAATTTTCGAAGGTTGTGGCTTACATCAGCTCTGTGTAGCGCTACTGTGTTCCGGTTTGCTATTATGTTACGCTAGCGTAGCAATGCCCTCAAATTTTAACCAATTTTTGCCTACTAAAGTCTTGCCGAACTAATTGGTTAAGCTTAAGATTGATTATTACTACTAATGGGCCGTAGTCCTTAAAAGTAGTAATACACTTTTAATCGATAAGGAGTCCTGTTCTGATCCTGCTACATACATATACGAGTATGTCAATGTTGCAACTACAAAAGTTAAAACCACATAAGTGTTTGCTATTTCTATTAAATATATTCCAATACAGATACGTTCGGAAATAGCTATTATAATAGCAAATGAATTTGTATTGTAATTCGAAACAAATAAAATTACGGGCGACGGTCGGAAGATCGAAAACCGATGTTGTTATTTTGGGAATGAGCGAAAACAATTGCGGGACCTTCCTTTGTCCGGCCGGGACGGGCAAATTGGTACCGCCGTAAAAACATCTACGTATTAGGTGCGGTTAGAATGCATCTATTTCTATTTTTTCCTTGATTAGCTGACTGTTAAAATAGTCTGACACATTTGTAGGACTTAGGGATAGGAATGTACTATACTTTTTTTTTGGTTTCCGGGGGAAATCTCCGTACATGTACTCCACCATTTAGGGGAAAGGGTTGGTTATGTAAGATTTATAGTCACTAAAACCCCTTCGGTGGTCACGTTGCGCATTTAGGATATACTTAGTAGGTAATATAATTGTTTTAGTTATTTAACTCGTCACTTTTAATCAGTTAGTGGTTGTGTATCGCAGGTTAATATACTATTTTTACTTATGTTTCACTGAATAGCGAACTAATAGTCTGTTTGGCCTCTTGAGGATGCGGGTCTCATGCATCTCCTGAAACTGTTGCTTACATTTGCCATCTCCTGTATAAATTATGTATCCATAATGTATCCTGCACCTATCGAGAGTTAGCGGTACATAATCTACATAAATAATATAACATATCGTTAGAGAATGTTTATTAGCAACCTTCCACCAACGTATATTTTTTGCGAGTTTTGAAAGCAACTTTGAAAATCTAAAATTTTGTAAATCGCAGCAAAATCGTACATTCCGGTTAAATTGGTTCTTACGTTGTATGATGTACAATAAAATGACTTTATTTGCTTCAATTATCCAAATTAATAAGTAATACTCGCAAATCACTATTTTCTCAATAACTTTCAATTTGTGTACAAATAAATATAAATAGATGTGCATGTAATCATAAATATTATATCTTGATTTATTATAAAACGTACTTAGTCTGAAGAGTCCTTAACGTGCGTAAGTATATAACGGTGAATATTGTATGATAACATTTCTAAGCAAACAATTCAATAATGTATTTAAGGTCATTGTTCAGATCTTTAATGAGATCGAAGGTACCTCAAGGTATTTGACCAGAAAATGGGCTTACGTTTATAATTTAGGACACGCATAAAAGATTTTCTGTATGCTCTTAAGATTTTTACGCACAAAGACTTTCGACGTGTCAAGCATAGTAGCTTGATATTAGAAATCTTTCGACTTGAAGCCCTTTATATAAAATGCCACTTTAATCCAATAAGAAATTTAAAAAATATTGGAGTTACTCGTTTAGGGATTTTTCAGTAAGCTTAGTGAATGCGTAAGATTTTTTGTTTAATTTTAAAATACTAACCGTTGCCAGATTAGGTATAAAAGATTTGTTTGGTATTTTATAGTTCTGTACCCTTTTGTTTTCTTAACGAGGGAGAAACCTTCAAAAGGTACCCGACGACGTGGGAGCGACGCCAGGTTATGTGAGATTTTTCCCGCACTAAAACCTCCCCGGTGGGCGTCCTCAACGCTTGTTGGAGAACTCCGGGATCTTTGACGGAACGCAACCGGAGTCCTCCAAGTGCGATGCCCCGATCAGGCTCTGCCCTGGGAAAGGAGTTTTCGCTCCTTCCACACCATCTGGTATCCACGACGGTATGCGACCACACATATGGCCGTCCTTCCCAGGGTCGCTTACTGGACGGTTCGAGCTCTCCCACTCTTGCCGCCCGAAACCTCGGAAGCCCCTCTTTTAGTCGCTTCTTACGACAGGCAGGGGATACCGTAGCCATATACTAGAGGGTTCTGTACCCAAAGGATAAAAACGGAACTCTATTATAAGCCTCCGCTGTTTAGCCGTCTGTCCGCCATTTTTCTGCGGTTTTGGCTTTATTTCTTGAACCGTAGTTTACATTTTCACAATGCATTTTCCTCTATGGCTGCTATGATAATAAATACTAATAAATAAATAAAAATAAACTTTGCTGCTACGGAACCTTGCATCTACGAGTTCGACTCGCGCTTGACCAATTATTTAATTCATTTTGAACTTCTGTACGGGATACATTTTTTAAATCCGTTCTTTCTAGTAATCCACGTTGTATACATACTTATAGAGTAGGCAATACTAAAACAAACGCGATAGAAGCGCCCCATAAAGTTATACATGTATGGAAAATTACTTTATACACGATTCTGCTTTTAAATTTAGTCATATTTTTTAAAACAGTTTTATCAGATTGAAGTAAAAGGTTGTAAGTAACGACATGAATATATTTTTACCATAAAATAACAACGCACGTAGGAGTAAAAGTCCAAGTACATGCATTTTCATGGTGTATGCCTCAAGATATCTATTTTATTATTTATTCTAGAAAAATATTTACTAAGAGAATGTAATTTAAAATAGTGTCTATTTGATGATCTACATTAAATTATTACACTAAATACTAACTCCAAAATAGTAATCTAAGTATACCTTAGGCAAATCCCTCTTATCTTATATGTAGATGTATATGATGAACAAGACTTAAATAAATACCCTAATATTGGTATCTAAACGCACAACCGCACTTTTTGTGAGAAAAAAAAGAATTAAAATATATACTAATGAAAACTTTGTCCTGTCTGATTCATCTATTTCGCTAATTTTGAAGCAAACTTTATGCTACTTACCATATGACTTTCTGATTAGAAATAATAAAACACCTATTTCACCGTTTTTAGAAAATCCTGCCAGGAGGTAAAATAGGAGTTTAAAATTTGTTTTATATAAGTATATATATTATGATTTACGCGTACCAAATCGCTGGCAAAAGCTTGTAACAATATAAGTGAGAGATAAATATAGCATGCCAACGGAACGCGACAATTCAGTGTAGTGTTTGCCGCTGCCTCCCGAAGACCGTTTATTTTAAGGCACAAATGCAATTTGCTTTATCTTCTGCTCCTTGACCCCGTTAGCAACGTGTGCCGCTATTCTCAAGATGTAATACTTGCCGTTATAGAAAACGTATTGAAGACAACTCTTCTGTTGTGTCGTGGGAAATTGAGTTTTGGTAGCGATTATAGAAAGTATAAAATGATATTATTAATTGACTGTAATATTTTATTATCTTTTTAAAGGACACTTCGGAAAATAAGGATATATATTCGTTGCATATAATTTATACCTTCGTTTGTTTTATTATATAAATAACTTGTGTTCTCGAGAGATTCTTATATTTTCAGAGATTTTAATAAGTAACTTTAAAAAACTTTTGAATTAAACAGCCTTTAATGTTCCTTTCGATTATATATTTCCGTCCCATTTTAAGCTTAAAAAACCCTTTAAACTAATATTATTAGTTATTTTTAATAATATTATATTGACTTCAATATAGCGTCTGACATGATCATAAAATATCTGATACCATTTAATATTTGAAACATAGTACCTAACTCAAACATATGAAAATTTTATAAGAGTAGAGATACTTACGTACAGTAGCAAGTTACAGCCTCAATTTAGCAACAGATGAGTCCCACTCGGCGCCGAACGTATCTCGACGGCCAAATGACGCGGAACTCTACACTGTAAATTGTAGAGTTAGTGGATGGTTTTAATAGAGACAGTGGCGCAGAGGTTCTGTATAGTTAACTTATATCTAGAGTTGCGATTTTTACCACAATCACGTAATAATTGTACATTTATACAAAGATGAATATAACGCCACCTGTAAAATTACAACGTAATGTGCGTACTAGAAAGTAATTGTCACTTGGGTACAAGACGGCGAAGGAGTAAAGGAGTAAATTATGAGGAGATTATCACGCCTGAAAAATCTCTTAAAAATTATCTCAAAGGAGTGGGAAATCTACTAATTCCCACCTGGCCTAGCGTAGTAGACTAAATTCCTATTCCCCTCAATTCGTATTCCTAAACCCCTCTCAATTCAAGAAGAGAACCGTGCCCAGCACTGGGATAGTTATAGGTCGACGAAAACCAATAAGGGTATATTTACCTACATGTGATCGTTAAACTCCCACACAGGTTAGTCTATCATCATAAAACTTAGCATGTTTAAGTGTTTTAATAGAAAACATTGTGCAATCCATTTTACTTTAACTGGCCTTATTACGACCACTTACTTAACTCATAACATAGACCACGCGAACGAAGTCGTGGGCGAGAGCTAGTGTAGTACCTAATTGTATTGGATAATGGAATATCTATGGAGATATGTTTGAAGCGTGGGCCGCATTCCAGTCTAATGGACTCCCACAGGTTTTAGGAAATAGTCATCCTTGAAAAATACGGTTATATTTATAGACTGAATACACCCTTGAGATTATAAGAACTTTCAAACAAATCGATGGATGGGTATCAAGTTTGATTTTAATTACACTACTTTGATATTGCTTTGGATATGCAATCGGATTCCAGAATAGTGTTAGCTAATCTGTATGTGTCCTTTGAAAGTGACTGGACGTAACCACAAAGTTGCCCAAGTGCCGATCAAAAGGCTTCGTGCACTTTATGAATAATAGCCTGAGACATCGTCAAAAATCCCGATTTTTGACGATAAATTTCAGCTTCAGGCTAATATTTCCTATAATATATTTGTGTACCGTTAAATCAAGTGGTAATACATTTAAAATTACAGCTCAGAAAAATATTTCCGTATCTAAGACTCTAATTCCTTTTAATCGAGTCACTTTTAATATCCACAACGAAAAAAGGCAAGACTTATATTTCATAATATATACAAATTTTATTTGCGAGCGAGCATCTGTGAACAGTTAGATATAAAGGCGCGATGTTGAATCTGAAAGCACTGACCCGAAAATAAATCACCGGATAAATTGGAGCATGAATCAAATAATACCAACGGGGCACCTGTGAATTAAATCGGAAAATTTGCGAGAGACAAAAACTCATAACGCGTGTAAGGACGGCACAAGATTTATTTACGGCTTCGGAAGGGCTGTATTTATTTTGGGACCGGATGCTGGACGGAATTTTTATGATCTTATCAATTTGAGATGGAACGAGAATAACACATTAGTAGCAGTATGTACTCGTACGTAGGTTACATTTAATGATGATGAAATTTATAATAGCAGTGATAACCTTATCATAAGAATGCCGGTTACTAATATCAGAGCGTAGTTCTTCGACCTAAGGCAGCACCACAAATTTTTCAAGGTATGCCGGTTCATCTTGTAACACATTTTAAATTATATTTGTTTTTTCTTTCTTGTAGAAATGGTTACACATACAAAAGTCAACGTTGTAATTCTTATTACGCAAACTTTTAAATAAGGTAATTAAGAACTAATACAAATCAGCGAAAACCATGTAAATGGAATAATCATGTAATAGAAATGTAGATGGAATAGAATGAAATAAAACACATTTTTGAGTGAATAGGTTCAAAATGAAAATATGGAACTCGTACCGTTTTTAATTGTTAACTTTTTATACTTTACAATAACTTCCCTTGAATTTAAAGCGAGAAAGGGTTGAATAAAACGACAAAACAATGGCGAACGCAAAATATAACAAAATATACGAGAAAGACAAAATGTCTGCTTTAACTGCGGTGGAACTCAGTTATGTGTGTTGATATACTCCTTCCGTCCTTTGAGTAAAGTATCAACATCCGTATCCTTGCCAACATTTAAATGAACGCACATTATTCGGATTTGCAGAGATACCGTTTATAAAAGGATAAGGAACAACAGCCAGCGTCATAAAACATTATACGGACGGACAGTACTAAACTCTGGCGTGCAATGTAAACGGCGAAAAGACACCAGAATATATCTCACATCCCAGCTATATCTCGTCGAATTCATTTAGGCTGGCATCCATTGCGCGCTCGCTATGGCACACGTTTGTACGTCGCGTGTTCGAGCGTCGCACTAAATCGCCTCGATGGTTGGGACCGTCGTTATAATTTACGAGGTGCGAGGCAACGTCCCAGCGGTGAAATTTATTCATGGCGGTAATAAAATCTGTCGTGCCACGGTCCCGGGGACGTCCAGGCCGACCAGGTTAATTCCTTTTTGGAATTCGCACGAGATACGACTTGGCAAGCTTTAGTCTTTATGTAATAAACTAAAGGCTAGCGCCGGCACCGTAGTCTCCATTGACCTCCGCATAAAGTAATGCAGAAAATGTTCCCTCTTGTAGTTAAGTCGTCTCCGGCCGGTGTGTCGACCCACGGCGTTCGCAAACTGTATCAACATAATGGAATTCACTTAGGTAATAGCTTTTGACGACGTTTATTTTAACGTACTAAAGATAAAGTTTGTAAGTGGGTACTGAATTTTTTATGACAATCATTTACACTAACATAATCTTGCCGAAATGCGTTGAAGAAACGTAGGACGTAAGAAGCCTAAGTAAGACTACGTAAGAGACCCTTGTGAGGGTTTCAGCTGGGTCGGTACCATCATTAAATTTATGTGGAGGCCAGCTCATTAGGTACAGAATATAATAATCATGTATTTTTGTAAGGCTCTCTTCGCTTTGACAGGCTGAGTATATACTGAGTGCGTAAGGTAAACACACTTATACGAGGCGTGACAACGGGCATCCTTAGGAGTTCATCCTTGTTCTCATACGTATTTGAGGATTAGTATAGTTGAGAGTGACGTAGTATAGACGTTTGACGAGTGAATTCATGAAATCGGAGCAGCAGAAATTTTGTTTAAATTAGCAGCACAACAATTTGTATACCAATGTATATGTGTACCTCCTCCTTCAAATTAAGTTAGTAATAAAATCACAAAATCTATCATCATTGAATCAGTAGAACAATATTTTGTTTGTATAACATAGGAGTAGCAGACGATCATGCTGTCCACCTGATGATAAGTGGCTACTGCCGCCCATGGACATCTGTAATCAACCCCAGATAGGATTAGATATCCTACCTGAGTTCGGCCACAGGTGCGCTGCTACCCCTGGGGACTAAGCTGGAACGCCTCGGAAAAGTATGTCTTCCCTACCACACCCTTCAAACCAGAATCCAGCGTTTAACACTACTGTTATGAGGCAGAAATAGGTGTGGCGGTTGTGTCGCCGGAGTCAAACCACAAAGGGGTAGAACCCATTCAAATATACTCTAACGTCGTCCTTCTCTTTGCAGAAACCGCGAAGCATGCGTCGGTGGTGGCGGTGGCGCGCGCGGCGCACGTGATGCCCGCCCGCAGCATGGCGCCCCGCGTGGCGCTCTTCTTGCTGCTCTGCCTCGTCCGCTGCGACACCAAGACCGTGCTACAGGATAAACTTGGTGAGTTACTTTGATTTTAACGTCACACGTTGACGTCATCAACCCATGAGTGCTTTAGATATTATACCGTATTAGCATCATCTACTCTTTAATGACTTATTTATTACATGTTACTATCGAACTAAAATATCCATGAGCCATATCCCTACTACATTATATGTAATGATACAATATAGACTTTTCTTAAATGATTACTTCTTGAACAATTCTTAGGTATATAGGTTTGTTACTTTAGGTAGGTGTGTTTCCTTTGCCAAGAAACATATGATAATTAATTTATGTTGTTCATATCTAGAAAACGTAGAGAGAACAGTTATAAATATTAATGGTTACTTGCTCTCAAAGACAATATTTGACATATGAACAATAGAATAATCTCATTCACAAGGTTCCATCGTAAAAGACATCCATTATTTAGAGAATGGGTGTGTAAGAGTGTAACTAGTTGAAATATAGAGTTCCACTACTAAATTTGTCTATGAAGAATGATAGAGCGCAGCGTAGCGATGTAGGAGATGACTTTTGGCTTTCTGCCACGCAGGTTATTGCCCAGATTGTTTATTTAATTTATTCATAAGGGCCGATGAACGTTGAGGTTGAACAAGATAGTATATTTTTACTGAGTCTCCTCCATGGCCGGTACCGCTATTATGGATGCAATTTGTGCTAAGACTGTGCTATTGTTTAAGAAATTGAAGTCACATGAACAATGAACATGAAAAGTGTCACTGTATACGAGTAGATATCTTTAATAAAGAAGCGCGTCACAGATCGGAAATTTACCTAAAACCGAATGCAGGTGCATAGTTATTGCTGAGTATGTCTTCGACTCTCCGACTCCGACTCCCTAACCAACTTCTAACCAGAAGCAGCTCTTGACTCTGCTTTTATAAGGAAAATAGTTCAATACCATTTAAACCTCTGATAGACAACTGCGCCACTGTGCCACTGTAGTTGAACTATGAGGGTCCTACTTTTCATTAATGAGTAAAAATATCGACATTTTATTAAATATATTCCACAAACTCAATATAAAATAACGATGTGAGGCAACTCACAGAAAGTTAGCATCTAAAAGTTTGGGTTGAAAGTGGTTGAAAGCTAAAAAAGGCGCGGCCGGGAGACGGTTCCGTGCGAGCGATCAAAGCGCTCGTTGGCTATTATATATGTGTAGTGTCACCATCATAATGATATAAGCAGGATATATATTAACCGAATTATGCCTCCCAAGAGAGAATTATTATAAAAAAATCCCTGGACGCTTCAAATTATGAATAGCTTATATCATTCCCACACTTAAGACAAATCTTTCCTTGTATGTGAAATACGCTCGAAACACATATCTCCGCACTCGGTTAAAATGCGGGCTAACTATATAAAAATAATAAATTTAAACTATCAACTCACTAAATTCCTTAATGTCGCTCACCACACTCACTTCTTATCTTGTAAAATGTCGTAAATGTCCGTGTAAGAGAGTTTTCCTCACCACATCTTTAAAGTTAAAACACAGTGATATACTGTTGCTTCTTATGGTGGTGGTGATGGTAGTAAGCGATAGACCAACTTACAGTGACTGCCTTAAAATTGTACCTCTACCGTCATTAAAAAATGACAAAATTCTTTACAAAATTTCAATAGATATATATATGTATCATTTACATATTCATTGTACGTTACGCTATTTTATTCACAATCACATACATTATATTTAAGTTTAAATTAATCAAATATAGAGATAAATTCAAGGTGAGTGGAATACCGCAGATCATCTATTAAATTCAATCTCGCCCGGGCTGCCACTTGCAAAAACAGATTGAGATAAATCGTTCAGGCTAATCTATCAGACTCGTGATTGATCTGAAAAAAATGTAACCAGTGAAATCCGAAATGAGAGAACTAAAATAGTTACAGACGATGTATTATAGTACTCCTATGTATTATAGTAGTATGTAGTATAGTTCTCAAGTTCATATGATTTTTAAAATAACTTTTTGGTCAGATCTAGAAATTTTTTTTAGACAATATTTTGAAGGTGGTTGACGATTTACCTGTTCTGTTTGACGCCAAATAACAGTAGTGTTAAGCGCTGCTTTGTTTTGCTTTGAAAGGTGAAGTAAAGGAGACAGGGAATGCAATGCATCTGTTATTAACCTTAGGTGGAAATATACTCTTATCTGCTATTATTCTTCATTATAGATGTCCATGGGCATCAGTAGGCACGTGTACTTGCCATCGGGTGTACTGTATTCTCGTTTCTACTTCAATATAATATTTAACAATAATTTTAACAAAAAATATATATTAGTAATCGGGAATAATCGAATCTTGTAATACGTTATATGCATATAATGTATAGCGAAGTACAGTAATGCCTACGTGCTTATTGTTTTAGTGTTTTAACACATTATTACTTTGTTTTCATAACCAATCCTATTTGGATGCGTACAAATTCCTCAGTACAGCGAGACCACAATAAAATCAGGACATGTCCCACATTTCCCCTAACGCATTGCCACCCCAATCCCACAAGTAGCGACACAGCAATACTTACCCATAGCCCCGTCCGAGCATTTCGAGCATGTCAAGGCGAACAAAGCACGGCGCAGTTTTATAATAAACTATGAACCGGGTTCACTCGTGCAGCTTGTTCTGTGGGGTTGTTGCTCAAACATCTTTTGTGTATAAGCTTGTTTTGATGTTTGACAGTTCGGTTTAGGTCGAAGTAAAGTTCGAGTAGGTACCGTTCACTTTGTCTGCTTTATAGGTTATCTTAAGCGCTGCTGTAAAAGAGACATTTGCATGCGTTTATGAAATAAGTGGCAATTGTCACATAAGATCTCTTTATGATACGTGGCATTACCCCCTTTTGGAGCACTATTTTTTCTATTTTAATTGCGATAGATGTCAGAAATTCATAAATGACAGTGATAACGAATTGTCAGGTTCGTCCAAAAATTCCCGAGGTCGGAAATTTGAGAAATTAATTCGGTAAAACCAACTTTCAAATTAAATTTTTGGAAAAGGGTTAAGCTGGTGAACTCCAAGTTTGTTTCTTATGTTTCAAAATACTGAAGGCATGTTAATCGCAAATGCGTGTCACAACACAATTTGGCAATGTTGAGTAAAACTCTAAAATAAGCAAACAATAAATATTTTTTAACTCATTCAGGGTAATATCTTGAAATTTTACGGCTGTGTACCGAATCATTTTTCATACAATTACGACTCATTTTGGGGCATTAAACTAAATATACAAAGCAGATGGCGGACCCAAGTGGTTTATGGCTTAAAAAATTTTTGAAAGTTGAATTACGATTGTGAATGTCTGTTTTTATTACATCTAAATGCGTTTGTGGCCGTAACTTGATCGTTTTACGACTTTCGCTGCCGTGCTAGGAAATTTACAGCCGTGTTCCCGCGAATTTTCAATATTGTTCATCAATTTTATGCGAAAAAGTACGGTATGAATATACGTTCTGTTCAAAGTATTAAATTTTTGTCTGAACACATGTTACGCGCTCGTCTGGGGAATTTCGTCCATATTTGCGAATATTTTTCATAACATATTTTATTTTGTTAATGGATTGCGTATTACGAGCAACTTTCATGTTAAATATCTATAAATAGGATAAGTGACTTGTTATTTGAATAAAGGGCGACCATGAGCAAAATATTTTTACTTATATTTTTACCTATAAAGGTTTTATTTTTGGAAACCTTATTTATTAGAGTCGGACTTTTTTCACTATACAAATACCATTTGCATAGTATTATGTGGGGTAACATAAAATATTATTATGTGAGTTTCTTAATCTCAAGCATTACTAATCTCTTGTAGCCATTTATCATCTTACTTAGCTTTCTATTTATCTATTTACGCAACATAGGATTTACTTAACTGAAAACTTCGGCTCCTGTGACCGGTATTCAGCAATAATGGAGTAATATGCAGGTGTCCAAGTAAAAATTACTTAGTAAATAATGTCAATGTTTAATATAAGTGTATAGTATAAATGGATGATTCATGTGAAATTATCTTAGTCTTATATAAAGTTTCAGCTTCACTCAGGCACAAGACAATATCTTAGAAGTTGTAGGAAGTTTTTATTTCATAAAAGTCGTAAAGTTTTTTCGTCTAAAAACATAAGCCTATTTTTATAAGTTACCAAAACCCATTTCGTGCTTTCGAACTCAATACAACTGAAAGTAAACTTTAACACTAAAATTACAATAAATATACAGATAAAGTTTAAGATATTTTTATTTTTTATAAAGTAGTATAAATATTTTTTTTCCTTTCCCACATTTATACTACGTTTGACCTATTAGTTCTTCAATGACTTTTTGTCTTGTTTTTAAATGCAAAGAATGACAATATTCAAGCTAAAAATAACTCTTTCAAAGGTTTTCTTGTTATAGATCTTAACATTAAAACCCTACGAAGAAAGAATACTTAATATATAGTCTCAATTACAATGACATCATTATTATCCTTTGGTTTGATTTTTTTGTAATAAATGTACATAAACATAAATGCACTTAAATCACGGCACACATGCAGCAAAGTACGTATATAACGTATTAATTGAGATTATCACTTAGGGTAACGACACCTGATACCGACGCTCCGTCGTGCCGTACTACAGGCGTGTAATGTCCGCATCGCGTGCTGTCAAGTCATTCCGCTGTTTATCAGCGAGCAAGAGGCGTTTTCACACGGTCTTCGCCTTCGCCAGCCGTTGCGGAGCGAGAGAAAATCTCTGCAGTAATACTGGCTATGAACGTTTAGCACGCTTAAGGAATAACACACTAACTAAACGCAGGTTAAGTGAAATAAAGGCTGAGAATTTCCAGCCTTATTTGAAACGCTCCGTTTTTTATAAGCGTATGTATTTATAATCGTCAACAAGCTTAAAAGCGCATAACCTGACTTAATTTCCAAGAATTTTATCAAGCAAGTAATTAAGTAGACAATTATTGTCAACGCAAAAACAATGCTTTAAAATTAAGTTACTCCCATAATTTCAACGAATACAACAACAAATTTGTGCAATGTGCATGTGCCAATGAATGAGAAATATATATATATAATATATATATACCCTGGAAAGGCATTATCCTCAATCTCGTAAAAAAACTTAATAGTTTAGTGTCCGTAAAAAGTAAACGAATGTCCTGTAATGTATCTGTTACCTACTAAGAAATTGTAGCAAGCAGTGATCACGTAGCCGCCGTAAATTCGTAGCACACGTAGCGCGTGTAGTGTTCGTAGCAAGCGTAGCAGTTAGAGCTAAATAAAGAGAAATCGTCGTGCACCGATACCGGACACGCGTCGATCGAGACTGGATGAATGACCTTTATTGCTTAGGATGTGACCGTGTACTGTTCACATTTATAATAACTAAATGTTTTATCATTTTAATTATAATATTTTTATTTATACGTCCTTTACTGCAGTATTTTAACTGAGTTGATATTTAAATTCTTTCAATTTTTAGGTCACCTAACATATTTGTGTATATATATAAGCTTTGGTATTGAATATGAAAATTCATATTCAATACCAAAAATTAATATTAATTTAATTGAATATTAATATAATAAAACAATTTGTTGTGATATACATCATTTAATAGATTCTGATAATGGATTTGGGCTATTATGAATTTTTATTGGTTGCCGTACAAAGAAACTAGTTCCGTTATGTATTCGTTATAATACGTACTTTTAATGTAATGAAATAGTTAGCCAGTAGTTTTTATTAATAATACTGACGTGCTTTTTGTAGCATGGGGCACATAAAATTATGTCATTAGCGGTTACCCATCTATTACTCGACACCGCCTAACATTGCTTAAGTTTGTAGATTAGTTACGGTATACAATTCGAACCTTTACGAAAAAAATATCGAAGAGCTTTTGTAATAATACTTGACTTTTCTTATTAAGTTTGTTTTTGAAGTTATTTCTCTACTAAAATCTATGCTACAGGGCATATTATATAAGTAGAATAATAAGCTACAAACTTCATTATAGTGGACATACCTTAGATAATGTAATCCCACCACATACCACATAAATACCCATACTTGGCGTACCGGTGCAGTGTGAATGATGTGTATATTTCTATTTAATTCCTGCAAACTATTCTGTGTGCGAGAGAGAGCAATGAATATTGCATGTTTTAAAGTACAGCATTATTATTAACCCATTGCTGGTCAAATTCGTTTAGAATGTAGTAGATTCATAGGCCACCACGCCGGTCATGTGTGTATTGGCTTGATTTTATACATATTTATGAACTTTATGGAGTACTCTAAGTTATTTTTTTTATAATATTAAAGTAGCAAAAAAACATGCAGTCAGCCTGATGGTAAGTGACGATTACCGACCATAGATATTTGTAATCAACCCTAGAAAGGATTAAATTTGTGATTCAGGTTGGTGCCAGATGCCTTGACTCCTGAAGACGTTTTCTTTACCAAACCCCTTTAAAGTGGAACACAGCAGCGTAACACTGCTGTTATAGAGCACAAATAACCAACTACCTAAATTAACCTACCTAAATAATCAACCACCTTTAATAAAAGGTTTTCTTACGATGATTTTCACATTAATAAAAGTACTTATAGCCAAATTTCGATACTTCGTCAATATTCCAGCATTAAAAATGTTTACAATTTCAATTGTTGAAATAAAATTCATTTGTATTAAAACGCAGACTTACGTTAGAATCACGCGGTCGGGTCTCGCACTATAACCGATGTTCCAAATTACATTCTAACACAAAGGTTTGTTTTCGGCCAAAATAAACTTATATATTGTCCAGTGTTAGCTTGTTTGGCCCACGCTAAGATAAATTTTTACTTATATTTACTTAGCAACTAAAGAAAAACTGGGACAAGGGACTTGTTCCTCTGTGAACGATTAACAGGTTATACGAAGCAACTAAAACAATTGAAAAATGGTGTATTAAGTATTTAGTAGGTAACATGCCTTATTTATACCAAATAATAGCATTGTTAAGCGTTGCTGTGTTCCGATTTGAATACTTACCCGAGGCATTCTTAACCCTCACTGGTAGCAATCTGCGTCTGTTGCCGACTTCAGGCAGGAAACTCTTATCTGGGATCGCTTGCAAATGTCCTTGGGTAGCATTATTGTTCCTACTTATAGATTTCTTTGCATTATTTACTGAAAGGAAAATAACAAGTTTATTTCACAATTTATATCGGTTTTTAATCTTCAACAACATAAAACCTCGTTACGCCTTGAAAATATTTTATTTAAAAAATTATTATGAAGGTTTCGTTAGAAGTATACAATTGTAATAAACCCCTATACATATAAAACATTTAATTTAATTACATCTCAAAAAAGTATTCAAAATATATTTTTTGGAAAAAAATGCCCTATCTCAGCCGCTTACCCGCTCGTGATGAGCCACAGCCGTGAGGCTCGCAGTCCCCGGGAATATAGTTATTTTGGCGAGAGACAAGCTGCCGAATTGGCTTGTTGACTTATCGAAGTTCACGTCGAGGTCGCAAAGACTCTGTTTTCTTTGAAAACAGTAACTGGTTTAACATTAGAACTTGAACAAGCTGGGGGAAGGGAATAGGGCATTCGCCTTTCCCTTTCTCGAAAACCAGTTACTAAAACATTTAAACCAGTGGTTATGGATATTCAGAATCATTATTGTTAATTTCAAGCGTTGATTTGTTAGCTCTACATAATTTACCTAGGCATAAGGCACACAAGGCACTTGTTGTATAATGTACTTCATGTCTACGGGGTAGAACAAGGTTAAGAAAAAATCATGTCGACGAAGTCCTAATCTTGTCTTTTGGTTAGTTAAAATGGATAATGTATCTGTGTAGAAGTGTTGCTTCTATAAAATATAAATAAATTCCAAAAATATAATTTTAAATATTAGGTATACATAACACTATCCCTGTAGTTCCGGGACAAGAATAGGGCTACGGTATCCCCTGCCTGTCGTAAGAGGCGACTAAAAGGGGGCTTCTGGGGTCGTGGGTGGCAAGAGTGGGAGCTCGAACCGCCCAGCCAACGGCCCCGGGAAGGACGGCGGTATGTGTGGTCGCATACCGTCGTACGCACCAGACGGTGTGGTGAGCGATAAGCTCACCTGGGCGGAGCCCGACGGGGCAATGCGCTAAGAGGACTCCGGTTGCGTTCCTTTGGAGATTCCGGAGTCCTCTACGCAGCGCTGAGGACGGTCACCGGGGGGGTTTTAGTGCGGTAAGAGTCCCACATAACCCTGTGTCGCTCCCAAGGCATCGGGTACCTTTTGAAGGTTTCCCCCTCGTCAACAAAAAAAAAAAAAGGTATACTAAGGTATCTTAAACAAGTACAACCGGTGTCATGCTAAGAGTTCTCAGTTATTCATACACTCTGAACGTAACAAATATATATATGTAAAGAAAAAGTTTACAGAACAACAACATTCGTTTTTTTCCACAAGAAAGATAACTATTATATATATATATATATATATACATATATATATATAAACTTTTTCTTTACATATATATATTTGTTACGTTCAGAGTGTATGAATAACTGAGAACTCTTAGCATGACACCGGTTGTACTTGTTTAAGATACCTTAGTATACCTTTTTTTTTTTTGTTGACGAGGGGGAAACCTTCAAAAGGTACCCGATGCCTTGGGAGCGACACAGGGTTATGTGGGACTCTTACCGCACTAAAACCCCCCCGGTGACCGTCCTCAGCGCTGCGTAGAGGACTCCGGAATCTCCAAAGGAACGCAACCGGAGTCCTCTTAGCGCATTGCCCCGTCGGGCTCCGCCCAGGTGAGCTTATCGCTCACCACACCGTCTGGTGCGTACGACGGTATGCGACCACACATACCGCCGTCCTTCCCGGGGCCGTTGGCTGGGCGGTTCGAGCTCCCACTCTTGCCACCCACGACCCCAGAAGCCCCCTTTTAGTCGCCTCTTACGACAGGCAGGGGATACCGTAGCCCTATTCTTGTCCCGGAACTACAGGGATAGTGTTATGTATACCTAATATTTAAAATTATATTTTTGGAATTTATTTATATTTTATAGAAGCAACACTTCTACACAGATACATTATCCATTTTAACTAACCAAAAGACAAGATTAGGACTTCGTCGACATGATTTTTTCTTAACCTTGTTCTACCCCGTAGACATGAAGTACATTATACAACAAGTGCCTTGTGTGCCTTATGCCTAGGTAAATTATGTAGAGCTAACAAATCAACGCTTGAAATTAACAATAATGATTCTGAATATCCATAACCACTGGTTTAAATGTTTTAGTAACTGGTTTTCGAGAAAGGGAAAGGCGAATGCCCTATTCCCTTCCCCCAGCTTGTTCAAGTTCTAATGTTAAACCAGTTACTGTTTTCAAAGAAAACAGAGTCTTTGCGACCTCGACGTGAACTTCGATAAGTCAACAAGCCAATTCGGCAGCTTGTCTCTCGCCAAAATAACTATATTCCCGGGGACTGCGAGCCTCACGGCTGTGGCTCATCACGAGCGGGTAAGCGGCTGAGATAGGGCATTTTTTTCCAAAAAATATATTTTGAATACTTTTTTGAGATGTAATTAAATTAAATGTTTTATATGTATAGGGGTTTATTACAATTGTATACTTCTAACGAAACCTTCATAATAATTTTTTAAATAAAATATTTTCAAGGCGTAACGAGGTTTTATGTTGTTGAAGATTAAAAACCGATATAAATTGTGAAATAAACTTGTTATTTTCCTTTCAGTAAATAATGCAAAGAAATCTATAAGTAGGAACAATAATGCTACCCAAGGACATTTGCAAGCGATCCCAGATAAGAGTTTCCTGCCTGAAGTCGGCAACAGACGCAGATTGCTACCAGTGAGGGTTAAGAATGCCTCGGGTAAGTATTCAAATCGGAACACAGCAGCGCTTAACAATGCTATTATTTGGTATAAATAAGGCATGTTACCTACTAAATACTTAATACACCATTTTTCAATTGTTTTAGTTGCTTCGTATAACCTGTTAATCGTTCACAGAGGAACAAGTCCCTTGTCCCAGTTTTTCTTTAGTTGCTAAGTAAATATAAGTAAAAATTTATCTTAGCGTGGGCCAAACAAGCTAACACTGGACAATATATAAGTTTATTTTGGCCGAAAACAAACCTTTGTGTTAGAATGTAATTTGGAACATCGGTTATAGTGCGAGACCCGACCGCGTGATTCTAACGTAAGTCTGCGTTTTAATACAAATGAATTTTATTTCAACAATTGAAATTGTAAACATTTTTAATGCTGGAATATTGACGAAGTATCGAAATTTGGCTATAAGTACTTTTATTAATGTGAAAATCATCGTAAGAAAACCTTTTATTAAAGGTGGTTGATTATTTAGGTAGGTTAATTTAGGTAGTTGGTTATTTGTGCTCTATAACAGCAGTGTTACGCTGCTGTGTTCCACTTTAAAGGGGTTTGGTAAAGAAAACGTCTTCAGGAGTCAAGGCATCTGGCACCAACCTGAATCACAAATTTAATCCTTTCTAGGGTTGATTACAAATATCTATGGTCGGTAATCGTCACTTACCATCAGGCTGACTGCATGTTTTTTTGCTACTTTAATATTATAAAAAAAATAACTTAGAGTACTCCATAAAGTTCATAAATATGTATAAAATCAAGCCAATACACACATGACCGGCGTGGTGGCCTATGAATCTACTACATTCTAAACGAATTTGACCAGCAATGGGTTAATAATAATGCTGTACTTTAAAACATGCAATATTCATTGCTCTCTCTCGCACACAGAATAGTTTGCAGGAATTAAATAGAAATATACACATCATTCACACTGCACCGGTACGCCAAGTATGGGTATTTATGTGGTATGTGGTGGGATTACATTATCTAAGGTATGTCCACTATAATGAAGTTTGTAGCTTATTATTCTACTTATATAATATGCCCTGTAGCATAGATTTTAGTAGAGAAATAACTTCAAAAACAAACTTAATAAGAAAAGTCAAGTATTATTACAAAAGCTCTTCGATATTTTTTTCGTAAAGGTTCGAATTGTATACCGTAACTAATCTACAAACTTAAGCAATGTTAGGCGGTGTCGAGTAATAGATGGGTAACCGCTAATGACATAATTTTATGTGCCCCATGCTACAAAAAGCACGTCAGTATTATTAATAAAAACTACTGGCTAACTATTTCATTACATTAAAAGTACGTATTATAACGAATACATAACGGAACTAGTTTCTTTGTACGGCAACCAATAAAAATTCATAATAGCCCAAATCCATTATCAGAATCTATTAAATGATGTATATCACAACAAATTGTTTTATTATATTAATATTCAATTAAATTAATATTAATTTTTGGTATTGAATATGAATTTTCATATTCAATACCAAAGCTTATATATATACACAAATATGTTAGGTGACCTAAAAATTGAAAGAATTTAAATATCAACTCAGTTAAAATACTGCAGTAAAGGACGTATAAATAAAAATATTATAATTAAAATGATAAAACATTTAGTTATTATAAATGTGAACAGTACACGGTCACATCCTAAGCAATAAAGGTCATTCATCCAGTCTCGATCGACGCGTGTCCGGTATCGGTGCACGACGATTTCTCTTTATTTAGCTCTAACTGCTACGCTTGCTACGAACACTACACGCGCTACGTGTGCTACGAATTTACGGCGGCTACGTGATCACTGCTTGCTACAATTTCTTAGTAGGTAACAGATACATTACAGGACATTCGTTTACTTTTTACGGACACTAAACTATTAAGTTTTTTTACGAGATTGAGGATAATGCCTTTCCAGGGTATATATATATATATATATTTCTCATTCATTGGCACATGCACATTGCACAAATTTGTTGTTGTATTCGTTGAAATTATGGGAGTAACTTAATTTTAAATTTTAAAAATTGTTTTTGCGTTGACAATAATTGTCTACTTAATTACTTGCTTGATAAAATTCTTGGAAATTAAGTCAGGTTATGCGCTTTTAAGCTTGTTGACGATTATAAATACATACGCTTATAAAAAACGGAGCGTTTCAAATAAGGCTGGAAATTCTCAGCCTTTATTTCACTTAACCTGCGTTTAGTTAGTGTGTTATTCCTTAAGCGTGCTAAACGTTCATAGCCAGTATTACTGCAGAGATTTTCTCTCGCTCCGCAACGGCTGGCGAAGGCGAAGACCGTGTGAAAACGCCTCTTGCTCGCTGATAAACAGCGGAATGACTTGACAGCACGCGATGCGGACATTACACGCCTGTAGTACGGCACGACGGAGCGTCGGTATCAGGTGTCGTTACCCTAAGTGATAATCTCAATTAATACGTTATATACGTACTTTGCTGCATGTGTGCCGTGATTTAAGTGCATTTATGTTTATGTACATTTATTACAAAAAAATCAAACCAAAGGATAATAATGATGTCATTGTAATTGAGACTATATATTAAGTATTCTTTCTTCGTAGGGTTTTAATGTTAAGATCTATAACAAGAAAACCTTTGAAAGAGTTATTTTTAGCTTGAATATTGTCATTCTTTGCATTTAAAAACAAGACAAAAAGTCATTGAAGAACTAATAGGTCAAACGTAGTATAAATGTGGGAAAGGAAAAAAAATATTTATACTACTTTATAAAAAATAAAAATATCTTAAACTTTATCTGTATATTTATTGTAATTTTAGTGTTAAAGTTTACTTTCAGTTGTATTGAGTTCGAAAGCACGAAATGGGTTTTGGTAACTTATAAAAATAGGCTTATGTTTTTAGACGAAAAAACTTTACGACTTTTATGAAATAAAAACTTCCTACAACTTCTAAGATATTGTCTTGTGCCTGAGTGAAGCTGAAACTTTATATAAGACTAAGATAATTTCACATGAATCATCCATTTATACTATACACTTATATTAAACATTGACATTATTTACTAAGTAATTTTTACTTGGACACCTGCATATTACTCCATTATTGCTGAATACCGGTCACAGGAGCCGAAGTTTTCAGTTAAGTAAATCCTATGTTGCGTAAATAGATAAATAGAAAGCTAAGTAAGATGATAAATGGCTACAAGAGATTAGTAATGCTTGAGATTAAGAAACTCACATAATAATATTTTATGTTACCCCACATAATACTATGCAAATGGTATTTGTATAGTGAAAAAAGTCCGACTCTAATAAATAAGGTTTCCAAAAATAAAACCTTTATAGGTAAAAATATAAGTAAAAATATTTTGCTCATGGTCGCCCTTTATTCAAATAACAAGTCACTTATCCTATTTATAGATATTTAACATGAAAGTTGCTCGTAATACGCAATCCATTAACAAAATAAAATATGTTATGAAAAATATTCGCAAATATGGACGAAATTCCCCAGACGAGCGCGTAACATGTGTTCAGACAAAAATTTAATACTTTATATATATTTATTTATTTATTTAAAATTTATTGCATCACCTCTAAAAAATGTGCAAAAGGGCAAACATAATGCCTGATGGCATTCTCTACCAGTCAACCCTGGGTGGATGTAGAGAATTTGCAGCAGGTGTTACAAAGCAAGAAAAAAATAAAAAAAAAACGACAAACAATAGTGAAAACAGCAGATATTATAAATATGTATTAGAAGTAAGAAAAAAATACATATTAAAATGATTTAATAAGTATATATTATAAAAATATATATATGTATATATACCTATATATAAATACATATAAATAAACTAAATTATATAAACCAAATTTATTATATATATAATTAAATAAATACACATTAATAGTAACGACAGGAGATTACGAGTTCGAAGAGGAATTTAAATAGTGCTCTCGGACAAGCTTTTTGAACACAGCTTTACTGGGGGCTTTACGGATATGCACGGGCAAGGCGTTCCAAAGCAGTACTGCCTGAACAGTAAATGAGAAATGAAAAAAACCGCTAGAATGCAGAGGAACATCGGCTCTTAAATTATTAGACGACCGAAGCGTTTTATCATGCGTTAAAAACCTATACTGGAAGTGATCCTTCAGATAAGGAGGAGTATTTGTATCATTCAAGATAGAGTAAAACATAAAGAGAATCCTAGAATTACGCCTCTGACGAATAGAAAGCCACTTGAGTTGGCTGCGAAACTCCGAAATGTGGTCATATTTACGAAGGCCAAATATGAACCTGATAGAATTGTTGAGAAGGCGTTCTAGTTTATTGAGAAGGGCTTCGGTCAGATCTGGGTAGCACACATCTGCATAATCGATGATAGGCAAAATAAGGGTGTTCACAAGCATTACTTTGGTCTTCACGGGAAGGAAGTGCTTTAGGCGATATAACGATCGCAAGGTAACATTGACCTTACGAGACACTTCTGTAATTTGAGTACTCCATCCTAAAGAGCTGTCAATGTAGAGTCCAAGATTCTTCACCGACTCCGAAATTGGAATTTGCGTGCCGTCATAAATTATTGCTGGTAAAGAATTCCGGTCAACCCTAGCCAACAGTCTAGAGCTTCCTATGATGATAGCTTGACATTTGGCAGGGTTGACTGATACCCCATAGCGCATAGACCAACTTCGGAGAGCACTCAAATTAGTGTTTATTTTACCTATTGCACTGTGGAGATTGTCAATATCGGCTTGAGCATACAGTTGTAAATCATCCGCATACAGATGATACGAACAGTTGATGAAAGAAGTGATGGAGTCAATAAATAGAGAAAATAATAAAGGAGAGAGAATACCGCCTTGAGGGACGCCAGCATCTAAATAAGCCCAGTCCGAGGAGGCATTACCCATACGGATGGACTGCTGGCGCCCCCGAAGATATGAAGAGAACCAATTCAGGGCAGAGGGCGAGAACTGTAAGTGAGTAAGAATAGCTAGGAGAATATCGTGGTCGACTGTGTTAAAAGCGTTAGAAAAGTCAACAAGCGCCATCACCGTCAGTTTACGATCGTCCATCCCCTGTCTGACGTCGTCACACACTCTGACTAAAGCGGTGGAGGTGCTGTGACCGGAGCGGAACCCAGACTGATATACACTCAGCAGGTTATATTTCGATATATGAATGGAGACTTGCTTATGTACACAGGCTTCCAGAATTTTAGAAAGGAACGGGAGAATAGATATAGGCCGAAAATGGTTAGGGAGCGCAGGATGGGATACTTTGGGAAGTGGTCGTACAAAGGCTTTCTTCCAGATAGAGGGATACTGACCGGAGGACAAGGAAAAATTAATGACATGAGTAATTGCTGGAAGAAAGCTATCAATGACATTGGAAATCATAGTCCTACTCACTTCATCGCATCCTACAGCCTTGGATTGGATACTCAGTACAACCTTTTTAACCTCTTCCTGATTAATAGAAGAGAACTCAAAGGTAGGGACACAAGAAGATTGCATTGAAGCAATGGAAGCTATGGTATGGGAACGGATTGTATTGTTCACGATAGAAGTGGAAGTAAAATGACGATTCAAGTCATCCAAGGAAAGAGAGGAACAACAATCCAAAGAAGGTGGCTTTCCCACACCGAGTGACCTCAGAAATTTCCACATATCAGCGGCTGACGAGAGAGAAATATTGGAATGGATATATCGGCGTTTAGCTATTCGTACCATCTGATTGCATCGATTACGCACAGCTTTAAATGCAGCCCAATTTGTTTCAGTGCGCTCCTTCTTATATTTGCGAAAAGCACGATCCCGTCTGGCCATTGCAATACGAATGTCATTATTGAACCAGGGAGCAGGGGGACGCCTCAATTTCACCTCATGCAACGGAGCGTGAGCGTCGTAAAGAGAAAGAATGGCATTGTTAAGAAAAAGGACTTTATCATCCACCGTTGACGCATCAGTTAAAGGGGAAAAATTGATTAACGAGGCATCTCTCTTAAGTTTGCCCACATCCATTCTTGCGAAATTACGCAACTGCAATACAGCGGGGATTTGTTTGGGAGACTTAATTTTATAGGATGTGTAGACAAGATCATGTCTGGAAAAGCCAGGGGCAGAAAGTTGACCATAAGTCACAATGCACTCCGGAGACGCGACGATGATAAGGTCAATCCATGAGTCATCAGTGTTGATATTATGATGAGTAGCTGATAAGGCAAGTGTTGAGAAATTAACTGACTCGATTAAGGATTTGAGTTTTAGGGAACGAGGAGTGCACTTAGACATGTCAGTATTAAAGTCTCCCATTATTAAGCAGTGTGTGTACTCAGATCCCAGGGTCTCTAAAACTGACTCCAGAGTGTCAGATAATTCGACGGATGGAGGACAGTAAACTACACCCAGAATCGCCTTAGTGCCCATGACATCCAGTTCTATAAACAGATACTCCGGGGAAGCAGTGTAACAAGACGGCGAAGACGCGATAAGTTTGTACTTAAAGGAAGATCTTAAGTAAATCGCTACACCGCCACCCCTTTTCCCTGTGCGGTCGTTGCGAATCAGCATAAAGCCCGGAAGTGAATATGTGGATGAGTGTAAGGAAGGTTGTAGCCAGGTTTCCGAAATCAAAATGGCATGTAAATTATTAACGTTGAAAGTAGCCTCAAGTTCGGAATAATGACTCGGAATACTCTGCGCATTTATGTGACATACGTTTAAATAGTTGTGTTGAGAAGAAAATACTCTAGTTAAATTACAGTTTAAGCTAACGTCCGAAGAACTAGAACATGTGTCAAAAGTGTCCAAAGAATCACTAAATGACTGATAGTTATCTTCATCGCTTTCATCAACTCCTGACATAATAATATAAAGCAATAGATACAATATTATATTATATAATTATATAAAATTATAGAATTAAACCAAAACAAACAAAAAACTGAACAATTTAAAAAAAAAAGCTAAAAAATTATAGCCTAAATTAAGTAAAACAAATTATAAATATAAAAATACTGTAAACCAACACCAAACCCACAGTTGACTGTTTACATCACATGACTGGGAATTTAAATTACTTAACTTTGAAGTTAAATTACATTTCAAATAAATAACATAAAAAATGACAAATACAAATAAAAAACATGTAATAAATACAGTCATAGACAATAAAAAGGTTAAAAAAAAAAAAAAAAAAACATGTATAATAGGCTGTGCCACAAAATAAGCTAAGATAAAAATTGCAATAAATAATAACATTGTCTATGACAGTAGTATAGCGAACGGAAGTTTTGGATTAATTAAGTAGATATACTTAATTATCAAATTAATAGTATTACAAGGTAACAATAGTTAAAAAAGGAACATAATATTATAAAAGTACAATAGAATTATGTAAAAATAAAACAAATTTTATAGTTCCATATGATAAAAAAAAAGAACAGAAACTAAAACGGAACGTGAAGTCCAATTCATAGGACAGGACAGGTGACAGCACTGACAGCAGTGACGTTTGGCAGATGTCATATAAAGGACATGCTGTTCTGTATTTCTGACTTTGACAATTACTTTGACTTGGAATTATAATATTACTATTTTGAACTTTAAGTGCAAAAAAAATAAAAATATGACAAACATGACGGTAAAAGGAGTTGCAAATATTAAAGTACACCCACGGAGTGAAAACAAAAAATTAAAGGAAAGTTGTTTACATGCTACGATATACAAACTCACTTCTTAGGGGCCGCACGTCTACTGCGCTTGAGGTCATCTCCTGACATCCCGGCAAGAGGCAATTTACGCCGGGCATCCTGGACGCGATTTGAAGTCTGCAGGGGGGCCCGACAGCCTGCTTTTTCACTCCCAGAACCCCCAGACCTCAATTCTGAAGTAGGAGAAGTGTCAGTCGATGGAAACTTGGAAATGAGTGAATGCAGTTCTTCATCCGTGGTAATCCTCTCCCGACCACCGCCAGGAACTTTAATATGGATTGTGCCATCAAGCGACCAAACATTCCTAATGCCAAAATGCTTCCGAGCCCTTGTATGAATCGAATGTCTTATGCGGGTTAAAAATTCTGACATGGTGAAATTGGTTCCTTTGAGCTTACTCTTGGCTTTCCACACTTCAGATTTTAAGTGATGGTCCCGGAAATGCACCAGGACGGCACGAACACGGTCACCACCCGGAACTCCCAGCCGATGACACCGCTTTAGAGAGGCTTCTGAGATATGAGGAAGGCCTAGTTTGTCACGGAAAATTTTCAACACTTCACATTGGACATCCAGCTCTTGGTCTTCAGGAATGCCTTTGACAAGCAACACTTTCTGACGCTGCCTCATGTCCATAGCATCCACTACTCTGGTGCAGTCCATGACCTGCTGACGGAGCATACTCAGCATGTTTCCAACAAGGTCCTTAAATGCTTGGAAATCCTGTGCAAGTTGCACCACTGTTGGATTAGTTGGAGTAGTAGCAGCTTTAAGCCGGTCTTCAAAATCTGCCATTCTTCTGTTCCAGTTTAATTCCAATTCTGTGACATTTGCCATTGTAATGTTGGAATTGTGCAAGTCAAGTGAGTGAATTGCAAAAGTGATAAATGTGATATACACAAATTGTGGTGGTGATGCTGAGGGATGGTGCAGGTATTACTATTTTAGTAATTAACCAAATAAGACATTTATTATGCCAAAATGTCTTTATCCTAATAATTTATCAGAGTAACACTTTAGAAAATATTTATGATTATTTTAACCAAATTAAATAGAATTAAATATTGGAAATGCCCATAGGCGACGTTGACTACTATATATATAATATATAGTAGTCAACGTCGCCTATGGGCATTTGCAACACCATAGGAGTCGCCAATGCATCGCCGGCTTAAATTATTTTTTTTTTAAACGACATAATATCTCATCTATTTATTTATCTGTTAAACATAATTAACACCTAGTTAAGATTTGTCTTGTCGCCTTTTTTTTGTACATACCAGACGAATCTTTTATTGTGTATGCCAATTAAGATAACAGTTGAAAATGAAAATGTAAGTAAAATAATAATAAGTAAAATCTCAAACATAGTTCAAAAGGCATAGATATGTAAATAAATAAAAGAAAACGACTTACAAGAGATAGGTAGCGAAACGGCTTAGAGAACTGGCTTGATTATTCCGACCTGCAGTTTTGCGTTCATTGTTGAAACGAGCTCAGCTCCGCAGTCCAACTAGGTGTGATACGAGCAGCTTTCCACCCCTTTACCTCCTCTTTTCCTTATTTTCTTTGTTGAATATAAAGATTTCGCTCGTACAAAGTATTCTGCTGGAACTGGATTACGGTATGATTAGCTCGTGGTTGATTTTTTTAATTATATAATAGAAATAGGTGTGGCAGTGTTGCCGCTGGAGTCGAAGTCGGAGGTTCTTCACTTTGATTACTGCTTTACTATTATTAATACTAATATTAATACAACTTGGCACCGATTAAAGTTTAACGACTTCATAATAAATGTAATACATACTGATAGCCTGCTGCATAAAACGTTTTTATTACATAGCAAGTAAAGTAAAACACGTAAGGTCACAGATAACAGAATATTACCTAAAAATAGAAGAGAAATATCTGGAAATCGATACCAAACATATTGGTATGATATGATATTGTATTGATATGATACTACATTCTTCACATCAAAAACATTAGTTTTAATTACTCAAAAAGGCAACTCCGCGGTAGCAACATCACTAAACTACTAACGTTTCTACTTCTTGCAAGTGCGTGTTTATTTCATTAACCATTGAGGTAATAAACCAGATCATGATATGAATATCATATATATATGTAACTAACTAAACGTAAATATTAGGAGAGACATAACATCGTGAAAGTTAACAATAATAAACAATTATTTACCTACCCTAATTCGTTGAGAGTTGTCCGTAAAAGCGACAAAAAATTTAACTTGAAACACAATTTCTGTAGTTATTTTTTGCAGGAGTTCTTAACATTCCCGAAGTAAAAAGTGGGTCAAATTACACTTCAGAAGTCTCCCACTTCAGATTAATCCAAAAAATTCAACACAGAAAAAATGAGAAATTGTCGAGCTCCGTTCAAAAATACGCGTGTTTAAGTTTAACGTGCAAATAAACGGACAGGCTTCAGAAAAACCTTTGAAATTAAATACAACGATATTCGTAAGTAATAGTCAACTATTTTTCTGTGTGATTTATAAGCATAGAAGCTTTCTACACTCACAATGCCATACTAGAATTCCCTATGTCGTAGGTGCAATGGACATACAGACAAATAAACAAACAATCCAGACCCAGAAAGGATATGAAAAGTTATCATTCACATGTCTGTCTGGCCGGGGATCGAACCCGGAGCATATGAGACCGATATGGTGACTGCTCCGCCACGCGGTTCATCAGATGTTGATGCAGTCAATTTGCACATCATATTACATATGCAAAGAAAGGTGCAAGTTGATTGAAAATTGTAATTCCCTCTAGCTCCTATTCTTGGTCGGAGCCTGGGACTCGCTCCTCAATCGAATTTTAATTTTTTGCTCCTTCTCGATATGTTAGCGAAGCGGACCTTTTCCTTTTTGCTGTTTCCTTTGAGATCGAAGATACGTTTTAATTAGCGACATTTGTAAGAGTTGCCGTTTTTGTACTTTTTAAATTATGTTTACATTTCCTAGTGTAGATAGATAATTAATTTAATAGCACGTCCAACTTCTCTATTTAGGAACATAAAATATTGATGTATTTTTTAATTATTAAAAATTTTGTTTGTGTTTATGGTACGTAATTATTTTTTATTTATATTTTAAAATTAAATTGTAAGAAGACTTCTAGAAATAGTATCAAGTCATGAATAGGTGTTGAAGTGAATGCTATAGATATATATAGGTATAGGTATATAGGGTTAAATGTCACTTATTGAAATTTAAACATCAGAAGACTTTCTATTCTACTTTGAAGATCAATATTATTATTAACTAATTACTTAGTTTATTTTGGCTTGTTAACATATCAAGGGTTGAGCTACATAGTCTTCATGTCGGTTAAAAGGTCATCGACTTTAAAAATGTTGGTTCTCTATTTTATGTTGCTTTTCGGCCAAAGTCAAATGAAATAGATAATAATTAATTAATAAGATCTGAATCATGCTTCAGAAACGTAAGTTTGATTAAATAAAGGTCATTTTTTTATCATAGGTCTGCAAACTTGTCCTGTAGGGTTGTAAATTTTAGACCATATGTAAGTAGAAATACATTTTCACATGGAACTTTATCAATAGTTTTCAATTACTTAACATATCAAATAGTTCATCGCACCAAATGATTCCATTTTAGAAACATTCTAATATACAGTAACAAAATTTAATCCTAATAAAATGGTGTTTATGTTTAAACTAAATTAACGCATAATAACCACACTTGAATTAGGATTTAAATTACTTATGAATTAATGAATTATGTATTGCACTAATTGTTTTAGTTTGGTTTATGTATTTAATCCGCAGTTGTTAATAGAATTACAAATAATTTAAGTAAACTGGTGGTTATTTAATGCGGATTTATATTCATAGCGTGATTATCAAACAGCCGTGTGGTTAATGTTATTAGATTTTTTATTTAGTCAGCATGAATTAATGTGGTAACTGCAAGCTGTCTATATATTTTTTTAATTTATTGCATTTAATAGAGTATTCATATAAAAACAAAACTAAAACTATTATATAAACAAGAACCGACCACTTAATAATATAACGACACCTAATATAGTAAAATCTGTAAAGCAGTTTGGTTTCAGGGCGTGTCAAAGAATGAGATAAACGTACATACATACACTGGCAAAATATTACTCTCTACAGTAGGATAAAAATATAGTTAGAATCGTTTACGGTTCAGCACGCCCATCACACCCGTGCCTGCTTCATAGAAATAGTGTTAAATATGCAGTGTTCTAGTTCAAAACGTGTGATAAGATAGTTGTTTTCATTTGTGGTCCAACTTAGTCTTTAGACGTAACAACTCTTTAATGACCTTCAGCTCAGACTTCAAGTATATGTACTCGTAGATTTAGAGTTACACAGGTTTGTTTATTGGCTACAGTAACCCTATACAATCACGTGAATTGTGTACGCGTTTTCTACTCTAATTTATTTTAAAAATGTATAAGGAAAATAAACAATGTTTTGTTATTATTTATTTTCCTCTTACCATTGGCATTTTGGTATTGTGTACAGACAAATGTTACTTTTTGAAGCAAGCGTAAAATGTTCAACTCTGGTGATAGTGGTAAGCTTGTATTTAGACATAATCTCGAGCAAACAGTCTGCGATCGAATATTCGTTTTCGATTCGATTATAAAAGTGATTTGATTTTAAACCTTCAATCACATTTATATTGTCTACTAAGATATTTGGACTCAGGAATTCTTTACACTAGAAATTGACGTACCTACATAACATCTTCACATTCACACAGATACTTCTCGAAACAACGAGACTTAATTGATATTTTTTGTGTGATAAAAATATGTTTAATCGAAATAAGAATCATAATTCCACGCTTTAATATCAATTATAACACAGCAAGCAGTTTTATACTGCATACCGATTTATCTCATAGCCAGTTATTCGATATTTGGGGAGGAAACATACGGGGAATTCATTTCCGAATCCTGAATATACACATGTGTGTACCCATGGCACCCATGGAATAAAATAATATAATCCCAGTATTGTAAGTAACAACTGATATTTTAAACCAACAATATGTGAAGCTCCAATTTTAAAACATGTACATTTCACAAAAGAGCACCAAAACATCCGATATAGCACTATTGTGACGATTCTGATGCATTGGATTACAGTTCGCAAATAGCTCTAAAGGATGTAACGCGGAGCTTGAAGCGATATCCCGTTACGATCCCGATCGTTACTGCAAGTGTCGAGTCGACGTCATTTCGACGGACACCGCACAATACAACTGATATTGCTTGTGAATGTTCCTTTAGAAGTGGGGTCGTCGATTTATCATAAGAAAGAATGGAGGTGATGTAAGTGTGGGTGTTGTTGTAATATAGGATTGGACGTGTAGGTGGAAGGTGATCTGCCACCGCCTTACGTATTTCTTATAACAGCTATGTAAGCTGTGTTCTTGTTGCCTACTATTCTCTTCAGTACAATAAGGCAACTAAGGCAGATTAACTTTAAAGGCATATATTTTCGGCCGTATAAGCCCATAAGAGTAATATTACATGTATGATGAACTGCAGGTCCGATTTCTGATCTATACTGGGTCAGTTACAGATGTGACTGTTCAAATCAAATCAAAATTTATGTCTCCCTTACCACAGTAAGGGAGACATATTTTTCCGAGGCGTTCCAGCTTAGTCCTCCGGGGTAGCGGCACATCTGCGGCCGACCTCCGGTAGGAATATCTAATCCTATCTGGGGTTGATTATAGATGTCACTGGGCGGCAGTAGCCACTTACCATCAGGTGGACTGCATGCTAGTCTGCTACTCGTATATTATAAAAAAAATGCATGGAAATTATAAAATCAGCCCTCCAAATCAAATCTCATCAAATCAATCCGAATCCAAAGTCTCTGAATCGTTCGAAGTGTTTTTGAATGGACATTATTCGATATTTTTCCTAATATAAAAATTTTCCGCTTTTGATTATCTTACTTAATATATGATTACTTTATGTTCAACATTTCCAATTAACATATTAGGTATTTGTCTAGAAAAAGTTATAGAAAACACATTTGAGCGTTTGATGTATTTTTGTATGTACCGTGTTATATAATACGTTAAGGTATCTTCATTTCATTTTGTTTCAATGCAGATTGTATCAGAATAAAAACTTTATAGCAACATTTCAAAAGGGGATGAAAAAGTAAACATAATTATTACCGCAAATGATGTCACCGCAGCACTCTGTTCCTACATTGTGCATTCTGAAGGACAATTCCGTTGATTTTAATTTTAATCATTGCGTTATTGTAACGAAAATTATTTTCTGAACAGAATATTGTATGCTTCATTCTTATTTAAATAATAAGAATGAAGCTTCAGTAAATAAAACTGCATTGTATGGAAGACATGGACACAAATTAACTACCCGTTATCTATGGTATAAAATAATGAAGTTATAACTATTCATAATATCGTATTCATTCATAATAATCATAAAAAAAGAAGATTTACCAATTACCTCATACTATAAATACAATAAGTCAACTGCTTAAAAACATGGCCTATGTCAATCACACAATTAAGAATAATAACAACACCTCACAAATTAGTCAAGCCACTTGGGCTGCAGCAATGCCAAACAATTTGATAAACATACATACATACAGACAGTGATAGCCTAGTGGTTAAGAAACTCCGCCTCTCAATCGAGGGGTCCAAGGTTCAAATCCCAAGCACGCACCTCTGATTTTTCAAAGTTATGTGCGTATTAAAAAATAATTATCACTTGCTAAGCGGTGATGGAAAACATCGTGAGGAAACCTGCATACCTGAGACATTTATAAAAAAAAAATCTCAAAGGTATGTGAACTTTCCCAATACGACCTTGGCCAGCGCGGTAGACTATGGCCTAATCCTTCTCATTTTGAGAGGAGCCCCGTGCCCAGCATGGGACACTAATGGGTTGATGATGTACATACATACACACGTGCGCAAACGTAAAAACATTAACTTCCGCAGTTGGTTAACAATATACCATATAAACGTAGGAATGATCCATAATTTTAAAATTTCATAGTTGGCATCAACTGGTGTTAGCACTATCCACAGCAAACCACTTACCATTAAGTGATCATCATGTAGTAGTTTGTTTTTACTACGGGGCGGCTTACAAAGGCAATCATTTCGTTTCATTGCTTTTCGCTAAAAAAATCGACTATTAACCGACAAAGCTGGTAACTGTTAGGTTAATTAATATCTAATGAGTGTACATTACAAATATTCAGCAAAGTATCGCGTGCGCTTTAATTTATTTTATGGGGATTTTATTCAAATGGCTCGACTAACCCGCAATGCAATACTAATGGCCATTAGAGCTGCTTTGGTAATGTTCCCAAATAGCTGGTGGTTTCAAACATAATCTGCTCATTTCAACTGTTTGTTTCAACAGCGATTTTATTGTCCCACTGCTGGGTACGGTGTGGGCCATTTTGTTGTGTCACTGTGGTCCTACTGATAGATGTCTAAGTATGAAAAGGGTCGAACTTAATGTCTTCAAGTCAAAAGCTGATAAAGTTCAAAGACTTTTAAGAACTAGTTTTTTTTTGTATCAGTTAAATCTTGGGCAAGTGATTACATTCCTATGATTTTTTTCTTAGTATTGATTTTGAAAAAAGAAGAGACATTGTGTTTGGCTGGATGTATTTTTTATAACTTCATAAAATAACTTACGGCAACAATGTAGCCCGACTGCTCTCATGATTGTTGCAGATCTGGTAAAAAAATCTGTCGTGACATTTTGGTCTGGTGGCCACACATTAGACTGTCGTGTGTGATATTCCATGCTCGGGATAAACGTTCACGATTTACATTCTAATTTGATATCAATCGTAATAACCGTTAAGTGAGCGATTAGTGAACTCAATATCGCGTGGGACAAAATATACGAGTATTATCCAAAAACTACACAAAAAATCTTATTCCCCAGGCGGCCATTCATTCCAACTAAGGTTTAGGTTATTTAAATTTTCAATGCTATAAAGTAATGAGTCTAACAAATGTAATCTACACTCATGAAGAAGACCTGTTTCTGCCTAACAATAGCAATGTTCACTTTGCTGCGGTGTTGTGTGTGTGTGGAGTTACAGATGTCCATATGTAGCCACTTTCCCTCATATGGACTGCATTGTTGGATTCCTGAGAATGTAGCACATGGACATTTGTGACATCATTATCTGAGTACGAATCTAATCACATCTGGAGTTACAGATGTCCATGGGCTACAGGAGCCACTTTCCTGTAGATGAACTGTATTGTCGTTTTACTACTAATGTATTATAAAAAGAAAAGTTTTCTCTAGAAAAGAAAGATGCTTATTTACAGACATTCTGTAAACTTCTAAACAGCCTTGACATTTTATCGAGTGGTCTCTATCTATTATAACAACGAATGCTGTCGTTTGCGGAATATATAGTGACATCATCAGTTTTGGTCCCCGGGGGCAGTCTTATCGATTTCGATAATAACGTTTCCGTAATAACATTTTCTATCAACATACAGTTCAGTTTGAAGCTCATAACATTAATGTAATGGGTTTATTAAATGGACATAATAAAGGACGAGTGAATTTTGCACGTTAAGTACTACAAGTAAAGTTCACTCGTCCTTCAGTATGTCCAATGTCCATATGTATGTTCTAATGATGAGTACATTAAAATCATCATAACCTACTGGACTCGTCAATAAGATACGTTGATTTTCATGCAATGAAACTAAACAAACGTTAACTTTATATTAAACAATCCCATTGGTAGATTTGACGCACATTAGCACTTAACACATCTCTGATAGAAAGACACACAAAAGGCTTGTTGATGATCATTAAAAAATTCACGTTAATATATTCTTTCCCAATACAAAATGGGATGATGCTAGTAGCTACAATACAGCCGGTGCAACCAAGATCCAGGCAATAATGCAATATCTTATCTAACGCCTAACACTTGAGTCGAACTAACTGTTTGCAATGGATCTTAGTTACGTACCCGCCGTACGTTAGCACGAGATGCTCGACACCATCTGCGTCCAATCTGTCTAGTTAGGCTTGCAAACACTATCGGTGTTTCGTACAATGTATCTTAGAATAGAGTCTATCCTAACCATGTCATGTTAATTGGTCACTGTAGTCCTTAGACCTATCAGTGAATCGTAACCACAGGAGTTGCCTAAAGTTGATGTAGATCACATACACTCGGTGCCACCGGAATTTACATTACAAAGCCTTATGTAATTACATATCCAAATATGTATATTATGGTCAACTCACTATAATCCCGTTGCTGTGCACGGGTCTCCTTTCAACGTAAGAGGGTTAAGCTATTGTCAACCGCGCTGGCCAAATAATAATTGTTAAGCTTCAGACGCCATTGATTTATTTTTAACTCTAGGCGTGTAGGTTTTCCTTCACCGTTTTTAGAAATAAAAAAGTTGAGAATAGAGGAGCGCTTCAATACAAGAAATCTATATTTTTAACGCCTTCTGATTAACCTGTTGAGGTGGAAAAGGGAGATATTTTTAATAAAAAAAGTTTCGTACAGAACCCTTCATATGCAAGTTTGATTCGCACTTGACCAACTTTTATTAAAACATTACTTATTTCCAACTAGAGTCCATTGACATACATCACAGATTTATCGATAAATTCCTTCAAAGTTATTCGCGTCCAATAAATCCGATGGATCAGAAAGATCGCATGCAATATCGGATGTTTAGCGACGAAGTCCATTCAAATAGTTTATCGACTGCAGCGATGTGGAATAACAATTCCGTTACTTGATATCGTTACATTTTATCAAACAGGCGACAGTCGATATTTTATCGGGCGACATCAAAATAACAATGTGTTTGTTGGCTAGGAATAAGCAAACAACTGAAACTGTTTTTATAGGTTTTGAAGTCGGAGCCATCGCTGTGTTTAATCTACTTTTAAGCAGAAATGAAAAATATCAAAATACAACAGTATTTTGATATTTTGGGAATACAAATTCACTTTTTCGTTTTATCTCAAGGCGTTTAATCTCAATCTACAACACTAGCAATTTGTTATCAACTTTCAGCCCTCTTGAATGCGACCATACAGCCTATCTGACGTCAAGTACATTTTGATTTGATTTGAACAGTCACATCTGTTACCCTTAAAAACGGAACACAGCAGCGCCTAAAACTGCTGTTATGAGGCACAAATAGGTGTGGCGGTGGTGCCGCCGAAGTCGATCCACAAAGGGTTCTACCACCTAAAGAATTTACTTTTACAAATCTAAATTACGATTTGTAAAAGTATTTTTTTTAAACAAATAAAAATTGAAATGTGTGTAAAATTAAAATAACAGATTTCTAATAAAATGATATAAATGTATAATATTATAATAAATTTAGATATTTGTCTGTTTGTCCGTCTGTCTGTTTGATCCGGCTAATGTCCAAAATGTCTGAAAGCTATTTTGACATACATGGACAGATCCACCAATTCGTACATGACCAGCGCAGTGGACTATGCTTTCAACCCATCTTATTCTTAGAGTAGACCCGTGCCGAATTGTGGGGTGGTAATGGGTTGACGATGGTGAAATCTACTGCGAATACTTTTATACGCGAATGATACCGCAGTTCACAGTTCGTATAGATCGATAGTTTAATCAATCGTTTTGTAACAATAGCAATACATGATGACATTTCATATTGGAAATAATTTCGACTGCAACACCGCAATAATTCAGACGTTGTGTTCAAAATTCCCCAATAATGAGCTCGACAACAACGCTTTCGAATTGGCCTCCGGAATGCATATTGCACGGAACAGTTGGCTACCGTAATATTGCTACAATACGTGCTATACTGTACTTCACAAGTTTGATATTTGCAAAAAATCTTAACGTATGTCTCTCATAATTATCACAATCACATTGGATAATTGTTTCAGTACGACTACTACATGCGACATGTTTGTGAGCAGCAGTGTTAAGCGCTACTGTGATCTGGTGGTAAAGGAAAAACACGAGGTGTTCCAATTTAGTCACACTTCCCGTCTGTGGCTGACCTTAAGTATGATTCTAATATTATCTGGGATTGATTATTTATTTATGTCCATGGACGGCAGTGGTCAATTACCGTCAGATGGACTGCAAGTTCAATGTTATATCTTAATTCCATTTTATAAATAGGAGCTTCATTCGAAAATTACACAAATATTTAAAATGATTTTTAAATAACATGCCATTTGCCTGAGAATTTAGGTCACCATTTACCTGTTTATTTGTTTTTTACGTTTAATTAGGCATTGTTAAAACTGGAATATTAAAATCGTTTCATTCGTACATTTGTCAAAACAAATCCAATAAGGGCTCCAATAAACACGAGCTGTAAACTCTTGCTTGTTAAAGGATCAAACGGATTATATGTAATAGCTCCGAGCAATTACAGCTTTATTGTGATGGCGTAATTAAGAAACACAAAGTACATCAGGAACGTTTTGTATAATTAATTACCGAATGGACGAAACAAAGAGAGTTTTGAGCGATCGGGGATTACTGTCGGATTGCGAAAGTTAATAAGGATTAACCGATTGTAAGGAACGATGATTAACGGTCGCTTTGACAGACCTGTTAAGAAACAATGTTGGGTTTATTTTGCTGGGAATATTGTGATATTTAAATATTTTGTCAATTAATACAACCTTATAATGTATGAGTGCTAAACCATAACAAATATAGTCTTGTATGTTCTTCGCTCGTGCATTAGAGAAAAAAGTCAATAAATAATTACATTTATGGATAACTTGTAATTTAATTAAATCTAGTCATGCAGTTTTAAAGTCAATCTGAAAAATTCAATTTGACGAATATTTCACCGGATTACTTTCGTACGAGTCTGAAACGATGCTGACAAATACAGGTAGGTAACGTACGCAATCTCTAGCAAAGGTAAGTTTGTAACAGTTTTTGTCCCAGCCGGAAATTGAAGCCTGGCGTGGTAACTATGTCATACTGTCGTCTATAGATATTGCGTAAGTAAAATACTTCTAAGAAACCTTCCTTATATTTCACAAGTAGTCTAGCCGCACTTTCAGTAATAAGGAACGCGGTACTTCCGCATCAAATAACCAAGAACCAGAAAGAAAGCAATAACCAGAGCCGTCGCTGAACTCCGGTGAGGAACGGAAGACGGCAATAATTCTAAAACAGTAATACGATTTCACGAGAGCTCCGCGGACCGGAAACCTTATAAAATTCCATTTCACCTGCAATAAAGGTAATAATATCAAATAATTGTGCCCAACCACGTGTAGTGGAGTACAATCAAAATGCAATTTCGTTAGGCGCACGGCGACGGGCGAGCTTTTCAGGCAAATCTTAGTTTAGTTTTTCCATTTCCAAAGACAAAGCTAGCAGCCAACTTTAATTTGTTCGTGCTCAAATTCTGTTTCTCTTTTTCGTTCAGCGTTCGCTGGGCACATTTGTACGTACAATTCTAAGAGCCTAATTTTGGTAAATGCTTCCGAATGCCACGGCGTCCGAAGAGCTTGTTATTTTAATATTTTTAGTATAAAAAGTGAGCACTGAATGTAACAGAAGTTGTTGATTTTATTTCTTAAAAGTAACGATAGCTATTTTGCTGATAAGAACTGCGGTTGTGTCATAATATATGTACTATCCATATGAACTATCCGTCAATACTCCTGGGAATAATTTCAAATGCTTCATATGCCAAAGCGCAACCTACATGGAACCTGAATCCCATGACTATTTTACAATACAAATAGCTAGCTTGTTAATTCTGCAGGAATATTTCACTTACAAAGTATTTCAATAAATACAATTTTAGACTATGTAGTATTTTAGACAAGTAATTAATTAAAAAAATCAAAAACCCGACTGCACCAAAAAGGCTGAAGTAGAATTTCCAAAAGCAGTGAAATAGGCATTTCATTATTTTTATCCAGAAAGCCAAATACAAAGTTTCATAGTAGGTGTCTGCTTCAAAAACAAAAGATGTTCAAACAATATTATCCTATTTTATCCTCGTAGTGTTCATTTACGCTATATAAAGAACCTATATGTAAAATTCCAGCACGCTTAAGTTCAGCAGTTTCCCTTTGCGTTGATCTCTGGCACAGCAACTCACTCATTTAGTCAGACAGTCATCTCAATGTGTATATACGAGTATATATGTACTAGCTGACCCAGCAAACGTTGTGTTGCCATATAAATAAAAAAATGTTAAGGATGAACAACCCTTATCACTTAGGTGTAAAAAAAAATAGATAGTGGCCGATTCTCAAACCTACTGAATATGTAGATAAAATTTGGTGAAAATCGGTGAAGCCGTTTCGGAGGAGTACGGTAACTAACACGAGAATTTTATATATAAGATATATTATATAATGTATGTGTAATCTCCTCTTAATTTCCTTTATTTTGACACCCTACTCGATAGATTTGGTTAACTTTTTTAAAACGTGTTACTATTTCGCGAAAAAATTCACCATTTACAGTCTATAAAATATATAACTTCGGTAAATCAAACTTTCGGTCATTATTTTACCTCGTTAGAGGTAGCATTTCATTATTTTTATCCAACAAGCCTGATACAAAATGTCATAGTGTTTGCTTCAAAATTGACGATTGTTCAAATGAACTTTTAACCCTTATTTTACCTTCTACGGGGTTGATTTTTCGGAGGGGGATAAATAAGTGCGTCCTTGTTCCTATCCAGATAACCAAATACAAAATTTTATAGTAGTTGCTTCAAAATTAAAGGATTTCAAAAAAACTGTTATCCCCTATTTTACCCTCTTAAGGGTAGAATTTCCAAAAGGCCTTTCTTAGTACTTATTCAAGCTATATAGAGAACCTGTGTGCAAAATTTCAGAACTGTAAAGTCCTTGGTTTAGGCTGTACGTTGATTTCTGAAAAATGAAAAAGTCATTTAGTTAGTCAGTCAGTCAGTCTACTTACTGTTTTATATATATACAAATATGTTTTTATAATCTCCGTTTAATTTCCTTCCATTTGATACCCTACTCGATAGGTTCGGTTAACTTTTTTTTTTAAATGTGTTACTATTTCGCGCCAAAAATCCGCCATTTTGATTTGTTTTTACTAACACCTATCTAAGGACACTCGGGTCATTGAGACAAATATAATGACACTTTAACTGTTGAAATTCATCCAGCCGTTTGTTAGATCGGATCAAATAAAGAAAGACAAACATACAAGATACGCGCGAAAAACATAACCCTTCCTTGGCAGTCGGGTAAAAAGTTGTAAAAATTGTCCTGTTGTAAAACCGGAAAAATATTCAGTGAAAGTGTCATTATCACCGGTATCTTCCCTTTCAAATCTGACTAAGTTATTGATGTTCTTTAATGACTTAATGATTTTTCGATTTTGATATAATAGTTATTTTTATTTATCTGATGAAATTATTTTATCATATAAATATTACTAAAAAAATCTGCTAAAATTTATAGCTCTATAAAAAATGCTTTTAGGGTGTTTTCTACCAAAATATCGGTGTTATTGATCCCAAGGGGCCAGTTAGTTTAAGGGGAAAACGGCGTGTTATTTTTGACCCGAAAAACGAATAGTTATCTTTCTATTATCCATCACCTTTCGCCCGCGGCGCCCCTCTAGTTACGAAGCTATACAAAGGTTCCTCATTCATTTGTTATCATAATTATCACATGTATTCATATATTCGTCTTATGACATACTAAAATAATAAAGAACATTTACTAAGTTTTAAAGTGGGGAAAACCATGTATTAAAGTTGAATTAATGTATTAAAGTTAAAATGAAGTTAGCCAATTGTCATTACTGTAATATTCTACCGAATTCACTATTTTTCTAATAAGTTAATCATTGACTCAGTCTAATCCGCTCAAAACACATACCACCATTTAAACCAATATTTACCTACATACATTTAATTTCATAAGTCCTTGTATATCCATAAAAATAACAAGAAGCTTTGATACATTTTTCCCGGTGCTCTTAAATAAAAAGACCAAAGCCAAAAACCGAAATTAAAATTCCGCGTCGGACACCCGCGTGGGCGTCAACCCTGTTTAAACATTAAATTGGTTATGCGACAAATAATGTTCACCGTAACGGTACACAGGAACGTTTTATATCTCCTACAATGTTACCTCTTTTCGCCATTGTGATAATATCATCGACCGAATATTTATTTCGAAAGAGAACACTGGCGCTAATTTGGGTAAGACCAAATTATAAAACTGAAACTTGAAAAACTTAAGCATTATTTTAATAAATATAATTTTCTTACAATAAAATATCACGTCGATTAATAAAATAAGTAAATGGCTGCGCACCTATAAAACTCTAATTCTATTGAAAATTGAAACAAATTCGCTAACACTCTATTAACAATCAATAAAAAACAGTAGTAAAAGTGACCAAAATTTTTCGCAGCACGGCCGCGAGGGATGCCACGTCACCCCTGTTTAAACACCAAATTGGTTATGTGACAATAACATTTCGGAAATGACCAGGCTCGTTATATAATTGGACTGTTTTTTGTTTGTTTAGGAAAATGTTTAATGTTTTTTTTATGCGTTTGTAATGGTGTTTGATAAATTGAAGAAAAAAAGTAGTGGATATGAGAATATAATAAAATGTTGTATTCAGTGTTTCAAAGTGATTATCATTTATTAATATCATAGAATATATTCAACTTATTAGAAATTGGTTTTCCTGATAGTTTCACTAAGTAATATATTTATTTCATTATGGCAACTACTGCCATTGCAACATTTACTATTTCTAGATACAAAATTATTAAGTGAAACACTTCTAGGATGCACAAAAAATATATTTGAATTATTAGAAATTGGTTTTCCCGATAGTTTCACTAAGTAATATTTATTTGATTATGACAATTATGATATTGAATATTGAAACATTAACTTTCTAGATACAAAATAATTCAATGAAATACTTCTCTTCTGCATAAAACACAATGTACATATTAAAATATTGTTCCCTCTCACAGGATTTCCACGTGAAGCGTCACGACACCCTTGTTTAAACATTAAATTGGTTATACGACAAATAAAAGTTCGCAGCTAGCGGTGGACCGGAATAATGTAGTTTGGAACTCTCCATAAAATGGCTCTAATTTCGAGCTTGTAATGCCATCACGCTTATTTGTTTACTTATACTAATTTTATTTATAATTTGGTTGAATCGAAGATATTTCTACATATTTTGTTTTGTGAAACTACAACCTTTAAATTTTCTTGTCCTACAGTTAATTGCTTTATTTAGATTCGGCTGGTGATTCATCTTAATATCACCTTTACAGAAATTATCTTTAATAAGTCTTAATCTAATCATTATCTATTTATTTAATTAAAAAATGATAATGTGTTTATATTACTAGTTAAATACTAGTGGTTTAATGTATTTAAGACAAAATGATATTACTTCAGACAAAATACAATAGTCCAAAATTGCTTACAAATACCCAAGATATAAATAACAGATGAAATTGAGAACATCACTTTTTGAGTTCTGTTGAAAATAATCTCAATCCGTTTAAATATACAGGTCGCTGCGAGGCAAAAAGTGAGTTCCACTGAGACTGCATTTTAAATTATAAAGTCTTTTCGGATTCTGTGACGTCACGCTGTTAAAAACACTGATGGATCTTGGACAGATAAATATACGTAGGCAGTGAGGCTTTAATTATTATTTCATTAAGCAAAAAAGCTATTCTATTATGTGTGTATTATTTTATCGAAGCTTTCTGAGAATTACTTATGCTTCTAATAGAAACGTGTGTATACGTATAGTAATTTACAAACACGCTAAATTAATTTTTAAGTGTTGTATATGAAATTTTGGGAACGAAATACTAAAAATGTGTATTGCAGTGAGTGAATTATAAATTTAAAATGTCGCGTTGGATTCTGTGACGTCATGGCTTTCCACTAATGCACTTGTGTGCCCCGGAAAGTATAATGCAAACCCGGAATATACACATGGACTTATTTTGAGTTGAGGGATAACTGAGCGGGGTGCTTGGTGTAGGGATTATAATTTTGGTATTAAAATTTATTTACTATACTTTGAAGTTACACATTTAAGAAGAATTTACATGAAGCGTTCCACAGCCTTCAAACCAGAACATAGCAGCGTTTAACACTGCTATTATGAGGCAGAAATAGCTGTATTAGTGGTTCAAAAAGTTCTACCACCTCCAATCACTACCGTTATCGACCGTCTGCAACCGTCAGTGATGTTCGTCAATGACCGCAGGCAGCTGTTAGCAACTGTCGCAGACTGCTGGCCACGTTCAGCGCGGACTGTCACTGAAAACACTTCTAGTATAGAAGTAGATGCCGTCTATTATGCCGTCTGCCTTGACAATATGTATTTTTGTAGCTGCAAAGTAAAAATAATCTTCGCTAAAATACACAAGTCGTATCGAGTTAAGGAATGAGTTCCGCGGAGACAGTATTTTATTCAAGGCGTCGTATTTCTGTGACGTTCTGCTGTCTCACTAATGCACCGGGTGCCTCCAGGAAAAGATTCGCTTAGGATTATTTGTGACCGGCTTAATATAGATACTGAATTTATATAAATTTGCTATTTCACTTTGTGTAATGCAATAACATATTATTTATTAATGATTCCAAATGGTAGTTATGCTTTTAATTTTAATTTATTTAAATAACAATATTTCTATTCATACAATGGCTTAGTTGGAGTCAACGTGGAAAATTTTATATATTCTAAAGTTGATAGAACCCTTGTGATTCAACTCCGTAGCTATATTGTACAAATATATATATTAATAAACCTTTATATTTTACATGACTGTTTGTATTTTTAAATTATATATTTTTTGTTGCAGGTAAAAATAACATTTTAAATTCCTCATCAACAACTGGCTTACAAGCAGGTGAACCATATCCATTTAACAAATCTAGATCATCTCATTTCATATTTCGATCTACAAATCTTTCCGCATCAGAAAAGCAATAAACTTTTATTGTTATCTGTGGTGGCGGCAAGTGTCACTCGCATTGACGAGTGGGGGTGGATCTGAAATACGTGTCTCGTGGACATCGACGATCCATACTCCACCCTAACTGGTTACCTGTCTCTTTTCGGATCAAAATGTACTCATAGATATCAACGACTTTTATCATGATTTTAAGATTAAGATAGATAACAAGAATTAAGGTAAAATGTAAAAGTAAATTACTATAAATTATCTTATTTAGAATATGTTATTGTCTTATAGCGTTAATATGTTACGCAACTACGAGTAAACATAGCGAGCGCACACTGCCAAGTGCCCATAATGTTGACGTGTCATTATCGCACATGAATATCTGTAACCTGCTGATAATAGAACTTCAAATTAATTTGATGGATTCTATATTTTTTCGATCCGATAAAAAATGTCACTCTTTTTTATAATATAAGAGTAGCAGACGAGCATGCAATCCACCTGATGGTAAGTGGCTTTTGCCGCCCATGGACATCTGTAATCAACCCCACATAGGATTAGATATTCCTACCTGAGGTCGGCCACAGATGCGCCGCTACCCATGAGGACTAAGCTGGAACGCCTCGGAAAAGTATGTCTCCCCAACACCTTTCAAACAGGAACACAGCAGCGCTTAACACTGCTGTTACGAGTATTAGGTAGAAATAAGTATGGCGATGGTACCGCCGGAGTCGAACCACAAAGGGTTCTACCACATTCAAAACTCTCTATTAGGACCTTACATTTCAGAAATAGACGCTTAAGCTCAGCTTCCATTTTACTTATAACTTATGTACATTATTACCAAATTCTATTTTTATAGTAGATATAATCCAAACATAAAAACTCCGTCTCACAGCTTAAGCCCCAGAATAAAGAACGTTATAAAATGTTCCACAAAGCGTTATCTATTTTAAAATTAAACTCATTATATGGCGACGACGCTTTAAAATTTCCATCGAGTGCGTCGCAGCGTCACAGCTTTCATAACGCCATAACGACGTTGAGAGTTGTATTTTCGCGAAAATGTGTCGTTGGATAGCGCTTTGCGAAATTTCTGAATCGTTCTTGTTACCGATTGTAGCTCTACACGCTCTACAAGCTCTACAAGTTTGACTTGTGAGATTTGTGCTAGAATTTAAGGGTAATTCTATTTTTATTTAAATGGCTTTCAGCGTTAGGGTACCTACGTAATACTTGTTTTTTTGGGTGCACTCAAAAGTGTTATGTTATCTGTTATCCACCTTTTGATAAGAATCTAGCTACTCGTAAAACATGATCTTATCGATTAGAGACATACATTATCATGTAAACGTTTGTTTAGTTAGAGTAGAATATTACACAAATAAGTAAATTGTGCACAAATTATATAAGGAATTCCTGTACACTTTCGTTCTTATAGCATTGGTTAAGGTAACTCAATATCATTAATAGATACGAAATAACGTTTCATCTTCATGCAACAAGCATTTAACAAACGTGCAAAACTAAGAAATACCTACATCCCACACATAATCATATCACAATGGACATCCATTTGTACCATTGGCGAATAAATAATAAATATTGTTTGTGTAATAAAAGATAGGGAGCTATGAATAGGGATGGACAGATGGCGGAACAATATCGACCAATACGAGGACAAGGGGCGGCCGGGGACGTGCAAACAGGCGTATTGTTATGGAAATAGATGTGTCATAAGCTGTGATAAGATGTACAATAGGTGTTATAAGACAAATATATATTATCGTATTTCCGTTCTACCGAAAGTTATTATAAATGTGACACACGGAGCGGATTTTAGCGGCCGCATCGTCGAGCGATCATTGTCGCACTGCTGGGCACGGGTCACCTTTCAGGGTGCGTGGGGTTTAGGTTGTAATCCACCGCACTGGCCTACGAATTGGTCGACTTATACTCCTTGAAACACTTTTTTTTTTTCAAAGAATTCTCAGGCGTGTAGATTTTCACGTGATTTTTTCCTTTACTGTAAAAGCAAGTAATAATTAAGTTATACTCATAACTTTGAAAACTCAGAGGAGCCAGCGTATGCTTGGAATTCCAAACCCTCCGATTGAGAGGTCGAATTTTAACCATTATGCTATCACTCCCACAATAACCAACGCGGAATAGTTGTTTTATATCAAAACTCGCGATACCACAGTTCTGCAGTTACCTAGTTGCTGTGGTTGCGAAAGCGTCCGCACATTCTACGAATTGATCAAATTGTCAATTATTTGAATTGTGCTTTACCTCGAGTAATCGCGCCCTCTCACGATTTCTCGTTTGATTTAATCTTAGTTATGGGGTATCCTCACGCGTGGTGGTGATCCAATCGATAACTAAATTTCTTTAACATAATTGAGTATGTTGGATGGTAACATGTTTCTTTCCACAACTGGGAGGCGTCTTGAGCATATTTTGTTAATCTGTTTCAATACGGATAAGCTAATCTATGTTGGATATTTTCAAATTGTCCACAAGACCTTCGACTACTAACCGATGATAATAACTGTGACCATAATACGAGTATAAACGTGTTCTCCGAATCACGGAAGTGAGTATATTTACTGAATGGTCATCAATCTGACTCAATATTAATTATTTTCATACACCAATTACATTAATTAAGCCGAGGGACTATACACTTCTGATATACATATGTTAAGTTGTATTGACTTTCCATAAATTTAGAGCGACTAATTAATGAGCCCGCAATTAAGCCTACATATGCCAAAAGGAAAGCAACATGCCTAATGGTAATGAATGGTGCAATTCACATTCACAGAGACACCGCGGCCATTCGCAGGTGCTCGCCGTAGATTGATAGTGTACAGGAATCGAATTCCAAATACTGGCTCAATTCGCTAACAAAGGAGCACGACACGGGCCACTAACGGCCACGGAGCTATGTGAAGGCGGCTGTCCAAGGCATAGGATGTAGCGGAATTAACATTATTTGTAATTATTATTATTTTGTAGAGTGTTTGTACTGTTGCTGATGACGTTGATAAAATATAATTTTCTAGCACGAAATTCGACTTAGCATTTACAATCCCAGACTACGAGTATGAACATATGTACCATTCTTTTGTACTCCATATACGGATACGAGGAGAAGAAAAGGTATTACAAGTTTAGATTTATGTATTCTGCAATCTTAATTCACGTCAGATGATAGCTGTACCTTTTTTCGAGGGGGAAATCTTCAACAGGTACCCGATGATGTGGGAGCGACGCCGGGTTATGGAGGATTTTTACTGCACTAAAACCCACCCGGTAGCCGTCTTCAAAGCTTGTTGGAGAACTCCGCGTTCTCCGACGGAAAACAACCGGAGTCCTCCAAGCGCGATGCCCCGATCGAGCTCTGCCCTGGGGGAGCAGTTTTCGATCCTCCCACACCATGTAGTGTTTACGACGGTATGCGACCACACATACCGTCGTCCTTCCCGGGGTCGCTTGGTGGACGGTTCGAGCTCGCACTCTTGCTGCCCGCAAACCCGGTGGCGTTTTTGAAAATAATACGGAAAGAGAAATTGTAACATAATCAGATAACCATCTGCGTGGCAGAATGGTGTTCAACCTGTTTGATACTCAAAATGTCACGGGTTTGATTTTGGTGAGACAGATACCTAAATTTGTTACATCACGTCAGTCCCTCCGCAAGTGGAACAAAAAAAAAAGCGGCACATAAAATTATCTGTGTTATGAATGTTATTATTTTCTAACATTCATAACACAGATAATTTTATGTGGAAAACGATGTGGAAATCAATCAATCAATCGACAAATTGACAATAAATACGCCCTTAATTATCGCTCGTCACTTCCAATTTGAATCCCTGCAGTTGGACAGTGTCGCTTTAACGCCACAGCGCTCTGTGGGATAATTAAACGGTTGCGACAAAATGACCCCGGCTTGATTTGAGCGTGTAGGAACTGGACGTGCAGGTAGCCGATATTAGATCTATCCGGAAGAGAAGTTAACCCCACATTTCATTAGTGAGATCGTTTAATTAATAGCCAGTCGTAGTGTCCTTATTGTTGACACGTCAACCGATTACTATACATTGTACAATTAATACAGTATCCCATTACTGTATATTGCTATAGACTTTCTATTATGAGAAGGGCTTTGAATATAATCAAGTGCGAAATGGTATTCCCACTGTGTATACTACTAGAGCGTATAGTAATTATTTTTAATAAATAATGTACACATATAACAATTAAAATTTATCAGTGCTTGGGATTTAAATCCAGATCATCAACGTCAGAGGCCAAATTTCATATCTACAAATAAGCTTTTACGTTTATTAAAGACGTATTTAACAAAATTGCAGCATTATGTTTATAAATTGCAGGTTAGCCGACAGAACATTGGAATGGAAGAACTAATCTTAAGCATTACTTGTTCAGCACAGTTCTGTTCTGTTGTTAAGAAACCGCTTAACAAATCTATACACCTACTCGTACTTCTGGCTTGGTCCGATATCCTTCCAATTTCTGAGTCAATTCCACATTAAAATTGCATCTAGTACTCTAGGATTTTTTCGACATTTGACAAAAACAAGTTGTTGTTTCAAAGAATACGCGGAATTTAGAATAACATGCCTCTGATGTTCTTGAGAAATAACATTATGAATATTGTATGTAGTATCTGGTGTAAGGGGCTTCTCGAGAATGTTTTCATAGTAAACTGGTGAGCGGTGTGTCAACATTAGGAAAACGATTTTTTGCCGCTGAAGATAGTTCAGTGCAGATTTCCCGTTTCTTTATTTTTATTCAGTATCTCATATATTGAACATTGAACATGTTTGAATAACTGTATTGAAGTAGAGGCTTCAAAGGTAACGTTAGCTGGAAGGAAGATTTAAAATGATATTAAAACATCTCATAAATGTATTTCAATAGAGTGTTAATATATTCGTATCAGTGAGTTTCTCGCCAAATGGAATTAATACAGGAATATGAAACCCAATTAGTGTGCATGCGATTCGCCACGTGTTGTAAATAGATTTAATAACGGTTAACTAGCTGTCGTCGTCAACCATTACTGTCCCATTGCTGGGCACGGGTCTTCTATCAGAGTGAAAAAGTTTATGCGATATCCCACCACGCTGGCCAAGTGCGTATTGGCGGACATCATAAGCATCTGATAACTTTTTTATCTATCGCTTTCTCATGACAGCGTTGTGTAATTCAGTAATTTAGTAATTACTCGTATTTATTGCATTTAAAGAGGTACATGATAGGTCTTAAACTTTTACAATGTTTTCTCTATTTATGCCTTTTGGCGCACAATATTAGGAAATTAAATAATACTGTGAGTATAATAATAATATGAGTTGACTTCTGATTTAAAGAGCATGGTAAGTTTTAACTTGGTTATGGGAAACAGAAAAGTATCTTTGACCTTGTTTAAGATTTATATTACCGACGGTATTTAATTCATAATCTATACACGATATCATTAATATCATTATTACTCTGTATAGTGATATATATGTCACTATACCCTACTTGATTGGAGGGAAGCTTTGTTCTGACATTCGAAATAGATCGCGTTATGATGCAATCAACCTCCCGTCAGTTAACATTCACTATCAATCCCTATCATGATGTATTACAATGGCTTACAATTATTTTCCTCGCTACCATTACTTTTACAAGCAAAAAGGCTACAGGTAACGAGATATCATCAGCCTTTATAGAACCTACAGCTCTGAAATGAACCGTATTCGTAGGCGTATTAACTTTACTTTCCCTTGTAACAATACTTTCCGAGAAGGGTTCACTATCTGTATGAATCTCTCTGAGTGAGGACTTATTTGCTTTTTCACACAACTTCGTGGAAATCAAAAAGAATAGGAGCTTTTATGTTTTATTTGTATTAATTTGTTCTTGTATCATATTTAATGATGCTGTTTGTTTATTGGAATGTCGACGTGTATTTGTAAATAAATATAAATATATCTTCAGTAAACGGCTTCTTTCAACAATTATTTTTTTATAATATTATAGGTATTTTATTTCTTATTTAAATAAACTTTTAGGATTATATATGTCTCTAATTTTATCTTTGAAATACTAAATATAAACAGATATTTAATTTTAATTAATGTCAAGCATTATTGCTGCGTTTTCTTCAATATAAATACACCACACGAAGCGACGGAGGTTTATTGACGTTCGAAAATAAGTTATTCTGAAAATATTCTGGAAATAATAATATTTCCATAATGTAGATTTGACAATTCCTTAAATAATTTTCTGTGATAAGACTGTCTTAACATCATAATTAAGCATCATAGAGTTAACATCTTCTCTAAATTTTCCTTTCGATACACATTGTTGTGGTACTTTAGTAACGGTGGACATTTTTATTTCATTAATTCATAAACTTCCTGGAATAATATTTTTGTGTGCGTATTAGCATACCCTTCATGGTACAATTAAGGTATGACTTTGGTTACAGAAAGTAGGTTAAACCAAACTTTATAACCTGGATTCTCACAACGTAACGTCGTTGTAGTTTCGCAACCGCTTAAATTTCTTCTCAGCATTATGACCTATTTCGTTTTTTAGTCATTGTGCTATTAATTTATGTAAATTTGTTATTTTATGTAAATATAAATTTACTATTAATATATTTGATCGCAACATTAGAACTAAGAGTAAAGATGTTAATTAAAGCCAAATTTGAAATGTAGTTAAAGGCAATTTTCAAAGAATCTAAGTAAGTTATGTAACCCGATAATTGATCTAATCTAAGCCTAATTACATTTAAACCATTTTAAACGTATACAAATATTTCTCTGTATGATAATCACGTTGTAATAATAAATCGGCGAGTGCGGGCAGATGTGTTGCAGGAATGTATTGTATCATAATATATGCGTGGTCACGTTACTGATATTCTACTTTAAACTGCTTCACAAACCGCCGTAATGGGTCCACAAGCAAAAATAAGGCTTAAGCCGTTTATGTAGGGGCGGCGCTTACCGCAAAACTAGGGTTGCCAAATGGTAGCTGCATTGGCGCAGTCGACAATGACACTGGCTTTTCAATATGGCACAATGCGATAATTATTGCAAGCCCCTGTGGAAGGTTTTTCGTTTTACGTAAACGGTATTTATTGTAAGCGTCGGTTAAAGCTACGGTGTCGCTGGTTACTGTTTGATGGAGCTCGGAACAAACGAACAATGTAGCTTTATTTTATGCCACAAGGGAACTTCCCTGTCACTGAGTAACGAGTGTTATCTTTTTGTATCCAATATCTATTATTTTGTTTCTTAGAATACTTTGGTTAGTCAAAAGTATTTTTATATTATTAAATGTAATGAAGCACAAAACGACCTTCAACTTTAATTTTCATGTTTATGAAGTGTTTTTTGCATATGTTAATTAATAATAGTTCAGAGTTTATAACATAACAAAGACCATATTAATATAGACCTATTAAAATAACTTTTTAAGTGATAGTTTAACTACCTTAATTATTCTTCAGTAATATATTTTAAAGCAATTTAAACATTTTGAACCCTTCGATATCAATTTTTGTTCGACATTGAGTACATTATTATCAATCTCAATGTCTACGGCTTAAATTATTTATAGTAAATAATAACAGTGACAAATTGATACGACACAAGCTTAGTTCTTCATATTTAAAATCTTTCCCTAAATAAATTATTACTAAATTTCTATTACACTTTAGGTCATGTTATTATTATGTTTTTGATCATCTAGGGAAAATAATAATTTATGTGAAGAAGAGAAAGAAGAGATTATGTCAAATAAGTTATACATAAAATGGTTTATGTTTAATCTGTACTCAGCCGCCGCCTACGACATTTTGGTTCTACGCTAAACGAATGCCTCACTTGGAGGTATTTGTATTAAGACATTCCAACAAGCTCTGCGATATTTATTTAAATTTACACGATAGCCTAGAGAAACTATACGACAGAGCCTTATCCTCCTTTATATGAATATTTGATTAATATATTTGATTAACCGATTGCTGTTCAAAATTATCCTTCTAATTTGAGTAATTTTGAAATTCTTTCAAGAATGATTTCGTCCATTAGTCTTCAAAAGAAGTGATCTATGCCCAGCACTATGATATTGATGACGATGATATAGATTCTTCTTAGAAGTTGTCATCATTTAATACGGGTTGATGTCGCTTGCCTCACGACATTTTACCATTTCTCCCTCTCAGAGGCCACCCTGTACACTCATATATAGGACCTGAAGCTGTATTACTTACAGACAGATACTTCAATTTTATTTGAAGATCATTTTGAATGTCTCGCGTGTCTAAACTTCAAAACTTTGCATTGAAAAGGCTTACATTGAATCTTGGAAGGGATGAGATCTAAGAATCTGATCGCCTTTGACATCAAACACGCTTTTCATAGTTTCACCTTTAAAATTGCAAATTCAGTGGATAGACACGAGTCAAGTTCACTTTGATGTGTCTACAAATTGTTGGACGGTTTAATTGACTTTTACTCTTAACCTTTCTTATATTTTGATTTGCGAATATCAGAATTGATATTCTTGTATTTGAACTTATTCATATGTTTCAGTTGATTGTATTCTGACTTTTAGGTTGTAAATTTTAATAATATTTGAAATCCCGGAGTTATCTGAAGGATTATTATATGTTTGGTTACATTTAATTTTACCAAAAGATAAAGAATATTGAGTTATACCGATCAATAGTAAAAACGGACATATGTTTCATAATCTAATGTTAAACAATTTCTATCGTTAGTCAATGTACCCCTGTCAATAGCGATCTTCTTTACAAGTGCTGAGTATGATTTTTTTAGGAATCTGCTTAGCTTAATTTTGGGGATCTGTTACGATTACGACCAACAGAAGCAAAGTAGGGCTATGAAGCTAGTTGCCACATGTACTTAGAAAAGTAGAATGTTAATTTTCGAATATTTTTACTTTGAAGCGTCCTTCAGGTTATCAAACCATTTCTGATTCCAAACAATTCGGATCGCCTGATGCTTGATGTAACAGGGTTGTTTTTATGAGTGCCTCCAAATCCGAAGCAGGTGATATACGGGCGGGATTTGCAAGTGAAGCGACGAGTTATCATAAAAGTGGGGACGAGGGGTGACGTTAACCGCGGGGACTCACGTACTTTTGGGATTAGCTCTGCTTTTTATTTTTAATATTTATTTTGCTTATAATATATATTGGTTATTTGAATACCAGAAGCTATTATTAAGTTTTTATATGGTAAATATATAAGATATTGCTTTCGGTACGTTACAATCACATGAGTTTTTTTCCAAACCAAACAAAAGCTGCGCGCGCAGAACTGACAGAGTAAAGATGAAGTTAGTCTCCAAAGATAATTATTATTTCTACTGCGTATCTGTTTTCGTATCGCCGGTTTAAAAATACATTTTGCAGTCACTCTAATTTTTGTAATGGGACAAATTTGAAAATTTAACACTTATAACACTTTTAAGAGATGGAAAGCAGCGCACGTTTCACCTGCAATTTATATTCGACACTTAAAAACCATCCGAAGCTGGGTAGTTATTTAAATGTACATAACTATAAGACCCATCTGTTACTCCCTCACACGTAAATCAAGAATCAACCCCCATAAATATCCCCAAACGACACCGTAACGCTACGGATTAGCTTCACATCATTGAATATCCCTTAATGCTTCCATTTTCAGGACATGCAGAAAAGATTAACCCTAATGGCCCAGATTATCTGGTTACGCCACCTCCCTTCCGTTCTAGATCAAACAGTCCATTACCTCCGTCTGATCCTAGGGCGGGCTTGATCATGATGATCGAAAGATAAATCAACCATCTCAAACGACTCCGGACCACCGCTACACCTACTTCCGTTTCGTTCCGTCATGTTCCGTTTTGAAGGGTGTGGTAAGGGAGACATACTTTTCCGAGGCGTTCCAGGTTAGTCCTCAGGGGTAGCGGCGCATCTGTGGCCGACCTCAGGTAGGAATATCTAATCCTATCTGGGTTTGATTACAGATGTCCATGGGCGGCAGTAGCCACTTACAATCAGGTGGACTGCATGCTCGTCTGCTACCCCTATATTATAAAAAAAGATACCGAGACCTAAAACAGTATATATTTTTTCCTCACGACTTATGAACCCGGAACCTTTGACATAGCTGACAGTCACCTCTATGTCACAATATATGACTCGTCATTCAAATTTGGTTCATGAAAATAGACCTCCAAATCATTTTAAAGACCTTAATTTAGTTCCAGGTCAAGCGGCTGAAATTTGATGCCTAGATTACTTTTGAAGATATTATTTCTATACGTTGTATACGTAATTTCCACGAGGTATTTCAGTCCTGAAATAGAAAAGGGTTATCCCAAGGGAAGCTCAATATCAACATACATTCATTTTGGGACTTGTCCTTCAAAGGCTGGACTTTAGAAACTTGTAATTTCAAATTCGCCGCCTTTAACTAAAAATAGTCGTGTAATTTAATTGTTCTATTTTTCTAATTATAATATTTTAAAAGCATTGCTAAATTTGAGCGATTTAAGATACGTATTGAATAATTTAAATTTGCTTCGTCACATGGAAACTTCAAATTTCACTGCGACCGAATTAAAATGGGCAATGAATAATTATTATGTGGCAATGTAAATAACAACGATATATACTGAGTAAGGAACGTGATCTTTAATATTCAATTACGAAATAATTTTTTCTCGTAACAATAATATAGGAAAGACAAAGCCTACAAATTCAGCCGATACCAACGAAGCTGATAAGAAAATTCTTTACAATCGTTTTGTACCTCCACGTCTAATGTTGGTTGAAATGGGTCTTCGAGATACGATTACAGTCTTTTCCAATACTTCTGTTTCAATATCACCGACCTTGAATCTTGTGCCAATATATCCTTATTCCATTTTTTCATTTATATTTAGCTACAAGGGTATTTAACGCCCAAAATTGACAAAAAAATCTTATAATTAACAGCTTTTAACATAACACTTAATTCCTTGACTGTGGCGGCACCGCTGTCACACATATTTCTGCCTCATAGCTATGTTGTATGTAAACCTGCTATATTCTGATTTCAGGGGTAATACAGAGCTGCTTCTCGAGAGTAGCAATACTCTGATCGATCTTAGATAGGAATCCTATCCTATCTAAAATTTATACTGAAGCTCGAGCTAATGACCACTTATTATGAAGTAGGTAGGCTAAACGTTGTGGTTTTATTATTAAAGGAAAAAAATCAGTCAAATTATAAATCTAAAAGGAGAGTGAAAAATAGCTAAAGTATAGTTTAGTGCTCATATTAAGCCTTTCTTTTAAGGATAGAAAGCGTTGCACGCGAGGTATTATACTCATAAACATAATAACTTGCTTTGCTAAACAAGAGCGCGGAATATTCAGATAAAAATAAATAACTTCTAGTTTCATAGAAAATAATTTAAAATAATACGAGTACCTCAGTATTTTCTCTCTTGTCGATTTGTTATAGTTTTTATTTTCTCGTGTAAATGATAATGTACACAGTTGAAATGACATTTTGTTTCGAATGTTTGTTTATTATGAAGGCCGAAGGGTGATTTAATGTTTTTAAAGAAAAAAAACTAAAAGCTACGAAACAAAAAAAACCGACTGATTAAAATGGAAGTAATGTATCATATGTCACTCCTACAATCGAGACGAACAGAATAACCTCTTATATGTAAAATCTGTCAAGTCACATATATTCCACAGTCATCTTTATATTTATTGAAAGGGAATAATAAAACAGTTAATAAAACAGACGTATCTATTAATCACACAGTTGGATCTCATACTATAACCACAGTATAAGTATATAAATCCTTATACTGTGCTATAACTATAAGTAGTAAAAACTGTGTGAAAATGAACCTTCTAATCTATTTGAAAAAAAGATTGTCATAACAAATCTTCGATATATGACGTCATAATTCATTTTCGCATTAGTCGGGTCGTGGGTCCCTCGCTGGAAACTTCCAGTTATCGCCAGTCACGCTAGAGAGCCATGTCTGAATGATAGATAGTTAAAATATTTTCATTCTTACATTAGGCGTTTGAAAACGAAATGAAAACGTTGTTTGCGGTTTTCTCGCGGATCACCTTCATCCTTCTCTCTCTTATCCGAACTTGTAGGTGTTTCTTTTATAATATAGAAGCAGTAAACGAGCATGCAGTCCACCTGATGGTAAGTGGCTATTGTTGCCCATTGACATCTATAATCAACCCGAGATAAAATTAGATTCTACCTTAGGTTGGCTAGAGATACGCCGCTACGCCAAAGAAATAAGCTGGATGGCCTCCGAAAAGTTTGTCTTTCACTCCAACTTTCACACTTTCAATCCAACAAGAACACAACAGCTTTTCTATTAATATTTTTATTTGCCTTATAAGAAGTAAGTCACTTTTACCGGTACCATCGTTTGCTATTGCTGTTTCATAAAAGATAGGTCTAATATGTTCAATAGTTGAATAAAAAAGAAAAAACATTATTATATTGTTGCGCGCAGAATGATTTGCCAAAGAGATGTCATAATTTATTTTCCCATGGATGAGACCCTTGCTCGAGACTTGCAGTTTTTGCTAGTCATGTTAGAGGGTAGAAAGATGCATAGATATATTTATATTCAGAAACTTGGTAGTATTAGAGTAATGGGAATGACAATATAATCATACCAAATGTCATGTTGGATAAATATATTACTCGAGTAAAATAACTTGTTACAAAATTATGATGAAAACGGAAACGGCTTTCCTCATTTTTGTAGGATTCCATTGTAGGAAACACCAGATAAACATTTTATAGTTACATCAGAGTCGATTCGGTTCGATGTTTAATTTAAAGTCATATTGCCTTAAATCATTAATTACATATGCTTATCTTTTGATGATTTTATTATCGATATAATTTAGGTGGTATTGCACTTTCATAAAAATAATGTATGTAAAAAAATTCAAATTTATTTTTATATGTAACGGGTACTAAATGCGGTTATTAATTTATTTTTATGCTGATATTTTTTTCACTTTGCCGGGTCGTGGTCACGGAGAAACTCATCTTAAGTATTGGTTACACATTAAATGTCTCGATTCCGCGATAATATTAGTCTAAAATCATATAAATTCATAATTTATTCATTAAAGTAAGCCAAAACTTCTAACATCAAAAAGATAATAACAAAACGTAAACTGAACAAATACATTGGAATAGTGGTACCAAATTGAAACATTTTTGTGTAGCGAGCCGTGAGGCGGCGCGAGTTAATTTATTCATCGCTGACTTCGCAACAAAAGATCCTCCTACTATGCTCGTTGATGCCTTTTAATGTAATTTACGTTAGAGGATAGGGACTTGAAAACAGTTATTTACGAGGAAGTTACTTTGATTAAATTCACGGGTGCCTTCCGAAGTTCAAGTCAAAGGGGCAAGTTACAAGTAGGCTTGAATTGTTGGATTCCACAACAGCTCTCGAGTGGAAGCAGGATGACGGCGTTCTCGACTATTTTTGTAGTCTTTCTGTTTATAGTTTTACTGTTGGCTCGGACATGATATTTCTAGTTTGTCTCAGTGATTCTACCAATCCACGAGTAAGGTTTCACAACACAAAATCTCTCTTTTTATTGTTACACCACATAAGTCTACCGTTGGACCACAACAGCAAAGTCATCCGAGTTGGTACGGTTTGAATTTGGCACAATTGTATACTTCTTAACAACAAAACAATCGAAGATACTTTGTAATACTATGCATATTGTACTTTGTAATAAAATTTAGTTTTAATATTTTTTTTAGCTGATAACATGTCTATCTTGTCATTGCTCTATATCGAGTCCTTGATGCTATTGGGAGTTGTAGCTACAGTCACACTGCCATTTACATTTATAACGTGGTCAGCGGTAAACATTTAACTTTATGCAGATGGCTTGCGGGTTCGAGCGCCAGCCCGCCGTGACTCTTGTAATGTGTGGTGCATTCAATTGCACTTAATGCGGTATACATGTTTGTGGAATACTTTATTGGCACATGAAGACACTGTACAATATAATAGAGAGCATACACACGCAAGCACAAAGCAAGCAAGAAAAAAATATTTTTATAGTATTAAAGTAGCAAATGAGCATGATGGGGTGCTAACCCTTAGGACTAAAATGAATCGCCTGGAATAAGTATGTCTTCCTTACCATACCCACAAATCGGAACATGGTAGGGCTTAATACTGCTATTATTACGCAGAAATAGAAGTGTCGTGCGTGCCTCTGGAGTCGCCAAGGATTCTACCTTCAAAATGTGCGATTAACATGTGATAATAAAATCAAATAAGGAAATATCAAACTGAATATCAAATCACAAATCGACTAAAATTGAACAAGACAATGCAAAACCGTTTCACAGATAATCTACTAATGCTTATAAAAGATATAATGATATTACACATGAGTTATAAATGATGAATGATGGAGCTCAGCTCTACGACGCCCAATTTCGTGGAACTCCATCGCTTAGCCATAAACCGTCTCTTAATGTTGCCAGATTTCGCTTCGTAATTTACGACGCCCATAAACTTGTGATGGCGTTATTCATATGTTACGGGAATTAAGATATTGAGCTTGTTGCTATGAATTTGCATGTAAGAAATATTTTACTGTGACAAAATAAGAAAATGGTCAAACGGTTCCAGATACTCATTGAATTGTAACAATTGAAGCTCATGGACATCTGGGATTAGCCTCAAAGGATTGCGTGGTCGCATGAAAGTCATGTCACAGAGACATCTTTATTTGAATTCTGTGTATCAAAAAAGTTTCTTCCTAAAAGCCACTCATAATATGTATATGATGTTAAAATAATATTGTTCCGATTTTAATTTTACTGTATATTCTAACTTATAAAAATCCGGAATTCACAAAATTACTTCAGATGATTGTCTGAATATTCTCAACTCTATTAAGCATCTATACTATTATTTCCTCGAAGCAATTCAGGCTATTTTCGACCCCCTTTAACTACGTAATAATTATTTCGTCTGTATGACTGTTTACTAATATTATTTTGTTGCACAATTTTAGAAGTATTACGACTAATTAATAACTCAAAAGTAAAACATCAGATTCACTAAAGACAGATTTTATTTCCAATTAACAAGGTATTGGCCATTGAAATCTCTTTCAAAAATATTTTTTATTTTCCTATCTGGATAACATACAACTTTGCCGATTATGGTATAAAGTAAATAGAGTTTAAGGAAACTAGTTAGTTACATGGAGGAGACGGTAATACATGTGAAATTCATGAAAGAGATGAAGATGAAATAAGCGATAAAGACAAAGTTCAGAAGTAGGACTTTTTTGTTACAGGAGTATTTATAGCAATGATTGTTTGATTTTTAGAAGATAGTCAATTACCGCCTTTCGTACACTGGTACTTGGTGGAACAACACGGCGAACATTTGACCATAAAATGTCTTTAATGCTTTCGATTGATTCCCTAATTTACGATTTGGATTAACTTCTTTCGTGACAACAAAATATGACTCCGAGTTATCGGATCAGCTCTTTTTTTATTCACAATGCGATTCAATATTCCGTCTAGAAATCGCTATCGGTTTAAAAACGAACGCTAAAACGGATCGCATAAATTTGCATGACAAACGGGCGCCGCACCGGGGGACATTACTTTTTTAAGAAAAATATGACGACCTTCCCTCGATGGAGTTTCCAGGTCTATTTCCATAAATAATAAATAACGATCGAGGACGGAGCAAAAAGTATTCGGCGATATTTATTCTGTTCGCGAATTTTCATCCACTTATCGAGTTTTATCAAACTACGGAACTGTTGTGGCATTCTCGTTTCTCGTTCGTTCTCGATTCGTCTCATCGAATGCAATATAATTTTATAGTGCTGTAACAGGAATCGATTATTTTTTACGCCGTACTCGGTCTTTGTTGCTTGTTACTACTATGTCGTTTTTATGTGCTTCATCGAAATGTTTTGCGTTGAGCGAATATTTGCGTCTGCTATTCGTTTACGTAAATATCGTATTTAGGTTACCAAGGAATACCATTCACTTTTGTTACTGTAGCGTGTATTTGTACTGTTTTTGAAATGAATTGAAAATCCAATTTTCATTTCATTACTACCACCTTACAGTCACTTTTATCTCGTTAAAAATTAATGCTTTATGATTTTCCAATTTTGCCTTGCATTCCGCGTGAACAGCTCCGTGAATCTATTTGTCACGAAAGTGTAATAATTACAAAGCTCACAAAGTTGAAACGCGCCGTGAAAGAGAGGGAAGGTAATTGTGATATTAAATGTAAAACGGTCCTCATTACGGAATAATAAAAAATGCGCCTAGCGAAGCACGAAAAATGCAATAAAATTGAAACAGGTAATGGCGGAGGAATAAGGGCTGGTAGGAAGCGGAAATTCAACGAAGCGGAGTCACATGGCAGACTCACCTTAGATTAAACCCATTTGTGTTAGTTGTAGATATATGTTTTATGGGCTACAGTGAACTAAAATTATTTTCTTGTGACAGATAGATAATGTACAATAGATTTTTAAGTCACATTCATTTAACGTCATTAGCGTCCTGTTTAGCTTGAAATGACTTATCATTGAAACCAGATATCAGTTTGTCACGTCACCTTTTTCGGGCCACTTGTTTAGCCAGTTTATAAATAAGAATCATGTTTTGTAGGTCAGGTTATTAGCCCGGGGACACCGCTTTGAACTCTGCCTTGATCATTTTCAACAACAATGCTTGTATTGTTAACTAGAGCTCTGAAAATGACAACATTTTAATTTTTGGGGATTGTTCACTTGCGGAAAATAAGCTTTATTGATGTCAGACTACGATGATTTGAACATTCAGATCAATACTAAGGCAAATTTTGATCTGTATATTTGTAAATTACGTGTGGAGTCTTAAAAATATTTATATACTACAAAGACACACTATAATGTTATTTTAATGAGTAGCAGACGAGCATGCCGTCCACCTGATGGTAAGTGGCTACTACCGCCCATGGACATCTGAAATCAACCTCAGATAGGATAAGATATTCCTTTGAAGATAGTTACAGATGTACCACCACCCCTGAGGACTAAGCTGGAACGCCTCGGAAAAGTATGTCTCCCTTATCACACCCTTCAAACCAGAACACTGCAGCACTTAACACTACTGTTAATAGGCCGAAATAGGTGTGGCGGTGGTGTCGCCGGAGTCGAACCACAAATAGTTCTACCACCTTCGAATATACAGTTTACAAGAAAATATCAAATATCGTAACTATGAATGCAACAAAACCCTTATAATATTATTTTGGTCGTCAAAATGAAGTAAACCATAGGGTAATGAGTTGTTTTGCATAAAATTACGTGTGTTATTGAATGGAGACCGTTTTAGCTACTCTAAATATCGTGATACGTGCTCATAACGGAATCTATTAATGTTATCGCGATTGAAAGTAATGAATGGTAATACTTGTAACACGGCTTGTAAAGTACCTAACTCCGTCTCAAAGGGAATTCACGATTCGCTATGATTTGTTAGTTTTATATTTATTTCTGTATTCTTGTATAATTTATCACATATCACGTATCTTATTTTTTTTATTATTTAACCTAACGTCTTGGGCAGACCTGATGGAAAGTAGTCAACGCTGCCTATGTACATTTGCAACACCAGAGGAGTCGCTAATGCATCGCCTTTGTATGAGAACCCTTTTTGCTCCTTTTTTGAAGAGCCCCATGTTATAGCGCTTTGGTAATACCTCAGGAGGAAGCTCATTCCACATCTTACATCTTCGCGGCAAGAACATCCGTGCAAACCGAATCGTGGAGGACCGCCACGAGTCCAGTTGGTGTGGATGGAACTTCATCCTTCGGCGAGTGGTGTGATGGAGGAATGGTGACGTAGGCACCAGGTCAAATAGTTCCTCGAAGCTCTCACCATTGTAAAGCCGGTAGAACACACAGATCTATACATAGATTTCGTGACTAAACCCTTTGTGCGACTTAGCAGGCAACACCGCCATGCCTTTTTCTATGTTATAATAACTGTGTTAAGCGCTGAGACGTTCCGATTTAAAGAGCGTGGTAGGCGAGTACATACTTATCCGCAGAAGTAGTAACGCATCTGTTGCCAACCTCAGGCAGGAATCTAATCTTATTTGGGGTGAATTACAAATGTCCATTGGCGACAGTAGCCACTTACCATCACATGTAAAAAATATATTTCCGACACTTCGAATAGGTCTTAAAGCAGAAACTAATTAGTCAAGTCATTATTCAGAAATTACATACCAACATTCTTAACAATGAACAATTTCTGTGTATTATGAACAGGTGAACTTGCTATAATTAACAAGCGTTTAAGTTATTAAAGTAATGGCTCGTTTCCGTCGACCAACTTTATAACTGTTAGTTCTATTAAAAAATTACTAACTGTTTTATCGAAATAATTTGAGATTATATTGATGTGTATGGTCATAATATGGAAGCAACAAACGAGTATGCAGGCCAGCTGTTGGTGAGTGGCTTTTACCGTCTGGACATCTGTAATAAACCCTAGATAAGATAAAATTCCTACCTAGATCGGCCTCACTACCCTTATCATGAGTTGTTACGTTGAAAAATATGACTGTTTTGGCATTTGTTTACGTATTGGCCCATACAATTTCTAAGTTCTGATACAATACGCTAGGGGCGCTGATTGAAAATTGTATGGACAAAACGTAAACAAATACCAAAACAGCCATATTTGTCAAAACGCAAAAACTCATGGTAAGGGTACAGATTCGTTGCTACGTCTGAACACTAAGTTGGAACGCCTCGGATAAGTATGTCTCACTTTCCACATCCTACAAACCGGAACTCAACAGCGCTGAACACTGAACACGGTTATTAGGGAAAAATAAAATACCTCCATTATTACTATGGAAAAGTTTGGGATGGATTGCAGATGTCCATGAGCGCCAGTAGCCACTTGTCATCAGGTGGACTACATACATGTCTGCTCTTATATTACATAAAAAGGCATAACTTCATAATACAATCAATTTGAAATATTAACGAATAAAATAATTTTGTAAAAAGTTTGTAAAGTAATTACAGCACATACTCCGAATTGAGTTCACGTCTTAAGTGGAAAAAGGTTCAAAGAGTTCTTGCTCGAACCCACAAGTTTAAAGGTGGCTCGCGTTTCAGGCAGCAATCCTAAGAGTTTTACCTCGTTATCGAGTTACCTAGATGTACTCCACAAAAGACCTGTGTGCCTAGATGTACTTTACAAAGGTCTTTGTGTATACGTATTGCACACCAATACGTTTATACGTACCGTGTAACAGGCGTCGGGCTACGTTGCAAACCTTTGCAAACCGGCCTTCCTAAATGCGACCGAATTGAACCGCCGTAATGATGGTCTGGGTGACTTTGCTATGCAAATCTCTTTCAGAGCTCATGCAATTAGGATTTGAGGGGAAAATAAACAAGCTGTACATGGTCTCAAATTAACGTGGATACAATTAGAAGTCCCTCGTAACTCTCGAAAAAGTTGTGTTGGAATTGCTTGGGAAATACGGGCACCTCACACACGAAATTATATGAGCAGCCATTAATAACTCAAATATAAGGGATTGTAAATTTTGTGTTAAAAAGTCCTTTGATCATTAAAATTTGTTTTTGTAATAGCGAGTCATATTTTGTGTTACTTTTGCGAATTTTTACAAAAATTTTACAGAAACAAGCGCGTAAACCGATCAATTGTATTTTTTTTGTAATTTATCGAATGGCGTTGAATTAATAGGTGTCCATGGACGGCAGTAACCACTTCCTGACAGTTGGACTGTAAGCTTGTACATTACTTCAAAATATAAATGATATTTTAATAAGGGTACGCAATCAACTACAATCAAATAAGTTCGAGTATGTAGTCTCTTGAAACACGTCACACATTGAACAACTTAGCTAGTTCTCAGTTAAATATCATTCATTTCCACGAATATAATTGCTACTGTCAGGTGCGTGGCATCACTCCTAACCGGGATAATTAAGCGACGAACGTTAACAATGCTCTTAATAAATAGGGACCCCGTGTTAACAAAATCAGACATCGAATATTCAATTTCCCCCAATTGTTTCCGATTTAGTTGTACCTAAAGTATACATAAATAGAAATATACCTAATTGAAGTGTTTATGATTTTATATCTGCAACCCTATTTATTTTGCGTATTGAGATCTCCCTAGAAATTCATAATTCACACATATAAACCGTCACATATATTTCTGCCTTAAGAGAAACCTTAGCACTGTATTTTGCTTTAAAGATAGTGGTTTGGTAAAAGATATGTGGCTTTCAGCGTAATCCTCAAGGGCAGCAACGTATCATTGGCCGACTTCATATAGAACTATAAACTTATCAAAAATTTACTTTAGGTGTCATCAGGTAGACTTCTATATACACTTCCATTCACAAAAACAAGTCACCTTATGCATATCTTCGGACAACTTATTCTCCTTTGTCTTTAACAGAACATCTCGTAAATCGGTTTAACTTAGGTTTACTTGGGAGGCGAACAATTACGTTTCTAATAAAACAATGTCCAGAGCAAACCTACATTACCTCGAGAGCTGAGAGCAACTTATAATGACGTCCGTTTTTGAGCCCCCAGGGGTACTTCCGGGACGTTTTAAGGCACTTGACTGAATCTTCACGAATAGTGAACTTTGCTTAACACAAAGATATTAACTATTCAACTGTTTTATACCAAGTATTTTAAAGTGTTTGTCTGTTAGCGTCAGGATTATAAGCAGAGATAAACAAGCATAGATGATTGAAACATTATACAAAACAATGTTGTTTAACAAAGTAATGAATTTTATGTACTCGTATTTATAATCTGTCAATCTGCATTGGATCAAAGTTATAGTATCCCTAAGCTTATTTACATTATGAAAGAGACTCTCATACAACAGTGGGGTAATTACCCACTGCAACAAGTATATTCGTCAACTATTCAAAAGTTCATTATTAATATTTGAATTTCGTACTCAGACTGCGGTAGCATCATCGCCATCTTTATGTCGTAAATGATTTCATGTGAAACTTTCTTGCAGAGGTGCGTGAAAAATGTAAATGTTTTATTATCTGCAACATTACAAATTTTGTATATTAAGACAAGAATAGTAAAGATCGTTTAATGCACAATCTCTTGCGGTAAGACAATAGAGTAAAGCCGCTAGTTTTTAGTGCAGTGGATACTTGCGTTGACTTAATGTTTTGTAGTTGCAACCGTTTGTAAATGTCCAGTTAGGAACTCGTGCAGAAAGGAGATTATGCCAGAGAAATATCTGCGGTGGCAGGTATTTCTGAAACCGCACTCTTGGTTATACAACTGTGTTGTTTTTACTGCTTGATACAAATCTTTCTGCTTCAAATTATGATAGGTATATTATATTACTAAAAGTTTGTGTATTGCTTGAGATCTTGATATAAACGTAACGTATGTTGTAAGTGTAAAAAAAAGGCATATCATAAAATAAGAGTTTTACACTATCATTATGACAACCATAAAAATAAAAGAAATAAATTAAAAATCTGTAAAAGACATACACAACGCCAAAAGTATTTTAAAACATGATTTTGAATTACAACATTTTCTGTGTCCCTATACAGTCCCCTATTATGATTTTTTACGTTTTTAAAAAAGTGTCTGTTTATGTATTTGTTTACGTATTTGCCCATACATTTCCAATTAGCGCCCCAAGTGGACTGTATCAGAACTGATTGGAAATGTATGAAAAATACGTAAACAAATACATAAACAATCATTTTTGACAAAATGTAAAAACTCATATTAAGGGTATGAGACACAAATGTCTCTTCACAACGTAGCTTGGAGCATACCCCACACTGTTTCACATGAATGGAAGTTTAACTAAGTATAGTACCGGGTCAACGGAAGGAATAGTTAAGTTGTTTTGTCACCGGTCACTCGTCTTAACTTTGTTTCGGGACCATTTGTAAACGTCGTGACTGCACGAGCGGAGATTATGTTCGAAATACGAATCTCTGGACGGAGTGGACTCTACATTACGTTGAGGTAACAAGAGGTATTTGAAACTCGTTTTGTGTGGTCGAGTAATACAGTGCTTCGTATCTTGCGAGTTTAGTTGAGAAATATTTGGTTACGAAAGAGCGGGATTTTTGATTTATTAGTTTACGGGTGTAATGTTATTTTATTTATTCATTTGTAATTTATTATAAAAGTATAGGAAACATAATTATAACAACTATTATATCCCACTCTTAGAGGTACGCTCTTAATAGCCTTTAAGCTGTTAGCGTTTAACTTTCATTAGCTTAGCTATAGCTTGTATTTAAAAATTTTCTAAAGCAAGAATTAAATTGACACAAAATATTACTCTCCCTTTTTAGATAGGTATACCAAAAATTTTAGCTGGTCAGTTTCAACGTAGATAAAGATTAAAATGTGTTTTATTATTTTATCACTGGGATAACATAGGAGTAGAGATTATGAACTATGTACAAAAACGCATTTTTACCCAACTGCGAAAGGAAATGTTTACCGAGCTTATGTATATATGTTTATTGTGTATGTTTATTGTATATAGCTTAGTGTTGAACTTTGTATAATTTTCTGCTTTGGCAAGGCTTAAAAGATGTTAACATGAGGTTTGGTTTCGTTCAATTAGTCCAAATTCTGGGAGTGACATAGGCTAAAAATAAGTAGTCAAGTTTTTTCTTTTTATAACAATTCTATAGTTACCTAAATATACTGAAATAAACTCTACATTACGCTCTAACTTGTGAGGCATTCGAGAATACTTGTTCTGAGGTCAGCGCCTGTGGCGGCGTGGGCGTATAAGGCATTTCTCGTATTGTTACGAGCCGCAGTCAACTTACGTGTCACCTACTCGTGAGCTAGTGTAACAATCTTGTGTGGCGTTTTCTTTGCGACTTTATTTGAAGGAGCAGCTTTGCCCGCAGTTTCACCCGGATTTATAATAATGTAACATAACACACCTACAACAAATTTAAGGAAATTACAATTTTTCGCGGATGACTGATAACAACTTACGATCGATTATAAATTACAATCTTTACGCTAGGGATGGGAGATCTTTGACTTCCTTTCAATATTTTACCGGTATGTCATCACCTTGTTCCATCACCATCACGTTCCACTGATGTGTTTTACTATGCTAAATGTCGTGGATTGTTTTTACTTGAAACAATCGGCATCAAAACTGAAAAATGTGAACCTTAAACTAAACAGTGTTTTATAAAAAAAATCTCATCTTACCATGCATCATATGTATAATTGCGCATACTTAGGGGCGTGCGACATTAGAAACTTTATTTGATGACCATCACATGTATACAATTGGAATTTAACGTATTGCATTAATAGCCTAGTGGTGTGTAGTGTAAATTTCAGGCTTTCACATCAAAGGTCCAGGATTTAAATCCCATGTAGCAAGATTTAACGGTAAAGGAAAATATCGTGTTAATCAAATGCTAAAATGACTCACTTACTCGTACCAGCATTGTGATGATTCGGAGAAGAGGATTACTGTCCACTAGAAGGAAATTGCATTATTCATCAATAGTGAGAGATTATCTGTCGTAGATTTGACTTCCTCCGATGATGATGTTTTTTGGGGCAAAACAGGACTAGGCAGGTATGTATGGTACTGGATTTGTTTTTCATGCGCATGTCCAATGTGATAAAGATGTTGGTGCACACTGCTTACGTGCATGTTGTCCACGGATTGTTGCGTAGTAGTTTTGACTTAACTTTGTTACGTAACATACAACTAGAACTAAGTTAGGTGTTAACATTAACTGGATACTTCGCACCTTACATAATTATGTGGAAACAATAGATTATACACAGAGATTAATTCTGTAATAATAATTAAATGCAATGTTAATGATGAACAATGATTGCTATAACGTGTGACATAATTGACAATTAATTTATTCATAAATAGGTACTTCAATATAAATATGTTTGTATTTTCAGAAATGCTGCTCTCTCTAGCGAAGCACCTGATGTTACATTAAAAAATCGTTCACTAAAACTGATTTCACTTAATACCATTTGATTTTGTTTCTATAAAAAAACCATTGTTTATGTCACAAAATGAGCATAGAAAGAAAGATTTTCTTATTAATTTACTGTTACTATAGTTACACAACTACGCTTTCCATTTATTTCTGATATCACAACAACATCATTCCGAAAAATAAGAGAAATATTCCATAAAGGTATAAGTAATTTCGATAATCAATACAGATCCTCATCCGGCGTGACAAGTCGGCTTCGGAACACAAATTTCCCCGGATAATATTTATTCCAGTCTCAGCGCTATCAATCTTAATTATCCCGTAAAGTGATATTTTTCTCCGATTCCCCCGCGTCAATCAGCCTGATAGCGCCTGATAGAACCTCCGGGCGCTTTTTCTTCCGGTATTTCTCTAGATTACTGGTATACAAGCTTTAGATTGTGGTTTCGTCAGTGTTATTATATCCATAATTAAAATAGGATTATGCATTCATATAAGTTCTTATACGATATAAGAAAATATAAAATGCACTTTTTTATGGCATTCTTTGTTTCAAATAAAAAGTTATATATATATATATATATATATATATATATATACGAGTTGTGTACATAACTCGCGTAGTTAATGTATATGTAGGCTAGATATCGCAGACTACAATAATATCTTTTTTTTTCGAATGGGATAGCCATATACGGATTGTTCAATATTTGGTATTTGTTACGGCATTGTGACTTTTCGACACTAAAACAACCAAAAAGAAACTATATTTGTATACTTTAGAAAATGTGTTCAAATTATCCAAAATAAAGCGGTGGCATCCTTATATAAATTAACCACAGAAATCTGAACACGAAAGGAATCTCTTCCCATTAAAATGGAAACAAAACTCGTTCACATGCGACGGTTTTTGTTACATAAAGTAAATAATGATCTTGCGGTAACTGTTGCTACGCCGGTGCTTTTTGTCTCTCTCTGGGATGGGATTAGAGATCGCCTCTCTTTCGCGTTTATTTTGGCCGCTTTTGGAGGACTTTTATTAATATTTTAATTATTTTGTCGCTATTAAAGGCAAAACCAAAATGTGTATTTTACGAAATAATTTGATGACGTTTTCTAGTGTACATTTAAGGGATAGCGCTGATTTTGGACCTGTTTAAGGTCCGTTTGTATAAAATCTCATTGATCGTAGTGAGCATGGCTATAGTTAGTTATATTTATAAAACTAAAGTAATAGCATTGATGGCTGGAAATTAATATTGCGATATTTTTATATTATTCATTAAGAGCCGTTAAGTTATTGAAAAACGTCATTGTTCATAAAATTATCATTATATAATAGAGCCATGTTTATTTCACAATTTCATAGAATAGAAGAAAAATTCCATCAACTATAACACTTTAATATTATTTTCAAATTGAAATCGACGAAAAGGCACTTCAAAGTCACCACTTTCGCAAATAATTCCGCTGCTAGACGGAGCGGAGCGCTCGAGATCCCAACTTATCTAAAGTTAGAGCAAAAAGCGAGGCTAGACTCGTTTCGGACCAGCATACGGGCTTCAATACATATTGAATGCTGTCGTTAGGAATCCAAAGAGTTTCACGATCGTTTTTACCTGTAAAATTGTTCAAAAATAAATCTATAAATAAATACTTTTAAATTCCATGTTCATTATTAAAAAAAGTTATCAATATATTCAAAATCAGTTCTGGTTCTTAAAAAGAACAAGTCTTAAAATAATAATTTAATTACTGACCGACTTTTATTTAAATGACAATTGAATATTAATAGACGTAAGACAAATCAACAACAAATAATAATACGCCCAAATCAAAACTAAATAATAATTTATTCATATCCCTAATGGATTGCATCCCATTTGACCGTCATTTAAATAAAAAGTATAGCATTTGAATACATATTGAACACGGTCGTTAAAAATTCTAAGTGTGTCACGATGCTCTTCCGCAGCCGCAGGGTTTGGGAAAAACCTCGTTACAGCGAGCTAGATAGAGGATATTTGAGATACATCTCTTAAGGTGTCATACAGAGTAGTAGTCTTATTATTGATAGTATTTACGAGTAGATAAAGGGTTCCAATAATTTTTGGTCTCGGATCCCTAATTGAAGATTTTTTTGACGGAACCCTATTTCGAGACCGAAGGAATCACCCTCTAGTTTGAATATTTTTCTTGTGAGACTTGATAAGAAGGAACAAATCGTAAAAGAAAAATAATGTAAGTATTACAAAATACTTATTAAACAAAAATAAATTAAGAAGTTGTCATTAAATATAGTTATGCGTATTTTTTACGAATGTTTTATTGAACTCTCGAACTGAACGTGGAGCCTCTGTAACCCTTCTACGGAGTCCTAGGGTTCCGCGAATCATCGTTTGGGAATCGCTGCTTTAAATTATCAAGGTGGTAGAACACTCTCATAAGGAAACCTGTTCGACTGAGAGTTATGAAAACAGTTCTCAAATGTGTTTAAATAGTCCATTATGCATTTAGCCTTTTTATGTTATAGAGGGGGAAACCTTCAAAAGGTACCCGGTGCCGTAGGAGCGACACAGAGTAATGTAGGATTCTTATCGCACTAAAACCCCCCGGTGGCCGTTCTCGGCGCTGCGTTGACGGTTCGGGGATCTCCAAAGGAATGCAACCGGAGTCCTCTTAGCGCGTTGCCCCGTTGGGCTCCGCCCACGTGAGCGTTTAAGTTTGAAGGCGGAAATTCATATCGTTGACCCATAAAGTAACTATATTATTACACGCTATTAAATATTTTGACCTAAATATCTCTAATTCGAAATCACTACAGTTATGATAGATTAACCGATTAAACAATTACTTAAGAATATTGTTTTTTTTCGCGGGAGTAGTGGAATTAAATCAAAACTTCAATTTTGGAGAAGCTGGGTCCTATCATCACTTCTACTCATTTTACATTGGAAAATAATGAAATGTACTTCCAAGGAAAACAATCGAGAATTACCTTATCAGAAACAATGGTCATAATTTTCTCATAGATACATACCTACGTATGGGAAGTTTTTCTAAACATATTTCTGGAACGAGATACCTTCAGTTGGGAAAAGTGCAAAAAAAGCAGAAACTTCCAGCGAGCTGCTTCATGTACCTACTGTCACCATCAATACGCACTGACAAGATCCTAAGGGGACCATGACAAAACCTATTTACCTGTGTACTTTTTGCCGCCGTGTGTATGTTATGTTTGTATGGTTATTATATTTCAGTTAATTATTATTACGAAGTCTGGTCTTTTGTTTTAAATGACTTTGATTTCAAAAAGGAGTTCTGTATTTAACAGCTATCTGTGTAAGTTTTTATGTCCGCGATTTTCTCAAAAAATCTACTTATCCATTATTAGAGGTTTGGTTTTTATAATAATTCGTCGTTATGAGACCTATGCCCAAAGTTCTCATGGATCGAAGTGCTGACAGAATTTGTACGGAACAGTCCAACGCGCTTTGTCGTGTTTTTTCTGCTCGTGTACTGTTTTGTACTTCCAAATTTCCCGGATATATGCCGGGTTCAATCGCCTCGCTAACCAATACATAGTTAACAACCGCGTTATCCGGGAACAATCGCTGCACCGTACCTGAATACACCGGTTTCATTGTTTTTGCTTAAATTCCTTTATTGTATGTACCGATGGCAAATTTCACACAATGGAATGAAAATGAATGTTTTAATCGGAAAGAAGGATATGTGATTGAATCTGTTTGATATTGTTTCAATTGCGCCGTGTGGTGTCGGCCTCGAATAGCACCACTCCCTTTCTTCCCGTGGATGTCGTAAGAGTCGACTAAGGGACAATACCAGGAGATGGGCAGCAGCATCTTCCTGTGTAAAATAAATAACACCCACTGCGGTCACCAACACGCATGCCAGGCGCGGTGACTATGGCAATAAACCCCCTATGAAAGGTGCAGAAAAGCCACGGCCCCCAGTCCCCGGCGGCCCCGCTATTCCGGGCTATGGTAGCGGCCAAGGTAACGGCGGGGCAGGGGGTGCTAAGAATCCCCGGAAGAGAGTCGGCTACCACACACGACGACTTCTGCACCTGGCAACATACAATACCAGGACACTGAGGACCGACGAGAAGATACAGGAGCTGGAAGAAGACATAGACAAGTTAAACTGGAGTGTTTTAGGATTATCAGAAGTCCGAAGACAGGGGGAGGACACGGTAATCCTTAAATCCGGTAACTTGTTCTATCACCGGGAGGGCGAACACCTGTCTCAAGGAGGTGTCGGGTTCCTCGTCCACAAATCCCTCGTAAACAACTTGGTAACGGTCGACAGTGTGTCGGCAAGGGTAGCGTACCTTATACTCAGAATATCTAAACGGTATTCGCTGAAGGTCATACAGGTATATGCGCCGACGTCGACACACCCAGACGATGAGGTTGAGGTTATGTATGAGGACATAAGTAGAGCCATACATACCTCAAAAACCCATTATACCGTTGTTATGGGGGATTTTAACGCAAGACTGGGCGTGCGGAATGGTGACGAACTGAAGGTGGGGCCCTTTGGAGTTGGACAACGAAACCATCGAGGCCACTTGCTTGCCAACTTCTTGGAGAGGGAAGACTTCTTTATGATGAACTCCTTCTACAAGAAGAAGGCACAGCGAAAGTGGACTTGGATAAGTCCCGATGGTACCGTTAAGAACGAGATAGACTTCATTTTGGCAGACAAACGGCACATATTTAATGATGTCTCTGTGATCAACAGGGTGAAAACCGGAAGTGATCACCGGATGGTAAGAGGCACATTAAATATCAACGTTAAGCTCGAACGGTCACGCCTGATGAAGTCTACGCTCCGCCCAACACCTGTCCAGATCCAGGGCTCCGAAGACTTTCAGATTGAGTTACGAAACCGTTTCGCGTGCCTCGATTCTTGCGTTTCCGTGGACGATATTAACACCCAGGTTGTAGCAACTGTCCACGAGGTAGGGTCTAAGTACTTCAAGGCCCCCTCCGGTGGTAAGTCTCGAGTTCTCTCAGAGCATACTCTCGGTCTTATGCGGGAGAGACGAGAACTATGTGTGCAGTCTCCAACCTCAATGTCGAAATACAGGCTGCTTAATAAACAGATCTCCCAAAGTAGGCGACGCGATTGGCGTTCTTATAACGCTAATCGCGTAAAAGACGCTATTGAGCGAAACCGCGGCTCGAAAGTGTTCGCAGGAGATCTGTGCATTGGGCAGAGTCTGTTGACGAGGTTGAAGACCGAGTCGGGCACCATAGTTTCGTCTAAGCCCGAAGTTCTGAGAGAAATCGAGAATAACTACGGACAGCTGTATACTTCCGCACGAGTTCCAGCCCGTAAGATGGTGAACGACAAACGTGCCAAGCTGACCCGACACTACACCGAGGACCTCCCGGAAGTCAGCCTGTACGAGATTAGAGGGGCTCTCAAACAGCTTAAAAACAACAAGGCACCGGGAGATGACGGAATCACAACAGAGCTGCTAAAAGCTGGCGGGAAACCCGTACTAGTGGCGCTCCAAAAGTTGTTTGATTCCGTGATCAATAGCGGAACTACCCCGGAAGCGTGGAGCAGAAGCGTAGTGGTACTGTTCTTCAAAAAGGGCGATAAAACCCTACTGAAGAACTACAGGCCCATTGCGCTTCTGAGCCATGTTTATAAGCTCTTTTCGAGGGTCCTCACTAACCGTATTGCACGCAGGCTTGACGACTTTCAGCCTCCCGAACAAGCCGGATTCCGAAAAGGCTACAGCACCATGGACCACATACACACGCTCCGGCAGATTATACAGAAGACCGAGGAGTATAATCTGCCGCTATGTGTTGCCTATGTGGACTATGAGAAAGCCTTCGATTCTATCGAGACCTGGGCGGTGCTGGAGTCCCTTCAGCGATGCCAGATCGACTATAGGTACATCGAGGTGTTGAAGTGTGTATACAAAGCCGCCACCATGTCAGTCCGAGTACACGACCAGAAGACGAACCCTATCCAATTGCAGCGGGGAGTCAGACAAGGCGACGTCGTATCGCCGAAGCTGTTCACCGCTGCGTTGGAAGATGTGTTCAAGCTGATGGAGTGGAAAGGTCTTGGCGTTAACAACATGGTGAACACCTCACACACCTTCGATTTGCCGATGATATAGTCATCTTGGCAGACTCGCTGAGGGACCTCAGTAAAATGCTAGGAGACCTCAACAGTGCCTCACAACGGGTGGGTCTTAAGATGAACATGGATAAGACGAAAATCATGTCCAATGTCCATGTCACACCCGTACCGGTAGTTGTTGATGGCACTCCTCTCGAAGTTGTCGACGAGTACAATTACCTGGGACAAACGATCCGGATGGGTAAGTCCAACTTTGAGAGGGAGGTCACTCGAAGAATCCAACACGGCTGGGCTGCGTTCGGGAAATTAAGGAGCATCTTCTCGTCCAAAATTCCTCAGTGCCTGAAGTCGAAACTATTCGAGCAATGTGTGTTGCCAGTGATGACCTACGGCGCCGAAACGTGGTCCTTTACCGTAGGCCTCGTTCGAAAGCTCAGAGTCGCTCAGCGTGCTATGGAGAGAGCTATGCTTGGTATTTCGCTACGAGACATGATTCGTAATGATGAAATCCGTAGACGAACTAAGCTTACCGACATAGCTCTCAAAATTAGCAGGCTGAAGTGGCAATGGGCCGGCCACATCGCTCGGAGGACCGATAACCGATGGGGAAGAAAGGTCCTCGAGTGGCGACCACGCGGAGGCAAAAGGAGTTCAGGCCGCCCCCCGACCAGGTGGACCGACGACCTGAAGAAGAAGGCGGGAAACCGCTGGATTCAAAGGGCACGGGACCGGTTGGAGTGGCGCCAATTAGGGGAGGCCTATGTCCAGCAGTGGACCTCAAAAGGCTGATGGATGGATGGATTGTTTCAATTAGTGTCATATGTGTTAAATAATGTTATAGTATAATTATGTGATGGCATGGGCTTATAAATTAAAATTCCATGCTTCCATGCTTATATAAAAAATTAAGCACACATTTCACGAAATTTCTTGGTCATTGTACAATGAAAGTCGTTGAATTTTGAACACTAAAAAATTTTAACAAAAATTACAACCGACTTCTGTCACTACAAAGTAGTACATATTTCTGAAGTCGGCGCTCATATCAGACACGCTGTTTACATCGTTATCCAAAGAAATATACTGAGCGCCGACTTCAGAAATATGTACTAAACCAACATTTATTTCAATTATTTTTTACTTTGTAGTGACAGAAGTCGGTTGTAATTTTTGTTAAATTTTTGTTTTCACCCTCTTAGTGATGACATACTAACATTTATATTAATACAATATAAAATTGTATAAACGTGATCATGAATGAAGGTAAGGTCTGAGTTTACATTGATTGGTACCGCCCGCTCGCAGGGCGCTGCCGCGCCCTGCTCTCTTAATTTTATATTGTCTTATATGTTCCAACCTAACCTTACTAAATATTCAATAATGAACTGGCTTTGCAATTCCATTAGAACCTACACCAAATATCTTTAAACACAATTCAATTATTCCCATCGGCTGAGAAGTTACATATTTTATCTCCGAGCCATATTATCAGACCCTTAAATAGTCAATGATGAACTGGCTTTGCAATTTCATTAGAACCTACACCAAAAATCTTCAAACACAACTCAATTATTCCCATCGGTTGAGGAGTTACATTTTTTGTCTCCAGAACCCACTCTGATCCTCATCATATTTAAATGGGACCAACTTGTAGCAATTGTACACACACGAAATTAAAGGCATTAAAATAGGTTCATAAACAGCGAAGTTATGACTGTTATATTTACATGGGTGGAGGAGTTTCCCTCATTTTCTCCAGAACCCATCGATGGATCCTAACAATATTTAAATGGGACCAACTTCCTGCTTGTTTCTATACAATAAAAAAAGAATTATTAAAATCGGTCCACTAACGGCGGAGTCATTCCTGTACATACATAAAAAAAAAGATACCGGCCGAATTGATAACCACCTCCTTTTTGAAGTCGGTTAAAAATGAAAAGATACTTTCTACACTCATAGTATATTGTAATTTGTAATACACTTCCCTGTGTTGTGCATGCCTTGAAACCGAAACCCTGTCAAACCCTGACTCTGACCCTGACTGTTAGACCGGTGATCGCTCCGCCACGTGGGTCATCAAAATTATTCCAACTTCCTCCAGAACGATCTAAATATTATATGATGTATACCTAATAATGACAAAAGATAAGTGTAACCAAAATTTCTTCATCTATAGATACTACTACTAGTTAAGTAATTACTGAAGAATTTTAAATACTAGAGATAAAGCTAATAATGTTAAAATGACATTATCTCCGAAGTTAGTTAAACTTAAATTCGTTAAAGACCCAGACTTCAGTATGTGAACTTTAGATACATTTTAGTAATTATTTTAACAACTGAAGTTAAGGTCTAACTATGGCCATTTATGTCACTTTACTTTGTAGTCTTAAATGTAACCGTCAAATTTACTACGCACGTAATATGTTTAAGTGTAAGAAAGTAGAATTTTATGTTTCACTACAGTACGAAACACACAAAGTAGTTAGTACAATGGGTGGATATAGTAGGTATTACCGCAGGTAGTGGCAGTAGATAAATCCTACCTACAATCCTCACTCACATATTGTTAATTCGTTTCTTTGTTCTGGTCTCATGGATGTGTAAATAAATTTGCATAATGTATTGTTCTCCAAATTAAATACAGCGTAGCTTTCTAAACTTTGAAGCTTGTATCTTTTGAACTATGAAAATAATGTAATTAGGACTTATAGGATAGGATAGGACTTATAGGACGCGATATGGTTCCTCATCTCCTGAAGACTTGGGGACAAAGACACTGCTTTTTCGGTTAATAATGGTGCTCTTTGTCAGAATATACTATGGACATAATCTTAATATTTGGAATTACACGCTTAAATTTAATGAAAATCAGATCGCCGATTTCGTCAACAAAGGAATCAAAGCGAGAATAGGGATTGCAGTTGAGCTGAAAATTAATTGCTAATGAAGTTAGCACCGATTCAATTGACAGCTCTCTCGGGGCTTGCGTTTAATGTGCGATATTGCGAATACGTGGCAGGTGGTGACATTTATTCAAAATCTGTTCACATTTACTATTAATGTCTTTTGCCTTGCCGTTGCCGGGAGCGACACCAAGTTATGTGAGATTTTAATCCAACAAACCCCATTCGGTGGCCATAAATAGCTACGTGGAGGACTCCAGGACCTCCAACAGAATAAACCCCGAGTTTTTTTTTTTTTTTTTTTATAATATAAGAGTAGCAGACGAGCATGCAGTCCACCTGATGGTAAGTGGCTACTGCCGCCCATGGACACCTGTAATCAACCCCAGATAGGATTAGATATTCCTACCTGAGGTCGGCCACAGATGCGCCGCTACCCCTGAGGACTAAGCTGGAATGCCTCGGAAAAGTCTGTCTCCCTTACCACACCCTTCAAATCGGAACACAGCAGCGCTTAACACTGCTGTTATTAGGTAGAAATAGGTGTGGCGGTGGTGCCGCCGGAGTCGAACCACAAAGGGTTCTACCACCTTCAAAACCACAAAGGGTTCTTTTAGTGCGGTGACTCTACACATATTTTATTCGCCTCTGAGGCTATTTGTATGTTTGTAAGAATACACTCTCGTCATTTTTCCCAAATGTCTCAACAGAATTATAACTCTAGGTAATAAAATATTGTAGGCCGTAGCATAATCTTAATTAAGGAAATGCCGAAGATGCCTCATTGAGATAACTCGCGGTTGTGGTTCTGCGCCCTACCTCGATATGACCACCGTATAAAACAAATGTGGATAAATAGATATGCATGCAAGAGTACAATTTACTTGGGGTTTAATGTAAGGTATCGATGTGACTTGATAGGATTGATATTTCCTCTCAGCTTACTGTAACCACTTGGATCAGTCCACTTTTTTCGTTCTGTGTATTGTGAATAAGAATTTTAAAGGCGAACTATAGCAATTTTGAAAGGTGATAGTAAAACTAGCATGATTTGGAAACCATTGCCACATCTATTTCTAGCGTGCAGAGCTACGTTTTAGTGGAAGTTTGTAAATGCCGGCTTACTCATTTATAAAGCCACAATTTTACTTCTAAGGCACGGAAACGTACCTACAATCGTAAAGTGTAACCTTTGCTTATGGACATGCTTACAGATGCCCATGGGCAATTGTCACCACATACGATCACGTGCACGTGGACGTTGGCTACTTGCATTTGATGACAAAAATAAATAGGATAAGCATGGTACTTTGCTATATACCTATATATTTAAGAAGCGCGAGCACAAAAATTGAGATATCGATGTTGCCCCTACCCTCGCTCCCACGCAGCTACGTCGTTTATATGCAAATTTGTTCTTGTGTGACATCCATCAACTTCATATCATTTTATTTCGCGCACTTAACGCTCGGAGACCGGATGAGTTTATGAGTCGGTAATGATATCGGATGACGCTAAAACCGACTGTATTAAAAAAAATGAAATTCATACTAGAATACTCTCTCTGTTTTTTATAATGTACCTTTCGGAAGTCACGTAAAGTTTTCTAATCATTATTATTACTGTACATGTTGTTTATACGGTTATTAATGTTTAAACACAGTAAAATAGTTTATTGCACTTATGGTTTTAATGCATTATCTACTGGACTTTAGTTATATTAGTTATATGTGCGTCATTGTCATGAACTCTAATAGAGTGTCGCAAGATAGTAAGACCGATTAACTTATTAAAAATGTTTTTATCAAGACTACCTTGAATAGTAATTGTGACATCTAGCAGTCAACTAGGGTGTCAACTCTTGATTCACAATTTTGCTATGAAGTATAATACGATTGAATAATCTAATCCTAATTATGCAATGACCCCTTCTTAGTAATAGGATGCGTTACGACTTAAATCAGCCCATAAATAAATTATAATTAAAAAAACTAAAAACCACGCTTTTTAATACGATATGTTGTAATCCTTAATTATGATACTCCTCACGAGGAAAATGGGAAAATTATAATAGTTTATTGTCATCGGTTCTTGATAATTGTTCAAAATGTTGAATTATGTTGATTGTTCAAAGTGAATAATTATTGTGTTCAAAAATTCCGTTACATTCAGGTCAAGCTAAAAGTTAAAATCGTGGTAAGGGGCTATAGTTTAAGACAGTCATTAAATCTATTTGTGTTGTAAAAGATATCTCCAACCTCATGGCAAGTACACGTCAAAAGGTTAATAACGCTGCTTAGAACTAAACAAGGATCTTACACACGTCGAGACTCGAACCTTGCACCGCCGGAGTGCCGTCTGAGAGGCGCAATTTGCGGTAATTACGCCTTTGAGTGAACTGTGGAGACATTACATACTTTGTACGGTATTACAAATAAGGCAATACGCGAAGGTAGAGATTATGCAACATCTTACAGATAGACAAATATAAAATACTTTAACTACAACATTTTAAAATCTATAATTCATCGGAGTTTTTATTAATTTCTTGGTGCCCGAAACATGTTCTCCATCTTTCATTAAAGGGTCTTTCATAGTAGTATAAGTAGTACACTAAACTTCAATACGAAACAACTTGTTATGTTAATGTTTCAAGACAGGAAAATAGAAATAATTCCATGACTCAACATTTTTTTCTTTAAAATATTGTTATTATTAATAGCTAATATAAATCAATTGTTGGGGAGAACTGAACAAAGTTTGAAAGAGTAATTAATGGCCACCTCAACTTCTTTTGTATCAACAAAGTAGTGGACGCCACCATACTAACTGCAGGATTATTTTAAAATACCCTTAATATTGACTAGAATACCCTTTTTGGGTGCAAAACAAATACAGGTGTGTGATTTTAACGCTTGCAACCAAACATTACATAGAAAGTGTGTACTGATGTATCATCATCAACCCATTACTGTCCCACTGCTGGGCACGGGTCTCATCTCAAAACGAAAAAGAAGTTCACCGCGCTGGCCAAGTGCGAATTGGCAGACGTAGTACTGATGTATAGTGAAAAGTAAACTTGAAACCTGAAACTTGGCCATTTCACATTTATATTTCAGTGAGATAATGAAACAATTTAAGAATGTTAATTCTGAGTAAGGAATATAATGGGTTATTAACACTTTGTGTTAAGCTCTCGTGTTATATTTCGCGTTCATTATGGCGGTAACGGGTGAACGCGAGGCATGGAACTAATGAGATTGTGTCGTTACAGACCGCTGGTGTTGTGGGCTTGACAAAAAATTGAAAATTGTTACGTAGGCACTGGATAATAAACTAGTTATATAACAGTTTCTATACAAGTACCTATTTTTTCCTAATAACTGCTGTTTCGCTTAGTAAGGTGCGTTAAGAGAGTTATACTTATCTGAAGCGTTGGCAACGTATCTGTGGCCGACCTCAGATAGGAATCTAATCTTATCTGGGGTTGATTACAGATGTCCTTGGACAGTACTAGCTATTTAACATCAGGTGGACTGTATGTAATTATACATTACAAATAATTATACAGGACCTATTTCGCCAATATTAACGTGGTACGAAGATTGATTAAGCCTATTCATATCTTTACAAGTACTTTATATGTCATATATAGTTAGTTTATTTAGAGTTTTATCTCTATTAAAATATATTTTCTTATGTGTACTTATCTGTGTACCATTTTTATTAAATTTATTAGCCCTAAAAAAATATATATTTGTATCTAGATAATATTTTATTGTCACAGTGTATTTAGACAGGTCCCAAGTTTACAAAAGCTTAAGGACACAAATAATTTTATTAAAATAATTTCATGTTCAAATGAAATGTGAAATATCAAAGAAGCTGAAATATTTATCAACAAATTACTACTGCTATATTTCTTTTCAGAATAAATGTTTTTACTCACAATAATAAAATTGAGGAGAGGAAAATTTAAAAAGGTTTGTACAAAGTGCGGACATCGCGTAGGTTTCTAGTATATTTTATGGTTGAATGTATTCAATTAATATTAATTTATTAAATTGTTGTACAGTTTCCCTTTGAAGGGCGTAGTAAAAGGGAGATGTTATCTGAGGCGTTTCAATGTAGTCTTCAAAGTCTAAAGAATTTAATCGTATCTGGTGTTGAGTACAGACGTCCGTGGACAGCTGTAATGACCATCAGGACTCGTTTGCTACTCCAATATTACTAAAATATCTTATTTTGTATTAATCCAAGCATTATTAAAGGTGATAGAACCCTTTGTGGTTCGACTCCGGCGGCACCACCGCCACACATTATTTCTGCCCCATAACAGCACTGTTAAGCGCTGCTGTGTTCTGGTTTGAAGGGTGTGGTAAGGTAGACATACTTTTCCGAGGCCTTCCAGCTTAGTCCTCAGAGGTAGCGGCGCATCTGTGGCCGACCTCAGGTAGGTATATTTAATCCTATCGGGGGTTGATTACAGATGTCCATGGGCGGCAGTAGCCACTTATCATCAGATGAACTGCATGCTCGTCTGCTACTCCTATATTATAAAAAAGAAAAGAAAATCTAATACTTGGTAGTAAGAGCTACACTAATCCAAACTGGACAAGTGCCATTCCGTGGGACTTTGGCCATAGTCGGTCGGTGTTTAGAAAACACGTTTTATCAACTGTGCGCAAACTCCGGCAAGCGCTCGATTATTAACTTCTGCCGCGACCCGGTTTAGTTGGCTTTGCTCAAATCTTGTTTGCACTCTCTTTTTCAAACAAACTAAATTATGAAATGAAATAATTATGAAATATAATTTTATCTCACTACCTAGATTCAGGAATGCCTAGAAGATAATACTATTATTTTATATGTCCTTATCTGAACGCTTTCTATTTTTTTGACCATGGTAAATTTGTACTTAATATACTGCTTTTTATTTCTGCTATAGAATAACAGATGTATTTTTGCTGCATCTTCATCTAAATCACGTATAGAAAAATATTTCTGTGTATAAACTGTCAAAACGGATGTGGTAAGAAGGAATTCTTTTTTTTACAGAATTAAGCGGTCAAAATTAAGATCTTCTTAAAGGAAATGCGTGTATTTTATTGTTTCAAAAGATTAGGTATTTTAAGGGTGTCGCATGCGCTCGGTGACGGACGCAAACGCAGCGCTTCCGAATATATTTATTTTGTATTCGCGATTTGCGCGGCGATCGCCGCTGCACGAAAATGGCTATGAGATCTGAACAACTCATAGCCAATGAGGTGTTGGCGTTTATACAGCACGCCATCGACACCATGGATGAAATTAGCATCATCCAGATTTGTAAGACTAACTTCACACGTGAGGAGATGGTCAGTGCCAAGATCCTCCTCTTTGAGTCGCTCGGGATGAGCGACCGGATGCTTTCCCGCAGGAAGGATGAAAAGGGAGAAAAAGGACTTCAGGACATCATCAATCTCCTGAAGGTGACTGATCCTGATGACCTGCCAGCTTTTGTGGCGAAGAACATCCACAAGCTGCCGCCTGTCACGTTCGACCATGTGGGTGTAACCAGGCTGTTGAAGGACATCACAACACTGAAGACAAGCCTAGCGGAAGTAGTGCTGAAGTTGGAAGCCTCACAAGATACCATCAGCGACCTACGGGCTGAAATAGCTGCATTACGAAATACGGCAATAAGTAGGTCGCCAGAGGTGAATAACATCAACACGCGTCGTGGGGCATGTAACACCTCGTCAGCAAGTTTCGAGTCTGCGAAACTCGACACGACGCCGACCGCTACGCCCGCATGTGGTGACACGTGCGTCCCGCGCCCCGCACCTCCCCCCGCCGAGGTGTCACTGTGCGACGTCATGTCCACGCCTCAACGTGACTACGCTGCAGCTGCCTCCCGCCAGCTACCCGGGAAGCGGAAAACAAAGACAGAAGGCCAGAGAGGGAAAGCGGGAAACCCCGCATCGAGCCCCCTCGCAGTGCAACCATGTGGCAGACAAGGATGGCTTTATTAAAGTCGAGCGTAAGAAGAGAAAGCCTCCTTGTCGTAACCAATGCGGCACAGCACCGACAGGAACGAACCATCTCCTGCGTCCTGCCGTTCCCGTGACGCACGTGTATGTCTCACGACTCCATCACAACACGAAGCCGTCTGACATAACGGAGTACTTGGCTGTTAAAACCAAGTACCGACTAGTGGTCGAGAAGTTGGAGGCGCGTAACGCAGTGAACTTTAGTTCATTTGTTGTACGCGTCCCAACCGAGCATATAGCGACCTTCCTAAAAGAAGACCTGTGGCCGAAGGGAGTTGTGTTCCGGAAGTACCGCGGAAGGAGAGCACCCCCGGAAGTCACCAGACCCGCGTCTCACGTCGCCGCAAATACGTGATTTAGTTATAAGTATATATTAGTATGTATGTTAGTCTGTAAGGTATATATGATATGGACCTCTGTATGCAATTATACTTTTGTATCTTTGTCTATATTGTCTGAAATAAATGTTTATTATTATTATTATTATTTAAGCCATGACTCCTTATTAAAGAACGCGATGGAGTACACTCTAGGTCTTTTTGTTGTGAGAGGACATTGCGCATCAGTAGAACGTGAAACGTTGCTTCCATGTCAACCAGACACAAATGGATCAAAATACAAAACATTTCATTAGTCAGTTCGCCCAAAATCGTACAGCTTCCTATTATTAACTCTCCGCAATCCGGCTCGGTTGGCTTTACTAATACTGTTTTGTTTCAGGGCTTTTTACTGTTGTAATGCTGTTTTCGGGATTTCGTTGAATATTTGATGAGAGATTTTGGGGAATAAATGTTTGGCAGCGACATACTCGTACCTAATGAACTAATTAACATTGGATATTGGAATCTGTCATTTTTTGGCGGGCATATGTAGTGAAGGTACGTCTATATTTTTGTTTACTTGCATTACTATACTTCAGATATAGAATTCTAATTTATTTTGGCTATCATAACATCAGGTGGGCTAAATTGATATGATGTTCAGGTGATCAATATCGCTCATAGATAACAGTGGCAAATTTCTAAAATAAGAAAGTTCTAATTATATATCCATTGCTCCTGAGGACGAAGGTGGAATATGTCGAAAAAGTAATACAATTCAATATAGATAACACTGCAATCGATCAATTTGCTACCGACGTGTGTCGGCTGACGGCACCGGCAACATTTGGCGGAGGCAATTCGTCCCATTACTGAGTCAGAAAGAAAACTTTTTTCCCCCGAGACGGGACCTCTAAATAAACTGTTCAGGGAAACGAAACGACATTTGGTGTCCTCCTAAAAAGCTAACAATTTATGGTTATATCGATAAGATGTGTAGGGACACGTGCTTGATCGCGATATGAGAAAAAAGCCCGCCCACGGCGCCCGACGCATAAATTATTGTCGTTCACCTAGGAACAACTGTACGTATTTGAAAATACCCTTATCGGTGTGTGGGAAATCCCTTGATTATTGAACATGTAGATCTTATCGATATTATTATTTAGGATCATTATTGTTATTAATGACCCGCGCGGCGCATCGGTCACCATATTTTCAGGTGGCCTATACCGATTTCGCTTCCTGATCAGCTATGAAATAATTTAGCAGAAATCTGTTGTGGATCTGGTTGGGTTTCTGAGTTTTTATATAATATCTAGGTGAACAAGAAGGAAATGTTATTAATTAATTGTTTATCCTACCTTTATGATAATTTTTACATTTGGGTTTAAACATGCCTCGATCGGTCAAATCTAATTAATATAATGAACATAGATATGATTCTGAAATTTCTAAAAATTTTGATATAAGATCAAATAATTAATAGACTTATGAAAAAATAGATCATCTTTGAAAATTATTTATTTCTAGTACTTTCAAAATTCTTTTTGAACATCAATGAGGTACGGCAAAGTCACAGTGCAGTATCGAAATTGAGATATCATATCATTGATGCCGGCCGTGCGGAACGCTGGCTCCGAGGGCACCGCTCTTGGAGATGAAACATACGATCTTCCCGTATTTTAAAGGAAATCTACTTGATTTAATATTGTCAAACAAAACATAAGGAATTTTATATTGCGACGTATTACTATTCTAAGTATAGTCTTTTATATTCTCCGTAGACTCGTGTTGCATTGAACACGAAAAACGGTTTGGATCTCAAAATATTTTAGTATAAGGTCTTAAAATTTTAGATTTGTTTAACTTTCTTTGCTGTTTTAATAATGTTTCTTTATGAAACGTTCCAAAACAAATATAGCAAAATTTTTCATTGCAACTTTTTAATTAGTTCTCTATTATATTGAAGGCTAACTGAAGACCTGAAGAACACCGTGGTCAATTACGTCTCTATTAACCACACCCTTCAAACTGAAACACTACAGCGCTGAATACTGCTGTTACTAGGTAGGAAAGAGTATAGCGTCGGTATCTCCGGTGTCGACCCACAAGAGTTGTACCAGCTTCAACTGAAATTATAAAACTTTCCTTTTAATATTTTATTACTAATTTAATCTTTTAAAATCAAAAACACATATTTCACGCTTAAACACATACTCGTATGTGGCGAATAAGCTGGAGAAACGAAATAACTTACTCAGAAGAGGTAATTCGCGACCCGTATAAAAAGAAAATGCGTCACTTCAAAAACTAAGCTGCATTTTGTAAAGGTTTTCAAATGTGCTCGTGAAATTCATTCAAGACGCTAGAAAGAATCAATGTAGGTTATACTTCCTTGACAAAATTTAAGGTTAGAGTTACGTAATATGTGGCGCATTTTTGTGAAAAATGCAAACGTTCTTACAATATTTAGTTTCCTTACGGGAAAAATTATTAATTTCTGCATGACGTACTCGTATAGACGTATCTACCTGTTTTAGATTTGAAAGGACCCCTGACTTTAAGTAGTCCCAAAGAAAGAAGTCATCGAGTCAATTAAAAATCGCCAAAACGGGAGATAACACGACCACGTAGATTTCTATTACTCAAAATCACTTTTTTATTTAGTACAAAAGTTATTCAAAAACAAAATAGGGCGATTAATTTTGCGCCACCCTATATTATTTTCTTAGTTATTAGCGATTCAAACATTAAAATGGTATTTTCGACCCAGAATGGTCGACTGCTGTTTCCATACTGAAAGTGCTATTAGATTTTTTCACGTCAATTTATTTTAATGTGTTTCTATGAAGTTAGACTTTCGTCTTGATTCTATATTTATCGATAAAAGCTGTGCATTGTCTGTTAATAACATTGTTTTATTACAAATAATCGCGAAAATTTAAAATGCACCCTTTTTCTATGAATATAAGTGTTTGAATATTTCAACTCTCTGAAAAAAGTAATACTTTCTAAAAAAAATTGTCAAAGTGTTTTTGTAAGAAGTTTATGCCTATTTCCGAGTAGGTATACACACTTTTTATTTTCCAAAGTCTGGGTGACGTGACCGTGATACTGTGAAACTCTGAATAGTTTGAAAGGCTTTTATTCAAGTACTTTGCTTTTATTCTCATAGCTCTTACAGTTGTGCTATAATAGGTACACGGTACTAATTTTATTACAATGTACAAATTAGGTCAATGCTTTACATAATTATATAAGGGGAAGGAATAATGTTACTCGTATGTCATAAATTAAAAACAGGAGAATCCAAAGGGACCGCACCATCCTGCATTGGAACATTATATTGTTACTGTTGCACCTAGATATAGATTGTGTAAGATGGCTAAATAATTATATGAACTGTATTCACTATTACAATTAAATACCGGACTATATCTTGGATCTCACAGAAAAAAAGTTTAAATAAGTCATTAAATAAATGCTGTTTAAAAAGCGTGCTATAAAACAAGCTATTATTTAACCGATAAAACTGTGTGGTTTGAAGTAGCTTCAGCCCCATATATTTCATTAGCTTAGGTTACATTGCATTTTTTTTTATATATTTCTGTTAAGGTACTGCATAACGAAATATTATGTTGCGGAGTGGGTTATTGACGTTCAAAAATAATGCAGTAATACACACTATTTTGAAATTTAATAATTAAGAAGTTAGGGAAATTGAAAATATTAGTTAGCAATCCTTGATTAATACAAATTATTTAGCTCTTGATGGTAATTAAACATCATGTGGAAAACACCCACACAAGGAGACATATCAAGTTTCCTGGTCTTTATTTAGAATAAGCGATGTGAAAGGTACCGAAGTCGCATAATACATTCCTGAAATCAAACTCTCAATAGATATCGAAATCAGGGATGCATTTGTAAATTAACACGTCCTTAAGAACGATGCCTTGATTGAGGCTTTATATTTTAGGAGAAGACCGATTAGGCTTTTCATCTCAGTGACATTAGTTTCTGCTGAAAATCTTGATGACTCGGTTTGCATTTAATAGTTTCACTGATATGATCGTTAAAATCAGTGATAGCCTCATTATTTGACATTTGGTTTCATAATGTGGGATCCGCAGTTTAAATTCCAGACAATTTTAGACACATAAATTTATCAAAGCTTTTTTGCTGTAGAAATGTTAATATCTCTTACTTTAACTGCAAAGTAAATTATCGTGATGAAACTAAAGTCTGAGAGTTTTTAAAAAGTTTTCAGGGGTGTGAGAAGTTTATCAATAAGCGCTTAACTAGTGTGGTAGACTATGGAATATGCTGTTTTATTATGGGAGGAGACCCATGCCCAGCGGAGGTACAGTAAAGATTTGAAGACGCTTTTTCATAACAACTACTGAAGAAAGCCTTATTCAATATTATGTTTTTAAACAATTTTTTCAAGAAATGTTAGAGTTTCCTAACCAATGTCGAATGTTTCAAACCCACATGTATGTTGTAGCCCTATCTAAGCCGTTACCGTGTGAGGAAAGACGGATCAACTGATGAAACGTCAATATAACATTTGCATTTGTTGTTTGCCAATACACTTCACACATAAATCCATAAGCATTTCTAAACATAGTAGTTAGAACTTAGTATAACACGGAAATAGAAACGAATATTGTAGTCAATATTATATATAACCACTTTACGATCTCGATCAAGTTCTGTAACAGCTCCCTACAATGCCCTTTCAAAATCGAGATGCATTCGTCAATTAACACCGTGTAACGATCACGCCAATCGAAGCTTCATACTTAGAGCTTTGGATAGATCCAATCAATTTTCAATTATATCCGAAAAACATCGATTCTTGAATCGATTCGAATGAAGGTGCAATAAATCGATTCACACATAACCGAGGCCCAAAGAAACGATTCTCCAAAAATCAATCTTCGATCTTTTTAGTTAATAAGTGCGAAGATAGCGCGAAAAATAAGATCATCAGGACAAGTTCAAACAAGTACTGAAATACGTATCAGTTTGCAAAACATGCCTATAATACATTCAACTAACTTAGAAAAGATCGATTTTCTTCTCCGATCGGATAGAAATATCGATTCGCTGATTCCATTACTGAAGATCGATTAAAATAATCGTTTTTTTTTGGTCCCAAAAGATCAATTATTCGAATAATCGATCTCAGATCGCCATCCCTACGCCGACATAGCTCCGAGGTGCAACAGTTTTAGAGCGCCATGCTCAGCCGGATATTTAATTACGATAGTTTCCGGTAATAATGATACAGCTTCCGACGGTGATTTGAAGCGTTATAGATACCGTTAGCCGATATCTATTATATTAGGTAATTGGTTTTAGTACTGAGAGAATTTCATCAATATTCTACTTTTTAACTCTTAATATTCTTGTTCGCTGATTTGCTAAATGCTAGTAATGACTCCAGAATAGTGTTATTAAGACTTATCTTGAATGCATTTAAATGTTTTATAACTTATATTATATCTGTAGTAGTTGTTTAACATTTATTAATTATATAACATTTATATATTATATTATTAAAACAATAAAGAGGTCTGATGTTAAAAAGGCTTTATACGCACATAGTCCGTATGTCATGACCAATACTAGTATGAGTACTCAAACAAAGAACAAAAATGTAAGTATAACATTTTCTAGTCTGAATGGTCAGGAATTGAATCCGGAATGCTTTGCTTGTTAACGGCACGATGACCGCTCCGTGACACTGCTCATTCATAATAAGCTCAGTATCATTATTAGAAAACGTAATCCATTGAAACATGCTAAATGTTAAAATTATCTAAATCTAGTTTAAACAACACTAAAGTAAAAAATAAGGAAATGAAGAATAAAACATTTTGCATTACCAATGGTAGCCACGCTAGCGACGCCAGCAATTTATCATTCACCCACAAAGTCGGTTGGGGTCGCTCCGATAAAAACCACAAAGGAAGCGTAAGACAATGGACACGGCGACCGACACTGAACAAAACAATCGCCTCCTTTAAGCCACTTGCGAGGATTATCAGTAGGTATCAGAGTGACTGACATGTGCAGGAAACCACAACACTTTTGTAATTCGCATATTTAAAACAAAAGTTTTCTACAATTTTAAACTCTTCGGAAAATCTAAGTGTAGGCCCTACTTGGATTTTCTGTCCGACGAGTCACACATTACATCGACAGCGAGCTTATGATGTGTTAATCCATCAAGCCTTTGAGCTGCAGGACTTGCCAAAAGTTTCACAAATATACAATCATAACACAAAAACATTACCCTCTTCATTTTTGAGATATTATTTAAATAGGTTAGATGAAAATGTACAACTTTATTACCCGAGCTGTAGCAAGATATAACAATGAGTAATTACCTGAAGAAATAGAAGAAAATGTAAAACAATAAACGACTAAAACATATTGTGAACGCAATGATATCCGGGAAATCTGTATACATAATCACAAAGGAAGCAAAGACAATGGAACGGACAAAAGAATTATTTGCCGGACGTCGGTCAAAATGCTGGGGTTCCTTTGAGCCGCTTGCCCCTAGAATTATCAGTCTATCAGGGTGATTGACAGACCGCGCCTAGAACGAAGAAAAAATTGCTTTCAAGCCTTTATTAAGATTGATGGGGCCATTCCAGCCCGCCCCGTTCGGATAGGTTCGCAAATGTAGCACCTTTTATTTGCTACACGTCTGACTAAAACGGAATATCATCTCGTTTCAAATAAATCGCTGCGCCCTAGTGAATAAGCAACTTAGTGGCTCGTGCTGTAATTATAGAAAAAGCCAGCTCAATAACGATAACGATAAGGTTGACGGTATATAAACAGATTTTAGGTCAAGCTGGTAAAGTAGTCTTTAAAGGTTCGCAAATATGTAAGAAAATTATAAATAAATATCTTTTTCTTTGAAACACTTATCGTATACACGAGTAAGTATTATTTTTTGGTTATATTTATTTGTTTGATTTACATATTTTGTTGTATATGTACAAGCTTGGGCATCTATCAAATTGTCTTTTTCTATTTACTTCCTCAATTTCATGGAAAAGTGTTAGAATGTCTCATGTCCGAACATTGTGTTACGTCACTACTATTAACACGAACTATTAACATCAGGAAGAAAAAATGTAGGCGGCATTTCCGTAATTGAATACGGCATGTATGGTTTTACGACATTTAATCCAACTTCTTTTTACAACATCAATATTATTGCGTAGAATGGAATATATTGTTGTTGGTATGTCATAGTTAACATACATATAATAACATACATCAAAAGAGTCTCGGGTTCAATCCATGGTAAAAACGTCCAAAATAAAAAAATCAAGCAAGCATTCAATAGTAAGTATCTATATTTTTCAGTATGAAACGGTAACTTGTATTTTTGTTTATTTATATGCAATTAATGTATCCCCGGAAAACATAAAGTAACCTTACAACAAAGGTGCGTGCGACCTAATTACGGGCACTCGATCCGCGTCCGAGGGCAAAGCAGCTCCGTGCTCTATCGACGAGACTCTACTTCACCAACTTTCCACTTCAAATTACTTGTATTGCGTTATTATTAATATTAATTTGCTGAAACATATTGCGGAATAATGACAATGCCATAAAATAAACGTTAAAAATAACAGTTTTGAGCAAGTTGCAAATAAACCTGCAGTTCATTTGATGGTGAGTGGCTATTGCCGCCCATGCACATCTTTAATAAGCCCCGCATAAGGTTAATCAATCGGCAATCCGAGATAGATCATAGATGCGTACTACACTGGGTAGGTTAGGTTAGGTTAGGTTAGGTGAGTGAGTGTGACTAAGTTGGTACGCCTTGGATAAGTCATCCTTCAAAGTGGGACAAAGGAACGATTACAACACTGTTGGCGGTGCCTCCGGAGTCAAGCCACCAAGGATTCTACTTCCTTCAAAACTGTCTATTATACAAGGATTCCTTGTGTCGTGGCATAAAACACCCATCATAAAATCATAATTCGTCAAAACTTTATGATGAGGAGACTTTTCTTCCTAAGTAAATCTAATTAGAACTCAATTACCATTGAGCCTCCTACAACCAAGTATCAAAACCGAAAACATCGTCTCACTTATCCATATTTTTCTGTACAAAATGCGCAACGTCAAGGTTAACAACAAATTCTTCCAAAGGTTAAAAACAAATAATTGAATGGGAAAGGTAAATAATACCGTTCGTGCCATATCGATGACACCGCGCTCTCGATGCCTCCTCCCAAGTGTCTGCTGACGGGTTTGTTTTGTAGAGGACCTTCAATATTATTACTCGTTGGAATTGTGTTAGTGTGTGAACAACAACTGGTAGAATTAGATCGCGGTAATACAATGTCTGTTACTAAGTAGAAAGTGTATTTTAAAGTTGGTAGAATACTTTGTGGTGCAACTGCGCCTTTACTTGTAGTACGTTTACCATTAAGAAATCAAGTTATTATGAAATCTATTCTGAAAGAATTTGTAAGATTTTTTATACATTTACGTTAGGTGTGAGGAAATATCAGAACTGTAAAACTACAATAGTCCCTGTCTAATTAAATCGGATGGGTATATAATGTCAATGCACCTCGATGCCTACTAATTATCGAATGGACAGTATCGCAAAATTTTCTAACTAACACTCTGAACAATTTTTAGTATAAAGCAGCATAAGATACATAAGTCGCACTATAAGATACCACCTTAAGGTATCTTATAGTTCTACAAGGTATAAGATACCATGTAGAACTACTTATAGTTAGGTAGGTAGGTATCTAATACTACTCATGAAAAGCACTCAATTAAAATAGGTTTCCTTGAATGAAACAAGAGAATAATATTATAAAAATAACATATTCAACTGCTTAAAACATAGCCTATATCAATTCCACAAAGATGTAGACGAATCTAACGACACCTCATTTATTAAAATCCGTGTTACCGTTTGTGCTGCAGTTCGTGACACGGAATGTGACACACATTCGTACATACATAAATACACGAAAAACATAAAACTGCGCAATCGGGTAAAAAGTAAAAATGGCTATAAATATAATTGTACTACACACATAAGTTTAACAGTCAGGCTGGAAACTCCGGAGTGAAATCTGTCAATGTAGAGACAGAACCGTTTTATTACGGTTCCGGTCGAGCTCACTCAGTTCGCGTCGTAGAACCATAAAATTGTATTTATTAACCCGGCGATAACTCGATTGATTTAACTACTGAACCCCGGATTTATCAGCTTTCGTATTTCTCTTCGTTAAAAGTTACTAGTACTAGTTACTAGTAGTAGTAGTCGCTAATTTTTTATCGTATTTTGTGAAGAAATTAAACTGTTCAAAAGAAAATTTCCAGTATTCTTACGAGTATGACAATGTCGTCTACGTAGTAATTAGTATTTCGAATTGCAAAGAATGAAATTTATGTCATACCTTATTTATCATTGTTTTATATTGTTGTAGATTAAAATGTACTATTAATATTTAAAATAAATTTTATCTGAAAAATATTTTACGTATGTGAACAATTATTACAAATATGCAGCTCGGAAAAAATATGCGACAAAATGGCAAAAACGAATATATAAATATTTGCGGTAGTATTTCAGATAAACAAACCTACTATTTGTAATTGAAAAGATCCTTTCAACGCGTGTACACTGTACAATGGTTTGTATGTTGGTAGCAACATTCAATGGGTACACGGTGTACAAGTGTACGAGCGCGTGCTATTCGGCGAAACTTGGCGCAAATATTCGTGTAATGATCGCATTATGGTACAACTTGGGTTGTTCCAAGTTTGTAAATTGTCCGTTTCAAATGTTTAATTTAAATTCAGTAGAATTCCTATGAAATACAAATTGTGGATTTTATAATTAGTCTAATTAATAAAATAATGATAGCCTTATTAACAATTTTGTGTATGGTAGGTACATTATAAATCTTTCTAGACACTAAAATAAAATTACATAGTACGTCGTCCAAATAATAGATCAATTTGAATTTAGTTATTACAATTTGCACAATGCACAAATAAAAAACAAAATAATCTCAAATATATATTTTAAAACTTATGCCACTAGGCTTTATCTGCAGTCCCTGTAGTTCCGGGACCAGAATAGGGCTACGGTATCCCCTGCCTGTCGTAAGAGGCTACTAAAAGGGGCTTCCGGGGTTGCGAGAGTGGGAGCTCGAACCGCCCGGCCAGCGACCCCGGGAAGGACGGCGGTATGTGTGGTCGCATACCGTCGTGCACATCAGACGGAGTGGCGAGCACCACTCTCGCCTGGGCGGAGCCCGACGGGGCAACGCGCTAAGAAAACTCCGGTTGCGTTCCTTTGGAGATCCCGGAGTCCCCTACGCAGCGCCGAGGACGGCCACCGGGGGGGTTTTAGTGCGGTAAGAATCCCACATAATCCCGTGTCGCTCCCACGGCATAGGGTACCTTTTGAAGGTTTCCCCCTCGTAAACAAAAAAAAAAAAAGTGTGTGTGTGTCAGCTACGACGCACGATTGGAGTTTACTCCTTACGAATGATAATTATGATATATATCGAATAGAAAAAAGGGTAGGTAAATGAACGCATCTGCTAAAATGATAAGAGAAACAAACATATATCTGTAATTATTCGGATTATTTATATTACTTCAATAATGCGTATTACATAAAGTATGTTACAAAATAATATAAAATAGCGCCATCTAGTGGCAAGTTTTATAAATTGTAAGTTTGCAAGTTTATCAATCTATGTATTTTGGTTCCAAATATTATAATGGTAACTTAATATAATTGTTTATATTAAAGTAAATTTTAATATAATATAATTATTTATATTTAAAACAATGTTAAACGTTTTATAACTTAAAACTTAATAATTATAATTTCTTTGCCATCTATAAAATATCCTTGTTGCAATTTACGGATGAAATTTATATGAGACTCAATAAACATGTTATTATATGTAATTTGGATTGTTTCTGAATGTTTTATAATTCTAGAATTCATTTAAAACGTATTGCTAATTTTATATAACTTATTTTTAACATAATTCATTAGCAATAATTCTGTAATAAATATTAAATAATACTGTTTTGATTTTGCCCGTTTATCGTGGATAGATGGTGCTGATCAATAATGCATCCATTTTTATAACTTAAATTAATATATCAGTAACTTACAAAAGCCTCTTTATGTTTAAAACTTATTTTGCTAATATTATATCTTATTCAATTGCTTACTGATTTTATATGTTACTCTTCTTTAAAAACGTTCATAAAAGATTGTTAATCATATTATGGCGCCAATGTTCATATTTTTCACAGTGTTTATAAATGATCAAACCTATAACTTAATTTATGCAAAAATGTAAACAAATTAGTTAATGACGTTTTAATGTTTTATATATTGCTAATTATTTTTATTGTAATAATTACTTTCATATGGGATTTGAACTTACTATATTTTAAATTAATAAAAGCACTCTTGATTCATATTTTGGTTACCGTTACGCCTCAACTTTTCGTGTTACACTTGATTTTACTCCTCATAAAATTTCCGTACCGGGCCTTATAACTCAAATCGTTTCTTAAGGAGTAAACTCCAAAAAAAAAGGCTTTATCTGCAATACTCAAAAATATGTTTACATGCCAATATGTACTGTCCAATTGGTAAAAACTACAATCATTTTAAAATTAAATGAATTGTATGTAGTCTATTTAAAAATGATAAATAGAAATCAATATAAAATGTTATTTACTTAATAACTTGCAAACCATTTGATTCCCCGGTCGGTCAAGTTGGAATTACCTGCGATACTTATGAATTCGCTGAATCGGTTACTTAGTTATTGGAAAATTTCCCGACTATAAGCGGTTTATAAATAAGGAAAATGATGAAAGCTACAAATTTTAACTGAATTCGCATTAATTCAAGCGATGTTATTGCTGTTTTTGTGCGCAAATTTATATTTTTAAACGGTATTGGTCGAAAAAGATTGTTTGTTTTTTATTAAAAACGTAATATACCTACCTATTTCTAATCGATATGTTACGTTGTGGTATCATGTATTATTTATTTATTAATTCTTCTCTCATTTTAAGGTAAAATATTATTTATAATATTTAACTCAACTATATGGTAAAGAGAATATTGCGCAGTTACAAATGCTGATTACGTTTCGAAGTTGGTACAACCTTTCTCGTTTCTGTTCATATTACAACCAATTCCTGCCTAATAACAGGAGTATCATACTTCTGTCTCTCGTACATTCTGGCTTGAAAGAAAGTGTCTGCTTAACCCTCTAATATTACTTTAATCCTATTTGGGATTGACCACCCATCAGATGGTCTGCATGTTTGCTTGCTACCTGCATCTGTAGTAAAAATAGAAATTGGCCAAGTACAAGTCAAACCCGTAACCGGAGGGTTCCATACGACGACAATTTTCATTATTTTTTAATGTCTAGTATTTATTAATATAGCAGCCATTGAAGTACACACATTTTGAAAATTTGAACTGTCTACCTATAACGGTTCAAAAGTCAATTGGAAAAATATCGAATAACAGTTTGTTGTATGGGGAATCCTATTTATAGTCAACTTTTTTTATTTTTAGTATTTGTTGTTATAGTGGCCACCGTTATGTATCCTCAGTAAGAATTTCAAGTGTCTATCTATTACGGTTCCAGAGATAGAGCCCTGTGACAGACGGACAGACGGACAGACAGCGAAGTCTTAGTAATAGGGTTCCGTTTTTACCCTTTGGGTACGGAACCCTAAAAAGCGGTACTGGTCATATAAAAAAATGAACTGCGTATTCGTTTGTTACTTCCGTAACATAAAAACATTTAAATTACGGACGACCTATGGCTTTGCGGTGGAATCCTTACAATTCAACCATTGTTTGTATTATTCCGGCACATTGTTTTGCTTTCATAGCTTAAGAGCACTAGAATATTCATGTTTCCTTTTTAATTAAATCCTGTCGATTTTCATAAAGAGAGATACAGCTCTATTTTCACGAAATTTATTAAAATCTTTTAACGATTTGTATTTTCATAAGCTACAACATATAGTATGGTAACAATTAAATATTTCTTAAATGTTATTTAATGTAGCTGTTGTTTTGAATAATATTTCATGTTTCGCTACAGGTGTACATAAAAAATATGAAAATAAATGTATGTTTTTTAAACAGTACCCTTAGTATGAGTTTTTACGTTTTGACAAAAATGACTGTTTTTATTTTATTGTTGGTTACGTATTTCCCATATATTTCCAATCAGATCTGATACAATCCGCTAGAAACGCTTATTGGAAATGTATGGGCAAATACGTAAACAAATACCGAAATAGTCATTTTTGTAATAACATAAAAACTCACACTACGGGTACAATGACAATTAGTTTTAACGGACAGCTAATTTTAACTGACGAAAACGTTCCATATAGTCCCAGTCTCATATATCGCAAACAAGTTTCTACCAACCGAGTAACTATAATTTAATAAAAAATATATAATTTTAATGTTCAAATACCATAATATATGGCAAGAAAAGAGCTTAGGAACACCAAATTCAACAGAGCTCGATTTAAATGGATATTTCTTAGGAAAACCCGTAAAATTTGTTGCGGTGTCTTATTTCAAACCCTTTCATGTCCCGAGACGGTAATGAAGATAGATGTCGATGATCACAGACTAAAGATTGTCCTCTAATGTACCTAAACCTCTTGTGCGCCCTAAACGTTTGATTGATTGAGGTCATAATTTGACGGGTCGCCAATTAATTGCACACTCTATACTTTAGTTTAGAGGTTAAATTACTCAAAATTATTCCGTTTGAATAATAAATCTTATATCATCTTAGTCCCATAGGCTTTTAGTAAATATTCTTGTTCCATCCATCAGCGTTTTGAAGTCATGGGCATGCATAGTGTATTCTCCAGAAAGGTGAGTTTTGTCGTAGCCACACTGGTGACCGCATTAGTCGAATAGCTACGTAAGGATGCAGTCCGTTCGAGCTAGTGATATATGGTAATTTATGACCACAGTTTCATTAGCGTGACCTGTATTTACCTACTTCGATTAATTAATTCAATATTTAGAAAAATTATGATGAAATTGATTTTAATAATTGTGCGATTTTAGAATACTTGTGCGATTTTAGAATAATTTGTATTTTTTTAAATATAAATATCCCGTTAATAAATGTTGTTACTACACCTTTCATACTGTGGGCCTTGTAGGAAATAAATTTACTTCGGTAGCGTTTACACCTTATATGAATATCGTGAAATAGTATTAATTCCTAATCCAAACTATAGTCCGGTAAAACAATAGGCAGTAAATTGGTCGCAGTTTTGTGATGCTCGATATGTGGGCTTTGCAAACAATAGCCGAACACGAATTGGCAATACACAGTAAAACAAAAAAAGACCAACATAGAATTACAATATCGAAATAAAATCCTGAAAAAATCGTGAATGGCTCGTGAAAAATTCCATAAAACGATTAATAATATTACTACGGACAACGCCCGCAGACCACTAGAGTATGAAAAGCAATAAATTCAATATATCCGAAGCCTGAAATAACAACAGGAGTAAATGTAAGTTTTTATAGCTTAACGTATGGAACAGCACTATGTAAACAAATGGCAAATAACAGCAATCTGTATATTTTCATGAAATTGTAGTAAGCGAGCAGTCCATCCGATGGGATCGTCACTACCCTAGTAATAGCAGTGTGCTACTGAAATGAATGTGGCGATGTATCTGCTGCAAACGCTTTTCACCATCTAGCTGTATTTTGATTTGATTGATGATTGAGTTAAAAATTAGCCCTCGAGGACGCATCGGCGTTTATTAGCATTTTGTAGACTTCCATGTAATTTGGGGAACGTAATAGATGGCTATGAGTTGTAATAAATTGATTAAAAAATATCAAACGGATTGCAATATCGTTTGCAGCTTCCGTTTCACAAAAATGAATACATACATCAAGTTAACAATAAATATTATTTTTATACACGAATTCAAGATATTGAGTACAATAGCTAATTCTATGGAACGGGCTGGAAGCACCGGACCGTGCTTCAATATCCCAATAACGCAATCAAATCGCTCGCGAGGATAATTAATATCGGGCTTACAATACAAAAGCAGATTGCGATTAAACGAACAAAGCCTCAAATATACAATACCGCGGTACATTTGGAGGGCTTTGGGCCAAGACTGAATGGTGAATGGCTGTAATATTTCATCTTCAAATCAAGGAGTGCTAAGGAAATTTGAGAAACAATTTTACCTTTGTTCTACGAAAGACATATGAGAATATTCTGTTTTGGTAAAAGGTATGAGACCAAAAATAGCACTTGATTGAAATTTGAGGATTGTATTTTTCTATTCTATTCACATTGTAAATATTCCCACGAAGCATGAATTTGTCGATTGCTACGAACATGAACCTCAGAATCGGCTCGTTCATGGTATTGCAATTCAAAATATTTTTTTAACCTAAAGGATATTTCGTAATTAATGTTCTTAAGACCTCTTTGACTTTATAGTCATCACTTTGTTGTGCCATACAGAGTGTATCGGGTTTGATCCCCAGCAATTTTTGTTTTGTTGTTTTTTTTTTATAATTTAGGTAGCAGGTGTGGCGGTGTTGCCGCCGGAGTCGAACCACAAAGGGTTCTACCACCTTCAAAAATTAAACATGTGTGCTGATTAAGATTTTTAGGTGGGGATTTTCGCGTATTTACGTTGTTGAAACCGTTGATATTAATGAGACATTCTTAAAAATATAATAATACAAACATTTATATCTTAATGTACAAATACACGCAGCCACACATTCAACGTTAAGCCAAAACTAGCATTTATAAAGTTCATGCATCAATGGAGTTAGTCTCCAATAACGTGAAACAAGGGATATCCAGCTGGTTTGGGAGCTCGTCGGCGTTCGGCGAGCGATCCGAATTCGCGGACCAATAATAATTCCGCACCTGTCAACCTTCGTTATTTTATCGCGGTGGCAAATTTTGAGCGTCGATTGAAGATATACGTTTTACTTTTGATATTTTTCTAGGACTATAACGGTTATTTTTTTTTTGAAATGATAAACCCTGACAGTGGCCAATTTCAAACAGTTTTTAATCTTAAGCTATTCACTACAGCAATAATATTATTGCGGTTCATTGATTAATTAGTTTAAATATTAATTTAAAAATAAATTAATACAAGCAACAAAGCACCTACACGCTGAAATCCAGTCAAAATATTTCAAATTAAATTAAATAAAAGTTTTTGAAGTAATATTTCAAATTCTTTACAAAATATACTTTATTTTTGAAGTTAAATTTATCTTCGAGAGTTTTGTGGAGTAGGGGCGAAGAAAGACACTCCACCCACATCTTCTCCCACACACAAAATGTTTACAGACCCGTAACAAACAATCAATGACCAATTTATGAATAGTTTTGATATTTTTACTTGTACTTCGACAACGATGCTCAAATTTGTGGACATAATAATAATCCGCCTGTCAACCTTCGTTATTTCACCGCGACGAATTTTGAGCGGCGATTGAAAATATTCGTTTCATTTTTCAAACGAATTTGTCAGGGCGACAAAGGGCTGAAAGATTACTGGCGCAATATTGTTGTGGGACACGTTGCCAATTAAGGAATTTAGGTGAACGCGGTCGAAGGTAAAAATCGCTTATATAAAGTTTTTTATTCGAGTATGCATAATAGTTTAGGTAAATAATGTAAAAAGAAAAGAGTGTATTATTTTAAATTTCGTCACGACAATTATACAAGACTGCCTCTTTTTAAAATAACACAAAATTACCCGTCCCAGTTTTACGAAATCAAGGCTAAATGGTTTATCTTGGGTTCAGATTTAATAAAGGTACTGATTGCAATTAAATAGATCAATAATGTAGCAATTTCTATAAATCCGACCTCTATCATCAAGCAATAATTCCAAACTTAATTTTACAGCAGCCCTGTTTACTGTTAAAAACCAGTGACCGATATTTTTAAACATGAATATTACAAATTAAAAAGTTAAAAGTACCCGCGTTGTGCACCATACTTCATTATATGCCAATTAATATAACTCGTAGCGAATGAAATGTTTTCGACGTTAATTTGCGTTGATTCTGCGTTGTGCTCATTTGCACGTGAACAATGTGGAGCTTGTTCCTGGCGTTAATATGGGGTCATAACGCCACGCCCAAAAATATTGCCGTTGCGTTATTAAATTTAAATTCGTGATCGATACGGATATTTCCGGCACATAACCGAAATTGAATGGCCGGTTAATGCAGTGACAAGCTTTGATTGTCTGATTGAATTTAATGTTCGGAACCGTTATTGTTTCGCAATGTTTAGGCATCGGTGCTTTGTTATCGCGTGCATATTGCTTAGTATTATTTCATTGTTCAATAAATGTTATTAAATCCGTGGGTATTGATGTATTAAAGCAGTGTTGTTAAGCATGTACCGTTTAGTTAAGCTTTGTGGCTATTTACATTATGAATAATATACTTTCTGGCGCGTATTCTAGCACTTACATAGATATAGGATGTCACGAAAAAATTCCAAGTCTATGAGCACTTACATATAATACAAGAACATATAGGGCCAGTATAGACATATATGTGTTAAGTATTTTGTAATTTGTAACGAGACTGAGAACAAACTGGGAATCTGTAACCTTACCATGAGTTTTCAAAACATCCCATAATTTTACGTTACGTTTACTCAATCCATTATTCTGTTCCGTTTGCTTAGTAGACTGAGTAAACGTCACAATAAGTAAGTGCTCTAGTCTTTTTGTCTGCCTCACATGTTCGCAAAAAAGAGAGATAAAATAAAGCGCCATTTTGTCAATTTAGACATTTAATGTTTACGTTATTGGGAGTATAGTTCTAATACAATCCGCTAGGGTGCTGATTGGAAATGGGCCCATACGTAACCAAATACCAAACAGTCATATTTGTCAAAACGTAAAAACTCATGGTAAGGGTACAGAGTGTCTGTGAATTTTTGATTTGTAACAAAAATTAACTCCCTATTAATTTTTTTCGTAATATAAATTGCGTATTCCAACAATCGTAACAGTTACCGGTTATTGCCTAAGTTACTGTATTATATGACTACTAGGGTTCTCAGAGTTCCTCGCTCCACTCTCGACCCTTGCTTCGGTCTCGGAGGTCTAAAAGCTGGAACTTCCGTATGTCGTTATCATACTAATGGGCCCTCGACGCGTATATTATTGTATGTTGCCCTCCCGAGGGCTGTTCGAGTGGTAACTGGAGCATGTAGTGAAATTTGAGGTTATTATGATGTGCGGTTGCTTAATTTGAATTTTAATACTAAACACTGGAATACCATGATTTACTTCGCAATTATTTCACTTTTATGAGCTTAGGGGATACTATTTTAAATATATTCTATGATATATATATATATATATAATTTTACGAATTAATGATTTACGCTTTTAAGCACCCGGTTTATTTTGGTCCGGTTAGAGACTGTTATTTCGACTTTATCTTATTTTAATTAAGATTATTTAAAATCATTTCGTATAAGAAAGTAAGAAAAATCCATGTTTATAAGACTTAAATCGTATGCTTGCGGCAATTATTACGCGATTTTCACTCTTAATGCGTTTCTGCCTACCCTTTTGTGACAGTTAACTTTCTTGTATCTTAAAAAAATCAATATTCCTGTTATCTCATAATTACAATTTTACTTATGATTAATTCATTTATAACGTTTTTGGTTTTAAAACTAACCATAACTGTTTGTTGCAGCTGGTGTGCGCACAGTGGACGTGCAGGCGGTGGAGGGCATGGTGGCGCAGTTCCCCTGCGACCTGGGCACCGCTGCCAACGACAAAGTGTACATGGTGTTCTGGTTCCGCGATGACGCTGGCATCCCGCTGTACAGGTGAGAATTTTACTCTTTAGATCATGTCGTGGTTGGATATTTTTTATTGATTTTAGTGTTTTTAGAGTCCGCGCCAAACTTCTAGTCCGTTCTAAAGTTGTTGCGCGCACGTTTATATTTAGTTTAGTTTAGGCCCAGAGAGCCAATCCGATCGAACACAACTACAAGCACATACTCCGTAGCAACAATAAGAGCACACTAACGCAGCTATGTACCCGTGGGCGAGAGCGCACACGGGACCGGTGCCAAGAGGGTTCCGCGCTGTCTTTGTCCCGCTAATATCTACAATTTGCTATCGCGACGCGATTTACTTCTCTATTCAGAGCGGACAAGAAGTTTGGCGCGGACGAATACATTTCTAGTAATCGGACCAGTTCTCGATCTTGATGTATATCCCGGAGCTTTAGATTGATATTGGGTATGCCAAACATTTACCAGGAAATCCAGAGGTTACAGTGACTATTTATTTCTGGGATCTGATTGTACGAATTTCAGGTCATTGATTTATCTGAGTTATATTTTTCTATTTCTTCGCTAGTAATAATAGGTGAGAGGATACATTTTCGATCGCCATTGCTCGACGAACTCGCTCGCTCGATGCACTTCACGTTAATAATATTCCCGGTCCCGAGAACAATAATAAAATATGCGTCCGTGCCGAAATCCGAGTTATGAATATAGTGTATTAATGGATTTCCGAGTAATGTCCGATACGTCAAAAATTATAAATATGTTTTATTATTTTTAGTATTTCAGCCGAAGAACATATTAGAGCTCTGATCAGATCAGATATAATGTCAATTCTATTATTGTATGACACCTACATAAGTTTTTGTGCAACGAACTGAGTTATTAGCTATTCAAACGATTCAACCTACCTCATTGCCATTCTCTAGACAATGATAAAACGAAGTTATGTATACATCTTAGGAAGCCGTTCAGTTATAATTAATTCATACTCGAGTTGCCAGCACCCCGGGCCGTAATGAAATATGATTTCTCTTTCTTATGAACAACTTGGACGTAAACTTGTAGAAGTTGTGTATGCATGTTATGAAAATGCAGAATTAACGCGCTGAGTCTTATAGGTACTTGTTTTAAGAATATTGTATATAGTACTTATTAAAGTAGCAAATTAGCATTTAGTTCAGCTGATGGTAAGTGACTACTGCCGCTCATGGACATACGTAATCAATCCCAGATAAGATTATATTCCTACCTACAGTTGGCAACAGATGTGTTGCTACTCGTGAGGACAAAGTTGGATCACAAATAAGTAGGTATGTCTTCCTTACCATAAAGTGGAATACAGCAGCGCCTAACACGCTTTTTCCCGGAGTAGAACCACAAAGGATACTAACTCCTTCATCAAATCAAATCATTATGTAGGTATAGTTCGTACGTCATTACCCAATTAAAGTGTTGATTTTCACTGAAAATTAAAAGTCCTATTTTTATCTCCGAAATAATTTAATTACATCATTATTAATTTTGTCAAATTATTGTTGAGACATGTCTTTGATGGTCCAAACATACATATTTACGCACTGTCACGTACAAGCCTGCGAATATAATTCCAAGTAGAATTTAATTCGAAAACTTTCCAGAACTCTGCGTGGTGAATGCGGCTCCAGCGCCGCCTATTCTGCCTTATTGCATTGTTCACATTGCATTGTATACGCCATTCTCCTAGCTTAAAGGTCTCGGTGAGGCTGACTTAGCCTTAAGTATTCCAAGTGACCTCTTAGGTTATGTGAGAATTTTTTTTAGTAACTCGTTTTAAGTGGATATGGAAAGGTGGGAGAAACCTTTGTGGTTCGACTCCGGAGGTACCACCAGCATTTCTAATAACAACGTTGTTATTAAGCTTAACGGCTTAACCCGAGTTGGAATAACTTATTCCTCAGGGTTGGTAAAGGGACTCTTATCTTAACTGGGACTCATTAAAGATGACTGTACGTGGTACTTACCATCAGGAGGATTGCATATTCTTCTGTTAGTTTTATATAAAAAATATAATCTTTTATTTCTTATCTGCTGAAAGTTAAATATTTACTTAAATGTTACTTATAAATCGAGTCACCCGTGATCATCATATCAGATTCAGTTGACGTGAACTAAATTTTATAAACATATTTTTCTTTGTAATTTCGATAATTTTCAATCTCTATGGTTTTCAATTTCAAACATAAAACCTTATCACAAAGGCATTCATTCATATTTACGCTCGTGAATTAAATACAATATCTTTTGAAATCGTGTACGCTTTTAATTTTGTAACATAATGCGAAATCATAATGTGTATTTGACATCAAACAACGGCCTTTCATCTGATTTGTACGTTACAACGTGTTTCGAATCGAAAAGAGATGAATGCTTTTCAATGTCCCCTTTTTATTCATTCAAGGTTTGCTGCGCTAACGAGATCATTGTCTGTCCCACGTCTTTCACGAGTACTTCGTGCTTCAGCTGAGTTCAATACAAATTTATGGTGGAAGAACGTGGTGTATCGATTTACTATTTCTTACACAGAAACATCGTTAAAAAGAAGATTACGAATATCTGTAAAGAAATGTGTTTTCGTAGAAAGTAATGCTTATTTAGCTGCCCCTCATCGTATCACATTGATAAGCATGGCTTTTGTCTATACCGGGAGCAGATACCGGACATACTCCACCAAGCTTCAATGTATTCTCCATTGTTTACTTATACATGGAGATAGAAAACGACCGGTAATTATATAGTAAAATTTCTACCTTAATTTGGTATTTATATAATTAGCACCACAAGTTCTGTTGAAACTTACCGAATTAATTAAAAAAGCGGGTCGCGTCGACACCTCCAGTAAGTTGCGAGGAACCTTGCCGGCCATCTCGTAGGGTTGCCACAATAAATAAATAATGAATGAGACTCCTTATTACTAAAACCATAATATTATTCTCTCTTTCTTCTTACATACTTAAAAAGTGTTCTGTTTCAACATTGTAATTGCACTGGTCGTATAAAAGTTCATAGATGAAGGTAACCTTTTCCGGTGAACCTTATATGATCCATCTTGCTTTTTAATAAAAGTGGAAGCTATGCGAAACATTTTCTAATAAGTGAGCGCGATGAAAACATGTTTTACCTGTTGTCTAACAAAATATTAAAGTGTGCAAAGTAAAAAGAGATTATAGTTTACAGGATATTGTTTAGATAACTAGATTTTAGATAATTTTCGTCTTGTAATAATTAATGTCTTGTTCCCTATATTATAACATTAAAATAATAGAAAAATTGAGTTAGTACTTTACTCTTAATCCAATTATTATAGTTTACACTACACCTTCTAATCGTAGCATTACTGACATACTTAATACTGATAGACTTAATTATGTACATTTCAAGTAGACAGTCCCATAACTAACTAAATTTTACATTTGTAAACAAAACTCAGCACGCATAAAGCAATCTATCATCGTTTCTGGTTGCTGTCATCCATTATGGAGTGCATAAAAGTAATAATATTTGTATACATTTTTATAAATGAATTAAGTATAAAATACGCAGAACAATAGAAACAATTTGCGTGTAGCAACCCTGCGCACCGCATCGAAAGGGTCCAAACTTTAATGCGCTCCGGAACTTGCCAGATATTTTACTGTTTTACCCACTTAAGACAAATTGCCCCTCCGTTTGGGGCGTTTTTTCGTCCATCGTAATTTCACCCGTCGTTGGGCTCCGACTCGGACGCCCCGACTGCACGCTGCAACAAGAAATACTTGAACTAATATTAGAAGAGTTCTCCAACAAAAAGTGAGCACGGATTTGCTTGTAAAAAGTGTTGAACATTTTAGAATTTTGTTTTAGATACAAATGAATTTTGTGTTTCTTGTGGGTGTTAAGTTACGTATTACAATATCATTATTTTGTTATTCGTATACTTCGTAACGAATGTACTAATTTTAAGATATATTTTTTCTGAAAGTTTTTAGAGTTACAAATAGTTGAAAACTTTGTTATCCAAATTGCATAAAGCTTATCCAAAAAATAATGTCACATGATTTTCTTTTTCAGCACGATTTATCAGCTCATGAATATTGAATACACCTTGATTGAAAATTGTCGATCAAAATGCAGTAATGTATAATTGTAAAATTAAATGGCAATTTTTAATATCAGCCATCATGATAATTAACATTATAAATATTCACTCAACATATTTCGGCTCCCATGGGCGAGTAATAAATGAATTTCATGGTCTCGCGATAATATCGGCATGTCAACATATCAATTAAAATTTTAATGTCAATTATAAAATATTATTTTATTTCATGATTTATTTTTGTAGTTATTATTATATTTATTTTCGTAGTAATAAAATATTGCTTTATTTGGAGTTTGGTTCAATAAATTCTCCAGAAGGTGCTTCATGTTCTAATGCTTATGTATGTATGAAGATTGTAGATCTTTGTGTGATCCCCTCTTGCCAAAAAAATTCAACGAATGTTGACGCAAGTTTATGCCGCGTCCACACGCTTGCCAAACCGTTACAAATTCAAACGTGTGGATAAAGCGTTCCAATTATTTTATATAGGTTTGCAAGAGCTTATAGCATAGATTTTTGTTCAATTGTTTTAGTCTATCGAAACAAAAACCTTTATTTAAATTTAACAAGTTCACATTTTAAGAATTAGTTCTAATTTATAATGAAATCTAAAACAAGGGGCATAGTTATGAAAAAATTACAGATACAATAAATTGTTAATCATGTATACAGACACTCCAAAGGGAATATAATGATTGCTTATCACTTAGGACCATACACAAAACAGATTTCGATTGTCAAAACCAAAGATTAATTTAGCTAGATATAAAAATGTATGTACCAATGAACCGGTAATAAAATGCTTACCTATTCCAATGTTTCATACAACTGACCGTCCCCGTTCCACCGTTATTCGATTTGGAATCAATTCAGAGAGAAATAACAATTCGTGCGCGTTTATTTCGACATAAATCCATTTACATGAGCGAGTCGGTTGCGCATTCCATCTCATACATAACCCAGTTAACTGAACTGAGCGCAAAAAAAATCTGGTGCTTAATACTCTTACAAATAGCTATCCTGCAAATGCATATTATTGATGACCCGCGTGGCGGAGCGGTCACCATACCGGTCTGACGCGCACGGGGTACCGGATTCAATCCCCTGTCAGACAGATATCTAAATGATGAGTTAAGATTTCTGTTTCTGGGTCTGGGTGTTTGTGTATTTGTCTATCTCTGTGTCCATGCCACGCACGACACAGGGAATCCTAGTGTGGGTCTGTGAGTATACAAAGTATTTATCTGCTTTTTAATAGCTGTGTTATACGCTGTTTGGATTGGATGACGTGGTAGATACAATTACACAAGGCGTCGTAACTAACATAGTTCTCAGAAGTAGCAATAGACAATAGGATTCAAGTATATCGAGGTTGATTTGAGATGCCTACGAGAGACAGTAATTACTTAGAATCAGATACACTTCTTCTTCATCAGGTCTTTACAATGTAAAAGAGTTTGTTTTTCTTTCGATGACCTAATATTTGTGTTTAGGTTGTTATTGGGTTACATTCCTGCAGCTCTATTACAAGGCAATAGACTTTATTTTCCTATTAAAATTTAGTGTAACGTTTGCATTTTTTTGCAATTGCACACATATAACAGTAGTATTCAGGACCAACTTAAATGCATACATGTATTTATAATGTTTATAATACGTTGGTTATGTAGTTTTACATTCACAACAATGGCAGCACGGCGATGCGACCTGTCGGGTCATTGTCCGGCGGAAGTGTCGCGCTTAGCAACTTCCGGCTACCGGGCACATCCATCTGAATGGGGAGGGTTGTTTCCGCTGATATGATATGCATTTCACATTCTATATACTCGTATTATCTAGATACGGAAAAGGTAAAAAGAATATTGTAATACCTTTGTACTTACATAAAAATGTATTTTGTTCATTCAAATTCATGAGCGAGCATGAAATAAACTTAAATGTTCATATTAATTTTAGTTTTGTTTGGATTATAACAACATCAAGTTTCATGCTTGTATGTATTATCTATTTTACAAAAATGCGATAATTAAAATACGCCTTTAAAAAAATTCAAATTTTTCCTGATATTCTTTTATCTTTTAACGTATGGAAAGACTTGTAGAGACTGACGATGACTGATGACTGACGTAGGATGGATGCATGGCATTGTTCTTATTATGTTTATGAGTTCTGTTTTGTATGGATACCTAATGTATCAAGAGTAAGAAATGAAACTATTCCTCCCGGCTCAATATCAAAAAAAAAGTTTTTTGCGTACTTGTTTGTGAGTTACAAAACTGCAAGAAATCTTATTAAATAATCTGCTTTCGTATCAAAGCAAAAGCAAGGAGGAAAGTTAGTAAGTTGGCAAGAGGAGACTCAGTTAATTTAAATGTACAGGTTTCGTCGCAAGTTTAATTGGAAGAGCCGATGCAATCAAGGCAAGGATTTAATCTCGCCAAAGAACTGTAATCATTAACATTATTTGGTGTGAATTAATGTAATTGTCTTTATCTTAGAAATCTGATAATGTTTAAACATTAATAAACAGTAATCCTAATCATTTAAAAATTCAAACGTGTGGATAAAGCGTTCTACTTATTTTGTATAGGTTTGCAAGAGCTTGTAGCACACATTTTTGCTCAATTGTTTTAATCCTTCGAACTACTCACATTTAAAAAAAATGTCCTTATTTATAGATAATTATTTATAAAATTCTGCCAAAAAGAGGGATAGTTATGAGAAAATTATTCACACATGAAATTGTTGTTGGAAGAGCTGATGCAATCAAGGCAAGGATTTAATCTCGTCAAAGAACTATAATGATAATAGAGTTTAATCATTAACATTATTTGGTGTGAATTAATTTAATTGTTTACATCTTAGAAATCTGATATTGGTTAAACATTAATAAACAGTAATCCTAATCACTTAAAAATTAAGTATTGTTTCACGGCTGGGCAGTGGGCACGGGTCTCCACTCAGAGTGTAAGTGATAAGGCCATAGTCCAAATACAAATTGGTAGACTTCATGTAACTTTGAGAACTTTTTAAGAACCCTGTGAGTGCCTGTGTGACGGTTTCCTTACGAGTTTTTCTTCGGTTGTTATAATAAGTGAAAATTAATTTATATTTGGAACATATTTTTGAAATCAGAGATGCATGTTTGGCATTTGAACCATAGTCCCTTGAGATACAGAGTCAACCACGAGACTATCATTGCTACAATAAGCGCAATGAATTTAAATAAAAAGATTCATAACAATAAAAATGCGGACAATCCCGACTTCACACACTTCGGCTAGAATCCTTTCGCGTTCGCAATAAAACGCGGCGCTGGAGGCGTGAGCGCCCGTTTTTTCCCGGGAAGAGAATAAATTCCGTGGAAAGAGGCGATTTCTTCACATGCAAATTATTATTATTGTGCGCCTCGGTATTAGTGGCGCTTTTATTGCGAAGGCTCGGCCGCTCCCCTTTTTACTGAGCGCGCGTTTTTGTCGCCTACGAATCTATTCGGGGCTCCGATCATAACGTTTCCGAGATTCATGGGTTAGTTTAACCAAGATGTTCTGGTACAAATATATTTCTGTGTGACACGGATAAAATATCATATATTTTATTATGATAACTTTAAAACATTACCACTGGTTACTCACAGTCTTAAGGTTTTATTCGATAAAACTTTAAAGCGCAATATTTTTGCGATGTAATTAGTTACAGCTGATAGTTGGATTGTAATGTGGATTTCACGATAACCTTAGATTAGGTACTTTTTAATATTGTAATTTGATATCAAATATTAGGACATCTTATTAATTTTTAAACACGCTTTAATAGCATTGAACATATGTTACCCAGAAGATATCACGACGCCGCATACAGAACGTATAAATGTTTGCAAAATAAAAATACACCACTACGATAAGATAAAGTTTCCGTTACTATGTGCGAATACGTGTACAACTCCGTACATCTTTCCTCTCATATTATTTGAAGGTCCTCGGGGCGCCAAATCGGCATTCAGCGACGCACTTTCAATTTACGCTATGATTCAACGCGTACCCTCTGAACTTTTGTTATTGCGCAACTATTTTTAAGGCCTTTGTTATTTGTTCTGTGATGTATTGTGATTCGTCGGAATTCTTCGCCGTCGACGAAAATTCGTCAAAAGAAGGAGCGTGTGATTCAGGATATTAACATTGGACAGACGTGCTTTGTGTGCCATTCCGTTTTGAAGACGGACATATTTTTTATTATGAAAAGGCGGACAAATGGGCAAGATATAAAAGGTGAAGCTGAGGCTGGGTATTGTGAAAGATATCTCAGATTAAGTACATCTGAAAATTTCATAGTAATGTAGGCTGTGCGACAAACAAGTTATCTTCGTAGGTTTGTTAAGCTGAGAGCCTGTTACGTAACAATTCCACATCCCCAATAAGATGTTGTTTATATTAGTGTGTAGATAGTACTTAAGTTCAATAGCCGCAGCTTCAAAGCGTTCGAATCAAAAATGGATATTCTTCCGGTCCGGTAAATCTCACTAACACTACCCGATACCGGTCCCTGACGGCTTAATTAATAGGGCGTCGGATTAATCCGTAACTTCCGCCCTTAGGTTGGAAACACATTGTAGGTTTATTTGATATGAATTTAGATATTAGCTCATTAATTATTAATAATTTTTACTTCAAGTAAAACTGTTTAGTATGTGTATTTTATCAGAGAAAGCAAGTCTATTTGCTTTGTATTTGATTGCTTTGGTATATTCGATTTCAAATTACAATATTAAATTACTTGTTTCTCGAATTGGTTGTCCTTCAGAACAAAGATATACTTTTAATACATTTACTCTCCTACTACTCGTATCTATGATAGAATTTATAATAATACTTATATTAAATTGAAAATTAAAATTTGTAAACATCCTTAAAAGTCAGCATACCATTACAAAGCTTCTAAGGAATAAAAAGATCAGATTTAAAAGCTCAGTAATTTTAACGACAGAGTCCTTGCGACTCTAATAAATGATGCTTAATGGCTACATTTAAGTAGCGTTTGTGGTAGCGCCCTTAATTCTTAGGCTTTCGGATTAATTCCAACTTCGACCCTTAATCGGCTCGCGTCGGATCGTACGCTACGAATTATAAGGGACAGCGGAAGAGACAATTAGTTGATTTACATCCGTTACCCTTATTAGAAAAACTACTTTATTTTATTTGCAATATCAATAACGGTCCCATTTATATCCACAGACATTGAACGTCGTGTCCATAAAAACATATTTTCTACAATATTTTAACAGGCTTGTTACGGAAGTATTTGGAATGGCGTAAGCATGTTATGGCGTGTTATATAAAGATATACGTATTAATCCGATGTGTATATTGTATAGAACAATATGATATTGTTTTGCAAGGTCTTTAGATATAAATATATCATACTACTAGTATTAAACTGTGCTATTAAAGAACAGAACTACTTATGTGTAAGGAGCTTTATTAGCGTTATCAATAAATATTTCCTCATAATTTCTATAATGATTATGGTTGAATTTTAACCACTAGACCAATACAATTTGAGTTAAATCGTTCTTAGAGATCTTTTATGTCTTTTAACTTATATGTATAACACACATTATATGTATAAGATCTCTTACTCCCTACCCATTACGAAGGACTTCTAAGTTAGTTAGCGGCACTCGGCACACACGAGGTCCTTTGCCAACTGCCCACTCGGCGTCTTCCCAAACTCGTTAGATAACCAGCTGACCAGATTGTTTTTAATGATTGTTGTGCTTGTATGACCTTTTTTAAGCTATTGCATAGCTTTTATCGCGGCTTTGAGCGCGGGGACCGAATCGAGAAATTCCGTAACGAAAATAAGTAACACCTTTCAACAACTCGGTTGCCTGGAGACTTGATATCCAACTATCAAGTCTCCAGGCAACCGAGTTGTTGACTGTCAATAGAAAAATATGGATATAATTGAATAAAGTATTATTTTACATTCCTTATTATTTTATTTGATATTGGCGACGAGATGTCGAATGAACTAAAAAACAATAAGGAAATACGAGCCACATTACGTGGGTTAATGAAACGAACCGAAAATAACATTTCGGGAATAGAAAAAATTGACATTGAAGAAATAAATATACGACTGAATTCTTTACAAGAAAATTTGAACAAATTCTACGCGATTCAAGAAAAAATTGAATGGCTTACAGAAGAAGAAAATTTAGAAGAGGAAATAAAATACAGGTACGAATTTGAAGAAATATATACAAAGCTAAAATTTAAATTTTTGAATGTACAAAAAGAAAATAATCGGCTAATACCTGAATGTTCTTTTATATCAGCAAGAGCGGAAGTTTATTTGATAAACTGTTAACTGTCAAGGCACGCTTGAGACGTACACCTAATACAAAAGAGTTATCACCTTATCAGTTAATGTTCGGCAGAGAGGTAAGAACACTAAGAACCTATATGCATGCCTTATTTAAGAAATCCGCCCCACTATCCAGATTACATTACAATGCACCGCCAACGCAGGAGTTCGGACAAGGTGATAAGGTACAAGTCCGCAGTTACACCAACCCAAGAGTTAAATGAAGATTAGGTAGACTCCATTATGAAGTCAGAACTGAAAATGGCATACTGGTGCGCCGTCACCTTGACCAAATGCTGCCGGCGCCCCTGGTGGTGTAAGTGAAAATAGCGGTGGAGGACTGTTGGATATCAAGTCTCCAGGCAACCGAGTTGTTGACTGTCAATAGAAAAATATGGATATAATTGAATAAAGTATTATTTTACATTCCTTATTATTTTATTTGATAACCTTAATTCGTCAACTTGAACACAGATGGCAGTAATACACATTTTTTTATAATCCGTGCAGAAATCTTAAAATTGCGTAAAGTATATTTTATATTCCCATTATAAAATTCAAAATTATATTACCATATTATCCAAATAATATGTTTTATCAACATAAGCTATGTTGAATTCTGGATTGATAAAATAACGTAAAAGAGTGTTTGTTATTTTTAAACGTACAATTACAACTGACAGACTTGACAGCACAAAATCAAAACGCCATTATGATTTAGGGTACAAATAATTTGTGTACAAAGTGTTTTAAATATGAATAAACAAAGTGCATTTATTAATGAAAAATGCGATGTACCTGTAACATTCGGCCAAATGTCACAGGCACATCGCATTGATCCATTTATATTGCTGGTTGTTAATACTTTATGTCACTTATTAAATACTTTTCTATTTTATATTTTAGAATGTTCAGTCTTGCTTGGAGTTATGAAATGTCAGCTGATATTTGCAATGTCTTATATAATGGAGATATGATAAAATAGTGGATAAAGATGTATTAATGTAAATGTTGATGATTATGGAAGAATATATTGTATTTCTGGAATTCCTTCTGAGCGTTTTCATAGCATAAAAAATGCTATGCAATAGCTTTACCGCGGCAGTCTCCGAGTGCCACACGTATTTTTTTTTTGTTGACGAGGGGGAAACCTTCAAAATGTACCCGACGCCATGGGAGTGACGCCGTGTTATGTGGGATTTTTACCGCACTAAAACCCCCCCGGTGGCCGTCCTCAGCGTTTCGTGGAGAATTCCGGGATCTCCAACGGAACACAACCGGAGTCCTCCTAACGCGATGCCCTTCTATCGGGCTCTGCCCTGGGGGAGCAATTTACGCTCCTCTCACATCCCCTGGTGATTACAGCGATATGCGACCACACAAAACCGCTGTCCTTCCCGGGGTCGCTTGCTGGACGGTTTGAGCTCCCACTCTTGCCGCCCGCAACCCCGAAAGCCCCTTTTAGTCGCCTCTTACGACAGGTAGGGGATACCGTAGCCCTATTCTGGTCCCGGTACTACAGGGACAGTGCTTGTATGACCTGTATGTGGAGTCACGACGAATGCAGCTATCTGGTGCAGATTTTTTATTTGTTTATTCAGTTTAAGTAGATGGAACTTTTTGGTTGACTCTAGAAGCACTATCGCCAAACCAATTTCTGATTAACAACAATAAGTGCTGTTGTGTTCCGCTTTGAAGGGAGTGGTACATATTTATCCAAGGCGTTCCAACTTAGTCCTTAGAGTTGCAACGAATGTGTGGCTTCCTCAGATAGGAATTTAATATTATCTGTGGCTGATTACAGACGTTCATGTGCCCACTTACTATCTGGCAGACCGGGTGCTCGTTTGCTCCAATATTATATATATTAACAAAAATATATTATATATATTAAGTTCTAACGTACGGTAATCCGTAATTCCATGTATTATTGTACTAATAATTCGCAATGTAGTGACAAGACTAGGGTGCGAACAGAAGTAGATACAATCTAGTACATTTCAACTGTCGTACAGCCACAAACCGGCCATGATAGTTTAAGTTGTAGGCGACACCCGTCAGGCTGGCCGGCTTAGGTATCCAGCTTATGCCTAGAAAGCCGCGCCCGAGTTGAAGGCAACACTACATTAGCTTCCATAATATCCTCTATTCACACTAAATCCCCGAGATAAACTACTTCAGGACACGGTGGTGCGTAATGTCGCATCCTGACGCCGTAATCCCTCCTATGAAATATTGTTGTCCCGATCCCGCTCAGGATTAGAAGTGATTTTCATCCCACAATACACATCATGACCGTTAGATGTAATAATCATTAAATATATTTTCTTATATTCTCGATGGTAATATAACCCATTGAGGCTCCGGAGGAACCTTTTTCCGTCTCATATGAATAGTGTTCCGCTTTGAAGGGTGTGGTAAGCGAGTACTTATCCGAAGCGTTCCAAGTAATTGCGTGATTGATAGCAATGCACCTGTGATCGACCTCAGTAAGACTCTTATCAGGGATTAATTTAAAACAAAATACGACATACTAGCATTTCTCTACTAACTACGAAGCACAAATACGTAGCTTCGTAGCTTCACTCGAAGCTCCTCACAATTTTCATCATCATCATCATCAACCTATTACTGTCCCACTGCTGGGCACGGGTCTCCTCTCAGAATGAGAAGGAGTCCTTCTCCTCACAATTTTATTAAACTGTATATCATAAAATTAACGTCACTTGCCGTAGCACCTAGATATTTTGAATAATGGTTACTCTTATCTTGTAAGTGCTACTAGTTCATTTAATATCTTAAGACATATCTTAATATTCTCCATTCGAGACTAAGTCCCTGAGATAAACTACTTTAGAACCCGCTGGTGCGTAATGTCGCGTCTTGACGTCGTAATCCCCGCTATGAAATATTGTTGCCCCAATCCCGCTTCAGATTAGAACTGATTTTCCCTCCATATCCACTTCTGTGTATTATAATCTTCTCTAGCTCAACAAATTGATTGTGATAGGTAGGAACTTGAGATATTTTGTTCCCATTTAAAGTGTAGAAGGCTAGGATTAAATATATTTTTATTTAATACTTTATATTACTTGAATTGATATAAAACAAGGTATTGTTGTTTTCCTTTACAGTTTCTTTATGTTGCTCTTAAAACGACTTTTGTTTCTAATACTTTACCAAAATACTGGATTTTTAAATTGCCTATTCTGGAAGTCTAGACGGTCTCTTACGAACAACAGTGCCCAAATTTATGATTTAATTTGAGGTACAAATTCATAAGTATAAATAATATGTAAATTTATTTATACTCGTACTTCCAAAAATAGCTCTATATTTAAGTTACACATTACAGATTTTTTTGGAAGATTATAGGAGCATTTGCGGTAGGATCTTACTAGTAGATAATAACGGAGCCAAGCGCTGTTGGTTGTTATGGGAGATATACTTATGCGAGGCGTTCCAACTTAGTCATCAGGGGAAAGGAGTCTAATCTTATCTGAGGATAAATTCAGGTGACAACATGCTCCTTCGCAACTTCAATAGATATAATTAAAAAATAGTGATATTCATTTTCCTTTAACAATTATTAAACTTCTAACTCATATTTTTCTATAATATAACTATTGTTGATTAAGCTGTGTTTATTAAAGCTCCATAAAAGTTATTCACGACGGTACATTGTGTGGTTCCGGAGCTTATACGACGAACGACGAATCTTGGGGTATAATACATGTACGTACAATACAATACAGGATTTGGGGGACGCCGGCACTGAACAATACGCGTTTTCGGGAGAGCTCGTTACGATCGGAGGGAATTCGCAAACCACAACACAAAGACGCTAGTTTCTCGGGAAGACCTTTGTGTGACATGTTTTGTGCTTTAGATACAAACCTTACTTAAATTTTAAATTGTAATTAATTACATGTGGAGTAGATCAAGTGATGCATATTATAAATGCGATCTATAATAAGAAATCATTACATTTCAAATATCATTTTTTATCAGGAGAAGCAGGCGAGCATACAGTCCACCTGATGGTAAGTGGCTACTGCCGCCCATGGACATCTGTAATTAAGCCCAGATAGGATTAGATATTCCTACCTGTCGGCCACAAATTCGCCGCTACCCCTGAGGATTAAGCTGGAACGCTTCGAAAAAGTCTGTCTTCCTTACCACACCCTTCAAACCGGAACACAGCAGCACCTAACACTGCTGTTATTAGGCAGAAATAGGTATGGCGATGGTGCCGCCGGAGTCGAACCACAAAGGGTTCCACCACCCATGAATCTAGGTATCTCCGTAGTCGAATCATATTGAACCTGCTACCTTTCAAAAGTGGTTGAAAGTAGATAATATTGGAAATATCTCGTCTTAAAATACATATCAATTCCTAAAACGATATTGAAGCTCAATGTTAAAGACATTCAAGTCAATCATATAAAAGGGAGGTAGCTAATAGTCTAGGACATCGCGCTCACTAGCTCCATTCTATTACCGTCCATTATATCCCCCATTCAATTTCCAATTCAGACGCCCGAAGTTGCATGAGCGTCTCGAAGTTTCAATAACATATGCGCCATTGAAAATTTTCAATCTAAGTCCGAGCGGTTTAGACTCAGATCGCGTACCTTTGTGCAGAAACAATGGCTTCGTGTTATTGTTGTTCCACGACACTGCGAGCTTGGGGACCACTACTGTTCTCGAACTTGGAGGAATTTTAAACGTTAAAGAGTAAATGGTTTACCGGGATGAAGTTGCGTTTACTGTATTTATGTGTAAGAATGTAAAAATAAAATTACGATTTTAAAGTTAGTATTTCTTATGAAAGAGAAGAACATCATGATATGTTTTTCCTTTGTTGTTATATTTAAGTATAGAAACGTAGAGAGGTATGGTTATCTGCTAGTCCGCTCTGAAATTGTTGCAAGCAGGTGTACTCATACAATTTTCTATGGCGACGCGATTCATTTCTACATTCAGAGCGGACTAGTAGTTTTGCGCGTATTATAACGGAATTTTTATATTTACTCTTTATCGTTCGCCATTAGTGTTATAGTCTGTGACTGTAAACTTTTTGTCTAATACGGGCAGCAGGAGCTTCTGATGCCTGCCTCTGAGGACTGCCGTTCTGATGTCCTTTTTAAAGTAAGAGTTCCAACTCTATTTGGATTCTAAATTCAAGTAGAGTACAAGTCTCAATACATGTGATGGAGTTGTGACGATGCACTGTAAAAAATGGATTGTAATTTATCTTGTCCAATTAAGAAGATAAAAAAAAAACAATTTGATCTGAAGCAATATTCGTAACAACTAACTAAAGCTTTTTAAAATAATCATTAAGTGTAATTGCTAAAGTAATTTTTCAGCCAGTAAATTATGTGAGCAAACGATCCCTACGCTCATTATTCCGTGCAAACAGCGAAGGAGCATCCATTAATTGGCACTGTAATGAGTGGTAATGAGAACTGAATATTAATCCAAAACAGTAAATTAAATTTACATGACAACAAATAGTAAACAAATGAAGTAATAACCCGAGTTTAGACAAATGCCAAACAACGCCGCTCCGAGAGGTAGAAACATTAATTCGAAGCTGGGTAATGAATGCGGTAATGAGACTTGAATAATGTACGGCGATCGTACAAACAGGCTCGTGCGCGACTAATTCGACGTGCGTTAATCTGTTGCCATGGCAACGCGTATTAATCTTTCAAGGTACGGTGGATGGGAATGACGTTGTCACGAGTGCCGGAATTGGCTGGTTTAAGAGTTGTTGCGCTTTAACAGAGGCACGGAAGAACATTCTTTTGTGTGTTATGTGGTTGCTCATGTTTTGCACTAAAAATAACCTTATTTGTGTTGTTGTAATGTATTTTCCACGTTAATTAACAATTTCTTCTTGTTTTTCTAATTATGATTAAAAAGATTTTGTGTGTGCATAATATAAAATTAAAAAAATAATAAATAAAATAAAACAATATACAAAGAATAAAACCGAGTTCTATGTCACTACAAAGTAAAAATAATTCAAATTTAGGACATATTTCGGAAGTCGGCGCTCAATACATTTCGTTTGATAACGGCGTAAACAGAGTGTCCAATATGACACGTATATACGTGATTCATGTGCAATACACATGAATCATGTAAAATGTTATTATCCCATTTTGTCTAAAGTATATCTTTTTACACCTATTTATTATTTTGCTGGGATTAAGGTAAAAACGAAAGGCCAACGCTTGAAATTAAAATCGATCACTTTTTCATTTCCATCGAGTCGAAATGCAATAATCCGTCGGCAATAAGTCATGGGAACTCCACTCGATAATAATTATTTGCGCACGCAGTGAACTTATTGCAAGCCAAATTGACTTTCGAAACACCACTAGATATGGAAAAATACTGAATTCAAAAGAGATATTTTCGGCAAATTGTCAGCAACAATCAGATCGTTTGCTTAATACATTTGGATGGTTCGTAATTTTTACCGTGTTAATCAAATTGTAGGCTGATGAAGTGACACACGAATTTATCGTTAAGGTTCGCTTCATATTCTAGGTGAGGGGTAATATTCCGCTAGTGGTATTTTTGTGTAAATCCTTATTTATTAAAACAAATTATGTTTATGTAGATAATTTAATTTGAGTGCTAGGTCGATAAATGTTTTTTTTGTTAGTTGCAGCAGAGCTAATAAGTTGAAGTAACGTAGCTGTTTTTTAACAATAAGCCATTTAATATTTTATAGTAATGTGCATCTTAACCACCAATTATATGACTTCTTTTCATAACGAGGTAAACGTCAGAAATAGATTTTTCAAATACCTGTAATTGATTTGCAATTGATCAATGAGATAGATCGTCTTTGTCATGATTTCCTCTCAGATCTATTGACATAATGAATTAGTGGTTAGTAATTAACAATAAGGTGGTCTACTACCACCAAATTGTTAAGCACAAGATGAGTTGTTTGCTGATTGTAAAATTAGGTTCGTTACGTTTTCTGTTTGCGAGTTCGTTGCACGCAATCTGCATGTTTCCAGAGAATAAAATAAAACTGAAACAATTTTTCGATTTGCATTTCAAATCGTAAACGATAGCTCTGCAGTATACTAATGAGACAGGCAATAGGTACGTTTAAGAAATAACATGTTTTATTGTTGCCGATTTTTAGTGCTTCATGTTTTATTAAAAGGTTTTTAAAATAACCCATAAAAATAAATCATAGCAATAAAATCATAGTGTCCGTACGTATCTGATTTTAAAATAACAACCATTTGATGTTCATAAACAAGGTAATAAAACGTAATTTTTTTATTTACTGCCTACAACGATACATATTTTATGGGTTATTATTAATGTATATATTACGGCTCATGCAGTCATTGTACTTTTAGCATCGGCGATTTTAGTTTTAGCATTAATGCTGCATCACTTTTTGTAAACTTACTTCCTTCAGACGCGGTGTCGATTGCATTTAATCGCATCACATTCTAAAATTTGTCATTTCCGCAACAATGTTAGTTGAAAAACATGTATTACATAATAATCATAGCAAACATAGTAGTCACATACAAGATTGCTGTCATACGACCAATCTTGGGACAAAAACACAACAGCTGCATTGCGGTAGACATGGACTTCCGTAGCCAATCTCGCCCCATAGAGGACTTTACCATTCTACTCTCATATCCGATTCGTAAGGCGTTCCAAAAAATCTATGTGTTTTCAAGTAGCAGTATATATTTTAGAAGTTGGTAGAAATCCTTTGTGGTTCAACTCCGGCGGCACCACCGCCAAACTTATTTCTGCTCCATAACAGCAGTGTTAAGCGCTGCTGTGTTCTGGTTTGAAGGATGTGGTAAGGGGGACATACTTTTCCGAGGCGTTCCAGCTTAGTCCTCTGGAGTAGCGGCGAGTGTGGCCGACCTCAGGTAGGAATGTCAAATCCTAAGTGGGGTTAATTACAGATGTCCAAGGGCGAGACTAGCCACTTACCATCAGGTGCACTGTATGCTCCTCTGCTACTCTTATAGTATGAAAAAAGTAGTTATTGCAGCACGCGGGCTTTCAATCAAAGGTTCAAGAATAGACATTTAAAGGTAAGACTTTTCGGAGTTCGACTCACGCAGCTCTACCACCAGAATCATTTGTCTTATAACAGCAGTGTATTCTGAATTATGGTCTTAAACACTTCCCTGCATCAAGATATCTGTGGCCAACTTCTAATACAACTTGAGTCATGCTTATAGCTGATTACAGATGGATGTGACCAGCAGTCATCAAATCAAATTAATTTATTTAATAATAACAATGTATGTAATATTTATTGCCTGCATCAAATTGGCCGTTTTATTTTAAAAAATGTCATTTTGTACTCATCACTGCCGGAACACATTTGGTCGTAAATTGTTTCTTAATGAAAACTCATAAACATAAAACACGTTGAAAATAATGCCCAGAGTACCCTTTTTACTGCCCTTGAAGCACATTTTGTCGTTATATTTATAAGCTAGTCCATAAAAGCTTTATAAAACAATAGACATTTTCTCAAAGAAGCCCGTAATTTCCCCACCGTTTTCTTGGCTTGAAAACAACATCTGCAATTGATTTATTAATTATATTTCTCCGGCGTCTATTTAGAAACGGGTTGAGACAAAGCGGCTGACGTCATATTTCTCACCACAATGGTCTCGGGAGCGCCATTAGTCAGCCCGCGCCGGGTGGAGTGACTAGTCTAGGCCTCTTTGTTCAAATTGCGCCTAATCCGATCGCTAAATTATCTGGGATTTAGATTATCGTAAATCATTTATTCGAGGACAAAAGTACGCGAACCTTGTTTAATTTCCATATACCTATTCTACCTATTTCCATTTGTAGTGTATTTTATAGTGATCGTATGGATGAAATGAAAGGATTAAATATTTCAAAACAAACAAATGTTGTCTAGAATGACATTCGAACAGTATAAAATCTAAATTACGATGTCTGCTTAATCCGGCATCAAACCAGGAATGTTTGCGGATGCTTCACTATATTAGAGGTCAATAACGTGCTAAGTAGCGAATTTACAGAAAAGTTATAACCAACTATTATTAAGTATTATCAGTCAAATGTAAACCTGCTATTTGACGTGTAATATATTCTCCAAATTGATACGTCGTACATTAAACACAATACCATACATTAATCCCACACGTATAATTAGGGGCTCGAGTATAAGAGCCATACAGCGTCACCGAGTAAGCATCCTTTACGACACCATTTATAACAAACCAAGTATCATACCTCGTCCTCAACCAAAATTAATAAAACGCACGGTACTCTCTCACATACAACATACATTGCTGCTTTAATTACACTTCTGGAACAAGTCTCAGAACTAGAGCGGCAATGGAGCTATTAAACAGATATTAAACAGTGATAGTTCATCTGCGAACAACGGGAGTAGTACTTACACTCTCACGAAGAAGTAGCTTCATAAACTCCAAGCTTTTCTGTTATTGTTTTATGTAACCTACATCGCTGGGGCGTTAGAACACTCTCCACTAAAGTGCGGTTGTTGTGGCGCAATGTATGCGGTGCGTGTTGAAAGGATGAGTGGTGTTTCGTTTTTGTTAGGCACTTGTAGACGGGAGTACTACTCATTTGCTTTGTCTTCGCTGTTCGCTGCGAGACCCTTCGTAATGATATGATATGTGTCCAAAATAAGTCTTTATTTTCTTGTCAGTGTTGAGTTAATTATGACTTGAGAAAATTAGCCTAATACATACTGTGTTTTCAAACTTTATGGATAAAACCTTGAAGAACTGATATTTACAAAGATTGTGGAATGGTAAGACAAGATGGTAGAATACTTTCTGGTGGGATTCGTTATATAGGAAATTGAGCTATAAAATAGTTTCCACGAACACAGTAATTAATATTTAACATTAAGAATTCAACGTTTTTCGCTAGATCTGACAAGAAATTTCATGATTCTCACCTTATATAACTACTTACTCGTTGAAAGCATAATATTGGCTTCAACATTTTTCGCAAAACGATTTTTACCTTTGGCTTCGAAAGCAGAAATTCAAACAGTAATTTATTTTAAACGACTGACTAATTAGCAGATGATCTGCTCATTCAACCGGAGATGCAATTAGCGACAACAGTTCAAAAATAATTACACCACGCTTATATCTAACTGAGTTTAAACTTAAACCATATTTTATTTTCAAATGAATTAAATATGTTGATTTTCGAATTGGAATTATCTAGGAGTACGAGTAGGTGTATGAGTAGATAGTGATTTATGAATAAGTACCTCAGTTTATGGTTAAAATATATGTTGTCAAGTGAAGTGGAATCTTGTAAAATGATAATGATATTTATTATAAATATAGGAGGTTTCAGGATATTTTCAAAATGATCTAAATTAGTTGGCGCCAACTGCCATTACATTAAACAATATAGCGAACCGTAAGCTGCAATAAGAGATTTAGGCAGCTGGCATGTCGTGACATTGTGAAACATATGTACTTACAACGTACTTTAATATTTACATTTAATATTTAACATTTTCTAAAATTTTAATAGTTATAATGATAATGGTAGAAAGTAATGATGATTGACTACGCATTGAACTCTACTCAATTCTGAGGAGACGGTGCTGAAATGTAAGTCATTATTAAATTGATGATGAAAACAAATTGCTTATACAATATTTTATTTAAAATATACAAAATAAAATATTTTTTAACATAACAATACGACATGATTACATTAAATTGAATCTACTGCGTAAGTTTAAAATCACGTATGAAACCCTTTTCAAATAACGCCCAATGCCGGTTATTTTATAACGGCTCGAATATTTATATAGGTGGAACTCAATTATACTCACTCGTTTACCGTTTAAATCTTTTCAAGAAAATGCTGATAAATTTAATTTTTGAACTGAGCGCTCAGTTTTTTCCGACCCCATTCTACTAGTTATACAAAAAGATTTCAATTTATCGCTCCCTAATTGCGAAAAGTTGTCTAAATCATCGGAGGAAAAAAATAATTTTCCACTCAATAACTTGTATTTGGGCTGATAAAGTTCTAATGGAAATTCATTGAATACTTTGTGCGAGTTGATGTTTTTCGGAATCCCTTCCACCGCTTGACTCGTATAATTAAAAACTCGACGCCGCGTTTACATTCATCCTTCTCCCATTTCACCCCTTTTTTGTCGCAGAGTCGTCCCCGATCGCGATGATTATCTTATTTATTTGAAGTAGCAAAAGCCTGCAGCCCATCTGATGATAAGTGATATCTTTAATGAACACCAGATAGAATTTGACCCCTCTAAGATTAGCCTCAGATGTTATAAATAAGGAATAATTTGGAACGCACAAACATAAAACTCATATCTCAATAGCATTTAATACAGCTTCTAAGGTTCTGTATCGGTATCTGAGTTATCACCTGTTTCAAAGAACCATAGTGTGGAAATTTGAGAGTTCATATACAAACAAATACATATAAACGTTTTATAATAACAAAAGAAGTTCTGCGCTGGGGGTATTCTGAGCAATTAAGAGGCAATTCCACTCATCGGCCCAGACAGCCAATCGTCCACTTCATCACGTATCGGTCCTCGCGTCACCACACTCACGTACGCGGCCACTTATCTTGATGGTTTTAACGTGCTAATGCGCACTTACTTTGATATTTGGGATATATTGGTAGCGGTGTTTGACTCCTAAACAGTCGATAGGGTCAAAGCAATAATTTCGAGCATCCGTTTTAAATTGGATATTTTAATGATATTGAATGATTATTAGAAAAAAGACTTCTTAGTAATATAACCTATGCCACTTTCGCTATAAAAAGATGTGACAATGATGCCAACGCTAACGAACCAAAACGAAGGGCTCGACCACTTCCAAAATGACTATATTTTCTTAATTATTTTTTCTTTATTTTGTGTCTTATATTTTTTAAAGTTTTTTGTTCTATATCTTATCGAAAAAAATATAAGTACGGATACATTCTTTCCACTTATACTCTTACATATAGGTATCTAACTGTGATACGAGTGGCAAATTGGCCGGCTGTGGCATACGCACGCGCGCTCCATTCAGCTCGTCACGTAGCGCCACGAAAGGCGGTTTGTCTGTCTTGATTGCTTCCCGTCCTCCATACCCGATGAATTGCCGATAAAAGATAATCTGAGACAAAGTATTACAGAAATGTCTATTCATAATAATATTTTTGGATATTGCTCTGAATTGCGCTTAACTAGAGGAAAAGTATTTGGATTACGCTCCGTCCTTCAACTTAATATTATTATGTTAGTATCTTATTAAATATTTCGCAGTCACTAAGTTTCGTATAATATAATAACGTCTACTTGTAGAAACTTAAGTTAATAAAAGGTTGTGTAGGTACTATGCTGATGTTACAATGTTTCATAGGTAACGAATAAGGTCAAAGGACGGGAGGAGAAATAAAATATCCTTCCCGACTTATTGAGCACCTGTAATATATGGGGAAGGCCCCTGTAAATCTTGGAACGTAGTGGACTTTGGGTGCGTACTATATGTCAAAGTAGAAAATAGAGGTCACTATTATCGGTTATCTATCTTTACTATATATAAAAAGAAATATATAGTGAAAATGGCTCCATGATAGAATGAGTGCTCTAATACCTTCACGCGTCACCTATTAGAGTAGCTAACTGAATTTTACATAGGACGATGTAATCTCATTAGGCTTTGCTAGACTCAGCGTAACGAAACGAATTTAATTTGAAAAGAATCAATTCTCATCCTCATCGCTCGGCTATGAGTCACACTAGAAAAAACAGGAAGTTGTAAGAGTATCAAACATACATACGAGTACAACCATGAGTATACAAACACTCGGATCTATAGCAAAACGAATCTATTACATTCATTACAATTTTTTTTCTGCCCGTGAACTCAAGCCAAAACCGTCTGCATGTCAGATGACATACACATTTTATTGTGGATCTTGCGGTATTGGCACGGTACAACACGATATAAGAACGGTACGGCGTAAGTACGGTTAAGCTTATTTAAATAACAAAAATGCGCCCAGTAGCATTACCATGAGTTGGCATAGAAACGCCACTATAGAAATGGTAAATAGAAAACTATTGTCATTTTGCTAGTGAATAACATAACTACTATCGTTACGGTATTTCTTGACAACGTCTGTCAAATAAATGACTCATGGGACCGAATTTGTATGGCAATAGATCATAATGACATTCGCTAGCGATTTGATTTCGATAGGTTTTTTACGTATCGAGTTACGTCACTACGGATTTTATTTCTACGAGTAACCACCAGAGGCGCTGTACAATTTTTCATACATTTATTTTACGCAGTCGCTAGCGAGTAATACTTTTGTAAACTCTTGGTAGTCCTACAGATCCATCCTGACGGATTGTTTACGGGTAGCGACTTAAACATTTGTACCTATTAAGGAGATCGGGCGATATCGCTACTGGGGGCGCATGATTAATAGCCTCCGCCAAGGTCCACCGGAATGAACTTGAGCACTCTACATCATAAGTCATAACGTCTGTCAATGTTCAAGCCATTATAGCGGTAATCGCGTGCGCGTAAGGGCGGAAGTGGGATGCTAATTTGAGTAACTAATTACTTTTTGAGTTTGACAAAGTTTCGCCGATCTATTACAGCACATTGGGAGTTCGTTCCGAATCCGCTAGTTTCAGGTGCGCTAATAGAATTTCTTCGTAACTTTTCGCAAGCAACCCTTATGTTGGCCTCCATTTATTCTTTATAATTACTTTCCTTGACGTTGTTATGTTACATTTTATATCAAGTCCTATTTTTTATTGTAACGTATGTACAATAGTATCACGGAAAAAGTAACTATTGCTGATAAACGGCTAATCTGCAACGTAATCACCCTTGGTTTTCAAATAAAACCTAAATAAGAGTACCTACCTCATCAAATTTATTCCGAAAAAATTCTAAAGAAATATTCTTACTTGAGGCATTACAAACATTAACCTCATACATCACTTAGTCCGTAACACGTACATAAAATACTCGTTTCTCCATTAAAGTTTTCCTTGAACAAGCACTTACATTAAAATCCCCGACTATTCCGTCATTCCTGGATTTAGCTTGACACGGAACATGTGAGTCAAGTTCCGCGCTCCGTTTCCATATTTCATTAGTCGCCTGTCGCGTCTCGTCCCGTTCTATAAATGTAACTGACAACACTATTATCTAAGTAATGGTCTATTAAGTAACTTAAAGTATATTCTGAAATGGAAAATGTCCCATCTTAAAATTAACGGTACAACAGCTTTCAAATAAAACCTCTAAAGAATTATCAAGAATTACTCATAGTTTAAGCATTACAATGCCAACATTACCTTCATTAATCACTTAGTCCGTGGTACATTTATAAAATATTCATTTCCAAGAAGAACCGATTACATTAAAGTCCCCGACTATTCCGTCATTCTTAGATTTAGCTTGACATGGAACATGTGAGTCAAGTTCCGCTCTCCGTTTCCATATTTCATTAGTTGCCTGTCGCGTCTCGTTCCGTCTTGTCCGGGACCTCCCGTTCTATAAGTGTAACTGACAACACTATTATCCAAGTAACGGATTATTAAATAACATAGGTATACTATGGAATGGATTCGTATGAATGTATTAAGTCATGTATTTTATGCTCATAATAAAGGTATTTAAAGTTAAGAAGAGATAATTAATTCCGATCCTAATCTAATATATACTAAATAATCACTTAAGTACAAAATTATAGGATCCTGAAAAAGTATCTCAAAACGTACCTATCCTTTTGTCACTTGGGTTTTGCAAAATAAAATAGTTACATATACCACAATCAGACTTTAGTTAAAGCATAAAATATTGTGAATAGCCAAAACCACAAGTATTTTTCATCTATTCCCAAAGGTTCACAAGGATTTATTCTCGGAACTTCACATTTAATGTTCCATTGATATTGGGAAAGGAAGCTGTCTGGAATATTCCATATTCCATGTCCGTCACGTGAACGGTGCCTTTCCATATTTCATTAATCGTTTGTCGGTTGTCGCGTCTTCGTATTTCCTCCTTAGGGAAAGTCTTGTGTATCTAGAGCGTGTAGTTACTGTTTCCTGTTGATAGTGATACAACAGATAAATACTTTATTGTGGATTCTGTTTTTCTGTGGAAAGTGCGCACATGATTCACATACTCATGAAAGGGACCATTGTTGATTATGAATACACTACAATTTACTTCTTCTATTTTATCCAAACATCCTACCATTTTATGAGTCCAAAGTAGTCCAAAAGCGAGCATAATCTTTTCTTATAAAGATTTTGTTGTAATCCCGCCCTTGACAATCTTAAACTATTTTTGAAATTAAAAATGTCTAGCTTTTAATAGATTAAGATTAAATCAATAATGAGCATCTTTCCTTGACCCCAGTAGGTGACCAAATAAACAGCTGTTTTGCATTTTTGTTCGTCTGTCGTCTGTTTGTTGACATTATATCCAAGGAAGTAAATATAGGAATGGTGTAAGTGTACAATGCCTATGATACAACAGAAAGTGAAGCCGGGGCCTGTATCACAGTGTTTTTTTTTTCTATTATCAAAGGTTCTCTCTTATACCAACAAAGAGAGGTTTTGAAAACTTGTTCCACATTCGTCAATCACATGTTCGTTTTTAATCTACGGCATCTCCCGCGCTATGCCGCGCCGGCGGACATTTGAGAGCAGTGTTGCCAACTCCACTGTTTTGACTGTAGATTTAGGGAATTTTCCGTGCTACCTTTTCTGATTCAATTCCCTTTTTTACTGTTTTGTCGTGTTATCTATTACTCGTCTGTTAGTTTTTCGTATAATATAACGTGCAGATAACCCTTTTTTTCTAATAGACACGCATTTCAGAGGTTCTTTGACACGATTTGATTTGATACGCATTTCCCAGACATTATTTTATTTTTTTTCCGATGACTATTTCTTTGTGTACATAGGTACTTTATCAAATTTTGTAACATTTATTGTTTTCCACACTTTTATCTACTGCTTTTTTTAGTTCGGAAGGATTGGCAACACTGAGACTGATCTCTGGCCCGACAATACTGGATCTTTTTAAATTAAAATAGCACTCGCAAGCTGGCCATATTTCAAATTGAAAAGCCACTTTATCATCTAGGTCTGGAATGGTATTCGTATTTTGCGTGCAATTTTTGTATTTCTTGCAGAGGATAAGCTTTTCAGTTGATTATAGGAAACGTTGGCTTAAAGGTCACAACTCTATTTATTTATGCAGACATAAGACAAAATGATTTCTCTAAAATTACTTGTCAGAGATATTCATCGATATACTTCATTCTACTGAATTGTAGTATACATAAACAGAATAAATTAATGTATGTTTGTACACAAAAAACCGCCAATAAACGTAAATTATAATTTTGCTAATATCAAATTTTAAAGTTTACAGGCGGTCAAAACCTTAATTCGTACAAAAATTAAACAAGTACTCTAACCTTGAAGGTGGTAGAACCCTTTGTGGTTCGACTCCGGCGGCACCACCGCCACACCTATTTCTACCTAATACAACAGTGTTAGGCGCTGCTGTATTCCGGTTTGAAGGGTGTGGTAAGGAAGACAGACTTTTCCGAGGCGTTCCAGCTTAGTCCTCAGGGGTAGCGGCGCATCTGTAGCCGACCTCAGGTAGGAATATCTAATCCTATCCGGGGTTGATTACAGATGTTCATGGGTGGCAGTAGCCACTTACCATCAGGTGCACTGCATTCTCGTCTGCTACTCTTATATTATAAAATAGTACATTACAATACGAGGACGAAAAATTTTTTTCTGACAAGTGTGAGTTTGCAGGCCGAGCCGCAGGCGAGGACTGCAATCACACGAGTCAGAAAAACATTTTTCGTCCGCGTGTTGTATAAAATTTTATATTACGGGGTCGGAAATGGGGGTTTTGCGCACGCGAAGCGTGCGTAAAACGTCAATTTACGCACGCCGTGATATAAATACTTTTTTTTATAATATATTTTTTTAATTTATGTAAAATGTTTAGTTTAATTATTTTTCTATCAAAATGAAAATATTATAATAGTGTTATTTTAGAGAAAAATCGAATCTGACCATACAAATAAAATACTTTTAAAGCGTATTTACTATGAATTTTGTATTTCTAAAAATTAAGTGAGCTGTGAGCGAGTCGTGACATTCAATTACGCGCGCCGGGGCTCCGAGCTAAACTGCATTTTTAGCTGTTTTGTGCACCGCAAATCTGGAATAATTTGCCACGTTTCACTCTAACTTTTCAAGCTTAGGTCATGCCTTGATTCGAAACTACAAGTTTGAAAAGCTACATCAGATTTATTGTAGTACAGTGCTCATATAAATCAAACGTTCTTGTGGGTTTGCATAAATGTTATTCTAGATGAATGAATCTAATATATATTTAATTTTGTACCTAAATACAAGTAAGTTATATGTGCCGCAAAAATAACTTAATTTTAGTTCATAAAAAGTAAAAGATGATGAGATGAAAAAGTGAAATGTTAACATGTATACTAGATGTATGTTATATTTATTAACGTTATTAATCTATGCAGTGTGATTTCGCATAAATGATACATCTTATGTACCATGCCTAAGTATTTAAGTATTAAGTATTTAGGCGTGGTAGATAATATGTACATATAGATAATAATATACATATTTTCACATGTCTACATAGGCACGATTTTTTCGTACATGATAAACTTACAGAACAAATACGAGCAAGCAATGATTGTATGAAATTGAACATCTCGTAAGCGCAATATCTCATCTACCTTTAGCCCTAATTCCGTATTCGTAGCGCGGTAACAAGTGTTCGTCGCTAACGAAGGCGCGACGCATGTGCCACTTTGGATTACACGTGCTAATGCCGATGTGCGCTTATATTTATACGGTGGTGAAAAATATTTGTTGATTACTAGGGTTGAAGCAACATTTAATTGATATTTGGTCTATTTTTACCAGTCTGTACAGGGTAATGTTTTCGAGCGTATGTATTTATGTCTCATTCTTTGAAGTCCTGTAGCTCAAACGGCTTTTCGAAATTTATTATATGAGTTGTCGATGGATTAATTTTAAATGAGTGAGTAACGATACGAGTAGTTATACGATTCTACATAACTTCAAGTTATCGCGAGATGCTGGTAGCATTGCATTTCACCATTAGTTTTTTTTCAATACACGTTTATCGAAGCGTTTATTGTAAATAATTTAATAACGATACGCATACAAGCCGATAATCAAAGCAAATGGTTGCAATGGGTAGCGGAAATTAAATTAAGCCTAAATTTAATTAGGTCAGGTTAGGTTAGATTAGGCTGTTGTTTACGCTACACTAATGCAAATATAGGTAGGCCAATTGTGTTACCATATTCGAACGAGTTTAGGGTAACTTATTATATTCCACTCCTGAGAGTATGGAGGGCTATAAAATACTTCATTGAGGTACTCCAATGCGGATTGCTGAAGAAAACTCAAGGTTAATGTCAGACATTATAGTGTTAGTCCATAAGGCCCGTGAGAAAGCAAAGCAATTGAAAAATGGTTATTTAATGACAACGGACTCTCCAATGACCTAAAGCGTTTAAAATTTAGCCACTAGTGATAATCCAACTTTCGACTACGTATGATATTGCTTAACTTAATAGGTTGATCGACCTACACAAGCGGGACTTCGCGCGTGTCCATGTTAGTATAATCGCCTTCTATTGTCACACGAAACAAATTATTCCAGTACAAGTAATAAAAATCAATCGAAGTGAGTGACGTAAATCTGGGAGACAGCCAAGTGTACCCAAAATTTGCCTAATTCCGTATTCGTACCGTGGCTAACAAGCACTCGCTAACGAAGGTGCCGCGGTGTGTGCCACTTCGAACACGTGCTAATGCCGATGGGCGAGTTGAAAGGGCTTTGTCAATATTGCGGAGAAATACTGTGACCTCATTGCTATGGAATCTTTCCACGAAATATTACTTAGGTTAGGGTACAATTGTTTTATAAAGTTGTATAAGTGAGATTGTTTATTCTTTATGCTTTATTCTTGCTATAAAATCTTGTCGTGAACTTTGGGGAGTACGGCTTATACTTACATGAATTGAATAAAGATGTTCTCCCGGACATGGACCGCATTGTCATTAACTTATTACTTACTTCTGCGCACAAACCTCCTCTCTGAGTGAGAAGGATTTATGCCACAGTCTTCAGGCAGACTTCACACAAACTTGAATTTTTTTAAGAACTGTCAGGGATGTAGATTGTCTTACCATTTTATGTTGACGGAAAATGCATTTGATATCTCTAAACTAAGCCACATAATATATTTATTTAGATTCCGATGATAAATTTGTTATTTTAAAACAAAACTATCCAACATTGGAAACAATAAATAGGTATATAATAACGTGAATACCGTGGGACAATACAATTTGCGCTGAATTAAGCTGAAAATACTGACCACATAATGGGAATGTTTAACAATGAATACGTTATTTTATTTAACGAGATTTAAAATATTTACTTTGACATTATCACACTTGCTCTCGCAGGGTGATATTGCGAGCGAAATATAAACAAAAGATTCAAATTTATATTATGTACATAATTATGAGTTGCGTGGAATATTTGCTTTCAGTAATATACAATGCATTGATACGACAGTTCACCTGCGTCCCATGGGAGTGCGTTATGTGTTAATAATATCTGTCGCTGATTTCTTGCTAAATAGTCGTTGTCAACTCATTACTGTCCCACTGCTGGGCACCGGTTACTTTTCAAAGTGATAGGGGGTTGGTCTATATTGCACAGCGCTGGTAAAGTGCGGGTTGGTAGATTTCAAACACTTTTGAGCGTTTTTTTAAACTCTCAAATACGTAGGTTTCCTCGTGATGTTTACATTCGCTAGTTTAGCAAATGATTAGTGAAAAGAAGTGCGAATTAATAGTGTTACTTTTCGGCGTTATAATTTCTCTCATCGGCCTGATACCCACGAGCCGCCTATACCTTCGTGATAGATGGAGAATCTGGCGAGGCCCGTGCAGTATCGCCTATATATTTGATGTGTATTCGCTATATACGTAATATAAAACTATTTTTTTTTATTTTCAGGTATGTGTTACATTGGAAATAATATGGAGATAAGAGGGTAAGAAATATTTTAAAAACGAATTACAACGCGAAGCTATTCATAAGGGTAATTTTATACAATTGTTTAATAGATTCAGAATGGTTGTACATCATAATTATTTTTCATAGACGGTAAGCTTGCTACAACACACTCGGATTTTTGTAATGATAGGCCTGTAATAACAGGCCGGTAATAACTTAGTACGGAATTGTCGGTATCCATTTAGGGTTACCCTTATTTATCGGCAATGAAAAGATCACACCATTAATATCTGGTAATAACAGATACTTTTGTAATATTAACAGAAATGTTGTATCATAATATCATGAAAAATACAAATGAACGACCACGAAGTGAACATTATATGTTTTGATGGATTCTGTTAGTTACAAATGGTGACACAAACACACTAGTACAAGAAATACAGTACCTAAATCATTTCTTTTCATGTATCTATACTGTACATTTTACAATATCATATTCATTAAATATAATGGAATAGAATAGAATTCGATAGGTTTAAATACTTACTTTTAGCAGTAAATAGCATGAAATACATAATTTTACCATATACCGTTAGGTACAAGTGACACGTTAAATAGATAATCTTAACATCCATCGACAATTTCGTTCATCTTTTTTACATGTCAACAAGATGTTACTATTTCATGAGGGTCTTATTTCTCGATAAAGAATAAAGCAACATAGGAAACTCTAATAAATAAATACCAGATAAATGGGGAGATTCCCTCAGAACAGGATTGAGGGCATCCATTTAGCCGTTACTGATGGAGCCAATAGCCAATCATATATAAATGTGTGTTATTGTATTAGCGCAATTATCGTAAAAGCCACTTACAAACATAAATTAATAGACGTGTAAATACATTTTCATTATATAGAATTATTATGCATTATTTCATGAGTAATAACGCTAACAAAACTATAAACATAATATTTAAATTAAGTATAGTTTATCAGATTTGTAGGCGTTACGTTAATGGCTTTAAATTATTAGTTTCTGCATTACGAACGAGTGATTTTGATGTAGTACCGCCAATATTATTATACACGTTCATTGAGTGTTCTGGGTTCGTGTCCCAGCGCAAGTAAAAATGTGTACATAGTACCTACGTGTAAGTATTGTTTATCAGTTTACATTATAGATTTAAAAAATAAGTGATCCAATGAAAGCCCCAATATATATGTTATATATTTTAGTGCCTAAGATTTCTTAACACAACTGTCATCATATCAGTCAACTGTCCACAAGATATCAAGTTCGGTTCTGTATCAATAAGAAAATAAACATAAAATTAAATCCGTTCATTTATCACACTTATAACACTATTATATTTTTAGTACCTCATAAAAATAGCAACTTGGTATGCCGCCCGACTTATGTTAAGTGGTCTCTGCCCACCAAACATTTATGAACCCCAAATAGGCAGGCGTTCTGCTAAGTTATGAGTGTAAGGCGTTTTTTGAGTAGTATACTATTTTAAATTAAAAATGTATGTTGTTCATAAGTTTCGTAACAAATCGTCCACAACCGGCAATCTCGCGAAACTCGGCACTAGCTAATAGAGCCCCTACAGTAACAAAATAACAGTTCCCGTGTTCTTTAAATAGGCTAACTTTCCGTTGGCACGCGACGCACTTGAGGACATTGTATTACAAGGAAACAACGAGAAATCTTACATTTTAAAACAAATCTTAAGTTGATTGGACAATCTCAAGATATTATTCTACATAATATATTTTTGTACTGCCCCTTACTACGAGACCTAACTCGTTCTCGTCTGACCAAAGATCAAACCTGGAACACTCTACGTGTTAGTGGTATGTTAACAGCATGAGTTTATCTATGAAAGTAGAACCTACAATTACTTTACAAAATACCTGTAATGATATAAAATCGTGTACTAAAATAACAAATAGATAGGCATCTCAGATTTTTAAATGATTTCTGTAAAAATATTAAAGAACAGGTTCTTGCCTAAAAAATTATATAACTTACGAATTTATTCAAATTTCAGCCGATTCTAACTAAATTAACAAACCACTTCATTTTACACGGTTAATTTGTTAAAGTAAAAACGTAAATGTTAACTATTACAGACAACATTAGTAAAAGTATTTCAGTCACTAATTTAATTAAGCCCTTTAAAGTTGTATATTGGAACTCGAGCATTGTAAACTCCCGCCTAACTCCGCGCTAACACGCGATCACTTTCCTACAAGGACTTTGCTCAGTTCGCTCCATACTAGTTTATAATATTGTATACGAATTTAGTCTCGCCAGACCACTCGCTCGTGTGTCTATTGTGTGCTGATAGGGATGGACGCCTCCTTCTAAATTGGGAAGTTTAAGAATTTACTTCGGTACTCTACGAAGCTGATGAAGTGTCTGTTGGTCATATGGATATTAAGATTTTCGCGTACACTCATATGTAGTGTAATTAATACACTAATGTGTTTTTTTTTCTGAATACTACACAGATAAGAATACATACTACAAAGATACAGTCTACATCTGCATTTAAACAAACGGGAAAATTTGTTGACGGGAAGTTAAATGATGCGTTCAAACTTAGACTTGATAAATATTAAGGCTATGTCCTAGACCTCAGGTAGGATTCCTTCAATTTGGTCCCCTATACAGATATACGTGGCTAGTTATCGCTTGTACAAATAACATAAAATAAACCGTGTAAATAGGCATGATTCGTAAATAGTTAACATAAAAACCAATAAGTTTAGACATGTCTCAACTATAGTAGTAATTTACAGAACTACATAATGAAGACTCGAAGTGTAGTCGCGTGTCGGCATGGAGTTAGGTAGTGGTTTATACTCAAGTTCTGATATACTACTAGAAAGGGCTTCATTTAATTATGTTGTTATACTCATAAACACATATTTGGTTAGACTAAACATGATATTAACAGTATATACTCGTACCAGTAAACGTAGGATTTTAGCATGATTTTCAGCTGAAAATAATAATGTTTTTTTATATAAGATATAAGAGCAGCTTAAATAATATGGCATATACATATATATTTAGATGATAATATTATAGTTTTATTTTAGTCATTTTATAGAATAATTTTGGACACTTTATTGGTAAAATTGCTCCACGTGCTCGTTAATAATTACTATCGTCCAAGAACATCTGTAATCGAGTCCAAAAAGCGTAGAAATTTGTTGAGAATCCGTCACAGGCACGTTCCTATCTTTCAGTATAAGTACAGCAGTATATAACACCGCTATCACAGTGCAAAAAAGATGTAGTGGTAATGCTTTCTCAGTCAAATCACAGTTGTAACATTTTAAATAATAAACAATTTAAATTTATATAGACGAAGTTACTAATAGAAGCTAGTAAAAGTTTTATTTTTACAGATTAGAAACTATAACTGAATGTAAACAACAATAAAATAGCAGCAATACAAAGCACCATAAACACGTTTAACTGGCGTTGGATTTAACAACCGTGCAATTAGCGTGAGCTCGCGGGCGTTTAGGCGTTTTGTAGAAAGTTGAATTACTGCGCGAAATAACTATAACTGCTCTTATGCCAATTTCCCCGCAGCGTAATTCTCGGACGCGAGGCTGCTATGCTTGTACGAAATTACAGGTTGTGTCTGTGGAAGGAAGTGCTTCATTATTTCCAACTAAACACCACCTTTTGGAATACATGTGTGATTTGGTACGCTACATTTGCATGGAAGGACCTTTTATGTTTTACTGTCATCTGTCCACTAAAATCAAATCTAAGTAGAAAGTTTAAAATCCATGGAGTGTGCTAACTCAAATTTTATGAGTTTAATTAAAAAATTATGTACGGTTATGTATTATATTGCTTTCAGTGTGAACAAATAAATTTCGTTATCTTATTACTATCAGTCAAATAACTTTTACATTAATGTATTTACATAAATTCGTTAAGCATCCCGATAACAAGAACGAGTACAATGACGGTAGAAAATAATTAAATCTGTTAGAGATAAGAGCATTAACTTATTACATTTTGCCTTTCAAACTGAAAGAGATTCTTGAAATATTCACAAAACCAAGCGGAAAGATGAAACAATCCCAAATAATTAGAAATAGGTACGAACAGTTATTAATAATACGGACAGTAACAGTAATTACTGCGGAGGAAGATTCTCTAGCGGGGAAGTTTTATTCATTATGTAAGATTATTCAGTTGATGAAATGCCAAAGGAAACGTAGGCTTTTGTTGCGATCTCTAATTAAAATCCCAGAGTATCCAGATTAAGGACTTGCTTCATCTACACGTAGTAACGAGAAAATCGGGTAAGCTTATAAATATACTTTATAACATAAATACGCTCTAATATAATATTTACACGTCACCGTACGGATATTCAAATCGATAAACATATCGTTTTAGGAAAGACTTTCAGCCATATATTTTATTAAAATCTTTAGAAACCATTGAAAAATAGAGCAAATGTAGACTTAATGATAAAATCACTCTACCAACCAATCTTAGAATATTCAGCAAAAAATAGTTTTATGCAAAAGGCGTTTTGCAAAATATACATTAAACCTGATGTTGCGTCTTGAAATTAGACCTGATAGCATTTCAAATTTGCTTGCAACTCCTTGCAGTATTGCTAATATTTCACTTATATATTTATATGTTTTTAAAGTTTTTCGCTAGAATCATTTGCGAGGATACTGTTAATATCTATAGATCGTGCATCTGCCCGTTAGTTCAATAATAGTACAATTGTCTATACCTAAATCTTAGAATTAATGCTAAGCGGAGTATACCCTCCGCTTTACGAATGATATTGATATTTAATTTATAAATTGTTAATGCCATTTATTTAATTGTACATTGTTTATCATGCAAATCATGTATGAGATATGTGTGGATAGAATATTCATGAAACATGATTTAATTATTCTGTAATAAAATTTAATGTCGATAAATTAACTAAGAACAATAATTAAAATGTAATAAGTGCTTACCACATAGGTACATACTCGTAGATAAGAATAGACAGAAAAACGTAAAGAATAACCCGCGTAGTCTCTTGTCACATATTCTTAAATTAGAAAGTAATCTTATTTGGTAATAGTAGGTATAAGAATAAAAACATTATGACTGATCCTGCTAGTCCTATAGAAAAAAAATTATGATGCAACTGTGATCGAAGTCTTCTTGAAGGTAGTCATGTATAAATATAGTCACATATACGGTACAGAGTAACGATATTACAATTACACGTAAGTAGGTACACACGATATCATCCCCACTTGACATCCCCACTGCATCTATGTTTGAACTGTAGTAATCAAATGAGTAACTTATTATTTTAACTACTACTCATACAAAACTACTAACTACTACTAATATAAAAATGCGATATCGTTAATATTCAAGCTTCGTATTAACGATGATAACACAACACATGCACAATTGTAATCAACAACAAATAGGACGCGAGCCCGAGCGGTGTCAGAATTTCCCGATCGGACTTTTGCTAAAAGATCGCCACTGAAAGAGAATGCTATTCCAGCATCAAAATACCTTTCACATAAAATGTTAGTTTAATTTAAAAGTGACACGCAACTGGCAGGCGGCAGAGAATACAAGTTATGAACATATCGTATTACCGAGCAACAGAGATAGGTTTGTTATCCAGTACACAAAGTTTAAGCGTTGAAATATCAAAATGGATTATGCTACCAGACATGTTACCGTTGAAATATAGCACGGCACTCGTAATATTGTTTGAAAACCAGCGGACTGTATCAGTATAAAGAAGATTGTTTGTTCTGTCCGATTTCGACGCGACTAACGATTTTAACTTGATTTTTTTTTGTAAAGTTGACGTAATTTACTATTTTTTTTGCCAGACGAATATCATTCAAGGACTTTATGGTATCGGTAGAGTCGAAAATAATAATTTAAAAGACTGAAAGATGGAAGTTAAAAAAATTATATAAATGCGATTTTTTTCTTGAATAAATTATTATAATAAATGTGGCAATATTGACAACGGACTATTATTATTAACTTCATATCTAAAAAACTCAGTTGTCTACTATTTATTGCATCTCTGATACGAATTGTCATTTAGGCTGTAAGGCGATGCCTCTTGTATGGTAAGACATACTAACTCGAAGCGTTTTAACTTAGTGCTCAGGTGTAGCATCTGTGGCAGGCCTCAGGTGCTACCTCTCTTATATTATCTGGGGTTGATTACAGATTGGGCGACGATGGTCACTTGCCATCAGATAAACTGCTTGCTCGTTTGTTATTAAAAAAAATATCCAAATGTATTAAAGTTTAAAGCTGGTAATAGGCGTTACTGTAATAGTGAACGTGTCGTGATCGCCATTAAAGAACGCTCTCACTAACTTTGAATGCCAACACGTTTTCATTCGGAGTGCGTTGGAGCGGTATCGCGTTACTAAATTCAGCGGTTTATTTTTACGGAATAACTTATTACGTAAGAGGCTTTTCGTTCTTGTGGAAACGTAATAGGTACGTACGCTCATTCTATTTTCTCTGGAAAATATTCTGAAATGAACTACCATCTTGTTCTACACGTGTAATAAATTTCTTTTCCGGAAAGAAATCTGCCTTTTTATAAATTTAACCATTTTTAATATATTTTAAGCATTGTGCCGTTGGAAAAGGTAATTTTTCCCAAAAATTACTCGTTTAATTTTGTTAATTAGCATCTTCAGAGGTAGGCGTTTCTTTAATAAACTCTCATAATGGAGCCATCACAAAACATGAAGAAAACAAGAGTTGTTAAGATCTCTCTAATTAGTTAAGGGACGATGGGAATCGGTAATTTAATTTGTATTTAACGTTTGATTATTTTTGTTATCTTTTACATTTTTAGCAAATATACAGGTTTACAGATATGAATGTTTTGGAATACGCATGGACGGATTCTAGTCGTCACAAAATTTATCGGCAGCTAAAATACGTGTGTATATATATTTCTATATTTCTCCACGCTAATCAACTGCTCATTGCCTTCACACACGTTGAATTTGTTTATAAATGTTGATGTCTCCACGATATTTATGTCCAGTTTTAATAATGATAATTAAAATTCTACTTACCATTCACACGAATACGACAAAATTGATTCCGCGAAATTCTAAATTCACACATCGCTAACATTACAAGAATGAATAACCAGATGTAAGGTACAAAACCATTTTTATCCTTAAAGAAATACACATTTAATTCGTTCGTTTTAACAGTATCAGGTGTATTCTGCAAATTAATAGAAACGGCGTTAAAAGCTTAGGAGAGAGATTTATTTCTCCCTTATAACTTGCTTTGTGTCCTCGTGCTGGTGAAGAAGAAAATTTATTTGTATTTTTTGTATTATGAAATATTTGGTGCTCGGGTTATCTTAGCAAAGTTATAATAACTTTCTTATTCTTATACAGTCTTAGAAAATAATAAATGTGGTATAAATTTACTATAAATGTCACATTAATAATAATAATAAGAATAATAATAATCATTTATTGCCATACACATGAATAAAACAATAGAATACGATACATAACAAATATTTTTTTTTTAACAAACATGCGCTGGGGCAATAGGAAGTGGCTCAGCTTTAGCTAACGCGGGATAGAAATCCCGCGCAGCGCTGTTTTTCAGCCACTCCCTACTCCCAAAGATATTATTAGGGAGTTAAAAGTAAGCGGTCCCCATTTACCGATAGACAAATTTTCATAAAGCCATCCACAAAAAAAACAGACAGAAAGATATAAAAATAATAACAATTAATTTAAGGACTAAGAATATCGTGTTAGTGTATGTGTGTGTGTGTGTGCGTGTAAGTATGTGTGTGTAAATATAAGTATTGTTACTAATTGGTTGCATTGGCTTACTAATTAGTTTCGAAAAACTTTTTTAGGCTCAGGGATTTGTGGTAGGAATGTTTCAGGTTTTCTGCAGCGAGTTGCCTTTTTAGCAGAGCTAATTTATATTTTGCTTTGAAGCATTTAATAGACATGTGTTGTCTCATAGGGGGTGGCAAGTCGTTCCAAATTCTCGCTGCAGCGAACTTGAAACATCCTCTATATCTCGTGGTTTTGTGTGCTGGTATTTGCAAGAGGGTTTGTGCGTTAGACCGAATGCTTCGTTGGGAAATGTCCTTCGTCCAGTTGAGTTTCTCAAAAAGATACTCGGGCTTTTTGGTCCACATAACTTTTTTAACAATCGAGGCATAGTAAAGTTCTCTCCTGGCGCACATATTGAGAATACCCTTTTTATTCAGATAAGGCGTTATAAACTCTTTCCTAGGTACGTTAAAGCAGAATCGGATGCATGCATTTTGTACCCGCTGTATTGCTCGTTCTGAGCTAGAATTTATCTTCGGACCGAAAACAGGGCTGCAGTAGTTTAGCTGGGAAAGCACCAAAGAATCGCACAAGGTTATACGGAGGTCTTCTTTTAAATAGGGTCTAATCTTATATAATGTTTTTAGCTTAAAAAAGGCTATATGTATTTTATTATTAACGTGGTCGATAAATTTTTGCTCTCCGTCCAGCATTAGCCCTAGGTTACGAGCGGACTTTACCTGTTCCAAAGGTATATTATTAATGGTAATTGCATTCCTGCTGTCCATTGCATGTCTCATTTGTACTTTTGTTCCCAGGGTTAGTACTTGTGATTTTGCTGCGTTAAGAGCCAAGCAATTATTCTGCGACCAAGCGTAAATATTATGTAGATCTTCGTTGATCTTTCTTATTGCTTCTGGTGCGTTTCTACTGTCAAAAGAATAATACAATTGTGTGTCATCAGCATAAAGGTGGTACTTGCATGATTTGATTTGCGCAGGCAGGTCTGCTGTGTACATAGCGAACAGGATTGGGCTGAGCAGAGATCCCTGGGGCACACCTCGCTCAACCGACCGAAGCGAGGATATCATCTTTTTACCGTCCCGACCATTTATTATCACCATTTGATCTCTCTTAACAAGAAACGATTCAAACCAGCTACAAGTATTTTTTGTGAATCCATAATGTTTCATTTTGGCTAAAAGTAATTCCGGGTGTACACAGTCAAATGCCCTGGTATAATCCAGTAGTACAAGAATGCTGCTCAATCCCATATCTGAGGCCTCGGTTATGTCGTCTGTGACATTGAGAAGAGCCGTTTCTGTACTGTGCCCACGCCTAAACCCTGATTGAAATTTAGGAAGTATATTGTTATTTTCTAAGTAAATTATTGTTTGGTCTAGCACTATCTTTTCTAAGACTTTTGATAGCACAGGAAGGACGGATATAGGTCGCAGGTCTTTTATATCCTTTATGGAGTTTTTCTTGGGAATAGGTTTGACTATAGCCCTTTTCCAACCGTTCGGGAATGTATTTGTTTCTATCGACTTATTAACAATCAATGTTATTATAGGAAGAGTTACATCTAGCGTCAATTTAATCATCTCAATATTAAGCCCGTCATGTCCCTCTGCTTTTGTTTTTATGCTATTTATGATTTTACTGACTTCTATGTCGGTCTTTGTGACTTATAAGTCACTATAATTATGAAATTCATTAGACAGTATTTCGTAGTAAGTCTGTTATCTCTGAAGTCCATGGGCGGCAGCATCCGCTTACCATCAGGTGGATTGCATGCTAGGCTGCTACTCCTATATTATAAAATATACACATTGAATACTAGTATGCTGACCCTGTTATGTCCGCTTTGTAAGTTATATAATTGATAGTAGAAACAGGTATGGTCGTACACCTCGTGGCGAATTCACCGTTCCTTATCTGGATACAAATGAAATCAAGTACAATGCAGCGAATTTCCACAACGAAGTTAATAAATTTTATATTCAAATCATAAAATTACCGCTTCGCTGATTTAAAACTTACTTTAAATTTATGTCTCCGTGGAAATGTCCGGTGAATTAGAAAAGTCAATGGAAAAACCTCAAAGCGCAAAGATAAAGAGGAACGTTTAATTCTCGCCGAAGTCGCCCGCAGACCTCTCGGCCACTATCTAAATGGTGGTACTTATGTAGTGCGTGCTTTTTGCTCCTTTAAAATTAAACTTTCAAAGATAACTGTGATATATATTAAATAATGATTATATAATAATTAATAATGACTGACGTAAGTAACAATGTACCTACTTGATTATAAATGTACCAATTAATCTGAAATTTTCTGTAACTGACTATATTAACTAAATTTATAACAATTATTTTTTTTCTTACTCTAACGCATTAGGTATAAACCTGTAATGTTAGCTGTAATTATGATTTAAATAAATAAATAAATAAATATATAGCATATTAATTTTGCTTATAAAAACTCTGGATCTTTATATGTCGTAAGTAATTTGTGAAATTTTATAAGTTCTTATTTTTTGAGAATTGGCTAGATGTGTATCCGTATTTTTGAGTCTGTTTTTAGCACCCACTATAAAGAAGAGGTATAAAACGTTTATATTGTATGTTCCCAACGCGTTAGGATGTACAAAACTGCATTAAGGTGTTAGTACACCTAAACATCTCATTAATAATCCAAATATCAATTTTTCACTCAAATTAAATACATTAGGTCTATTTAAATTCCAAATCATTTGAGAGCCAAATAATGAAATATTAGGATAAATATTATTCAGTGATTTTCGTACAGCATTTGTCAGTGTAATTGTGTTCAGGAATATTATTTTCTGTCTATGGGATAGAAAAATATAATATTATCATGATATTGATATTGGTGAGCGAGGCAAATAATTGTCAGTTATTTTTTATGTCATACTATTCATACAATTACTATACATAGGTACATACAATTATAGTGATCGACTGAACATTATTAAATGTTCCACTCCGCAGACTGTAAATTTCCATATTCGAAATTTTAGTTGTCGAACTCGTGTTATTCTAGCCTCCATTGTATCGGCGTATGTCGGTAGGGTCACAACCATTACTCACAGTTCGTGAGCTCGCAGACCACAGCCGCAGAACGGGGCCGCAAGAGTCATTTTGGACGAAATATTTCTATCCGCGGCTCGCATTAATCAATACTTGACATTCGGCTGCGGATTGCGGTATTGACGTACATTTTAACTGTGTTGAGTTCAAAGGATTTTCGAGTAATTAATATGACCTTAGGATAGTATTTCACGAATCTGAACATTTATCTTAATATTTGTTAATTAGTTGTTACCGATGTACTGAATATGCACAATAATACTGAAATCTAATACTAATTTCTTATTATTGTTTGTTTTCTTACCCTCTTTGTATGTATCAATCTCATATCTATACAAAGAAAAAATGTTTATACCTATTTTTGTACCTAGCAACCGATCCGATTTCTTCATAACATAAAATAGTTTATACCTCAAAATATTTAGGATTTGTACAAAAATAAAAATCAAAATGGACCGCGTTGAACTATGTATGCGGGCGAAATGTAAAGTTATTCGTTTCACATATCACAAACACAAATCACAAACATTGAGATAAAAGTATTTTATATAATGTATACGCAATTCGTTATGTCCCTTGTTTGTCACTTCTGAAGTAACGAGCAACTGTAATTAATATGGGATCGAGATCGCCTCATTAGAGGAAACGAAACGTAAAAGAATACAGGATTGCTTTTATTCCTCAGATCGGATGTTGGTACCGGTGACAAAGGAAACGTCTTTTTCTATATTATTATAGGTATCCTTAATCAATATCTTGATTTCTTTGTATACCTAACGATAGATGTTTTGGTTATTTTTGTACGATTGAAGAATCAAACGATCTTGCAGTCCACCTGATGATTAGTGGTCATCGTCCGCTGCCTATGGACATTTGTATCCAACTAAATATAGATAAGGGATTCTACCTGAAGCCGATCACAGACGCGTCGTCACTCTTCAGAACTAAGATTGTCACCTTATATTTAGCAAGCATGCACACCTCATATTTGAAGGTGGTAGAACCCTTTGTGGTTCGACTCCGGCGGCACCACCGCCACACCTATTTCTACCTAATGACAGCAGTGTTAGGCGCTGCTGTGTTCCGGTTTGAAGGGTGTGGTAAGGGAGACAGACTTTTCTGAGGCGTTCCAGCTAAATCCTCAGGGGAAGCGGCGTATCTGTGGCCGACCTCAGGTAGGAATATCTAATCCTATCTGTGGTTGATTACAGAAGTCCATGGGCGGCAGTACCCACTTACCATCAGGTGGACTGCATGCTCGTCTGCTACTCCTATAAACTCTGCCACCGAATGCAAAAACTGTATCACACAGGAATAAGCGCAGGGGTTGCAAATATACTGATTCTGACTTTCACCTTTTTGAAACGCGTTAGTGTTATTTAGCAAAAATAATAAGATAAAATATATTAAAACTCTAATCCATAATTCGGACATACATATTCCAAATCACGTATTCAAATTTAAGTGTCAAACCAAGCTTATAACTGGGGGGCTAGCCAAGTTGACATTCTACAGTCGCTTGCGCTGTAGAAACGCTATAGAAACGCTCAAATGTATGAAATTATCAATGATCACGTGATCAAAATAGCGAAGTAGAAAAGTCGTAGCCAAATTACACGATAGAATAGAACGCTAGCGATTCTACAATGCCCATGTCATTGCTTTTTTCCATACAAATGACAACCTTTGACAACCTTTTGACTTTTTTGTCAAATTTGTTAGCAAAGCTTATTCTAAGATAAGTGTCATAGTGAGCGATCGCGCCGACCCTGTAGAAAACGTTAACGCTAATAATATGGCGGATTCTGTATCAGCTGTTTGTCACTTCACTACGCGCTATCACTGCATTATAGACTTTAATTACTTTTGATCAGTTGAAAATGTATACTTTAGATGTGTTGAAATTTGAATATGGCTCTCTATAACTAGTGTATCCTAAAATATTATAGAAATGGATTGCACAGCCGTTTTTCTATTTTAAATGAATATGAGCATATAATATAATAGATACATAGGATAGAACTTAGAGTTATTCCAGTGCTTAAATAAAAATATTGTCTCAGTTGAACTGTTTTATTGAATCATTATTAATACTTCTCATCTTAGCTTTACTTGTAACTAAACAATTTATTTAAACCTTAAAAGAAAAATATAATATTAATATCCGTATCCTTTTTTCATTATTATCTCTTGTTTCCCTGCAATCTCCCTGTCTAGGCATAAAATTGGTGGTTATGAGGTTTAATTTGTCGGGGTGGCATGTACGGGATACATCCAGTGGCATACCCATTTATAATTATTGCCTCCTTGGAAGCCGCTTCTACGATGGAAGAAGATCCTGAGTAGCTCTCTTTTTGATGAGCTTAAAAGTGTGGGTGGATTTCATACGCTCACTAGCAAGCTCATTTATATGTCGAGTCTTTATATGACGAGTATATGATTTTAGTTTATTTGTCACTTCCTCTTTCCCTGTTGTCTCTGCGGCATCAGCTATCATGCGAAGCATTTTCGATTGGAAGCGTTGTGTGATGTACAAGTTTGAGTTGGATGCGGTTCCCCAAAGCTTAGATCCATATGACCATATTGGTTTTAGTATGACTTTGTAGTACTCAAGTTTGTTGCTGAGAGATATTCTTGCAATGAGCCAGTAAATTTTACGAAGTTGGACGTCCAGATATTTTCTTTTGGTTCGTATTCTAAGTTGAAATAGGTAACTTTATACAAATTACATGCGATCGCTGTCACTGTCATTAGTAATATCGCTATAAACAATTTGTATGCTCTTTGCAAACAATCACTAATCACCATAGTTACCGTTCATAGACACATTATTAAGTTTAGTTTTTGCAAATAGTTTTAATTAATAAAATACATGTACTATAAAATATGGTTTATTTTTTATGTATATTATGATGTTATATTGTAATATTACTATTAAATAATTAATCATTACCATGTAGGTATTTTGGCTGGTGTAGAAATCAGAAGATATTGTATTTAACGGCTCATTGATATTAAATGTGATCCATATGTGATCGCTAACCATAGACTTATCGTATATGTAGAAAGACATTTGCTAACGAATAGAATAGAAAACGAATAGAATGCAAAGTTTGTAACATGGCTAGCCCCCCTGATGCAATCAATTACTATTCGTTTAGAAATGTCAATTCGTTCAAGAATACTAAGAGCAAAATTTGATAGTTACATACGAGTATGTATGTTACAAAGACACATACAACGTTGTTCCATGTAGCTAACTAGATTAGGGCCAATTATAAAGCAGCGAAGCGTGGGGGAGGAAATGCGTAATACTATGTTCGGAGCACTTCCTTATTTATTAGGGGATTTTCCTTTCTCCTTGTACTATTTTCTTACCTATTAGTAATTAGTAGTAAACTGTATAACCCTGCATTTTATGAGGATCGTAGTTAGTGTACAAAATTAAGCAATATTCTGCGCGGTCGGGAATTGGATGGGCGCCCGTTAGTGGTAAATTTAAATAATCAATACGTGCTTCTCTTTCATAGCATTAATAAATTATGGATAGTTTGTTGTCAAACAGTTATCAAGAAGAGAGGGAATAGATGTGGCGGTGGTGCCGCCTGAGTCGAACCACAAAGGGTTCTCCTATCTCCATATTATTACTATACACGGCCATTATTAAATAGTAGTCTCTAAAGTATATTAATATTGCATTAACTCATTAATTATACAACATGAATCGATCGCTGTTTTGGTTTCATTCATCATAGACTTCACATATCTTTGAGATTTTTTTTTATAAATCTCTAAGGTATGCAGGTTTCCTCACGATGTTTTCCTTCACTGTTTAGCAAGTGATAATTAATTTCTAATACGCACATAACTTTGAAATCTCAGAGGTGCGTGCCTGGGATTTGAACCTTGGACCCCTCGATCGAGAGGCCGAGTTTCTTAACCACTAGGCTATCACTGCTTTATGTCACTGGTTTCATTAGATACACATTAAACTAACAGGAGTCAGCTGCAGCAGGAGTCACATAAAACTAATAGGAGTAGCAAATTCAAATACAAATAACTGAAAACATCGCACATAAAGATTGTTATATCCCCTTATTTATGGGTTTCGTAATATTTTGTGTAATGTTAATTGTTCGAAATAAGCCATTAGAAGACTTTTGTGGAATTATTATTATCAGAGTGATTGCATAATATATACAGATAACCACCCGCCCATAGTAAGCAACCAGTATGCAGCTCAAGTAATATATCACATATTCACATTGACAGCCCTGATAATTTCTTATCAATCCCAAGTAGTATTGAAATCTTCCTGAGATCGGTCAAAAATGCGTTATTGTCATAATTAAAGGGAATCCTCGGATTGGTCTCCGCGTCCTTTAACCAGAAAATGGCAACGTTTAAGACTGTTTTAAAGTAGACATATTCTTAGGCGTGCCGCTCCCACGGCATAGGGTACCTTTTGAAGGTTTCCCCCGCGTAAAAAAAGGTGTGGTGCTACTACAAAGGGTTTTACCACCTAAGAAAATAACACCCTCACATCTCCTCACACCAAACAATATCAATGTCTACAAACGTTATAATCGGTTACAACGAAACTTTATACTTAGACTCCTACATTATGATTACTTGCACATTTCCACAAACATATGAGCTTTCCATTCGTACAAGTTATGAAAAGGCGATGAGTTGGCGGGAAACTGAGGAACTAATCATAGCTATTCCGGAGCCACTAGCGAACCTTCGTTAAGACGGACCACTAACCTGGAACCTGGGGTACACGATTTATGTGATAGTTATGTATTCTAACCCGAATATTATACTCGTAGTATTGTGAAATTAGTTACGTTTAGGAGAAAGAGATGTGAAAAGTCAAAAGTTTGATATTACTGAAGGTGGTAGAACCCTTTGTGGTTCGACTCCGGCGGCACCACCGCCACACCTATTTCTACCTTATAACAGCATTGTTAGGCGCTGTTGTGCTCCATTTTGAAGGGTGTGGTAAGGGAGACAGACTTTTCCGAGGCGTTCCAGCTTAGTCCTCAGGGGTAGCGGCGCATCTGTGACCGACCTCAGGTAAGAATATCTAATCTGGGGTATCCTAGATGTCCATGGGCGGCAGGAGCCACTTACCATCAGGTGGACTGCATGCACGTCTACTACTCCTACATTATAAAAAAATACCTACTTATTCAATTGTCTGTATAAAAGCTTATACATAGTACATATATACTTCCCACATTCTCTTTATTGAGGGTACCAAGGACACTTTTGCGTGTGTAATAGCAGTAATAGCCTAGTGGTTAAAAAACTCGGCCTCTTGATCGCAGATTCCGAGGTTCAAATACCAGGCACGCATCTCCGATTTTTCAAAGTTATGTGCGTATTAGCACTTGCATAAACGGTGAAGGAAAACATCGCGAGGAAACCTGCATACCTGAGAAAACTAAAAAAAGTTTTCAAGGGTATGTGAAGTCTACCGATTCGCACTTGGCCACCGCACTGGTGGACTATGGTCTAATCCTTTTCATTCTGAGAGGAGACCCGTGCCCAGCAGTGGGACAGTAAAGGGTTGATGATGATGACAGTGGACACTTGTAAGACGCATACACACCCAAATCCAAAACAGAAAACTATATTTATTGAGCAGTCTAACTTTCCGGGGACCATGTGGATTATAAACGCGTTTTTTTTTCAAGCAGATATTACGTAAGTGCCTGAATAAATAAGTAAAAGTTAATAAAGTTCTCTTTTCTGAAGTTGTCACTTCATTTAATTACCTGATGCTTTCATTCTTAATTGCTACTTCATTTACCTGAAAAAGAAATTGATGTTGGTATTAAAATCTCGCTACTTTATACTGTAGGTACATTTAT